>NC_141155.1:84297899-84912066 GCF_053477565.2 Lygodium microphyllum
AGCCTCCCATGTATTCTAATTTAGTTGAAAAATGCAATATAGACAAGTTATGGTAAGGTCTTGATTAGTATAGTTGGAACATAATAAGAAAATTTATTCTATAAACTACCATAAACAAGTTTATAGTTTTACTTTATATTGTTGGTTGTAGTGTCCTCATCAAGATGATAGTCACTCGTGGTTGGAGAGTAATTATAAATGCCAGAAGATTGATTAAGTTTATTTATCTCAATGATGATAAACTTGTAAAGGTAATGTGAAAGATACTAAACTTTAAGATATAGGTTCATTGCAAAAAAGTCCATTGATGATAATAAAAATTCCATTTAAAAAAATAACAATGAACTAAATTAAGGGATTACTATACAAGTGAGCATGTTTGGTATATAAGAGTAAAGGTCATGAAGTACACAATGGTCAATTAATAAAACCAACAAGAATGGATAGTAGTGGGGGCTTGGACAATGAAGGAGAGGAGGTGCATGTAACTGTAGTAGGTGAAGCTATGCCTTCAACACCTAAGGTAACCAAAGCATCAAAGAAAGGCAAAATGACTCCTAGAAAGGATATCTCTTCTCCTAAGAAAAGTCCTAAAAAAAAGGAAGTAGCTTTGTCTCATTGCTTGTAATTCCTTGTGTATATAAGTCATGGAGATGATTGACAAAATTTATACATGTATTTTGTATTGATAATAAAGATATATTTTCTTCAATATCTTTGCATTGCATATTCTTCTCTCTCCTCATTGATATCTATAAAAAATATGTTACAAATGTTTGTTAATTAGAAAGTGAAATCAAATATACACCTAAGTGGATACAATATGATATAAAAACTTACTTGTTTTTGTTATTAAGTTGGAAGCCCAATGAGCATTGTAGTTCAATATTTTCAATATATAAATCTATCCTCACTTGATGTAGCATACATAATGATTTAACCTTTAGGATTGCAATAATGTCCTCATTGAACCAAATATCAAGATCTACTATAGGAACTTTGCTAAAATTATCAAGATTTTGGTCTAAAGCAACTGGATTACCACTAGCATAATGTCATCTACTATAATAAAAGATAAGGATGAAATTTTGAGTAGCAACCATATATTTACAAGTTACAGATCTTGATCTATCTTACTATAATTTTTCCTTCTATCCTAGTGTCCCATCCCTCGTTAAAAAATTGTATGACATGATTTTGTGTTATCACTAAAAGCATGGCCTTTGATCTTCTTATCTCAACATTAATAAAGAAATCAATAAATATATTAATAGGCATAAACAAAGTAACTTTTCCTAGCCTACTTGAGATATTAGGTTTTAATGCTCTCTGTATCTTAGAAAACATTTTGCATCTATAGCCTTCACTAGTAGTTGGACTTGGCAAAGGCCACTTAATGCTTGAAAATCTGGCAAAGGAAGAGGGGATATTGATCCCCATTAGCTACATTGCATGGGGACAATATAAGAATATTCCATTGTCTGCAAGCTTTGTCTTCTTTCTACCTTTGAACATTTCTTCTCTAATCGAGCTATGTATAACATCAATAACATCAACAATAGACTAAACCAGCTGCCATTCCTTAAGATTAGAGAGGTAGACATCCACAAGATAAACAAATGTTATAATGGAAAAATGTAAACCAAGTTCAAGAAAATAAAGACTTTAAGAATCAAATTCTTATAATTTGGTCTATGCATTGGAAGATTTGAAGTTCTAAATTCTAAATATAACTCTCTATACACAAACACATATTGCACCAATACCTCTTTTATGTTATTCTTATTTACTCCATACTTGAAATATCAGATTCTACCCTTCCAAGTAGAGATGAACAAGCTTTCATATCTTCATATTTTTCCACGTTTTGCTTGCTGCATGGTAATCCAACTACCTTTGCTAATGATAGTAGGAATCCATCTTCTATCTATTAGGAATGAGTTGAATACTGATATGAATGTGATTTGGGAGCTTGGACGCTTGGTTGAAGGTCGAATTTCCATATCCATGGCAATGTGAGAGAGAGAGAGAGAGAGAGAGAGAGAGAGAGAGAGAGAGAGAGAGAGAGAGAGAGAGAGAGAGAGAGAGAGAGAGAGAGAGAGAGAGAGAGAGAGCTTTTTACTAATTTGAAAATAGATTAAATTGATCATTATCATTAATCTAAACATATCATTAAATAAAAGTGGTTGAGACTATATGTTATTAATGTAAAGAATATCATAATCACGAACTATAAGGGGCTAAAAATAGATATTGATAATATAAATTTGTAATATATATATATATATATATATATATATATATATATATATATATATATATATATAAAATTTTTGATATTTTTAAAAATAGAAGTTTTGTTATGGAGGCTTTGCTCCTAGTGGTTTAGAGCACACACTCTCTATCTCCTAAAAGTTATTTTCGAGACCTCAAAACTCCCCTAATGTCTAATAACAATGCAATTACTCATTCATTCATCTACCCCAATGATTTATCTTTGGGATAAGTACAATCCATAACAATACGAATTACCAAAGTGAAAAAATATTTAATCCCAAGGCTTAGGTCACTTGAAGAACATGAATAGAAGAACTAGCAAACAAATGATTGCTACCTTTGTCTCAAATTAGAATAGCTACCCAATCTTGCTTGCCTAGCCTTTGGCTCAATGGGTTTAAGTACCTCTATGGCAAGAATGGATTCTACCTCATAAAAATTTTATGGAAACCATCCACTTGATGCATAAGGTACACTTAGGTCTTTGTCCTGTAGGAGAGTTTTTCACCCAAGCACGATGTAAACTCTAAGAAACTCACCTGGAAAAAAGTCACTACCTTATCAATTTCTCGACGGGCCCCCCAAAAAATTGCAAGATCCTCGTGGTTCCAAGTGGAAATCGATAAAGCCCAAGAAATTACTTCCATAGGAAAATTTAATAGTTAATGTGAATATTAATGTTATTAAAATAAAACTTCAATGTTAATAATATGTTATTATAAAATCATTATCATGTTATCATTATCCTTTCCCCTAGTAAGGAGAGACTAAATGATGATACACATGGACTTGAGTTTCAATTGAATATTAGAGGATTCCTTCTGGATTTATAGAGAGATACCTCAAAATTGCTACAAGAAGAATCAACTATAAAGTTATATTATTACTCGAAAATTACATTTCACTTATATGAGAACTCAAAATCTTTTTAAATGAATGAAACAGAGAGGAGAGAGGAGAATGAACTGAACAGAGAGAAATACAGAAAAACGAGGAGAAAGAGAGACTAGAAGAAGATAAAGAAAGACAGAAAAGAGAGGAGAAAGAAGTAGGAAGCCATGGAAGCTAAAGATGAAGGTAAAGAGTAAGTTCTTGATAATTACTAGTTGCCCTAAATTGGGATTCTTACACCTTATATGCCCTAGTCAATGTGAGTGGGTGTCTAACCCCTAATTTCTATGTATCCTGCTTGTTACACTTTTTACAAAATGATAGATATGAGAAAATAATGATAGAGTTTATGATCAAGACATCAATTTCTCTAAGCATTTTGATGTAAAATAACTAAAAAACCAGCAAGATACACTACAAGATACATGACTCATACCGACGTTCAAAACAATGAAAATTTTTATTAAAAAATTTGCCCCTGTCGTCGCTAAATGCATTGATACTAGCGTCTCCATAAGACCATAGCTATATGCGTCGCAATTTTTGTCGGTTTTGCAATGCAAATACCGACGGTTTGCGATGCGTATTGCGACACCAATAACAACGTGTGCAATAAATTTGTGATGCTAATAGCAGTGATTATAGAGAAAAAAAGAAATTGTGGCAGGGCTGCTTGTAATGGTCATCAAGATTAACATAAAATGTACTTGAAGCCACAAGATTGATACATAGAATAAGTACCAGATCGTTGATGAAAACTCATGGAATTATGGCAAGATACAAAGGATGATAACAACATAGTACATAGAAGATGCCAACATAAATCACAGGACCAAAAAAGAAGAGGATGTGCGCTCCATGAATCCAAGCGCGAGCTATAGATCCTTGCCTTCGAAAGCTCATCCCGATGCAAAGGATTATTGAACAGACTCTGCAAAATGAACAACTACACATCAATCCACTATACATAATGCATTTTTAAAAAAGTAGTAACTATGGATAAGAAAAATGATTGACTTACTAGGCCACTGCTGCATGCATATAGTTTATTGATCAATGCAGTGAGACTGTGTCTCTTTGCATATTGAGTCTCTAGGCCGGTGGGATCACGGTTTATAATGGAGTGCTACAAAAGAAAATAGAATACAACTATTAGAAACATGACTGTCAGTACAAGAGATATTGCAAATAAAAAAGAGAGAAGAACAAAAGAAAAACTTAAAAATTCCTCAAATGATGCACGATCCTTGCCTCCAATCATGCCCTTGCTACCTCCCACTCTATTACCAATGTCGTCCTGGAGAATATGTAGCCTTCTACTCGAGTCTCCGCTAGTCATCTCTGCGTGTAGCCACTTGGGCTTTGAGGCACTACTCTTGAGTGTCTTGCGTGCGTTTGATCGTCTATGTGACACATACGCATGCATGCACTCCATCATCGATTGCATGCACTCCATCATCCACCCACAAGTGGAAAATCTCTTTGTCGAGATAGGTATCAAAAGGCAATGATGCTACTATATAGTCCTTGCTCCCGTCGGGTGTGTTCTTCCAACCAATGGTCCAAGACGTGCCAAAAGACTTGTTGGAACAACTCTCTCATGCGAGATATCACCCTCCTCCCCTCATCATTCATGATCACAGCTCCTGTCCTATCATCTACGAGGTATCCATATCCCTCTAGGGTATGTCTAAGGTGTGTCCTCTCCCACCTACGATTGCACTCTTGGGTATAACCAAGAGACCCATGTAGATCTAGTGTATCCACAGGGTTAGTATCTCTTGGAGTAGCACCCATAGGGGTACCACCTACGGATGACTGAGCAAAAGCTAGAGTCACTGGAGTAGATGTCCCTATAGGTGTGAAAAATCCTATAGGTGACACATCTCTACTAGAATGACGAGACGGAGACACTGTATCAGTGCCTCCACAACACCCACTTGAGCCACCCTCTCTTGAACTTGTACGAGAGCGAGGAGTAGCATCCCTATCTTGAGCTGCCGATCACGGGCTCACATCATCCACATCTCTGCAAGCACCCCCCCTGAACCACTCCCTCTATCCGGGCCCAATTTGGAGCGTTGACCTTGTCTACTAGAAATTGAAGCATCAGAGCGTGCCGAAGTAGATCTAACGGAACAGCCCAATCGTATCCGAGACAGCTCCTGGTCTACTATATCTCTAAATGGGGCCATTTGATCTGGAGACATTTGTGTGAATATCTCCTGTGCCTTCTCCTCGCATGCTCTCCAAATATTGTCAAAGTAACCTGCACAAATAGAAAATGATGCTAGCATAATCAATATAAAGATTCAAGTAAAGCATGGTAATATAACTCTGAAAAAAATGATGTTACTTAAAATGCATATTCTAGAGTATCCTTATAAGTGATTCATCGACGAATTGAGTAGATGGATGATGCAAGTATGATGTAGCCTATGGTCCCATATCAATCTCCTAGCATAACTCATCGTATACTGGAAGGTCGATAGATAGGTCACCACAAAAAGAGGAGTCCACTTTGTTCTCAAAGAATTTCTGGCCTCGTGTCTTTCCATCATCGTTACCCGAATCTGACTCCTCTACACGCTTCAACCTCCACCCCCTTGTAATATCGACCCCTCCACCTATATACTCTCCTCATCTATGCTGCGAAAATTTTTTCATCATAGACTCTTGCACTTCGAGGAGTTGAAGATACAACATATCACTATGGAGGTTGTCGAGGGTTTGGATAGAAAATTACATGTTCAAAATCACATATAAGAGAGATTCAATATTTTTTACTGTTCTGTGTCGTGAATTTTTTTTAAAAAATAGTTCATGCACCTGTTCACAATGGACCATCAAGAAAAATGTATCACGCAAATCCATCTATCTTTTTCTGAAATCTATTTTGAGAAATCCGGATGGACCTCGCTAAATAGTTTAGTCGATTCCTTCCAATACCACTTTGAACCACTGCGCATCGAATATGATCATGGAGAAGCTATGGTAATCCACTGAGATAACACTTTGCAAGTTCCCAAAATACTCAATCTAATCTATAACGGTGTTTGGATCCGTGGCTCGCCGTTGGCTCTCTTGCTCGAACTTTGCCATGACACCACAATCCGTTGTGGAGCACATTTTGTCAATGCACTTGAAGAGAAAATGTGGCATGTGCGATCGTGCCGCATTGTATATTTTGTACTATACATTGAAACAATTAGATTAGTTGTCAAATATAAAATCTAGATAGGATAGCTTATAAAACATGCAATTATCTTCTTTGGACTACATCCCCTTGAGAATTCTCACTCCTCAGTAGAGACCTCCACCCCTTCGCGAGAAGCTGTGATTAAAGCTCCATTTAACTATCACATAGACATATACTGTGGCATATCCTCCATGCCCTTAGGATATCAAATTGGTTGATGATGCATACTGTCAAAATTTCGATCCGCTTCTTTCCAATCTTTCCTGGCCTACTTATACCTAGTGAGCCACGTCTCCATGGATGGTGATGCAATATACAAAAATGATTCACTTTCTCCTCCATTGCAACATCCATCCTTTTTCTACTCCATTTTCAACCACCACATCTTCGATCAGTCTATCATCATCCTTCAGTGATCATAGCATACTATTGTTTGAATTCACCTTCAGCCAAGCTACCTTTTGGTGGGCCAAGCTCATTTTGTTGCACAAAACCTTTCAGGATTTTCATGAAGTGCTCTAAGAAGAATATTCATTGCGTATGGACGAGTCTTGTAATCTCCACTTCATCTACAAGATGCATTAGGAGGTGGGTTTGTATCATGTGCATGTTGGTGGGCAGGTACTTCTCAAAGAGATAAACTGTCTCCATTGCTCCCTGCCTTGCGGATTCAATAGAGGATATCTTGATCTCCTTCTGTGAGATCCATTGTATTAAATTTGAAAACTTGTAAATCGCCCCACGTATTTCTGGAGTGAGGCATCCCACGATCGCATGCAAACTGCCACAAATGAAGAAGCATTACGAACATCAACTAGATACTAAATAGCAAACTATGCATGCCACTTACAATTGAGGCCAATACAAACTTGACATATCTTATGCCAATCATGGGATTTTAGCCCTGATAGTTGGTCGTCTTTAGAAAAAGTGGATCTGAGGGAACACATCATATCCATCAAGGTTTGGATAGACCTAATAATTTGCTTCACAATACGCTCTTCTATAGTGGACAGAACCCAAGGAGTGTGAGGTAGCTGCAACAAGTGACCATTAGTGCTTGTTGACTGTGGCCAAAGTGCCTCTATCTTACCTACCTCCTTCAAATCCATTCGTACCCTTGTAGTGTCTCTCTTTCCTATGATGTGGTCCCATAGTAAGCTGCCCACATTTTTGAAAATATTCATTAGATCCAACAAGTGGTTAATCCATAAGTGGGTCCAATATGATGTGGTCCCATAGGAAGCTGCCCACATTCTTGAAAAAGTGGTTGATCCATAAGTGGGTCTAATATGGCAGCTTGTAGAAAATCGAGAACCGACGTATTACATTTGGATGTGACTTCGTATGGACCATTTTCAACTCATACCAGCTTTGGGCATTTATCTATACTAGAGGTCATCCAAGAAAACCTTCCCTCAGTTTATGACCCTCTAGCAAGAAAGTGGTGTGTCCTTGATATACCATCTTCTTCATGGTTCATGACCTTCGAGAGTCTAACTGTGGCCCATACAATGGACATGCATGATAACCTGAGGTAACTAGACATGTCCCAATACTCCTATTCAGTCAACACAAACTTGAACGAGCTATGTTAGATATCACCAAAATGAGAACGATAGTCTACTTACATGAGTACTCCCCAAATCTTGGAAAGTTATGTATGGTCCACATGAGAATAGCTCGCATATTGGTAGACCATTGACGATTGTGCTTGCTCATATCTTCCACGGTGACCCCCTCCTCTCAAAAACTCTTAAGCTCATCAACTAATGGACGGAGATAGATATCCATATTCTTGACTTTGTAGCGCCTAGGAATGAGCAAGCTAAGGATCAAGTGTCATTTCTTCATAGAAAGCTTGGTGGGATGTTGTAGTTAACAAGGACTACATGCCACACATTATAAGAAGTTGATGGAGACCAAATGGGTTCACACCATCCATAGCAAGACCAAGCCAAAGATTTCTTGGCTCTCATTCAAAGCCTAGAAAGGTGGAGTCAATGTGGCTCCATGCGCATGAATTCACTGGACTCCATTTATGGATCTATTCTACGCATGCCATGTTATCAAGCTCGCCATGTCCGACATAGAAAATATGTGACGTATACATGGGATAAGTGAAAAGTGTCTAAGAACTTTCTAAGGGATGGCTTGCCCTTGCAAGTCTTATCAATACTTGTGAGCACTACACTTTGGACATGTCTCCATAGTCTCATACTCTCCTCAAAATAGTACACAATCGTTGACACATGCATGGATTATGTTGTAGTCCATGCCAAGCTTTCGTAAAATATGTCACGATATTTGTTTCGTGTTCTCTCCCCTCTCTCTTTTTTTCTCTCTTTCTCTTTCTTTGTTGCCCATGTCTTTGTTTCTCTCTACCCCCTCATTGTTTTCTCACTCATTCTCCTCTCTTCCTCCCTTTCTCTCTCTTTTTCCTTGTTTCTTTTTGTTATCTTTTATCTTTATTCTCTCTCTCTCTCGTTGTCTCTTCATTTTCCTTTCTTCTTCTCCCTTTCTCATTTTCTCTCTTTCTCCCTCAATGTATCTCATTCTCAAGAAAAACAAAGGAAAGAAAAGAAGAAATCACAATAACAAATCAAGAGGAGGCAATGTACTTATCGCAAAGGTCGGAGGATGGATTCTTCGTCTCCTCTTTGTTGTTAGGTGTAAAGGTGCCTCTGCCTAGCCGCCCATGTATTACTACACTGACAGTACCCGCCATTGTACACTGCAGGTGGCGGGCGCCCATCATTGTCACTTTATTCTTTATTCTTTTAGTGACCGTTTAAATAAAGGAAGGCCCGGTCACACATTGTGACTATTGAAGTTCCCATTTGTGTCTCTCTCTCTTCTTGCTCTTGCTCTCCGCCATAGCTCACTTTTAAGCAAGCTTCGATTCTTCTCATCTTTCAACTAGTATCAGAGCTTTGGATTAGAGCTTGATCATGGAGCTTGGCCTGGATTACTTTAGCCTAGATTGAAGACCTAGAGCTTGGAGCTTCAATGCCAGCCATGGCTTCTTCCCCCCAAGGTAAGATTTTATCTCCTGTCTCTCCCTACCCCTCATAGGCTCTTTGCAGGTGTTCCTTGACTTCATTTGGCACCTTGTATGCCACCATTTTTCCCCTTATCCTCAGCATAACTGCAGGCCCCATAGTCAGCTCACATTTTTTTTGCGCATGTTTCAAAATCTCGCTCAAAAATCCCATTTTTTCTCATATCTCGGGTATCCAGAACCTGATTTAGGCAACACAAGAGTCTAACTTGGGATTTTGACACACTTTGGATGCGATGGCGATGTCAGATTTTCCAAATTTTGATCGCATCATTTTTTGCAACAGATCTGAGTTAATTTACAACAAGAAAATATCATGCTCTTAGCTTATGTGATGCTCCCGAGGCTTGGTATCTGACACCCAAATACTTTGGGGATGTTTGCCCAATGTTTTGAGATGCTTTGGGACTTGATTTGAGCTTCCATAGCTTGCTTTATGTAGGGATTTACTATTGTACATTGTTTGGGCAGCAATGTTTTATCTGGGATGGCTTATGCATAATGCTCTTTGTTGACATTTAGGTGTCCTGTTGGATTTATTGATGCTTGGTCATCATGATGTATGTGGGATATGCTATTTGAGAGCTATTGAGCCTTGATTTGGATGTAGATACTTTGTTGTTAGTTGGGATTTATGCTACCTTGGTTGACAAGTTATTTTACCTCTAGTTTGGTTATGCCTATTGGTTTCGGACTATGTCTTGGGATATGCAATGAAGTATTGACCTTCGGGGTACGACATCGAGCTTGTCTTTGGTTTTGGATCTTCATTTGAGCTTGAGCTCGGCTTTAGAATACATTTGATGCTCTGTCTTGGATGTACATATGGCATGTATGTTACCTATGTCTGACCGATCTTGACATGCTTGGCCTATGCCACTACTACATGCTACTTACATTGTTTGAAGCCGATTGCTACTAGTGCCTTGTCTTGGCTTGCACCTGGCTTCCCCGAATTTAATTGGGATATTTCTTGGCTTTCCAAAGTTGTATTTGGGATACAGTTGATGTCTATGGATGCTCTAATTGAAGGCTACAGAGCCTATATGCTCATGATGTCTTATTGATATCTGGTCTTGGATCTTTCGTCACTGGTGCTCTCATGTGCCCTTCTTGAGCTTCTTGGCTTGATCCATACGGCTTTTGTGCTAGTGGGAGCATTGTTGGATGTTTGACAGACATTGAGCAAGTGGTTTATGCTATTGAGCTTTGAGTCTTCTGAGACTGAGATCTTCTTCACTTGAATGTTGCATGGTTGATATGCCGTGGTCTGCATAGATGTACTTGGGCTGATTTGGGCTTCACACTCCTTGAGCATACACCTCTTTGTGTCAGGTCTTGCCAGTGTTGTGCACACTTTGCTCTATTACATAGGGGGTGTTCCGCCTTACTGACAAATTTGTTTGACATGCTTGGGTGTTTGCTCGATATCTGCATGACTGTCATATGTTGATTTATTCCCGCTTGATGCTGGTTATACTTTGACAGTCAGTGGTTGACTTGGTGCATTGATTTTGCCTACAGTTTGCTCTCATTGTACCTGGTTGTAATTTATTACAATAAGCAATTATGTATGGATTGATGTGGAATTTTCATGCTGAATCATTCTGATTTTATGTACTTTTGATGGTACTTGGTGGAAAACATCATTAGCTATTGTCACAACTCTATAGAAACAGAATTTGTATCCTTTTTCATTAATTTGTCTATATAATGATTTCCTTTGCACTAATTAGATATAAAGAAAAGTGCATTGGAGCTGGCCACTAATGAGTGGTCACAGGTTATGGTGGACCCACACGGTGGGTTAGAGAAAAGATAGTTCACACTTCCACCTATATGACCCGATTGGGCGCCTGTGACTAGAACTCACGCATATCAGGGTTAGACTCGCACACAGAAAGGATTGATGCCTTGAAGTGTGGGCTAGATCCACCAGAACAGACAGTTACAATCAACAAGATGGCATGATCATGAAATGCTTGTATAATGTGCATGTGTGGGCTAAAAGCTTGAAATGCACATTTCTTTGCATAGGAAAGTCACATGAAGATTCGGATACCATTTTTGCGATGTACACGAAAAAAGCTTTCATATGATATCCATATTGGGGGGGTCCCTAAATTCTAGGAGATTCCTAAATTTTAGGAGGTCCCTAAATTTTAGGAGCCTCGAATTAGCCTAAAAATGCTAGTCCTAAAAAATAGGGATGTCATTCTAAAAATAGTAAGTTCTGTACTCTGACTGTGCTTACTAAATTTGGTTGTTTCTATTCTTGACAGTATTCAACCCAAAAAGGAAGGCCATAGAGAAGAGACAAGTGTCAAGACACTTGTCACACAAGTTTCCAAGTGTCCCACCACTTGTCACATCTCATGATATGTGGCTGGACACTTGTCTTGTGCTACTCCACTTTCCCCTTTTGTACTAGCTCTCCCCTCTCCTATAAATAAGAGCTCGTTTTTCTTCATTCAACATCATTTTTCTTTGCTGTAAACTCATGTACATCACCCACAGATAGCCAGAAACTGGCCCCATCCATCCCCATCATCATCCCCCACTTCTCCATTATCAAATTTCTCCATATTCCCTCTTCTATCACTACTGTTTTACAAGACAGCAAGCCTGTAAATTCATTACAGCACCTCCTTCTCGAGCTCTTTCTTCCATTTTAGCTACAAGAAGCAAGCCCTATCCATGTACTACTGATCAACGATGGAGAAAGGCTGAATTCCCCTTTTTCTTCTCTCATACTGTAAAGAAATCAGTTCTTATCATTGCATAATAGATAATGCATGTGTGTTTGTACATCTTTGCATGATCTTGTGAGAGTGAGAATTACTTCTTCTCACTCTCAGGTTGATTGTAACTGAGCTCTTCCCTAAGGGACTTGGGTTGAGCAGAAATACATTCCTTCGGGGGGGGGGGGGGGTTGCCCATCTTCAACCCTCAATCTTGTCTCCATTAGTTTTACATTTTCATGGCTGTAATTTTGTGAGTAATTTTCATTTTCAGCTTTAAGTGTTCATTCTCTTTTATATTAAATCTCGAAAACAAGCGAATATCATAATTGTTAAGCATACTACGTTGTTCGGGGCGTTTACAGCTATCAATTCATGGTCATTTTGCCTTGGTTTTTGTGGTATGTTTTGGCTGTTTGTTACAACAAAAAATAGCGAGCGGTTTTGAACTGTCTGCACTGTTTTGGACTACATTATGGGTTCTTCTTCCATTGAAAATGCTATCTTCAATATCACTAAGCTTGCTGATATGAATTATGCTTATTAGAAGAGCCAAGTTTGGCAGGTATTAGTACAAAAATCGCAGATAAAGCCACTAAGGATGCATGGTGAGCAGCCTGAAACTATGACTGATGACGAATGGGATGAGCTTGATGAGTTATGCAAGTCAATCCTCATCTTATCTCTCACTGAACATGTGCATTACAATGTGATTGAGGAAGCATAGAGTGCTTGGTAGCTTTGGGATAAAATTAAGAACCTCTATGACAAGAAAAGCCCAACAAGTCAGATGTATTGGCTGAAGCAGCTTATGGACCTGTGCATGAAGGAGAATATGACAATGTCTGCTTATTTGAGCCAGTTCCATGCTATTCTCAAAAACTTGACTTCGCAAGGTATTACCTTTAATGATGAGGTTACTTCATTGTTTTTGCTTGGGACTCTAAGTGAGTCATGGGATGTATTCTGCACTGCCTTATGTGCTCCTACTACTATTTTAAACTTGCTTAATGTAGAGAGTGCTCTTTTGTAGGAAGAGATCAACCGTAAGAACTTGGATGCCTCTCGTGTGTCGCATGCTTTAACTATTAGAGACAGAGATGGTAATGGCAAGAATGACCGTGGGAATGGCCGTGGCAGAGACTCGCAGAAGTCTAGGTCTAAGTCGCATGGTAAGTCATGCAGCAAGTCTCATGGGAGAAATGCTAATGTGACATGTCACCATTGTGGCAAAAAGGGTTATATATTCCCACAATGTCATGAGTTATGCAATGAGAAGCGCAAAGAGAAGAGGAAAGACAAAGTACATGAAAAGTCCTCTAATTGCAGTATTATGTTTGTGAAATCCAGTATGAAAATCGAGGAGATAAATGTCATGCAGACTGATGACTCCGATGAGGAGTACATACTTACAGCTAGTTCTTGTGATGCTACATCGTTGATTGATGTTCACTCTATGTATGCGTAGTGCTGGCTTTTGGATTCTGATGCTTCATTTCATGTTACACCATGCCGTGAGTGGTTCCACTCCTACTGCATTGTCTCTAGTTTAGTTCGCCTGGGTGATGACATGTCACTTGTTATTGTTGCCATTGGGGATGTAAGGCTGCAGTTCTCTACTGGCAGTACTTTTCTGTTACAGGATGTACGTCATGTACCTGCGCTTACATGCAGTCTTATGTTTGCAGGGTAGCTTGATGATGTTGGGTTTCATGTTTCATTTGGGGATTCTGCCTGGAAGATCACCCGTGGCAAACTTGTGCTTGCTAGGAGGTACCAAAGATGGTAGCCTCTATCCTCTTGTAGTTGATGGGTCCTTTGTTGACCATTTTTTGTTAGTGGGTTCCATCCCACATGTATCTCTTTGGCATGCCCATTTCGGCCATATATCCTTGAAGGGAATGAAAATTCTTTCTAGTTTGCAGTACTTGCCGCCCCTTGACTACGCATGTTTTGATTCATGTGAACATTGTCTTTATGGTAGATAGACTAGAAATACACATAAGAAGTCCGGTAGGACATGCATGAGTGAACCTTTAGCATTGGCATGTTCGGATGTTTGTGGGCCCATGCCATGTCAGTGTATGGGTGGTGCAAAGTATTTTGTGACGTTCATTGACGATTTTTCATGTAAAGCCTAGGCTTACCCCATTAAGCTTAAGTCTGATGTCTTGGTTGTATTTCAGAGATGGCTTGCATTTATTGAAAACTAGACTAGGTATAGGCTGAAATGCCTTATGACTAACAATGGGGGAGAATATGTGTCACGTGCTTTTGAGCAACTATGTGACGAGAGGGGTATCAAGCGTCAATTGACCATCCCTTATACCCCACCCCAGAATGGTTTGGCTGAGCGGATGAATAGAATCATCCAGGAGCGTGTGCACATTATGTTTAGCCATGTAGGCTTACCACAGAGCTTTTGGGCTGAGGTAGTCAGTACAGTTATACATGTCATAAATAGATCACCTTCTAGTGGTTTGGATTTCCAGGTTGCAGAGGAGGTATGGACTGGGAAACCTATATCTTATGCACATCTATATGTGCTTATGCATCATCTGTGGGAAGTTTGATGTATGCCATGATAGCTACTTGTCCAGATATTACCTTTGCAGTTGGTGTTGTGGCACATTATATGGCTACACTTGGTAAAAAGCATTGGGATGCCATAAAGGGTATCATGAGATACTTGAAGGGCATAACAAATATGTTTATTTTCTATGGCAGCCAGGATACAGGAGTTGTGGGCTATACAGACTCCGATTATGCATGACATATAGATAGTAGGAAGTCCACTTCCGGCTATGTCTTTACCTATGCTGGAGGTGATGTTTCTTGGATGTCCAGGGTTCAAAAGTGTACGTATCTCTCTACTATTGAGGTCGAGTATGTTACGGCCACTGAGGCTTGCAAGGAGGCCATATGGTTGGGCCGTTTGGTTCATGACCTTGGGATTGATACTATACCTACACTGCATTTGAATTCTATGAGTGCTATTCAACTAGCCAAGAATCCAGTCTTCCATGCGAAGACAAAACACATTGAGGTGAGATATCACTTCATACGTGATCTGCTCACGAAAAGCCTCACTAGTGAGCACTTTGTCTTCCTCAAGAGATTGATGGGCATTGGATGAGATGGCGTTTTTCCTCATCCTATTGTACATGTGTACATTGTACTGTCTATTCTTTTTCTTTTCACTCCTCACTAGGGCAAACTCATCTTTAAGTGGGAGGTTGTTGGGGGTAAAGGCGCCTTTGCCTAACTATCCATGTATTACTACACTGACAGTACCCGCCACTGCACACTACAGGTGGCAGGTGCCCGTCACCGTCACTTTATTCTTTATTCTTTTAGTGACAGTTTGAATAAAGGAAGGCCCCGTCACACATTGTGACTGTTGGAGTTCCCATTTGTGTCTCTCTCTCTTCTTGCTCTTGCTCTCCGCCATAGCTCACTTCCAAGCAAGCTTTGATCCTTCTCACCTTTCATTCGTGATGTCCCCTCTTTCTCCTTCATGCACTTCTCCCTCTTCTTCGCATACGGTGGGGGTGGCGGTGACGATGGCGATGAGAAGCTATCATTCTCACTCTTTCTCTCTTTCTCTCCCTCTTCCTCCCAAAGCCACGATTTCTTTCGCTCTCGCAAACTCTTCGCAGCAAAATGCCGCGTTCGAGTTTTTGCCACTTTTTTTTTCTTAGAGTGGCGTCACTATTTGCATCACATATGCAACATCGCTATTTTGCATCGAAAACGACCGTGGCTATACCCCCATTCTGTTGTAGTAATAGTGACATGAGGGAGAAGAGTTTGCTCTTATAATTAAAAACATTAAAACTCACAAAAATAAAGAAACTCTTTCCTCTGAATACATCTATCAACATTTTGAATACATCTATAAAATAAAACCAAAGATTTGGTGCGAGAAATGTGATAATATTTAAATAAGCCATAATTTCATTAGAGGATGTTAATATTCTTCAAGCTCCTGCGGAGTTCTTTCAATGCAAAGTGCCAAAATCCAAAGCTTGGATTAATATGTCCCAATGACTTGATAGTTGAATACAAATAATCAATTTGATATTAGAAATGGACAGCCAATTCCCATTGGCTTTAGTAATTCTTCGACTTGAGACCTAAATACCATTAACCTATATCGCATTAGAATAGCTAGCCAATTATCCAAATGCTTCGATGATTTAATTGGCATGTTTATTGAATGTTTCCTTTATATGGTTAATTTTTAAGAGCTCTTACATTCAACTAAAATAGTATGTCTCTGTTAAAGACTCAAGTCCATAAGAAAGTAAACATTGTCCGTTGTAAGGCTTTTCACTTGCAACAATAAGTTACTCCTCATCCTTCCTTTGATCTCACAATAAGCTTTTGTCTTTCACTCACTTTCAAGGCTATAATATTAAGATGACCATGTGATTTCTACGTTATCAACTTACATTGGCAATAGTGTAATAGAACCTATCAGTGACTCAACAAAAGCTTGCTAAGCTTTGTACATAGCCTACAAGCAAGGTCTACCAAGGTAGTAAAACAGCTTGGATTAGGAAAAAAAAAATGACTAAAAAGTGAGCCCTTAAATATATTATAGTTGAAGCAAGGGATCTTTCGAATTCTTCAATAATAAGGCACAATGTTGATATCTATGGAGGGTGAATTTTCTCGCACCAAATCTTTGGTTTTTTATTTTAAAAATTAGCACCAACATTTTGAAACTCACCAAAAGCTTTGGTTTTTGTTCTCGCACCAAATCTTTTGTTATTTATTCAAAGCTTTTTTACTACCTTGGTAGACCTTTCTTGTAGGCTATGTACAAAGCTTAGCAAGCTTTTGTTGAGTCACTAGGTCACTATAAGTAATCAACATGTTGGTAGGTTCTATTACACTATCACCAATGTAAGTTGATAACGTTGAAATCACATGGTCATCTTAATATTATAGCCTTAAGTGAGTGAAAGACTAAAGCTAATTGTGAGATCAAAGGAAGGATGAGCAGTAACTTGTTGTTGCAAGTGAGAAGCCTTGCAATGGACAATGTTTACTTTCTTATGGACTTGATTCTTTAACAATAGACATACTATTTTAGTTGAGTGTAAGAGCTCTTAAAATTTAACTATATAAAGGAAACAGTCAATAAACATGCCAATTAAATCATCGAAGCTTTTGGATAATTGGCTAGCTATCCTAATGAGATATAGGTTAATGGTATTTAGGTTTCAAGTCCAAGAATCACTAAAGCCAGTGGGAATTGGCTGGCCATTTCTAATATCAAATTGATTAATTGTATTCAACTATCAAGTCATTGGGACATATTAATCCAAGCTTTGGAGTTTGGCACTTTGCATTGAAAAGAACTCCGCAGGAGCTTGAAGAATATTAACATCCTCTAATGAAATTATGGCTTATTTAAATATTACCACATTTTTCCAAGAATACTAGAAGCTTAATGAGCATGAGGTAATAGTCAACTCAATGGTAATATGGTGAATAGTTCATGAGACACATAGATCAATCGAAGCTTGATGTGGTGTACATGTGGGCTCTAATGAAGGCAACTTTCTAGAGGAGGTAAGATTGCGAAGATGCATTCAATCAGATGGCCATTGGTGGCAAGGAGTGCAAGCTATGATGTACTCCTTATATTATTGAAGTACATGAATCGTTGTAATTGGCGCTCCTAATGATCATATTAGCTGAGATCATACTAGAGTAATGATATTCAGTGGTTGGCTGGGGCCATTGATCAGAATCATGAATAAACTACAGTAAGATCATCAGCGGTTGGGTGCTGGTTACGATCAAGTCCATGAACATACAAGATCAACGCTAAATATAGTAGAATAGGACCAACGGTTGGCTGCTACTCATAATGACCAGATGTTTTTACTGGTTGGCAGTTGATGATGGAGCTACCGGTTGCCGTTGATGATGAAGATCACTGGTCGCTGCTGCTAGTGATAATGGAAATGATACCAGAGCAGGATCAGTGGTTGGCTAGTGATGCTAATGATGAGGAAAGATAGTGACACTAGAGTATGATCAGTGGTTGGCTGCAGCTGCTTGCTAACAATTATGAGGATGACACCAAAGCAGGATCACCAGCCGCGGTTGGCGGCGGCGGCTGCTTCTAATTTGGAGGATGATGATGATGAACTGTCGCAATTATGTGAGGAAAGTAGAGCTTAATCTTGGGAGGCGGTGGTGGGCGCTGCAGCAACGCAGCAGGTGGCGAAGACAACGTTGTGGCCTTTCCAGGTGAGGGAGAGGGAGTGGTCGGTGTCGGAGCGCTTGAGGCCCCACCCGGCGGCGTGCTCGTCGAGCACGGACTGGACGTCGGCGACGACGGAGTCACTGAAGGGGAGGGAGCGGAGGCGTGCGGACCGGAGACGGTGGAGCCAGCGCTCCTTGGACTCCAGGCGCTCGATGCGGAAGGGACCGTCGCAGGCGACGATGTTGAGGATCTTGGCGGCGACGTCGGCCTCGTAGAGGAGGCGCTGGGGGCAGGCGCGCCGGGGCAGGAAGGAGTCCAGGGCGTCGAAGGGGATCCAGAGGTAGTTGAAGGCGGCGCGGAGGCGGGCGGGGAGGGAGGCCTGGCAGAGGTCGGCGTCCTCGTCGACGAGAGTGAGGAGGGCCGGGCGGAGAGAGCGGGCGAGGCGGAGGAAGCGGGCGCGGGGCTGCGACGTTGCTGGGGGTGGTTGCGACGATGACGTGGCATCGTCAGTGACGTCCTCGCAGGGCTCGTAGCGGAGACGCATCTGGCAGTTGATGACGAGGGCCTCGCGGGCAGCGTCGCGGCCGGAGACGGCGGACTCGAGGGCTGCACACATGTCGCGGCCACCCGCCACCCGAAACGTGAAGCGGACCCCCTTACCCCTCGCGAACGCGGCCAGGCGGACCCCGACATCCTCGCACCCCATGCCCGCCAGCCCCGGCCCCACCCCTTCGGGCCTCCCCCCGTGCACCGTCAGCACCACCTCCGGCGGCGCCGACCCTCTCCCTCCCCCTCCTCCCCTCTTCGACAGCTCCTCTATCAGCGTCGGCCACTGCATCCCGTGCGTCATGCTGAAGTCCACTATGTGCACCCTCTCCGCCCCCTCTATCGCCTCCAGTATCGCCCCGTTCGCCGCGCAGAACCCGAACCTGTGCCATGGCGTCAGATCCACGAACCCTGCCCACTCTATCGCTGTCATCTGCTTGCTCATCAATATATTCTTATCATCGCTGTCGCTGTTGTTGCGATTGGTGTCGTCGAGCTGGACAGCTAAGGCCGGGACCGCCCCCGAGCCCGGCACCCGAGCCGCCCGGGCTATGAGGGCCCGCAGGAAGTGCGCCGCCACCCGCTGGTTCGGCTCCCCCTCCGGCGACGCTATGTTGTTGAGCACCCACATCAGCTGCTGTGCCAGGGTTGCGTCGTTGCCCTCCACCGCCGTCGCGCAGTGCACCAGCAGCTGCTCCATGCACCTCGCGTCATGCGAACCCCCCAGGCTGCTCCCCCCCAGTGAACCCTTCACCATTGCGATCCCTTGCATTGATGCCACCCCCATGTTGTTCCTGCTCGACCGGCCCAGATGATGATGATGATGAAGGTTCTGCCCCTCGTCAGTGCTTGCCTGGACATAATGCTGTTGTTCATGAACGACGTTGCTTCCGCCTCTCGTTGCTGCAGTGGACTTTGGTGGATGCATACTTGTCTGAGCTGCTGGTCGAGTACCTGCATGTGACATGATCAAGAAAACAAGAAAAATTAAAGGCAAGTTCGTGATTAAATAGATTTACCATAGTCCTGGATTCATTTAGCAACCAAGGTAACCCAACAGAAAAGGTATACATGATTAGTCCACTTATGCATTCTGCATTATTAGCGCACCAGCAATCGAAACCCTATTACTGGATTTAAAGTCCACATATGCATCTTGCATTAACAATGGAAACCTATTACGGAATTGTCATATTCATTTCGAGTTTGCCCTAAAAGAGCACAAAAAATGGTTCTTAATATAAACAGGGAAATTCAAATTAATCTTTAAAGGATGTCCTTTTTAGCACTTGCAACGTCAAAGGAATATGTGTATTACCTACACGGGAATCCAACAGCGAAATTCAAATTAATCTTTAAAGGATGTCCTTTCCTGGCTTCACTCTCATCCACACCAAACATGATTATTCCTCTGAGATATGTGCCATTCTTACAACTGGAGAGGAACCCAATACAAAACCTTTAACCTTGTTGTCCATGGATGCCAATCCATTTCACTCAACCAAGGTCCGCAGCTGAATATCGGCTCAGCCAACCAACTTACGCGAACAACGTCACATGTGTGAACTCTAAAAGAATTAGCAGGTTCGACGCTTGTTTCGAGGCATGCATGCACATGGATAACATGATATGGATGAAGTTATATAGTACGTTTTAAAAAAAGCACTATCGTACAAAGTACCCTTGAGGTTGCAGTCACTCGCAGAAGAGAATTTTGTTTAGATGTAAAACCTATACGTTAACATTGGAAGCTTGGTATTACGAGTGGTTACCTCTATCGGCAACTGATTTTGAGCAGCTCTTTCTGATAAGTACTTCTGCAGCATGGCAGCTGCGAAGGGATTCGGCGAAGAAATTGGATGGAATTATGGCAGGCTGATCTTGTGGAAGCTGAGAGGAGCCACCTGCCTGATGAGGAAGGATCAAGAAGGGCGGATTCGGGAGAACTGTGGGAGAATGTAAAAGGATGGTTGGATCAATGTTACTACTGCTTAGATCATCAATGAGGTAATTCGAAGAAATCGGACTAGCACAGCTAGTGATAGCCTTGCACGAGCTGCTTACATCAAATTGGCCAGCTTGATATTCCTCTTGGATCCTAGTATTGCTATAGGGATAAGAGGAGGTTATATCTCTCTCCCTTGCATGACTATCATTGCTGCTATTTAGTAGGTTTCGATCCAGACCTTCGCACGTGCGAAACTATCCAAAAGCGTGTGGCATATTGGACATACTGATATATCGATGTTGATGATCACTAGCATAGGGGGGTAAAACTTCAGATCTCATCCTCAATTGTTACCTACATAAGGTGGATTATTTCTCGACCGTGCTCTAATCTAACCAGTGGGATTAAGGACAAGATTGAACTCCCTTCGATCTCTCCATGAATGCTCACATGCATGTGGCAAGATGATACCTGCAAAGAATACAGAGATTTATGTAGGTTATTTAATTCAAGATGCTAAGTTCATGATCAGGAGATTAACTGTGCAGTTCATGTTTGATTTGAGAATATGCAATTAACAGCAGCAAGAGCAGCCTAATTGTTTGGAGACGACCAATTGAATCAAGCAATCAATGGGGTAGTTTGTACCTCACTGAGGACTGCCAGAGATGGTTGTCTGAGGGCACCCTATAACTTTATATACGGCCTGATCTAGATGGGGACTTTCATCCTGAATCCTGAGACTAAATCTGAACCAATTGCATCACTGTTGATATGATGACTAAAAAGGCGCAACTGCTATTTGGAAAGAGCTGAGTATACAAGAAGCCAACTAGAGAATGTAGCACTTTGGCACGCTGCAAGCAATAAGATGGGTCCCGAGTATTGGTCAACTAAGACATCTAGGTCTATATTCGAATTCTCAACATTAGAAGGCACCAAGAGAAGACAAGAGGGGCTAACAGTTTTCAGAGGACCCAAATATGTTTGTTAGCAAGTTATTGTTTGAGATGCGTGTGATGATCATCAGAGGTGAAAGGCAAGGAATTGGTTAAGCTTAAGCTACAGCTATGGTGATGATGATAGATAGCGGCCTAGAGGTTTGGCTGACAAAGTTCTCGTGGAATAGTTTAGCATGCTGTCATGAGAGAGAGAGAGAGAGAGAGAGAGAGAGAGAGAGAGAGAGAGAGAGATTCCTGCAATAAAAATCTATCTATGCCAGCCATGATTTCTGCCAAAATATTTGCTATAATCTAGCAGCTTTCTTGTGCATAGTTGTCTCTCAAGGACTCCAGTCTCCACCAATCGGGGAGAGAGAGAGAGAGAGAGCATGCGAATGGCGACACCAATACGATAGAAACACGAGGAATAAACTATAGATAAACCAAGAAACATCAGAATTTTTCTTATATAATCAAAAAAATGCTCTTAAACATATTCAGTCCCTGTCTGGCGTCGTGAAGGTAAATTGAAAAAAGATTTAGAAGGGTAAATTGCGTGCATGCATGCATGGACGGCCTCGTGATATGCTCGTTGCAATGTGAGAGAGAGAGAAAGAGAGAGAGAGAGAGAGAGCCGCGCGTGCACGCAGCCGGCCTCGAGCTCTTGTCTCTTGCAGGCTCGACTTCCAAGGCCAGGAAAATGTAAAATAGAAAATTTAAGATGATTAGATATCAACTCGCAGATGGATACAAGAGATGCTGGCAGGCAAACCCATTAAAGAATTCCGGAGGTCTACGTTTCAGAGCAATCCTCTCTGCTTTTCTTTCCCAATCTATCAATCAATCAGAGTTTGTTTTCTTCCTCTTTAAAACTTAAAGGACCTTTGTAGCCTTATGGCAAAATATTCTACATAGCTTATTTATATTTAGTAAACTGTAGCCACACGCGCCCGGAAATCCTGCGGACATCCTACTGTTGATTCCATCTCTCTCTCGTATCTACCTGATAGTACCCTTGTGCTGCTGCAGCCCACTAGTCACTTATAATATGCCCTCAATATTCGACCACCATGTCTGCCGGCTCTACTGCGACTCAACACGCTCACACCGAATGGCAAAGTGTTTCTGATTGAAACCTCTCTCAAAATGAAAATTTCTGGGCTTCGAAGGCCGTCCAAGAGGTCCCAGGGTGTTTGTCTCTCTCTCTCTCCCTACGTGTTGAGGATGTTAAGCCTCTCTCTCTCTCTCTCTCTCTCTCTCTCTCTCTCTCTCTCTCTCTCGTGTTATAACATTACAAGTTACCTAAGAATTGCAAAATATAAGAAAAAAATAGGAAGACCAAAATTGCATATAATTTGAAATGTTAGTATTTAATATAAATATGCTAAATTAGTTTCACAAGCACAATGTAGACTAACGTTCTAAGTGCATATCAAAGAGAATAAGTTAACAATATTTGTTGCAACCTCAAGGCATTTTGCAAATTTAGGGCTCTTTTAAAAATTTAGATAGCTTCTTTGAGTGTAGTCACTTTTCTAACAACCTTCATGAAAACTTTTCTTGCACTAATTGTTTTTAGAAAAAGGATGGGGAAATGGAATTTTTATGCTTTGAACTACTCCAAGAGAAAAGTCAAGTCTTCGTATTAGTCTTTTGATTGCTTGAATATTTTTAAAATGGCTGAAAAGAATTGTATGATATTTTTCTTGCATTATGAGCATTCTACACAACAATGCTCCCACATGTGGTATCCATAAACTAAAGAAAGAATATGCATCACATTTTGCATGTCATATCTATGTACGAGGTTGTCAAGCAACGTAGAAATCAAATTGACTATGTTGAAATGGAAGAGGCCAAATAAGAGCTAGAATAGCTATATTAGTGGCTCATGATTATTGATGGGGAAGGAAACTAATAAAGAGAGATAATCTTATTATTATTGAAAGACAATCCCATGGAGATTGCAAAAAAGAGGTATTGGGATTCAATGCCTCACTATGTATGATAGGGTTGGAGGCTATATCAATCCATGGACATTATGCTCAATAGTGCTTCTAATTTTACTAACCATGACCCCTGTTGCAGCCCTATAAATTGGGGCTATAGATGTATCTTATTGAAGATCATGAGATCTTACAAAGTTTCGTATAGCATTTTTCCTATGAAGTTAGAATAGCTATAGGATACTTTCTGACGTACCATTACCTTCATGAGAGACACATTGAAAATCTAGCTACAACCCATCTTTCTATAACTATACTTCTAGTAGGATTGTGTATTGTGACGAATTCACAACATCAAGATTGCAAACTAAAAAGAGTTTCTTTTTAGAGGTATCTTTCTCTCAATACAATGCTTTTATGTATGTACACAAAAGCAATTTGAAAACAATTTCTGTAAGAGTAATGAAATATTGTTTGACGAGAGACATACACTCACTAGTACAATTTGTAAGGCGTAGCGACACCATTTTTCATTGCATAAAAGATGCAAAATGGTGTCACTACAAGCATATCCACTTTTGTATATTGCTTAAGTTATGTCAATAGCAATGAGTTGCATATGTGATTATGAATGTCAGGTAAGTGATGTGTACTTCTTAGTGTTGCTTTTGTGATGTTAATCTTCTCTTTTAAAAATCAAAATCGATCTCTCCTCTAATACTCTCACTTTGGCTTTTTTCTCTTGGTCTCCATTCCTTGATCTCTCTTCCTCACACACACACACACACACACACACACACACACACACACACACTCTCTCTCTCTCTCTCTCTCTCTCTCTCTCTCTCTCTCTCTCTCTCTCTCTCTCTCTCTCTCTCTCTATCTCTCTCTCTCTCTCTCTCTCTCTCTCTCTCTCTCTCTCTCTCATTTGAGAATGCAAGCCTAAGTTCAAGAATGCAACCTCAAGAACACAACACAAGTTCATGAATGCAAGCATGATATGTTAGTGACACAATTATATTTATTAACTATAATTTTTGAGATTAAATCAAGTAAAAAACACAATATGAGATAAAATAAATACCATATCATAACAATAATACATGTACATAAGTGTCGGAGTAGCTTGATAGATTAATGACCAAGCAACTAGCTAAGACCCATCAAATAGCTAGCTAATTTATGAAAGGGCAACCTCAAAATGTGCTATCATCATCATGGTCTAAGTTGTCATTATCAACCTCTGAGTCAGAATACTCAAAAGAATACCCATGCTCTCTGTGGGTTTACTCCCTCATCTACATATCCACACCCTCACACCTAGAGCAAGCTCTACCTACTCACGAGCTCAACACTTGCTATTATATCCCTAGACATATGGATGAGCATCAATAGCACTGGTTACATGGTGGTTGCAAAGTGACTTAGTGCAAACACACTAAGGACACTTCAAGGTTAGATAGCGGAGTCCTATTTATTCATACATCGGGATGGTGTGGACTAGTAGCTAGCTATATGGGACACCAACCCTTGGGATGTGGTCATGACTAGGAGTGCTCCTAGCTCCTAGGTTGGATCCTAGGGGGATGTTTTATTGGTATCAGAGTATCAAATTGCAATTGGATGGGAGATTTGATGATGTGCACAAAATCACTTTTGGTCATGGAACAGTGATGGTTCACACTTGACATCTGCACCTTTATCTCATTAAGGATAGTATGGGACACTAATAGCAGGAGAGGCATGCAACCAAAATATGTGTTATGGGTTGTGGTTATGAAAGCAATGTATGTTTTATGTTTTGATGCTCAGGTTTTGTGTTGGTGTGATGCTTGTGTGCAAGACTTTTTGGTGATTTTTTATGATTGGAGTCCGAGGAGCTGCCACTCCAAGGCTATGGCAAACTGTCGTAGGAGGCCGAAATCTTGTAGCCTAAATAGGCATCAAATGATTGATTAACGGTAATTTTTTATTCATTTAATAAATGCTAATGTATATTAAGCATTACAATTACATCAAGATTTAATATTAGTATGTAGCACTATTTATTATTATAACATTAACATTTAATATTAGTATGCATTTTAATCCTTATATTAAGCTTAAATGTAATATGAGTATTCTAATGAATGTGGGCATTCAGGAGAGAGAAGACTATTGATAAGTCCATAGAGCTTATCGATGAAAATGCCATCTATAACCAACTTTCTACAAAAGATTTGAAAGAGATATTGACTATTGCTAGAGAAAACATTAAAAACACCCAAATTTTGGCCATGTTATACACTAACCATGATTGTACCACTAAAGAGCTCTAGAAAGGCATATGGCTTTATGTTTAAGTCCCAAAGGACTGTGATTCAATGACTATTAGCAAGTGCTATAAATTGCCTTCAAGATATTGCAATCCTTTTCAAATTACCAAGAAGATTAGTTGTCTCCTATGAGTTAGACTTACCTTCGAAATCCAAGTTCACATTGTGTTCTACATAAGTTGTTTATAGAAAGATTGGGACAAGGTGAGTAGATTATTCTACTTAGGGAGGTCTCGTAGCTTGAGGATACTGCTCATTATCTTCCACTCAAACCTAAATTGGTTATTAACCTTAGGACTAAACAATCCCATCAGAGTGTTTATCTTGAGTATTTAGTCAAGTGGAAAATTTGTTTGAAGGTGAGGCTAGTACTTCAAAGTCTTTACGTTCATGAAAGAGTTATTTTTCTCACTTTGTTCCTAAGGATATTACTGAGGATAGCAATCATTCTTAAGGGGGAAAGTGTTATGTCCTTGGACATCTAGGTGGGTGATAGTAGTGTTGGTCATGGTGGTTACAAAGTGACTTAGTGCAAACACATTAAGGATAAATGAGCCATGTTTATAGGACTAAAAACTCTATTATGCACATTCATTGTGTGATCACCACCCTTGGACTCTTGGCCCATTAGCCAATGCATCCATGCACTAGGATGGTGTGGGTTGGTGTTATGGGATGCCAACCCTATTCGCATGCATTGTACCAAAAGTACCCAATTTGGTACTTACAAAACCAAATTTGGTACTTTCCTTGACGAAAAGCATGCATAGTATAAAAAGTACATAACTTCATATTTACAAAGTCTTGGGTGCTCTTCACAAAGTACCAAGTTTCTTACTTTCTTAGTATGAATAATACATATTGCACTTCATGAGCTCAACGATGGAACATTAGACACCCTCTTAATTGTTCAAGAGGTTCGATCCATGAAGTACAAAAACTATCTCTCACCTAGCCTTTTGCATGATCTATAAACACATTGATTCGCTTATAGTGACCTTGCAAGGCAATCCATCGACTCATGATGGTTGAAAAGTACCATGTAGTATAATACCGAAACCTATGCAATAGGTTCTGAAACACAAGATTATCCAATGTATAAAATTGGAAGCTTCTAACCTAGATTGTTTTTATATTGTAGATCAAATTGTACTAGAGATTTACGTTGAATCATCCTACAATTGAATTTTCTCTTAGATACTTTGAGGTATTGAAGCTATACTTTATTTTGAAGTTGAAAGAATAGTGTAATTTGATTCTATGTGCATCATGTCTAGATGTTGTACTCTAAAGAATCTCTCAATTAGATGCAACAAAAAAAGTTTAGCCACTACGGAAAACTCATATTTTCACATGCTCCATTTGTTGTAGAAACAATGATGCATGGCAATATTATGCAAGCAAGTAGTGTGTTAGCACATCATTAGTTTGTGGGAATCCATATCATGCCCGATGCCTCTTGATATTCTATCATGCAAATAAATTCTTGTTTGGAGATTGTTCCTATTGTGGTCTAACCGACCTAACATTCTACCTAGATGAGATTTTAGTGGATAGCAAGGTGTTTGTTAATATTTTCATTGATGTTGGTACTAGACAATTCGATGTTGTTGAAAGCAAGAAGAAGAGAAAGGATTTGGTTTGGCAAAGAATGATTGCTATTTTTCATGACTTGCTTTTAGATCATCTCAAAAGTTTTGTAGAGCTTATTAACTCCATGAACAATAGTTCAAAGATTGTATGCTTAAGATTCCTAACAACATTAATGTATCACATATATGATGACAACTTGTATGATACATTGCTTGTACAACATTGCTTTATGCTTCATGACAATTAGTTGAAACAACAAGATCATTGCTTGTGATATCATTGGGTGAGGTCAAATGGTATTGTGTCGTAATTTAAGGCACATAGACCTTTCTACTTTGTTGCAAGTTACCATTAATTGACATGCTTGCACATGATGCATAAATTTAATCATATCTAGACATGGAAAAGGAGGTTATAATGATGTTGGCATTGTTATCAAGAGAACACATTTACATATGAGGAGTTGAAATAAAATGAACACCTATGAAGTACTAGATGATGTGGTCAATTTTCTGAAACCAACATTTGTGCACAAAGGAAAATCACATAGGTGCAATATACAAAGGGTTTTTTGGTTGGTTTCATAGGATAATGTGTAGCGGTTTTAGCAATGGGATTGTAAAAAGGTTCAAGGCTCTTGTATAGTCCATTGTGTTGATGGATATTCAACAATAGACAACCAATGTGCTATTCATCTATGGATACTCTCATGCTACTGTGATCTATATATAAGTGGGCAATGGAGGAGATGCAACATTAGGCGATACATAGAAGAATGAAGATATGTATCCATTGTATTGTTGCTAGAACTAGATAGTGTAGATAGTGAGGAAGAGGAATGGAATGTAAAGAATCACAACATTATTGATATTTTGGTAATGGGTTAGGATATTAACCTTCCAATGTATAAGGGTCCTTAGATGTTGTGTGCAAATTTGTCCATTCGGGATAACTTTGCAATGAAGGCAATCAATGCCATTGAGGACTTCTACATTCTGAAATCCACTGAAGCCATGTATCAAATAGAGAGAGTATATAAAAATAAGTGGAATAACATAATTATTAGTGTGTAGTTGTGATTGAAGGCTTCTAGTATGACAAATTGGAGAAAAGGTGTGATACATAGAGTCTCCTTGACTATACATCTCCAATCATGATCTAGCCCCACCTTGTAAGAGCCATATGGTTCCCTCTGAAGTGTATGAGAATATATATGGAGCCCCAAGAGGAACATCAAGAAAATGGGGAAGCTATTGCGAGAAAATATATATTGTCTCACCAACAAGCATGTTTTTTATTCTATAAAAACCACATGAAGGAAAAAGAACACCAAAAACAAAGGAACTTTGTACACAACATTATATAATGAATCTTTCACGAATTTATTATAGAAAAACTTAAACATATTCTTTATATTCTTCATAGAAACCATCAAAGAACCAAAGGAACACAAATAAACACTCAACTTTGAATAGAATCTATCACATAGTATTCATATTTCATAGTCTTCATAGTCTCTCTCAATCTCTCACATGTAGAAATAATTTTTCTTCATAAAAATTAACTCTCAGATACATCAACTCTCTCACATATTCTTTCTCTCAATAGTGCATGATAATAACAAAGAATCACACTGAATAATCCTCTCTTGGTCATGGATATACCTCGTAAGAGGTATGTATGATAAGAGATACCAATGATACTAAAGTGACCTCTCCAGGCTCCCTACTATCACTATCACTTCAATCTTCACTTCAATCTTCACTTCAAATCTTCAACAACTAATTCCTTTGCTTCTTCAAACTCTTTTGAGCTAATATTACTCCATCTCCAAGATTATAGAACTCTCCCAAACTAAACATCCATCAAACAAAACACTCATAAAAGCATACAGAAGGCAATAGAAGCAGATGAATAGAATGTCGATAGGGAGTACAAAAAGCCATTCAACTCAAACTATAATCAATCAAAACCACCAAACTCTCACCCAATCATTCTCCAAACCACTTATTCACAACCATAACATCTCAAATGAAAGAAAATAGATAAAAAAAGAAGCAAAACAAACCATTCAGAACTAAACAAACACATCACAAAACCAAACAGCACATCATAACTCAATCAAAAACCATCATGAGCTTCTCAAACCTACTCAATCCATTCCAACACAATCTAAAACACTTTCAATCTATCCAAAAATCAATCAATCATACCTTAGATCAATTAAAAATCATCCAAAATCTAAGCTAAAAAATAGCTAAAAATATAGTCATTTTAGCACTCAACATATCCCCACACTTAGCTAAGGGAGCTTCCTCGCGACTATGGGAAAAGAATAATAAAAGCTCTAAATAACCAAGTACTCCAATCATCAACTTTAATCCATTAGCTCTAATTCCATCCATGATACAAAATAACCTAAGTCTAAATAAATATATGAACCATAAACTAGTATTGACCAATCATTTAACTCGAAAAAAGATAATCCAACAAACTATTGAAGGATATAGCTTTTCTTTCTTATCTGCACCAAATCCATAGCTTTATCTTTAATCAACATCTAACTTTAATCATCTTGAACTCCAACTTCTTCTTCTCATTATAAGAATAACTCACATACACAATTCGCACCAACAAAACATACACAAAACATTGAACTCACATTCACTAGACAATGTAAACTAAATGGCATATGCCCCCAAAAATAGAGAGCAAAAAGAAGTTTTTTCATAAAAAATCAAGATACATCAAAAACCTAATCCACTTGCTTGTGAGAATGAAGATATTTCTTTTTAAACTGCATACTAAGCTTTACTTTCTCCAATGATCTACTCCCATCCACAAAATAGAAAGGAACATTATGAAGGAATTGGAGACAATACATCTTTTTCAAGACAACTAACCTAGTAGAAAAAGCTTGAGAAAAATAGTACAAGGCATCCATTTGTGCTCTAGATACATCCTCATTAGGATTGATACCTAAGAGGAGGAATAGACTTTATTGTAATTATGTGTAACTATTGATGCATAAAAGCTAAATGCCAATAAAAGTGAGTAGCCAATCTTATAGAAACATCTGCTATGTGCGCAAAAACTAAAGATACGAATGTGAGCACGCAAAAGAAAAAGTCTTGCATGATCTTGAAATAATAGGCCTGGTCTAATCAAAGAATCCTATAAAGTCTGTTGCCAACAACGGAGTATATCACTATTAAATCCACTGGTATCCATGACTAATGGTAGAGGAAGGTTTATATAAGCAAAAGGCTAAGATAAGGGAATCACAGTCAAGCAATGAACATGGGGATAGGATAAATCATAGAAAGTGGAAATATTAAGCAATAAGGATGTTAAAAAAGGAGGGAAAGAAAACAAGAAAATCTAAAGAGATCCAATAGAAAAAGTAGATGGAATAGACTAAGCAACACGAGGGTCAAGAGGAATAGACATAATAGTAGGTTCAGTTGATAAATGGATAAGGTGTAAATACATGGATATGAGGAGATAATGTAGGGTGAAAAGTAAGCATAGAAATGGAATCTTGATTAGTATTAAGACGGGAGTATAAATAGAAAGGCATTGAGAAAACTTCTAATAAGAAAGGAAATCAACATGATCAGCTGAATAAACAAAAGATCGATGGGTAAAGGCTTGAAAGAAAACATTTGTGAATAAAGGATGTTTTGCAATGTAAGACTTGTGAACATAAGGGTTGGATATCAAATTTAAAAAATGCACTCTATGAAGGGGATGCAATGGCATTGGAGAAGGAGAAGAGGAAGATGTAGGAGAGAAGAGCACAGACAATGTAGGTGTTGTCCAACTGAACTGATAGCCTTATTGCACTATCGTATTATATATGAATAAAAAATGGGCGGTCACAGTGTACACAGGCAGGCCCAGAGGCCTTTTACCCCAACAATCTCCCACTAAAAGGCCAATGTGGCTGGGTAGTGAGAAAACAAAGAAAAGAAAATAAAAAATGATAAGTTGAGGAATCATGAAATCTCACCCAACGCCTGATCGAAAAGCAAGCTGTGCAAGAAGTGTCGGAAACCTCTGCAGAAGAAGAGTCAAGCATCCGTGAGTCCATGACATCTAGGAGATAAGTGATCCCATAGCTCCATACAATGGAGCAAGCCAAGAATGCTTCTCGTGAAGCAAGCACAACTCATCAGTGCACGGCTGTAAAGCATCGGAGTCACACATAGCATCATCATGGCGCATAGAAGACAACGGAGAGCAATCCAAAATCGCCACAGTCAATCACTGAAAGAGAGCCAACATCCTAGACACTCGTCCAAGGGGATCTCAAGACTACATGTGGCCTCAGTGCAGTGGAAGACTGACATATGGTTGGCTATCCAGCGTGCAAAACTACAAGAAAAGGGCTCTCATGAGCCTGCAAGGGGTCTAGCAACTGATCACCAACATCTTGACCCTGACTACTATGCAAAGCTATGTCATTTGGGCCAATAAGTGCCTCATTTTCAGCATAAACAACTTGCTGTAATGGCACTATAACTGTTGTAAAATCAGCCATAAAGCGTACTGAACGCTCATCAAGAGGCCTGAGAGATGTCTGCGTCTCATAGAAGACAGCATGATGGCTGCGTATGACTTGTTGGGCATCCAAATCCCATAATCTCTAGGCCTTAAAGTCACCATCTCCATAACCAAGGAGGATACATCTACATGACATAGGCTCATGTGGCATACATACAAATGCCTAGCAGTTAAACATCCTCAAGTAATCATAGGAGGGTTGCATGCCACTCCATGCCTCATGGGGTGTAATACCATCCAAGGTCAAGCACGACGTCATGTTAACCAAATAGACTACCGTCATAAGGGCCTCAACCCAAAAGCCATAAGACAACCCAGCTGTGGTAAGCATAGAAGCAACCTTTCCCTGTAAGGTCAGGCACATGCCATGAGCAATCCCATAATACCGTGGGCACAAGAAATCAATGCCATACTGCTGACAAGAGGTCCGAAAGCCGGGAGAGAGAGCATGACTATCATAATCCATTTGCAAGCACCTAGGCTTGCTACCAGCAGAATCCATAAACCTATCAAGCATAACTGCAGTATCCTCAATCTGCACAAAGGGAAAAGCCCAAACACAGTGGGTAGCATGATCAACAAAGGTCACAAAGTATGACACTCCACCAAGTGACTGGAAAGGCATAGGTCCATATATTGCACAATGGACAAGGTCTAGAGGAGCATGCCTCATACAATTGCCATAAGCCAAGGGGGCTCTACAAGGACCAAGAGTACAACTAGGGCAAGCATCAAGATCTATAAGTGAGATGGGAGGTAACAATGAGTCTGAACGATACAAGATCTTCATCTCTTTTTTGTGCATATGGCATAGGCGATAATGCCATAACAATGCATGTGGTATCTAGATAACTCCAACCATAGAATCTCCCATATGAAATACATGCATTGGGTAATGAGAACCAACTCTAGAACCTCTGGTCAAAACCAAGCAACCATGACAGATCTTCCATGACCTATCCTGAAGAGAAACATAGTAACGCACATCATGCAACTGACTGACAGAAATCAAGCTCTTACTGAGCACGGGAACATGTAAAAATCCCTAAGCATAAGAGAAGTTCCATTAGACAAAGCTAGGTGTATGTCCCGTATACCAAGAATAGCATAAGTCTGCTCAAGCCCCAAAGAAATACATCCATCAAACTCCCTGTAAGTAGAGAACCATGCTCTATGTGGAGTAACATGACAAGATGCCATAGAATCCAATAGCCAATCTGAGGCGTAGGCCATATCACTAAGCAAGAAAATTGTAGGGAAACTAGATGACAGGAGTATATGCTCAATTGCATCATCATGGGTAACAACATGTACCTCACCACTAGTAACATTGGTAACACCCGCTACATCTCCACTATCTTTGATTCTCTACTCATGTCGAGTCCGTCTCTGTCTCTGCTGCTCTCTAATCCATCTGAAACATTTTCTTTTAACATGACCAAGCTTCCCACAATGGAAGCATACATCTGTAGAAGAAGAATTTGTAGAAGACAATAAGGAATCCAAGTCATCATGAATAGGGCTATCCACATCCAAGGAACTCAAAGAGTCTAGGGCTATCCCAACATAGGGGACCTGCTCATCAAGACAACTGTCAGTAGAAGCACAAGTGGTAGAAGCATGCTGCTGCAAGTACTCTTCCATCCGCACTGGAGAGGGAAGCACAGAAGCATCAACTAGGGATGTAGAAGCTCCCACATGAAAAAGACTCGTAGCTAAGTGCATGACATAACTAACCACAATAGTGTAAAAGCCAAGACATCTGTCAAAAGAGCATATGGTATTCAGCCATGAAATTAACCCATAACCATAATGGCAAACATGACTTTGTAGTATATCAGACCACATTGTAGCATCCAAGTCAATGCAAGACCGGTAAGTGGCATAAGATCCTCCAATGGTCAAGCTCTAGGAGAAGCCCAAGTATCTGTACAACAACATCCGAATAAGTGGCTCTATAAAGTACATGATAGTAGACAAAGTGCATAGCTAGATAAGCATCAAGAGCAACTGCTCTCTGACATGTATGGGCAAAAGCAACCCAACTAGCATAGAAGCTAGGCAACACAGAAGCAACAAAGCCATAACTGCTAAACCCAAGCGCTATGAAGAAGTCCACTGATCAAGGAGTAACCCACAAAGAACCAAGCATCAATTAGCAATGAAAGCCTAATAACCAACTGCCAAGACAATGGAGCAAGCACTGCCCAAACATGTATCTACATCCAAGTAAATCCAAGATCCATAATCGGGGCATTAAGGGCCAAATAGCATGCAAGCTGCATAAGTGATAAGCCAACCAAATGCATACTCCACAAAATTCTCAAATGCAAGTCGATTCAAGTCCAAAAATCTACCATACTGCAGCTGAACCCAAAAGCATCCACATCAGACATCAGTCCCATAATGGGTAGCATAAGGCATAAATCTTGTTAAGTGAAATGTCAGCTGCAAAGAAAATGACAGTGAACCAAGAATTGAACTCTAATCTTTGCTCAAGAAGCATCCGGGAGCATAAACATCAAAGTGGCATCATCCAAATACATCAACATATCATCCCGAGTAGTTGAGAGCACCCGTAGACCATAGGCATAACCAAACTGGAGGTAAAATAACATGTCAACCAAGGTAGCATAAATCCCAACCAACAACGAAGTGTCCGCATCCAAATCAAGGCTCAATAGCTCTCAAATAGCATATCTGGGCATAAACCACGATGCCCAAGCATCAATACATCCAATAGGACACCCGAATGTCAACAAAGAGCATTATGCATAAGCCATCCTTGATAAAACCTTGCTGCCTAAACAATATATAGTACTAAATCCCTGCATAAATCGAACTATGGAAGCTCAAACTAAGAGCAAACATCCCCAAAGCATTTGGGCATCAAATACCAAGCCTCGGGAGCATCATATAAGCTAAGAGCATGACATTTTCTTGCTGTAAATCAACTCAGATCTGTTACAGAAAATTTTGTGATTAGAATTTGGCAGATCTGACATCACCATTCAGGAGTGTGCCAAAATCCCAAGTTAGACTCTTACCTTACCTAAATCGGGTTCCGGATGCCCGAGATATAAGAAAAAATGAAAATTTTGAGCTAGATTTTGAAATAGGCGCAAAAAAATGTGAACTACTACTATGGGGCCTATTGGTTATACTGAGGATAAGGGGGCAAATGGGGGCATACAAGGTGCCCAATGAAGCCAATGAACATTTGCAAAGGGTCTATGAGGGTCGCGGAGAGGCGGGAGATGAAATCTTACCTCGAGGGGAAGAAGCCATGGCTGGTATTGAAACTCCAAGCTCTAGGTCTTCAATTCAGACTGAAGTAATGCCAGGCTGAAGTAATCTCGGGCCAAGCTCCATGATCAAGCTCTGATAACAATTGAAGGGGATGCAATGGCAGTGGAGAAGGAGAAGAGGAAGATGCTGGAGAGAAGAGCACACACAATGTAGGTGCTGTCCTCCAATTGAACTGACAGCCTTATTGCACTATCAAATTATATATGAATAAAGAATGGGTGGTCACAGTGTACACGCGTAGGCCCAGAGGCCTTTTACCCCAACACTCTATTGTCAACAATGAACTAGCACATCCTCCTCTAAAGGTGGAAACCAAGCATGACCTTTACACCATGAAGTCTTTTGGACACAGATATGCAATCCATTTGAAATTCTAAGCTCTACCGACGAATGAATATATATTGCTACTTACAAAATAACATCCCCCACATAAAAATTGATATGCTCCTCATCAAGAATCTGTAAGCCTCTTGTGATATACATGAATGACAATAACTACGTCTTGGCAGACTAGCTACACTAATTTAAATAGAGACTAAAGGTTATGCCACTCCTCTTCTAGTGCTTCCAAGTCAATAGTACTAAGAGACATATACAAAGTAAACTTTTGCTATTGGTATTTAATCCAAAAGATAGGGGGAGGCAATAGAAGATCAGCAGAACAAAGGAAGTCTTGACACAAATATCAATATGTTGTTGAATATGGTCCACTTAGCAAAAAGAGTATCACTTAATTTGGCTTTCTGCTTTTAAGCTTTCTAGCTCCTCTATGGAGAAAGATTGAATAGAAGAGACTGCAGGAGCAAGGGGAGTAACAAAAAGTTTAGCTACTTTATAATTCAACTCCTCAATTATCTTCTATTGTGCTACAATAGTTTCATTGGAATATTGCAACTCACCCTCACAAGTACCAAGCTTAGAAGCTAAAACCACCATCTGAGATAGGGCAAAATCATGCTCATGTGCCAAGGAGGCTTGAACATCTTTAGCAACAACATTTTCTTTCTAGCCTTCCAACAAATTCATAGTTTTGGTCATCTTGTTGTGAATATCACTGAGAGTAACTTTTTGTAATGCAAAATCCTCCATAGCTTTACTCTAGTTAAGGAATCCATCTTTCTTTCAAAGAGGTATAAACTCATGTATAAACTTGGAGAGAAGTCACAATGTTTCTAGTGTTGCTTGAACATTGGAAACCATCTATGAAAGCATAGGCCCTAACAATACTATTTCAAAAAATGACAGAGTTTGAGGATCAAGTTTCCCATCCCTGTGTGCTTCAAATAGATTGGTACAAGAAAGGAATGTAGGAAGAAAACTAGTGGAAATAGCACGCACAGGAGCCCTATACAAGAGAAGGATTAGGAACAGGAATAGAACAGAAAGGATTTTGTAGGTGAGAATGTTTTGTGCAAATCACCTTAATAGAAGCTTCATCTTGCTAACGTGCCTGTTTTAGCCATGCAGCTCGCGTCATGCGAGTCCCCCTAGGCTGCTCCCTCGAGTGAGACCTTCACCATTATGATCCCTTGCATTGATGCCACCCCCATGTTGTTCCTGCTCGATCGGCCCTGATGATGATGATGATGATGATAATGATGATACTTGTCTGAGCTGCAGTGGTGGTGGATGCATACTTGTTTGAGTTGCTGGTCGAGTATCTGCATGTGACATGATCACGAAAACAAGAAAAAAAAAAGGTAAGTTTGTGATTAAATAGATTTACCATAATCCTGGATTCATTTAGCCTATTACTGGATTTAAAGTCCACATATGCATCCTGCATTAACAATGGAAACCTATTACCGAACTGTCATATCCATATCGATTTTTCCCTACAAGAGCACAAAAAATGCTTTTTAATATAAATTAACTACTTCTGCATTCTGCATGCCATGCTTTTTTGCACCTACAGGCTGCACCGTCAAAGGAATATGTGTATTACTACACGGAATCCAACAACGAAATTCAAATTAATATTTAAAGGATGTCCTTTTCTTGCACCTGCAATATCAAAGGAATATGTGTATTACCTACACGAGAATCCAACAACGAAATTCAAATTAATCTTTAAAGGATGTCCTCTCCTTGCTTCACTCTCATCCACACCAAACATGATTATTCCTCTGAGATATGTGCCATTCTTACAACTGGAGAGAAACCCAATACAAAACCTTTAACCTTGTTGTCCATGGATGCCAATCCATTTCACTCAACCAGGGTCCGCAGCCAAATTGGAGAGGAACCCAATACAGAACCTTTAACCGTATTGTCCATGGATGCCAATCCATTTCACTCAACCAGGGTCCGCAGCGAACTAACTTACGCAAACAATGTCACATGTGTTAACTCTAAAAGAATTAGCAGGGTCGATGCTTGTTTCGGGGCATGCATGCACATGGATAACATGATATGGATGAAGTTATATAGTACGTTTTAAAAAAAGCACTATCGTACAAAGTAGCTTGAGGGTGCAATCACATGCAAAAGAGAATTTTGTTTAGATGTAAAACCTATACCTTAACATTGGAAGCTTGAAACAAGTGGTTACCTCTATCGACAACTATTTTTGAGCAGCTCTTTCTGATAAGTGCTTTGCAGCATGGCAGCTGTGAAGGGATCCGGCGAAGGAATCGGATAGAATTATGGCAGGCTGATCTTGTGGAAGCTGAGAGGAGCCACCTGCCTGATTTTAAACATATTCAGTCCCTGTCTGGCGTCGTGAAGGTAAATTGAAAAAAGATTTAGAAGGGTAAATTGCGTGCATGCATGCATGGACGGCCTCGTGATATGCTCGTTGCAATGTGAGAGAGAGAGAAAGAGAGAGAGAGAGAGAGCCGCGCGTGCACGCAGCCGGCCTCGAGCTCTTGTCTCTTGCAGGCTCGACTTCCAAGGCCAGGAAAATGTAAAATAGAAAATTTAAGATGATTAGATATCAACTCGCAGATGGATACAAGAGATGCTGGCAGGCAAACCCATTAAAGAATTCCGGAGGTCTACGTTTCAGAGCAATCCTCTCTGCTTTTCTTTCCCAATCTATCAATCAATCAGAGTTTGTTTTCTTCCTCTTTAAAACTTAAAGGACCTTTGTAGCCTTATGGCAAAATATTCTACATAGCTTATTTATATTTAGTAGACTGTAGCCACATGCGCCCGGAAATCCTGCGGACATCCTACTGTTGATTCCATCTCTCTCTCTCTCTCTCTCTCTCTCTCTCTCTCTCTCTCGTATCTACCTGATAGTACCCTTGTGCTGCTGCAGGCTGCAGCCCACTAGTCATTTATGATATGCCCTCAATATTCGACCACCATGTCTGCAGCTCTACTGCGACTCAACACGCTCACACCGAATGGCAAAGTGTTTCTTTTTTTTAAAATTTTTGATGGAAGCTTTAAAGTTGTATTAAAACATATCAAAAGGTTTAGAGCTCTTTAAGGGAGTGTTGCTTCAAAGCAGGGAAACTACCTTGACTTGAGAGTACATAATAATAGCATTACAAAACATATAGACCATAATAGGTCTGAACTTAAGCATCAGATGTCGAGATGTTTATCCTAAGATTGGTATCTACATCATTATTATTCAGCCTTCTTCTTGATGTCCAGCAGTATGGCTGCCACATCCACAGTGGAAAATGCTTTCCCTAGTCCCTCCATATTGTCTTCATGCTGCTTGAGAATTATTTCTGCATCTTTCTCAACCTGAAAACAAAGATCAAATTTAAGACCATGGATAGGATCCAAATCAGTATTTTCAAACGTTTTCTTGTTTCTGCTTATCCATATGTTCCACAGGTAATAACTTCTGATCCAATTCCATATTGGGGGAGGGAGTCCATATATTTCCCCCAGTAATAACTCCTTCCAAGTGAGTTTAGTGGGGTGATACTTGACAAGGACCTGCATGAAACACCAGACACTACAAGAGAAAGGCCCTATAGACGCGCACTGTACACGCGAAAAAGCGGGCGCGTTTATAAGCGTGTGTATCAGCGCATCTATTCACGCTAGTATAAAAAACGCGTCTATATATCCGCGCTAATAAACGCGCTTATAGATGCAAAAATAAACACACATATTTTTCATTTCTCATAAAGTCCCTGAATATGACTAAACCTCTTAACAGCTAGTATTTGTTTGAATAGGGCATGATTGGATGTATATACGACATAATTACACCTGGATCATACACTAGGACATGATATACATGTATAGGATCATACGGACATGATATACATTACCAACTTTACTTCTTTCTGAGTATTACAAATATATATCCAATCATTCAAAGCTAATTACATATATGTGATTTCATGCCCTATATACATCCAATCATGCCCTATACAAATGTGATTGGATAGGGCATGATGATTGGATGTATATATAGATCAAAGGTTGACTTGTGTATTTGCAATATATATATATATATATATATATATATATATATATATAGAGAGAGAGAGAGAGAGAGAGAGAGAGAGAGAGAGAATTGATCAATACACTCACATGTCTCATTTGTTGTGCACTTAACCTAGCCATGCATGCCAATTCATAGCATGAGTAGATTGATGTAAATCAGTTGGCTTGTGCATATGCAAGCTATTCCAATCATGTCAAGGTGCACTTATAGCTCACATATAATTTTAGATAAGGTGGACCACATGTAACCAATGTGCACATGTCCTCTTTTCATCATCTTTAGCTACTTGTCCACTTGTTGGTGACTAATACCAACAAGCCAACTACAAATCTCTTATCTAAGAAATGTATAAGTAAATTAACTTAGTTAATTTGATGAGGCCAAGTTTTCCTTCCATGGACAGTGTGGTTGGCTATATTCTACTTCAAGGTTATAGGAACTTGCAGAAGTCAATGGAGTATCCTAAAAATGACAATACTTTAATTACTATATCAAGTCACTTCATGTACATATCTTTGATTGATTGATGGATAATATGCCTTTCTCTATCTCTTTCGTGTACACCTTCATTGCATTATCTCTCTCTAGCTAAAAACCATTCGTGCTTTATCCACCTATTGATACTTGCATGCAATTGTAAGTGGGATGGTCTAGTAAGTCACTACATATGTGCCAATTGACTTGCCAATGCGTTATCTCTTATCCTCAAGCTTTGTTATATATGTCACCACATAGGTCAATTGATTCCCTAAATGCATGCATTGATTCCTTAAATTGTTCCTGTGCGTTTGTAAGCGCGTGTAACAGAAATTATCTGCGCATATATACGCGCAAATTACACGCGCTTACAGATGCACCACGCAAGTATAGAAAAATTTAAAAAAATTTGTGGCTTTCTTTTCAAACCCGTGCTTTCCTACGTTTTTTGCACGTTTTCTGCAGTTCGAGCTCAACATCACTACTCTGTCTATCTATCACTTCATGAAGACAATGAGGTAAGGAAATAAGAGTAAAAAGAGGACAGGAGGAAAGAAGAGCCAATGAGTAAAGAACAAGAGCCAAACAACAAGGAAGAGAACAAGATTCAAGCAACTTACCAAGGGAAGGGAGAAGGAGGACAAGGAGCTTGCCACCTAGCTGCCACTCGTTGGAACAAGCAAAGAATGTGAGTTCTTCTTCTTCTCTCTTAATCTTGTTTGCTTTCTTTGTTTGTTTGTCTCTCTCTTCTCTCTCTTCACATGTTGGATCTTGTCATCTATGGAGGTTTTTTAGCTTTGTTTTTTAAGCAAGTTTGAAAAGAAATGGCGCGATTGTGTGCGTTTATCAGCGTGTCCAGATGACAATGCAGGCACAGGTATAGACGCGAAAATAGACACGCTGACAGACGCCCACAGAGACGCGCTGACAGACGCTCACAAAGACGAGGTATAGACGCGCACAGAGACGCAGGTATAGACGCTGCATGTAATATGTTTTATCTGCACAGGGTAATATGATTTTTCTTGTGTAGATGTGGAATCCTGGATCATCCAGGACCCCATTCAACAAGGAGCAATTCATGGGGGAGATGACCAATTATCTTGGTCGCCCTCCCACTGCAGAGGAGGTTTTTAGTGTGATGTCTGGGACACCTATCATATCTTTGCCTACACAAGGATTAGCTGAGGTACATGGATCGGCCGAAGCACGTACATCTGTAGAAGCACGTGTATCAAGTGAGGTAGAGGGTAGTACACGTCGAGGGAGGAGGGAGAGTGGTGTGGGAGGACGAGGAGGTCGAGGGCTTTGTGGGGGTTGCCTAGGTGGTGGCACTCGATCACCCTCACCGGAAAATGAGAGAGGTGAGTCTCCACAAATGTACTACTCTATCACTAATGTTGGTGGTATCTTACGTGACTTTGAGGGGAGGGAAGTGATAGCCTACTTGAGGAGTGTCGTGCATGCCACATACAAAGATTGCATGATTCCCTTCAAGCACAAAAAAAAAGGTTTGTGGCAAGAGGTGCTGTGGGCAATACCCGAGAATTTACGATTCTCAGATGATTGGGGATGGTCAAAGGTGAGAGACGCGCTTTATAACAAGAGGTCTCACCTTATGACGCGCGCCAAGGAGTCATTGCAGAGACAAGAGCAGGGGCGCCCTGGATATGGCCAACCACCCAATTGCCACCACAAGGAGTGGAAAGAGGCCAAGAAGAGAGCAACGGAGAAAATGACAAGTCGCCAGCATGTAGAGGCGCGACGTATCCAGATGGCAACCATGGGATCGTCGCATATGGATCGGGTGGTAGGGAGTCATGGGAGGCTGAGTTTGTAAGTATTATTTGATTTCTTTTTTTAAATTAAATTTTGTAATTTATTTCACTTCATTATGTAGTGTGTTTTAATACGTTGTATGTTCAAATTGTTTTATAGTATCGTATTGTTGGTAGGATGCCTACTCCTAGAGAGGTAGGCTACCATCGAGGTCATAACCGGGCATCCACTTGGCAGCATTTCTACGAGGAGGGACTCATTACGGAGGAGCAATATAATCGCGCCATGAGGATTCCACCACCAGAAGAGGTATGTTTTATTTTTTACATGAAAAGTATAGATAACTCTAATTTATTGTTTGTAATGGTATTTATATACCTTAATCCTTTGTGTAGGCGAACCTTGATGCAGTTGAGGATAGCGAAGGGGGGACTAGCAGTAGTGGTGGCGGCAACGGCAGCGATGGTGGTAGCGATGATGATGCCTCTTCTGAGGAGATATAGAGGAGCCCTATGCATGCATGCCTCCCCTTGGCTTGTAATTTTCATTTTTGATATGTATAACTTTCAGCTAGTGCTTGCGACCATGACGTCACAAGCACTAGAACTCATAATGTAAAAACGTTTCATCTATATATATGAAATTTCGTGTGCTACATACACTGTTTTATTTTCGATATCCAATCTTCGAATTCTCTGTTTTCCCTAAGCATACAATTTGATCTTGATGGGGGGAAAAAAACCAAAGAGCAAGCCACATGCTCTCTGGTTTTTTTTTCATACCTTTGTTTTGCACATCTATTAGCGCGTCTAAATTGCAGGATAAATGCGCGTCTATTCTCGTCAAAAACTTGCAGAGTAAATGCGGTTTTAGATGCGTAGATACACGCGTGTATAGATGCACAATATGAATATGTCCACTTTTTTATAAATATGATTATATATTTACGTAGCGCGTCAATACGCGCATCTATATGCACGTCTAAGTGTGCGTGTAACTCTGATCATAAGCCCGCTTTTAGATGTGATTTTGTAGACGCAAAAATAGATGCGTTAATAAACGCACACGACATTTTTTTTCACAATTCAAATATTGCGTCTACAAGCGCGTCTATGGAGCCTTTTTGTTGTAGTGAGATGTTAGAATTTTTAGGGCAGTTAAGGAATATGTGAGGGATTGATTCTACCTGTTGGCCACACCTTAGGCAAAGTCCATTCCCTAGACCAACTTTGAGTGCTCTCTCATTAGTCCAAAGAATTTTGAGAGTAATGAGCCACATTAGACAAGACATCTTTGGTTGGATTGAGGGAGCCCAAATGTTATCGAACCTGTAATTCCACTATACTACCGACTAATTAATATGCCATATGTTATTTAGTTTAAAACAAAGAGGAGCATTGCTTTCTAATAGGTCTGGAAGGGGTAGAAGAGGTTTGTCCCCCATAAAACAGATTCCCCTATAATTGAAGTGGTGATTAAGATTAATCATTGTAGACATATTAGGTCCCCACAAGAGTACCCTTTCAGTTATCAATTCCAGTTCCTGTCCTTTTAATTTGAATTTCTATTTCAGTTGTGTTCCAGTCATCCACCTTTTTAGGGCTGAATCCCAAATGTCCCTTCAACTTCTAATGCCTTTTTTGAAGAGCTTGTGGGCTAAGTTAATCTGATTATCTGGAATGGCTCCTTGAAAGAAGCTGAACCAGATGGAGTCTTTGGAACTCCAGGGTAGGGTGAGGTTGGGATGGGAAGAGGGGATTAACAGACTCTTGTACTTGAACCAAGCCTCCCAAAGACCTTTTGCCAAAGGAGAGCAATCTTTAGCTTTCAGTTTGACTGGACAAATAGTTATTATTAGTGGGTCTAAGCCTTTGGGCAACCCTCTACATGAAACTTGCTAGTGGTTGCCTTAAGAAAAGTTATCCAATCTTCTTCTTTTCTTAAGATGCTTCTTGCAATCCATTTGGCCGCAAGTTTGTCAGCTAGAATACTAGGATTGGGAAGACCAAGACCGCCTGATTTCTTAGGTGTAGTGCAAACAGCCCAAGATACTTTAAGTACTTTGAGCTTTTCCCCATCCCCACTCCACAAAAAATTTCTCCCTAGTTGCTCTAGTTGCTTTATTCCTGACTTAGATGGTTTTCAGCAAGCCAAGAAGTAGATTGTGATTGGAATTAGTATGTGTTTCAGAACCAGACATCTTCCTGCCATATTGAGCTACAGACCCTTCCATTTTTCAAAATTTCCCCTGATTTATTTCAAAACCCAATCCCACCTTTGTTTCATTGAGATCCCAAAGCCCATGGGTATGCCTAGAATTTTGAATACTTTACCTGTTTCAATCTCCTTACACCCTGCAACCAAGAGCCAACCAGGACAAGGACTGATTAGTGTTTTAATTCTTGTTTTATTTGGATTGATAACATAACTAGAAGCCTTGCAAAAGGTTTGCAAGCAGTTCCAAAATGCTACTAATGAAACTGGATCATTATTCACCGTGCTATTTGTATCATCAACAAACTGGTTGAGTACCATGTCTTTGTTGTTAGGGAGTTTAATCCCTTTAATGTTGCCTTTATCAATCTCTGCTTGAATGAGCCAACCCAGTGAATCAGCTGCAATGGCAAACAAAAGGGGAGCAAGAGGGCAGCCCTGCCTGATGGATCTTCTCAAAGGAAAGGAATCAGTCATCTCCCCATTAATGGCAATTCTTGTGGAGGCATTACCAAAAAGAGTCCTGACATACTTGATGAACTTTCTACCCAGCCCCATATCATGGAGGGATTGGAGGATAAAGTCCCATTCTAACCTATCATAAGCTTTGTCAAAATAAATCTTGAAGAACAAAAAATCTTGGTTGGATTTTTGGGCATGTTCAATGCCTTCCCATAGGGCAATTATTGAGTCTAGGATATATCTACCTTTAATGAACCCTTTTTGTTCTTTTCTTATCCAGTGATCTAGATGATCAGATAGCCTTCTAGCTATGGCTTTGGCAAAAACCTTATATGTTGATGTGAGACATGTGATGGGTCTCCAATTGGCTAGGAGTTCTTTTTCATCTCTCTTATGGATTAGTTTGACTACTCCTTCATTGATTATGTGGGGTAAGGCTCCAAATTTCAGGGATTCTCTCCATACCATGAGAAGGGGGTGAATAAGAGAATCTTTGAATTCTTTGAAGAATTCATTCAGAAGGCCATCAAGCCCTGGGCTTTGCCCTGATGCTAGAGAGTCAATGGTGTCACTGATCTCAATAGCTAGTAGCTCCACATCCAGAATCTCAGCCAAGCTTGGAGGGACAACCTTCTTCCTAACCATTGCTATCTTAGCCTTGGCAGTTGTCTCTTCTTGTGAACTCTTTCTAGAGGAGCTAAACATTTTAGAGAAAAATTCCTTAGCTATAAGGAGATTATCTCCATTGTTTTGGGCATGTGTGCCATCTTCCCTTCTCAACAATGGGATGGAGTCTCTATCCTTTTTCTTTTTAAGGACTTGGAACATGTCTCTGGTGGGTTTGTCTGCTTTGCTAGCCCACCATTGCCTAGTGAAGAGTTGTATGCCCATAACTTCTTTTTCTTTAGCAAATCTAAGTTCTTGTTTAATTCTGACTAGGTCAGGCTGTAATTGGGTCTCCCCAACCTCTATCATAATCTCCAAAGATTTATACATTGAGTAGTGTCTAGCTCTATGATCCCTAGTTTGCTGTACTTTTTTATTTGCTATTCACTTCAATATGGTTGAATCAACAAAAGACAGATATTAAGCTCAATGGCAAAGTGTTTATGATTGAAGCCTCTCTCAAAATGAACATTTCTGGCCTTCGAAGGCCGTCCAAGAGGTCCTAGGGTGTTTGTCTCTCTCTCTCTCTCCCTATGAGTTAAGGATGTTAAGATTCTCTCTCTCTCTCTCTCTCTCTCTCTCTCTCTCTCTCTCTCTCTCTCTCTCTCTCTCTCTCTCTCTCTCTCTCTCTCTCTCATGTTATAACAGTACAAGTTACCTAAGAATTGCAAAATATAAGAAAAAAATAAGAAGACCAAAATTGCATATCATTTGAAATGTTAGTATTTAATATAAATATGCTAAATTAGTTTTGCAAGCACAATGTAGACTAACGTTCTAAGTGCATATCAAAGAGAATAAGTTACCAATATTTGTTGTAACCTCAAGGCATTTTGCAATTTTAGGGCTCTTTCAAAATTTTAGATAGCTTATTTGAGTGTAGTCACTTTTCTAACAACCTTCATGAAAACTTTTCTTGCACTAATTGTTTTTACAAAAAGGATGGGGAAATGGAATTTTTATGCTTTGAACTACTCCAAGAGAAAAGTCAAGTCTTCGTATTAGTCTTTTGATTGCTTGAATATTTTTAAAATGGCTGAAAAGAATTGTATGATATTTTTCTCGCATTATGAGCGTTCTACCCAACAATGCTCCTACATGTGGTATCCATAAACTAAAGAAAGAATATGCATCACATTTTGCATGTCATATCTATGTACGAGGTTGTCAAGGCAACGTAGAAATCAAATTGACTATGTTGAAATGGAAGAGGCCAAAGAAGAGCTAGAATTTTTTTAAAACTTGTTAGGTAAGGTAAAGAAATAGCTATATTAGTGGCTCATGATTATTGATGGGGAAGGAAACTAATAAAGAGAGATAATATTATTATTATTGAAAGACAATCCCATGGAGATTGCAAACAAGAGGTATTGGGATTCAATGCCTAGCTATGTATGATAGGGTCAGAGGCTATATCAATCCATGGACATTATGCTCAATAGTGTTTCTAATTTTACTAACCATGACCCCTGTTGCAGCCCTATAGTTTGGGGCTATAGATGTATCTTATTCAAGATCATGAGATCTCACAAAGTTTCGTATAGCATTTTTCCTACGAAGTTAGAATAGCTATAAGATACTTTCTAAGGTACCATTACCTTCATGAGAGACACATTGAAAATCTAGCTACAACCCATCTTTCTATAACTATACTTCTAGTAGGATTGTGTATTGTGAGGAAGTCACAATATCAAGATTGCAAACTACAAGAGTTTCTTTTTAGAGGTATGTTTCTCTCAATACAATGCTTTTATGTATGTACACAAAAGCCATTTGAAAACAATTTCTGTAAGAGTAATGAAATATTGTTTACGAGAGATATACACTCACTAGTACAATTTGTAAGGCGTAGCGACACCATTTTTCATTGCATAAAAGATGCAAAATGGTGTCACTACAAGCATATTCACTTTTGTATGTTGCTTAAGTTATGTCAATAGCAATGAGTTGCATATGTGATTATGAATGCCAGGTAAGTGATGTGTACTTCTTAGTGTTGCTTTTGTGATGTTAATCTTCTCTTTAAAAAATCAAAATCGATCTCTCCTCTGATACTCTCACTTTGGCTTTTTTCTCCTGGTCTCCATTCCTCAATCTCTCTTCCTCACACACACACACACACACACACACACACACACTCTCTCTCTCTCTCTCTCTCTCTCTCTCTCTCTCTCTCTCTCTCTCTCTCTCTCTCTCTCTCTCTCTCTCTCTCTCTCTCTCTCTCTCTCTCTCTCTCATTCGAGAATGCAAGTATAAGTTCAAGAATGCAAGCTCAAGAACACAACACAAGTTTAAGAATGCAAGCATGATATGTTAGTGACACAATTATATTTATTAACTATACTTTTTGAGATTAAATCAAGTAAAAAACACAATATGAGATAAAACAAATACCATATCATAACAATAATACATGTACATAAGTGTCAGAGTAGCTCGATAGATTAATGACCAAGCAACTAGCTAAGACCCATCAAATAGCTAGCTAATTTATGAAAGTGCAACCTCAAAATGTGCTACCATCATCATGGTCTAAGTTGCCATTGTCAACCGCTGAGTAAGAATACTCAAAAGAATACCCATGCTCTCTGTGGGTTTACTCCCACACTGCATATCCACACCCTCACACCTAGAGCAAGCTATATCTACTCACAAGCTCAACATATGCTATTATATCCCTAGACATATGGATGGGCATCAATAGCACTGGTTACATGGTGGTTGCAAAGTGACTTAGTGCAAACACATTAAGGACACTTCAAGGTTAGGGTAGCGGAGTCCTATTTTTTTGTACACTGGGATGGTATGGACTAGTAGTATGGGACACCAACCCTTGGGATGTGGTCATGACTAGGAGTGCTGCTAGCTCCCAGGTTGGGTGCTAGGGGGATGTTTTATTGGTATCAGAGCATCAATGTGCAATTGGATGGGAGATCTGATGACATGCACAAAATCACTTTTGATCATGGAACTGTGATGGTTCATGCTTGACATATCCACCTTTATCTCATTAAGGATAGTATGGAACACTGCTAGCAGGAGAGGCGTGCAACCAAAATATGTGTTAGGTTGTGGGTATGAAAGCAATGTATGCTTTATGTTTTGGTGCTCAGGTTTTGTGTTGGGGTGATGCTTGTGTGCAAGACTTTTTGGTGATTTTTTATGATTGGAGTCCGAGGAGCTGCCACTCCAAGGCTATGGCAAACTGTCGTAGGAGGCTGAAATCTTGTAGCCTAAATAGCCATCAAATTATTGATTAACAGTATGTTTTTATTCATTTAATAAATGGTAATGTATATTAAGGATTACAACTACATCAAAATTTAATATTAGTATGTAGCACTATTTATTAGTATAACATTAACATTTAATATTAGTATGCATTTTAATCTTTATATTAAGCTTAAATGTTATATGAGTATTCTAATGAATGTGGGCATTCAGGAGAGAGAAGACTATTGATAAGTTCATAGAGCTTACCGATGAAAATGCCATCTATAATCAACTTTCTACACAAGATTTGCAAGAGATATTGATGATTGCTAGAGACAACATTAAAAACACCCAAGATTGGGCCATGTTATATGCTAACCATGATCGTACCCCTAAAGAGCTCTAGGAAGGCATATGGCTTTATGTTTAAGTCCCAAAGAACTGTGATTCAATGACTATTAGTAAGTCCTATAAGTTGCCTTCAAGATATTGCAATCCTTTCCAAATTATCAAGAAGCTTAGTTGTCTCCTATGAGTTAGACTTACCTTTGAAATCCAAGTTCACATTGTGTTCTGTGTAAGTTGTTTAAAGGAAAGATTGGGACAATGTGAGCAGATTATTCTACTTGGGGAGGTCTTGTAGCTTTAGGATACTGCTCATTATGTTCCACTCGAACCTAAATTGGTTCTTAACCTTAGGACTAAACAATCCCATCATATCATTTATCTTGAGTATTTAGTCAAGTGGAAAATTTGTTTGAAGGTGAGGCTAGTACTACAGAGTCTTTACATTCATTAAAGAGTTATTTTTCTCACTTTGTTCCTAAGGATATTACTGAGGATAGAAATCATTCTTAAGGGAGAAAGTGTTATGTCATTGGACATTTAGATGGGTGCTAGTAGCTTTGGTTATGGTGGTTATAAAGTGACTTAGTGCAAACACATTAAGAATAATTGAGCCTTGCTTATAGGACTAAAAGCTCTATTATGCACATTCATTATGTGATCACCACTCTTGGACTCTTGGCTGATTAGCCGATGCATCCGTACATTAGGATGGTGTGGGTTGGTGTGGTATGGGATTCCAACCCTTAGGATGTGGTTGTGACCGAGAGTGCTACTAGCTCCCAAGCTCAAGGCGAGCCCCTGTTTGGCTCTACGTGATGCCAGGAGGCATATTCCACTGTGGGTTTTGTGAGGTTTTGCGATGGATTCCGTAAAATTATATTTGTTATGAGGGCTCATACAGAAGGTGGATTCCTTGTGTGAAAAGTCGATGGGGACGCCTATCCTTTCAGGCGTCTTGTTAATTTAATGTGCAAGTGTGTGATTCCATAGCAGGTGATTCCGCAAAATACATATTTAAATTAATGGGCATTTATGAGTTTAGAGTGCGTACTCGTAATAAATTAAGGTTAGGATTGAGTTCTAGCCAATTTATTTTTTTTGTAGTTGAAGACTGCTAGGTATTCACTTTTGTCGGTTTAATTTTATTATTTTCTAACAATTGTGAATGCTTCAGTTTAGTGTGTAGAGCAGACAGCGGTGGCATTGGGAAGCATTGGGCGATAGCGTGTATTCAAGTTATTTAAAAGAAATTATCATTTTTGATGGGCGTGCATATTAGGCGTGGCACCAATATTTATTTTGACGCGCTTATTTATTAAAGCGTCTGACATTTATTTATTATTTTGTATGCGCATGGGCGCACTATTTAAATATTTGTTATTGGACATTATATTTAGGCATAACTCGACTCTTTGGGTGCCCAATCGCTTTAATTCTTTAGTGGGACAAAAGCAAACACAAAAGCTAAAGCGTGCTAATTGTAAATTGGGCTATTTTTTAAGCTTGGAGATGAATAATATATCAAATACATGCTTTGTGGAGCGCTCACACAAGGCATGGGGGGAGATTGTACCCAATTAGTCTTTTGCTTCATGTCATGGAAGTCTTCTCTCTTGTTTTTTGTGCAAAATAGAGTTATTTTGTTCTTGGGGACCTTCCGGTGCTCGCTACGCACACATACAGCATCCGATCTGTGCACCAGTGGTATCAGAGCGAAGCTGAGATCAAGGGCTTCTAATCGCTTACCATCTCGCGTAAAGACGGAGCTCCTGGAACGATCAAGCTCTACAGTCGACCGGGTCTCATGGCAATCCGTCAATACCAGCGTGTTCGTGGCAGTGAAAAACCCCCTGCTACGCTGTTGGATCGCGAAGGACCAGCCTCTATAGACGGAGAACCAACAGACAAATTCCTACATCAAGTCACCTATTCACAGATAAGAGAAGAATTTTATTATTATTGTTTAAGGAGATAAGCTTTAAAAAGCTTATAAGAGCTTAAAGCTCTTTGAAATCTCGACTTGTTGCGGCGGAAGCACGTTATCACAGACAACGGCGCCAAAAACAGCCCCTCTTACACGTCATCAGAAAAAAAATGGCCTATAAATTTTATTAAGCTTGAAAAGCTTAATCACAATAGTCACCAATTAGTTCTTCTATCATGGGTGTTCACACTACCTGAACTCCTGAACCAATTTGAAGCTTCTAGTTTCCTGTGTTCACACTGATTAATTCTGAAGTGGTTTTTACCCTCTCTGCAAGCCCCTGTTGACACTTGGAGACTGATAGAGTTCAATTCCAGCAAACAGACTGCTACCCGCAATCTACATGCACGAATTATCCTCTTGGAAGAAGACCATGACATCAATTTTAGCATCCGCAAAGAAGAAATGCTGCAAAAATCCATTTTTAAAAAAAGAGAAATAAGCCTCATAAACCCAACTTTGAGCTACACTCATCCCACTAACAAGATTTCGAGTGTGTGAGGTCTTTTGGAATTTTGCAGGATGTCCGATCAAACCATGGAAGATTTTATGACTGAAGGTGATCTACTGGAACCAACGATGGAGCAAAAACTGGATTTGATTATGATGCAGCTTCAAGAGGAATGAAGAGCACGTCAAACTTTGCAAGCTCAATTGGCTAATTTGCAACGATCTATCACCAACCAAGATGGACTGCAATTTGAAGATCTTATATGGCGTATGACCGATGCAACACTTGAAGTGTAATCTATTCGGAAAGAAACAAAGATAAGTAAAAGAAATTTCAAATTTCGTACTTTCAATGGGTCATGCGATGGAAAGACTATACTTGCTTTTATCAGTCAATTTGATGATTATTTCCATGAAGAATAGCATGCTGAGAAAGACAAAATTAAGTGTGTCACTAATCATCTAGTGGACAGAGCATCCCTATGGTGGACTGTTCTCCGCAAAAGCATTGATTATCCTACTACTTGGGAGACTTTCCAAAAGAAATTTTTGTTGAATTTCCTTCCATCCCAATTCCACGAAAAAGCAATCAAACAATGGGATCTTCTCCAAACAGAGGGATTGTGAGCCTATTTCACAATATACAGAGCATTTTCGGAATGCTTTACTATAACTTCGAATGCTCGAAGAGTACCTGAGGTAACCCATAAATGTAAGTTTATGTCTTGCTTACTTGGACATTTTTATGCGGAGGTGAACATGTTCAAGCCAATGACTCTCGAAGATGCAATTTCCTTGGCTCATGACATTGAAGACAAAAATCGAGGACGAGAAAAGCAACCATAACAATTTCAAACTAATGGTAACTTTGGTTCAAAACAATTCAATTCAAATTTTCAAATATTCAATCAAAATCATTTTCTTCCATCTACATTCTGTAAATCTTGGACACGACCTCCTGCTTTACCATCAAACACAAAACCAAATCCTAAGCCATCTTTCCAGCCAAATCCCAACATTCCTAAACTTTCAGCTATTACCAATAATGTGTCTAAAGCCAAACCCATAGTTTGTTATAAATATCATCAACCTGGACATCTAGCGGGGAATTGTCAATCCAAAAAGCCAATTGTTCACATCAACTATTTGGGAGCGACAGAAGATGAAGAACATGAAGAAATACCAGATTCACGAAAGACAATGATAATATCGATACTACTTCAGATACTTTACCAGGTATGCCAAATCTCCATTCTTTATTAACGATGAAATGTCTTGTGCATGGTAAAGAAAAAACTGTTTTACATGATGATGGGAGCACACACGACTTTATTTTTGCAAAACTGGTCAAAGAATTAAATTTACGTACTGTTTCTACTCATTATCGTATCAAGGCTACATTCTTAGGCACTAGATACAATGGAACACAAGAAGTGCATGACTTAGAAATTAAAATTTGTGATTATGTTGAACATAGAAATTTCTTAATTGTGCCTTTACAATCTAGTGACATTATCTTAGGAATGCCTTGGCGTCATCATTACAATCTCGATATAGATTATTCCACTCATTCAATGAAGATTCATTCTAATGGAAAACAAATCACATTGCCTGGTATGCACACTTTCAATAATTTTTCATTGCTTAGTCATACATAGGCTAAACGTGCATTATGAAAAGGTAGCAAATCCTACTTAATATGGGTGAATGAAATTGAAGCTAAAGCAAATCAGATGCATCCTAGGCACGCACAATTTCTTTCACAATTCCAAGATTGTTTTGCTCTGCTGACTTACCACCTGGCTTACCACCTATACGTCCAAGATTACAAAATAAATTTAATTCCTGGATCACAACCACCATGTAAAGCACCATATAGACATAACCAAATTGAACAAAAAAAAAATTTCAAGTCCAAGTTGAAGAATTGTTAACCCGAGGACTCATTAGATCCAGTAGTTCTCCATTTGGTGCACATGTCCTATTAGTGAAGAAGAAAAACGATACCTATAGGATGTGCATTGATTATTGTGCCCTAAATAATATCACTGTTAAAAATAGATATCCGATTCCTAGGGTAGATGATCTTATGGACAAACTACAAGGATCTGTAATATTTAGCAAGATAGATTTTAAATCTGGATACCATCAAGTACGATTGGACACATCTGATATTTTCAAAACTGCATTTAGAACACAATTTGGACACTATGAATTCCTTGTTATGCCTCTTGGTTTGACTAATGCACTAGCCACATTTAGTCGTATGATGAATCACATATTTTTGAAGTGTCAACATTGTGTCATTGTTTTCTTTGATGACATATTGGTTTTCAATAAGAATGAGAACAAGCATTATGAACATTTATCCTTGGTTTTCAAATTATTGAAAGAGAATCAATTATATGCTAATCCTGAAAAGAGTAACATTTTCCAAACACAAATTGAATACCTAGGACATATTGCTTTATCTGAAGGTATTAAAGTTGACGCTAAAAATATAGAAGCAATTTTGAATTGGCCGATACCTAAAAATGTGCACGAATTACATTCTTTCTTAGGACTTGCTAGCTTTTATAGAAAATTTGTGAGAAATTTTTCATTGCTTGCATTACCTTTGACAAAATTATTAAATAGAGGCATTGTGTATCATTAGTCTGACAATCAACAAAAGTCATTTGATTTACTGAAACATGCTTTAACTCATGCTCATGTATTGCAATTACCTAACTTCAATAGACCATTTTTCCTAGTAGTCTCACTGATGCTAGTGGATCTGGAATAGGAGCAGTCCTTATGCAAGATTCCCATCCCATAGCCTACTCTAGCTGCAAACTTAAATCTTCTAAACTTAAGTATTCTACCTATGATGATAAGGAATTGCTAGCTGTAGTACAAACTTTACGTCAATGGAAACACTCTTTAATGGGATTTGAATTCATGATCAAAACTGACCAACAAAGCATTAAACATATCCTTAGTCAACCACAAATATCTGATTGACACATTAAATGGGCTGCTTTTATTCAAAGTTTTTATCCACTCATACGATATCAACCCGAAAAAGAGAATATTGTTGCCAATGCTTTAAGTAGAAGGCCGACTATTCATAATATCTCTATGATATCTTTTGACTCTCTTCTCCCTATGAAAGATACCTACGACCAAGACCCTAGTTTTCAAGCTGATTGGAATAAATTAGTTGCAAATAACTGGATTCCAATTGATTCATTATCTTACGCTGATGGATTTATGTTCTGTGAAAAAAGATTATGTGTAACTATTTCATTTCGATCATTTGTTTTGCATGAAATTCATTGTCCCCCATACCAAGGCCATAGAGGATTTATTTCTACTTTGCATACACTAATTGAAGATTTTTATTGGCTACACATGGAATTTGATGTATCTAACTTTGTATCTGAATGTTTAATTTTCCAAAGAGTTAAAGGACACCATGGTTTATAAACAATATGGTTTATTAATGCCTTTACCAATTCTAGAACGACCATGGGAACAGATCTCAATGGATTTTATAATTGGTTTGCCTAACACTAAAGCTAATCATGACATGATTTGGACTATTGCTAATAGGTTTAACAAACAAGAATATTTCATTTCATGCAAAAAAAACGTTAATTGCATCTCAAGTTGTTCACTTATTTTTGAAAATTATTTTCACTAATCATGGTTTGCCAAAAGTTATTATTTATGACCATGATTCTAGATTTTGCAATCATTTTTGGATTATTTTCTTTGCTAATTTAGGAACAAAGATTGATTTTTCATATGCATTTCATCCTAAAACAAATGGGCAAACAGAAGCTACTAACAGTACCATTTTAGATCTTTTATGTGCATACACAATTTTAAAAACCACAAACATGGGATACACATTTACATTTACTTCAGTTTGCATACAATAACACACCACATATAGCTACACAGAAGGCACCATTTGAAATCAATTATGGATATAGATTACCTACACCTGTTACATCACTATCAAACAAAGTTCAAGCTGCTAATGATATTGCTAATATGCATGCTACTAATTTTTATGAAGTTAAATATATGATTGCGAAAGCCCAACAATCATACACAAAACAAGCCAATAAGAAAAGAAAAGCTATGAGTTTCAAAGTTGATGATTATGTTTGGTTATGTATTGAAAAGCTTTTGGTTACGTATTGAAAAGCGAAGATTACAAAGTATTGACAAACACCCTGTTGTAAAGTTAGCCCCTAGATTTTATGGACCTTTCAAGATCATTCACAAAATCAATGACAATGCATTTAAACTAGAATTACCACAACACTGGAAAATCCACAACACTTTTCATATTAGTTTGTTACGACCTTTTAGAGTCCAATTACCTATACATCCTGTCTATGAAAACCCTCCTTTGCTAGAAGAAGAAATTGAAATCCTTCAACCTGAAACTATTCTAGATACTGACTTTATGGCCACTAGAACTGGCCGTAGATATTCTAGATATTTGGTTAAGTATAAAAATCATAATGTTGAAGAGGCCCAATGGATGCACAGTCGAGACCTAAGTGCTTACCCCCTACGGCTGCCTTCACATTGAGCTAATAGAAATTTAGGACAATTGCTATCCCACCCCGAACGTATGTTGCCAGGAGGCATATTCCACGGTGGATTTCATGAGGTTTTGCGCTAGATTCCGTAAAATTATATTTGTTGTCGGGGCTCATACAGAAGGTGGATTCCTTGTGCGAAAAGTCGATGGGGACACCTGTCCTTTTCGGGCGTCTTGTTAATTTAATGTGCAAGTGGGTGATTCCATAGCGCGTGATTTCGTAAAATACATATTTAAATTAATGGGCATTTATGAGTTTAGAGTGTGCACTCGTAATAAATTAAGGTTAGGATTGAGTTCTAACAAATTAATTTATTTTGTAGTTGAAGATTGCTAGGTATTCAATTTTGTCGATTTAATTTTATTATTTTCTAACAATTGTGAATGCTTCAGTTGATGTGTAGAGCAGGTAGTGGTGGTGTTGAGAAGCACTGGGCGATAGTGTGTATTCAAGTTATTTAGAAGAAATTATCATTTTTTATGAGCATGCATATTAGGCATGGCGCCAATATTTATTTTGACGTGCTTATTTATTAAAGCACCTGATATTTATTTATTATTTTGTATGCGCATGGGCACATGATTTAAATATTTGTTATTGGACATTGTATTTGGGCACAGCTCGACTTTTTGGGCGCCCAATCACTTTAATTCTTTAGTGGGACAAAAGCAAACACAAAAGCTAAAGCGTGCTAATTGTAAACTGGGCTATTTTTTGAGCTTGGAGATGAATAATATATCAAATACATGCTTTGTGGAGCGCTCACACAAGGCATGGGGAGAGATTGTACCCAATTAGTCTTTTGCTTCATGTCGTGTAAGTCTTCTCTCTTGTTTTTTGTGCAAAAGTAGAGTTTTTTTATTCTTGGGGACCTTCCGGTGCTCGCTACGCATGCATACAACATCCGATCTGTGCACCACTACAGCTTGTTAGGATGTGAGTCTAATGTCCAATCCCATTTGGTGAGTTGGCTTACGCCATGTCTCATGTATAGGTTGGATCCTAGGTAGATGTTTTACCTATCCTCAGCTTCCTCTCAAATAACAGCCTCCATATCAACATACACTTCTACCTTGGTCCATTACACATGACAATATTAGCTTTAATTATAGAAGAAGCCATCAATATATACATGTTACTATCAAGATCAACAAAAGGAGGCCTTTGAAAACTTGAATTGAAGATATCAACTCATGCAAACTTGGGGAGTTGTTAGCTTGATCTTTCATTGACTTAAAAGAGTCTCATAAGCTTCAACTACAATCATCTCACATAAGCTTTAACTAAGTGTTTTTCTTACTTGTATCTTTTATGGTCATCCATGAAGAATTTTTTGTAACACTCTTTGTTATGCCATGAAGAAGATAGGTGATGAGGTTTATTATTCCACTAATTAGCACTTTCAAAGAAGGAGGATTATCTTTAGTTGAGAACAATGTTGAAGAAAGATTATTTGTATTTGTTATTTAAGGGGGGTTTCCCCCTGAGTAGATTTTGTAAGAGAGGAAATTGAAGTTAAATCCTTGAAATCTTGATATCTCAAACTAAAGCATTGGATACTCACTTAGTTTACTAAAATGAAAGTCATTCTTCTTGTCATATGAAATATTACCATTTAGTATGAGAATTATAAATTAGTATTCTCAACCACAATGTAGGTTGATGTTCTAAGTGCATACCAAAGAGAATTAAGTTACTAATATTTGTTACGACCTTAAGGATTTTGCAATTTTAGGTCTCTTTAAGAAAATTTTGGTAGCCTTCTTTAAGTAAAGTCAATTTTCTAACAATGTTCATGAAAAGTTTTCTTGCACTAATTGCTTTTAGAAAAGGGATGAAAATTTGACATTTTCATGGTTTGAACTATTCCAAAGTTCAAGTCTCAATATTAGTTCTTTATTGCTTTAACAATTTTGAAATGGCTAAAAATAAGAAGAAAAGTTGTGATATTTACTTGCATGATGAGTTCTACCCCAAGAATGCTCCTATATGTGATACCCATATTATAAAGAAAGAATATGGACCACATTTTGTGTATCACATCTCTTCCCTAATACAATTGTATTGCATACAAACATATCCTAGGTGGCTGAAAGCACAATTTGGTGATACATAATGTGATGTCCTTGACACCATGTGCCTTTGGTGAATTGTGTGTAGAATAAATCATAATATTCAAAAATGAAATTCTTAAATTAAAAAGGGAGAGGAAGGGGGAGAGTGGAGGGAGGGAGGAGTGGTGGAGGAGAGTCACTCGCTATACCAAGAGCTCTATCACTATATATATATACACATATATACATATATATATATATATATATATATATATATATATATACATACATACATACATACATACATACATACATACATACATACATACATACATACATACATACATACATACATACATACATACATACATACATATATATATATATATATATATATATATATATATGCACACACATAGAGCCTAACAAAAGTCACCATAGCCTACCCTCTCCCTCCCCCCCTCTCTCTCTCTCATAATGTCTCTCTTTGTGGCAATGGAGAATCCTAGTTTATAGTGCTTCCTGAGCTTTTATGACTCCAGGCCACCATTTTACATGCCATGGATGTTGGTCCAAGCACCAATATGATCATCCCCCTACTTGCATGCCAACATTGCCCACAAACCTAGCTTGCAACTGTGGCTATAGAGAAGCGCAAACAAAGAAGAAAAGAAAGGGATCATAGCATCATTGCGAGATCACCAAAAACCAAGTGAAGGAAGAATATTTGCTTAATAGTGGCACAGGATTGGTGCAAGAAAACTCAAGGTCACCTATAGTGAGTGAGCAAAAGGAATATTCTAGCCAATTATTGCACCATCAGAAATTTTAAGAGTTGCAAATGTAGATGTCCAATGTAATATTGTCTTTGGCATCCACAACACACTAGCATAGCTCAAGGTCACTCGCTTGACAAGAGATCTTTTCCTGAAGAAGAGCTCTCTAAGAATGGTCTTGAATACTGCAAGCAGCATGACAATAATGAATCAATCTAAAATTTCTATTGTCTTAGGTGTTTATCGAAGCACTATAGTGGCAGTTGCTTCTCAACTATACATGAAAGATGAGGATGAAGCATTGTCACTAAGTGCTTGCATCAGAGATTAGTCATTAGGGGAGACTTGAGGTCTCAAAAATGCCTTGTAAGAGATCCTTGAGAGAGAAAATATTGTAAGAAATAAAAACATTGTAACAAGGCATGAAACCCAAAACCCTTATGCTTCTTCCTTCTCTACCAAAATTATCTTCTCAACTCCTCTATTGAAAAATTCAAATCAAATGACTTTGCAAATAGCCTTTAAAGCCATCATTGGCAAACTCAGAGAGCTTGAGAATCTGTTGTGATAAATTGCAACTATTTGATTATTTAAATTTCCAATATAGTGGCCAAGTCCTTAACTTTTTCCAAGCTTTATGGTCTAGAGTCCTTGGTTGTTCCAAGAAAGTTATCAAGATCTTCAATTACAACTTGTATAAGAAACAAAAAAGTTTTCTTGTCAAATGATGAAAAGTCTTAAAATCACTTACATTTATTAAGACTAGGAAGATCTTGGAAATATCTTTAATACCTTTGGGTTTTCATCATCTTCAAGATAGTTCTCATCATAGAGATTTATTGAGTTTTTTGGCTTCTCCTTTGATAGTTGCTTAAATGTGTCTTCATATCCCATGTCCTCAATGCCAAGCCTCTTTTGCACCTCTAAAATTTTTTCTTCTATTGGTAGCCCCTTCTCATATTCCACAATCTCATTAATATATGTGTTAATGGCTATGGAGCTCTCTTGAAAATTCTCTTCCTCAACATCTAGAGCTACTAGTGGGCATGGTTCATAACTTCTGAAATCCTTATCAATTTGGCCCCATGCTACTAGGATGGCAAAGCAATAATCTTCTCTAAGATAAAAAATATGTTGAATGTCATTGCACAATACATATCTTTTTTGTTGATAAGAAATGTAGAAAATATAGGGATACAATCCAAGGAGTCTTCTTCAATCGTTGTCCTCAATTCCATCTTCTCTTCTTCTATCTTTGTAATGTTCTGACTCTTGAATACCAATGCGATCAAAACCTTGCACCAAATGATTCTCAATAATTGGTTTTCTTGTCATGTTGTTGCTGTTTGTTTTTTTGAGGTACGACTAGAACTAAGGCAACTTCAAGGAAGCAAAAGATCAATCTTAAGAACAACCTTGAGAAGATCCATTAGTCCTCCAAACCATCTAAGCCACCAAAGAAGCATGAAATGAGATTTTCACAAGGTGTAAGATGTCTTAAGAAAATTAGAAAGGCAATGAAAGCTTTTCATAATGTAGTTCCTACATTGCCATTCCAAAGAGTAGTCACGGAGATTTGTGATAGACATAGTCTTGATAGCTTTAGGTGGATAAGAAGTACCTTTATTTACATCCAAGAGGCTACATAGGACTTATTTATTGAATTTTTCCAAGATGCATACATCTATGTTGGCCAAGCACATAGATTTACACTTATGGATAAGGATATGATTATCCTTTAAAGATTGAGGTATAGATTCTCCAAGGTTTTGGACCCAGTTCCTCCTACATATGAGAAGATATAATATTCTTAATGTGCCACCATATAGGAAGAAGGAGAAGACAAGTCCTAAAGTGGAGGATGTCCCATATGAGAGAAACACAATATGGTATGAGAAGGTGAAAAAGGCTATAGAGGAACAAACAGAGAAATGGGGAGAGCATAAGATGAAGAAAGTAGAAGAAAAAGAAGCAAAGCAACTAGGACCTCTAGCAAATGAGCTTTTGACATAATTGAGAGGGTCAACCCAGCAAGTTTTCGTGTATTGCTTCTTGCTTGGTGAAGAGGCAAGAGAAATGATTTTTTTAAAACTCAAAATGATCCTTAAGGATAAAAGGAGAGAAGTAAATGATTCCATTCTTCTTGTTAGATTGAGGTATAACATATCTAAATTTGTTTGTTCTTAAGAATGATATTTTTCTATTAATAATTTTTTTCTTATGTACTCACTATTTTACTGCTTTTACTAGGTGTATGATGCATGAACTCCCTTTTGATATACAGCAAAAGGTTGAGATTCTTGATCATTCAATCTCCCACTACATGAGGCTTAGTGAGCTTGAAGTAAATGCATTTTACCATTGGCTTAGTAGAATTGATTTTGATACCTTGGAGCTTGTAAACATTCCATACCATTGGCTTAGTAGAATTGATTTTGATACCTTGGAGCTTGTAAACATTCCATACCATGAAAATTAAGTTGTTTGATATTTCTTCTACTTTTAAAATAGTTTATCATACTAAATTATTTACCTATGATTATTCCAAATCTCATTGGAGCTTGATTGCCATAGACTATGTAGATAAGTAGTGTCTTTTAATCAATTCCTTGAAAGGAATACATCGAAATGCTAAGATATAAGTTGAATTTTCCCAAAGCTCCCTAATCAATATTTGAACTTTTATCTATTGTAAGTACTCTAAATTTTATTTATTTTTTATATAGAGTTGCAAAAAGATTAATTGAAGTTCTATAGAAAAATCCTCCTATGCTTTTTGATCTACTTACACAAATGGAGTATAGACAAGTTGTGATAAGATTTTTATCAAATACATCAAAATACTTGATTCCATAAACTACCACATATAAGTTATTTAATTTTGATTTATATTGTTATTTATAGAATCCTCATCAAGATGATAGTCATTCTTATGGTTAGAGGGTAATTGTAAATGCCAAAAGATTGGTCAAGTTTATTTATCTTAATGATGACAAATTTATCAAGGTAATGAAGAAGATATTTAATTTTAAGATATTGCTTCATTCAAAAGTGAGTGCATTGCAAAATAGTATTGAACTAACATTCCTTTCTTTCAAGTGTGTGACAATTTTTTAATGATTGTTACAACACTAATGAGCATGTTTGGTATGTATGAGCAAAGATTTTTAAGTATATACTTGTCAATTGCAAATAGGAAGAACAAGAGACAAGAAGGCCATAGATCAAGAGGGGATAGAGGAGGAGATAGAGACCGTAGAAGTAGAAAAGGATGGGCCCTTAACAATTAGGATAACCGAAGCATCAAAGAATGGTGAAAGGACTCCTAAAAAAGATATTCCTCATAAAAAGAAATAGCATTTGTGTATTGTCCTGTATAACTTCACATATATAGATCATCATGAAGAAAACAAATAAAAATTTGCTATAATATTTGAGCTTGTATTTATATTGAAAGTAAAGAGATTTTTTCTTCAATATCCTTGCACTATATCTTTCTCTCTTTTCTCTTTGATATGTGTAAAAAATTTAGCATAGATGTATATAATTCAAGAAGTGGAATCAAATATATATATACTATATATGACTTGATGTACAAACTTACTCATTTGTTGTTAAGTTGGAATGCAAATGAACATGGCAATTCAATATCTTCATTCTATAAATCCAACCTCACTTAATGTAATGTACACCACCCAACTTTACATAATGATCTAGCCTTTAGTATTGTAATAATATCATTGAGTCAAATATCAATGTCCACTTCCATAAGATCTTTGCTAAAATTGTCAAGATTTTGATCCAAAGTGACTAGGCTGCTACAAACATAATGCCATCTACTACAATAAAAGCTAAGGATGAAATTTTGAGTAGCAAGCATGTATTTGCAAGCAATAGAGTCTTGATCAATATTACAAGTTATCTTGCCTTCTATCCTTGTATCACACCCCTCATCAGCAATTTGTAGGGCACGATCACATGCCAATCTCTTGACTAAAAACATGGCCTTTGATCTTCATATCTTGGCATTGAAAAAGAAACCAATAAATACATTATTAGGCATAAACAAAGTAATCTTGCTTAGCCTACTTGAGATATTAGGTTTCAATGTTTTCTGTATCTCAAAAAAGATTTTACATCTATAGTTCTCACTAGTAGTTGGACTTGATAAAGACCACTCAAAGCTTGCAAAATCAAGCAAAGGAAGCAAGGATATTCTCTCCATTAGCCATTATGCATTGGGATAATATAATAATGATCATATAAAAAATATTACATTTTCTACGGGTGGTGTTTTTCTCTTGCCTTTGTACATTTCTTCTCCAATCAAACCATACATAACATCAAGAATATCAATAATAGACTTGATAGGCTACCATTCCTCAATGTTAAACAGATAGACATCTACAAATAAAATTAAAAACTTGTCACAATAAGACCTAATATAAAGTTTAATAACCAAGAGTACCAACTTGGAAGCTTGATTAAGACCTAGCTATCATTAGTATTGTATCAAATTTGGTACTTTCTTGGACATCACCAATACACGGTACCAAAAGTACCACATTGGATAATTTATGAAGGTTTAAGTGCCATTCATGTAGTACTTTCAAAGACTAAAAGCTTCAACTTGGGTACTTTTCAAAGGCCAAAGTACTACTCATGGAGTACCAAATTTGGTACTTTTAAAACTATTGGCATGCTTTGTACCAAAAGTACCCAATTCGGTATTTACAAAACCAAATTTGGTACTTTCCTTGATGACAAGCATGCATAGTATAAAAAGTACATAATTTCATATTTACAAAGTCTTGGGTGCTCTTCACAAAGTACTAAGTTTCATACTTTCCTAGTACAAATAATATCTATTGCACTCCATGAGCTCAACGATGGGACATTAGACACCCTCTTAATTGTTCAAGAGGTTCGATCCATGAAGTACAAAAACTATCTCTCACCTAGCCTCTTGCATGATCTATAAACACATTGATTCGCTTGTAGTGAGCTTGCAAGCTAGTCCATCAACTCATGATGGTTGAAAAGTACCATGTAGTATAATAACCAAACCTATGCAATAGGTTCTGAAACACAAGATTATCCCATGTATAAAATTGGAAGCTTCTAACCTAGATTGTTTTTATACCATAGATCAAATTGTACTAGAGATTTAAGTTGACTCATCCTACAATTGAATTTTCTCTTAGATACTTTGAGGTATTGAAGCTATACTTTATTTTGAAGTCGAAAGAATAGTGTAATTTGATGATATGTGCATCATGTCTAGATGTTGTACTCTAAAGAATCTCTCAATCAAATGCAACAAAAAAAGTTCAGTCATTATGGAAAATCTCATATTTGCACATGCTCCGTTTGTTGTAGAAACAATGATGCATGGTTATATTATGCAAGCCAAGTAGTATGTTAGCACATCACTAGTTTGTGGGAATCCATATCATGCCCCATGCCTCTTGATATTCTATCATGCAAATAAATTCTTGTTTGGAGATAGTTCCTATTGTGGTCTAACTGACCTACCATTCTACCTAGATGAAATTTCAGTGGATAGCGAGGTGTTTGTTAAGATTTTCATGGATGTTGGTACTAGACAATTCGATGTTGTTGAAAGCAAGAAGAAGAGAAAGGATTTGGTTTGGCAAAGAATGATTGCTATTTTTCATGACTTGCTTTTAGATCATCTCAAAAGTTTCATCGAGCTTATTAACTCCAAGAACAATAGTTCAAAGATTGAATGCTTAAGATTCCTAAGAACATTAATGTATGGGTTATTGATTTTGCAAAGAATTACTAGTTTAAAATGTAGAGTCAAATCCATGCATTAGTAGTCAACCCAAGTAATAATTATTTTGCATATCATATGTGATAAACTCAATAGAGACTATTGAAAATATGTTATTTTTTACATATATGATGACAACGTTTATGATACATTGCTTTTACAACATTGGTTTATGCTTCATGACAAGTAGTTGAAACAACAAGATCATTACTTGTGATATCATTGGGTGAGTTCAAATGGTATTGTGTTGTAATTTAAGGCACATAGACCTTTCTACTTTGTTGCAAGATACCATTAATTGACATGCTTGCACATGATGCATAACTTTTATCATATCGAGACATGGAAACAGAGGTTATAATGATGTTGGCATTGTTATCAAGAGAACACATTTACATATGAGGAGTTGAAATAAAATGAACACCCATGAAGTACTAGATGATGTGGTTAATTTTCTAAAACCAACATTTGTGCACAAAGGAAAATTACATAGGTGCAATATACAAAGAGTTCTTTGGTTGGTTTCATAGGATAATGTGTAGTGGTCTCAGCAATGGGATTGTAAAAAGGTTCAAGGCTATTGTATATTCCATTGTGTTGATGGATATTCAACAATAGACAACCAATGTGCTATTCGTCTTGGGATACTCTCATGCTTCTGTGATCCATATATAAGTGGGCAAAGGAGGAGACGCAACATTAGGCAATACATAGAAGAATGAAGATATGTATCCATTGTATTGTTGCTAGAACTGGATAATGTAGATAGTGAGGAAGAGGAAGGGGATGTAAAGAATGACAACATTATGAATATTGTGGTAATGGGTTAGGATGTTAACCTTCCAATGTATAAGGGATATCCTTAGATGTTGTGTGAAATTGTTAACCCCAAGTCGAAATGGCAGAAAATGGCGAAAAATAAAGGAAAAAGTGAAAAAAGCATGGAAGAAGAGCAAAGACACGCAGGCGACCTCTAAAAGCTAAGCCGAGACCAAAGGCTCAATTTTAAATGAAAGGCACCTCAAAAAACTTGGAAAACTCTTGTAAAAGAGCACCAGGCTCCCTTCTGTGCCAATTGTAAAATATTAGACGGGCATAGGCTAGAGGCGTAAGGCTAGAAGAGGGAAATGGAAAAAAGACCTTGCCACAATGGCCGGTCATGTAAAAAAGGGGATGGGTGCCCATGGGATTTTAGGGTTTGTATATAAAGTTCAAAAAGTGAATGGAAGCTCATTCTTTGGTGTGTGGCAAAAGGAGTCTTCTTCTTCTTCTCTTCTTCCCTTCTTCTCTTCTTCTTGCTTGTGTGTGCTCTTGAGAGAGGGAGTGTAAGAGTGTGAGGGAGTGAGTGTGCGGGAGTGAGGGATCAAGAGGGTGAAGCTCTTCACCATCTCCTCTTCTCTTCTTGTCTTCTCTTCTCTTCTTCTCTCCTCTCGCGTGCGCGGCTATGGAGGATGGAGCTTGGAGATGGAGGAGGCTTGAGGATGCTTGAGCTAGCATCAAGAATCATGGAGCTACTGAGGTGTGCAAGGGAGGAGGCTACTCACATCGGCATCAAGGTAAGCTCACTACACTCGTAGGATCGACGGCGCGTCGGCTAGGTGAGAGATAGCCATTAGAGCTCGCTTGAAACGCTTGAAGCAATAAGCGGTCCGTAGGTCTTGGCGGTTGAGCGTGAGCTCCCACAACATTTTGGTTCCATTTTTGGGACCAACGGATTCAAGCTTGAGCACTTGCGTGCCTCATATCGAGCATCGAAGTAGGGGATTCATCCCCGAAACAGAGCTTGAGATAGGTCGGAAGTTTGGGTGTTTTTTATCTTCAAAACAAGTAAGTATTTTGGGATATTTTGGTTGCTTGAAGATTGGAAAACATGGAGAATCTATTTAGTTTTTTGCCTTCGATTTTTGTTGCATTTAGCGTAGGTTAGAATTAGGAAATTGAACCGGAGAAGGGTAGGGTTTACTGTTTCAAAATAGGGAAAAACAGGGCAAAAATCGTGCAAAAACATTAGGGCTAGCGATTAAGTTGCTAATAAGTTGAGGTTTAGGAAGAATAAAACCTCTAAATTTGGTTTTCCAGATGTGATTAATGAGAGAATATTTGGTTCATTGAGAGGTCGGCCATTAATTGCTGTCATCTTTTAATCCAGGTCAGGGGTCACCTTTTCAGTCGTTTTTGTCTTGGAACTCGAGAGATTTTGTATTTTCGAGATTTTTGTACGAAATTCGCATTTGTTTGCTCCCGTGTTTTCTTTCTACACACTATTCTCTTTTTCCATTCTTTTTGTTGCACTTGCTTCCTATCACTGTGAGATTCTTGCTCGGTTCATTTGCTAGAATGTCTAGCAATACCTCTTCAAATAACACAAGCACAAGCACACGTAAATACAAGCTAACTATTCAGCTAGATTCGATTTACACATCTTGGAGAAGTATACATCATCGAGTATTGATCGATGAGATCGAAGCCAACAGGTTGTGAACACAAGGAATGAAGCATATAGATTTGTGGATGGACGAAAATATTTATCCCAGGGATCCTTCTACAGGTAAACCACCTCCTTTTTTCAATGTCCATGACTATATAAGATATGTTGGAGAAGGTTACAATGGGATGCTTGGCTACTATATGAGGTTATACTCTGCATCTTACACATATATAGCTCAAATGCACGAAATGAAAAAAGCACTAGAAACTACACAAACAAATATTTTAGAGTTGACAAGTCAGATTGATGTTTTGAAAAATGTTAACAAGTCATTGCAGGATAAGCTAACACGCTTGAGAGAAACTCCAATAGGATTTAGAGAGAGGAAGAGACCATTAAAAAATATAACCAACTTGTGTGAGAGAGCAAAGAAAAGGAGACTAAATCTTACAAAGAAATATGTCTCTAACATATTAGGCATCAATATCCGAGAGAATGAGGAAAGAATCGAACTTTTGAAGAAAACCATGAATAAGAAAGATATTTTGAGGATTCTTAAGTCACCCGAAAATGCAGATTTGAGAGGTCCAACTCTCAAAGAGTTAGTGAAGGACTTAAAAGGCACGGTGAAAGCAAATGAAATTGTAGAGACATGTGATACTGTGGGTATAAGTCGAAAAGGTTATCGTGCTATCTCTGGATTATGGTTTAAAAATCTTAAACGCAATAGGGTAACTATATTTGGATTGCCCCGAGCCCTTGCAGTTTCGACTGCAAGAATTGCCATAAATTGCAAGATTCCACATGTTTTTGGAGATTACATTCACATCGAAAGGTCTATGTCCTATGAAAAACAAAAAAAATGCAATTTTTTATTACAATACGTTTAACAATATATGGGTTGATCTAAAAAAGGTGCAAATTGCAATGGTTCACATGTATAAAATCACAGTAGAAGAAAGTTATGGTGTTCTAAAGTTTGCCTTGAAGTTGGATGAAGCACAGATTCAAAAGGGACAGAAGATGGAAAGAATTAGCATTTGCCTCATGAACATGGCATTGGACCATAGCAATGGTGAGGGCCAAGCTCCATTGCATAAGATCCAATCCGAGATGGAGATTTGGTGGATTGGTGCAGCCCAAGTACCAATTGAAAATCATCAAACGTTGAAATGGTTGTTCAACCATACAGGTATTCCAAATATCATTAAGTCTCAAAGTGAAGGCGAAATGTTGGTAGTTGATGGGGTTGGTAATCTTAATGTGGAATGGTATATGAGTGCTGATTTAAAAACTATCAAATGTATGCTTGGAATATGTAATGGTGCAAATGCAAAATATCCTTGCATTTATTGCATGGAAAGTATTGGATCCAAAGATTGGAGTAGTTTGCGACCAGTAAGAAGAGCCCCAAATAGAGACTCTATAGATTTGAGTAAATTTAAAAACATAGAAGACATATGGGATCCCATTCTTTCAATCTGTCTTAAGAATGTTCATATTTGTACTTTGCATGCAAAGATTAGAATAATCAATAAGCTTCTCAAGTTGCATCTTGACTACGCATATTCCATTAAGCCATTATCTTTATCAGATGAGTGTATTGATAAATGCGAGGCATTACTATTGAAAATGGGATTTCATGGGGGCCAAGTTCACTTGAGAAAGGATCCAATACTTTCAAGAAAAACAAGAGATATCTTGGCCGATGTCTCTATTGGAGGCTCAAAAGCTAGACGATTCTTAGGAAACCATTCAGGAAAGCATGTGAATGCGGCTTGGGAGTGTTGGAGAGAGCTATGTGACATCACAACAAATGTTGCAAGCACGTCGAGGCTTGCGTTTCTTAGAATGGAGGTCTGGATACACCTTGATGTTTTTCTGAAACTCCTCAGGCAACATAAGACAACATATACATATACAGAAGAGTTCAAAAGATCAATCACAAATCTTGTTCGGGCGATAAAAGAGGCATGGGGAGAAAAAGATATCACTTTTTATTTGGTAAAGTAACAATTATTCAATATGGGTTTATTTTGACAAGTTTTTCAATTGGTATAAAATTAGTGTTACTTTGTATTGCAGCATATTCTTCATATTCATGGGCCTTACTTTGTGGAGGAGCATGGCCCCTTAGCAACTTATAGTAACCAAGGCATGGAAAAATCCCACTATCAAGCACGCACAAGTTATTTTCGAAGCACAAGGCATGGGGGAGGAGTTACAAAAAGCAATGCTTTGGAGGAGCTATTCAATTGGTTTTTTCGACGACAACTTCAAAGAATGCAGATAAAAGATGGCAATGACACATGAGCAGTCCCACTTTTATATATAAGAAAGAATATATACAAAGCTAGCTTTCCAAAACTCTCACATTCTCTTCCTCCTCGGGAATCTTTCCTCTATAACGTAGAAATTTTTTTCTCTTGTAGCCAGCTATAGATTTTACATCAGTTCAGTTTGCAGCCAAGGCATAGGATGTGAACGCCAAAAAGTATCCTGCTCTAGAAGCAGAGTAGCCTGGACCGTAGCCAAAAATCCTAATTGCTGCAGTCTTTTCCAAAAACATTACTTTGTGGGCATTATATTGTAATCCTGAGAAACCTAGAAGCCTTGTAAGAGCTTTAATACAAAGTATGGGCCATGCTGCATCCTCTGAGAAACTACTATGAAGTACTAAAAAGGAATCAGGGTCAATCCTAGCCAAGTAGTGGCCGAGTGCAATGTCTTTCAATGTACTACCACCAGCTCTCGATCCTTTGCCATGTCCCAAGAAGTTATCTGAATCAGCAATCTCCAACTGCAAATAAAACCCATATTGAATGAGTGTGAAATGTAAACCTACCAATGTGTAAAAGTAAATTCAAAATTATCTTACCACTTGGTTTTCATGGTGATGTCTCATTGGTGTTAATCAATTCTTTAACATATTTAGACTCCTCTCTTCCAAAATTGGAAATCCCAAGTTGGCTTTGAATGCAATCGAAGTCCTCATCAGTAATACTCAACTCTTTCTCAACTTCTTTGGCCTTTTCAAAACAAAGAGAGAGGGCCTCACCAACATCAATAAACTTATCGTCTAGAGTTTCTTTATCAAGTTTGAGTATCTCTTCCTTTGATTCATTCTCTGTGTCAATTATCTCATTTTGCAGCATCAGAAGCCTCTGTAATAATTGCTAGACAATAATCTTCCCTAAGATTGAAAAGTTTTTGAATATCTGATAGTAAAATGTACTCCTTCTCCTTGAAAGGTATAGATGGTAGAGAAGGAACAGTATGGTGAGAACTCTCATCAATTACAGGGTTTGTATCTCCTTGGCTCTCCTCAATGATAGTCTCAGCTTTGAAGTGAGCAACATCCAAATTCTCAGCAATAGAAGCCTCAAAATCTGCATCTACAACCTCCTCTGTTTCCTTTTCATCTGACAAATCATCTAACATGCAAAAGCTAGCAGACTTTGCTCCTTTCAACTGTTGCTCAATCAGCTTTCGGAGGATATTTGACAAGGGTGAAAACAATAAAAACAGCAGATTTTGTCATCATCTTGCAGTTTTTGGAATGAGTGGACCACAATATGTCTCTTGCATAAAACCTGTCCAAAGAGTGGGCACCCCACTTCTTAGTAAACACTGACTTTTCATTTCCTATTGACCCAATGGGAACATGGACATATTCATTTGTACCAACTTCAATAGAAGAACCTACTAGATTTTCAAACTCCAAAAAGTCCTCCAAAATATATTTTTTACAAGATTTCAAAACACTGTCAAGGTCCCAATCAAGATTAATGACATTCTTCACAACTCCATAGAAAGAGAGATCCATGCCATTCTGAAGGATAAAATCAAGAAGCCTCTCTGATGGAGTGACATCAGTAAGCTCTGATACTCCAAGACCTCTCATTGCCGACTTTCACTTCCCTGGAGATGTGCTTGGCATTCTGACATTGGTGGCAGAGCATCGAGAAGAAACAGAATGCACAGGCTCATCACATGTTGAAGCCCTTGAGCCTTTTGAAAGCCTTCTTCTTTTACCAGTTCATGGCAAAACCTTGGAGCCTAGAAAATTTGTGGGTTCAGACATGTTTCCAACTTATCCTTGATACGGCGCGATAAGACTCAAATGCTAGACATGGATGTTCGTACTCCGCCGTATCGGTAATTCAAACCAGGAACTTTAAGCAAAGGGCCGCAACCGTAACGACGCAAGAAGGCAGAGCCAAAATCAGTGATCATGCAACCTCGGGCACTATCCGATTAGGAAGCACGCCGAAGGAAGACTCTGGAGAACAAGAAAGCCCAAAACGACGCGAACAAGCGAAAGCGTCGCTCTCGTGCCGTATCAGGAGAAGAAACAGAGGTCCACAAAGAAAGTGAAAAAAGCCATACGGATGAGGGACACCTCCTTATGTAGGCGCACAATAATGCCACCTAGCACTAGCCGTTGGGCTTCGACACGCGGCAGTAGCCATTGGGCTTCGACACGTGGCACTAGTCCTTGGCCAACACGTGGCTGACAAACACATGGCAAACACGTGGATCGATCATTAGTCGACACATGGCATATGGACGATAGGCGGACACGTGGCACAATCAGTGCGAGACACGTGTCTGACACGTGTCATGATTGACGAGGATATATAAGGGGTTATTTTGCTTATGTGTACACTTTACATTTCTCGAGCTCTCGCGCCTTGCTTGCCGATATGGTGCGATCCAAGTGTTGCATCTACTGCGTTTCTGTTCTCTCGCGTCGTATCGGTTACCATCCTAAATTCAGAGCGAGTGTGCCTCTTTGCTGATTTCCTCACTTCGATGGTCTTCAGTCGGTGGGTGCGCCGATACGGAGCGAGGACGTCCTTCCGTAGTCTTCGCAATTTCCATCTCGTGCCATATCAGCCTTCTTGTCCTCGTCTCTGATACGGAGCGAGGGCATCCTTCGATAGTCTTCGCAATCTCCATCTCGCACCATATCGGCATTTTTGTTCTCGTCTCAAATACGGCGCGAACGTGACAATTCGTTTGTTTTGTTTGTTCCTTCTCGCACCGTATTGGGCCTATTGCATTGTTGTCAGATTTTTGAGAAATTTCCTATATCACTTTTTGTCTTTCTGGCTCATCTATTTTCTTCTCTGTATGGCAAGGACAAAGCAAACTGCAAGAAGAGTGTATGTGGATAGAAAGGACAGTGGGGGTAGAAGAAAGTTACAATTTGATGAATCTGAGGAGGAGCCCTCTTCAAATATTGCTGAAGCTGGGGCATCAGAGGCCCTACAGCATTTTGCCACTGAAATCCCCCCTACATTAGGTGTCGGCCTAACATCTTCCATGGAGTTAAAGCATTTCAGCGCAGTGAATGCTTCTTCTCCTGAAGTTGAAGAAGCAAAGGGTGAGACTTGCCCTGTGAAGGATTCATCCCCTCCAATTGCACCTGAGCCTACATCTGCTGAAGCCACTGAGCCTCCCAAGCCACAAAAGAGAAAGAGGAAATCCCAATTCTTCTACATGCAGAGGTGTTTCAGTGAGATTAGAAAAGCCCAGAGAGCTACATAGCACGTGATTCCAAAGGCTGCTTTCATAAGAGTTGTTAAAGATATCTCTGATAGATTGTCTCAAGTGACAACTGTCTCTGGTCTAAATAAGAAGTGGCAACTCTCAGCCATTCTTGCTCTACAAGAGGCCACCGAAGATTTTGTTATTGATTTCATGAACGATGCTTACATTGTTGCTGCGCATGCTCATAGAATTACCCTTATGAATAAATATTTCAGCATCATCAGCAGAATCAGGCATAGGTTCGATAAAGTGTTGAGGCCCTTGCCTTCCAATGATCAAAAAGCCCTTGAAATCCTTAACATTCCCCCAAAATTTTCCAGGAAAGGGAAAAAGGTAAAGGTTGAGGATGTAACTCACCTTTACTCTACAAGGGGTGCCACCCAGTAGGAGTCTTTCTTGAGTGAAAAATTTCAGGAGGTGTTGGAAACTGAAGATGAAGTTTACAAGAGGAAAGCCCCATCACTTGCTCCCGCACTTGCTCCCGTCAACAAACGAGAGGATGGGTAAAGTGTATGGGCAAATACTTGTGAATGTTTCTGCGGAACCTGAGGAGGAATACCTTAGTATATCTCCCGAGGACAAGCCCAGGTTGGAGAAAAGGGATGTCCAACTATCTAACTCCGTTGTTTTTTGTTGCATAAGGTAAGGCTTATAGGTTCAAGTATATTTTATATGTAATTTGTATTGATTTTGATCGATTTAAATAGCTTTTGCTATTGACTGCAGGGCATTCGTCTCCTCTCTCACTCTCGATATCCGTAGAACCATATATATTGTTGATCTGCTTCTCTCTGTGGAACTATTTGCAGGATCTGGGTCTAATATTGCACCATTCTTTCATACTTTCGATAGTGTGGCAAATTACCACATCTTTTTCCCTTATGTAGAAAGGTATTTTTCTTTTCTGTAGAGGAAAATTTATATTCATTTGCTTTCACCCTTCTGCTCACCTCTATTTTGAATTTGCAGAGGGCATTGGAGTCTCATCTATATTAACTGTCTTACTAGAGAAATTATCTTTATGAACTCTCTCAGCGGTGTTCATGGCCAAGCACGAATGTATGTTGAAAGAAAATTACTTGCTTTGCTTATATTTACAAAAAATATTTTGAACTTACAAAGCTTCCTTTTCCAGTGCTGGTAGACTTGTTTCTACATTTTTGGATACTACATATGAGGATCTTGCTGATCCTCAAAAGCCTTATACGTTTCTTCTCTGATCCTCAAAAGCCTTATAGGTTTCTTCTACAAGAAGTTCCATTGCAAAGCGATGCACATTCTTGTAGATGGAGAGTTATATCAAATATTTACAGAACTGTGGATTCAAAGTTGTTACAAATAGGAGTGAATGTAAGTTAATTTCATTTGATTTTTGTGTAACCCTTATCATGATTTCTTTTCACTAACTTATAACATTTATTCTTACAGTGTAGAGACTATCCTGATTCATATGTTTGGTGGATAAGGGAGAGATGCATTGAGCTGATTTTGGACAAGGCAATCACACCATATGATCCTGACTCCCCTCTTCCTCCCAAAACTTCAATGGCCAAGGGCACAAGCAAGGGAAAGGGCAAGGGAAAGGGTAAAGGCAATGGCAAGGGCAATGGCAATGGCAAGGGCAAGGGCAAGGGCAAGGGCAATGCCAATGGGACCACTACTCTACAAAGTCTTTAAAAAAAAGGAATGTCAATGCTTTCTCCTTTGAAATTTGATCCATCTCCTCTTAAACCCCAAGAAAAGAGAGTACATGTAAAGGTGAAATTCTTTCAACAATCAAAGAAAGGCCCTGTGAGAAAAAACATCTTTGAAGAAATCGATAAAGAAGCCACAAAGCCAACAAAGGAGAAGGCAGTAGATAAAGAATCAAAAGAGCAAACATAAGTATACACAAGTCTTATTATTTTGGCTTTGTATATTTATACGACATTTTTGTACCTCGTGATCTAATGAACTTTTTCACTTATAAATCGAATGTAATGTACATTTTATTTATATACATTTGAAAGGCAACTTGCTTCATGATAGCTTATGAGTTCCCACTAAAAAATATCTTAAGGACAATCTATTAAGATAAATTCCTGCAAAGTTTTCATTCTCAAGGCTCAAAACTCACAATTATGGGAGACAAACAACTCATACAAGAGAAAGAGCGCTCGGCTCTTTTACCAATTGTTACGCCATTCACTTTGAACTTATATCTAGGGGATGTATTGTCTAGAAATTCCAAGGTATCCCTCACATCTTTCAGACTCCAATTGGAAGTAACATTCACCTTCTTTACTTCTTCATGCGGCAAAACGTGTACCGCAAGTTTATATGGTGTGGAATCTGTATTGGAATCCAAGGGAACCCAAATACCCAATCTTAGTTTGTATCTCCTGTAATCAAAGCCCAAAGCAAGAGTTTGGCAAGGGATACTGTAAGCCAAAGCCAAGGATTGAGGGCATGCACTACACCTCAAGATATCACCCTTATGGTCACACTCTCTAGATTTCCAAAGCGTCCCTGTAGTGTTGTCCAAATCCTCTTCTAAAAAGTTTCTACTTAGCTAGGATACCTTCGTTCTTTGTAAATTTGCTATTTTGAAGCAAGCCACGAAGATATGGAGGGGTACAAACCATGATAAGCATATTCTTCTTGAGATCCTTCCAGCTGTCATGGACTTTTGAATATCCTGATATATTTTGAATTTGAAACTCTGCACCGTTACCTTGTCAAGAATCTCCCAGTTCAAAGATGAAAGGCTTGGCAATGGCAAATCTTCGATATTCCCATACCTATCCACTTTAGAGGGAACCACATACTGTGCATAATATATAAAAACCTTGCATTCACTAAAAAAAGACACAATTTGATCGGCATAAATAATGTCTACCAATACCTTATGAATGGCATGGAAAGTCCCACTTAGGCTTTCCATAGGTTGCCATTCAATACTTGTTGACGGAAAGATATCTGCAATGACGAACCGTTTGTTAGAACTTGCCTAAATGGAAAAGAATTATATACGTTATTCAACTAATAACTTACAATGTGTTTGTTGGGGAACATGTTCGTTTGGAGGCAAGTGCATATTCTTGGCCATGTAAACATGTTGCACCTTGACAAACCACCCTTTGGGCATAATTTTGAAGGCAATTATATGCCCCTTCCAGTGATGTTTTATATCATCTCGTTTTCTTCTTTTCACCTTATGAGAGCCCTTGCAAGATGGCAGCATGGTAACCCAATCATTTACAGTAAAGGTTTTGGGCTCCCAATTTCCATCTGCTCCCTAGCTATAGACTGTGCAAGAGTGTATTAAACGAGAAGGGCGCCTAGAGGAAGCCATGAAAAGAATGAAAGTGCAGAGAAAGAAGCTCAAAGAGGGGTGAATGAACTAAAAAGTAGCACCAAGAACACAAATGAGTATGTATTGGGCGCCAAAAAGAATATTGAAAGATCTCATGACTTTCAAAAAACTCATTATTAATTTCATCACATCTCTGTCACGTATTTTGTCAGATTTGTAAGTAAATAACATCTTTGGGACTCCAAGACATGTCAGACTTTAGGGATTTTGGCTAAAAAAGAAGAGAGAATCACGAAATGGACTCCACTATCTCTAAAAAAGAGGAGACAAGAATACCATATTCTTGCACACGTGGCGAACTCTCTTTGGCCCTTTCCTTAATCCCGTGATTAACAAAAGTGCATTTTTTGAAGCGTTTTTTGCCCTAATGATGGGTAAAATGCTTGCTAGTGATGCCTAAGATCGGCAAGTGAGTGATTGGGGGCATCAACACCACACTTGGGAAGGGGTATAAGAGCCAGGAGGCCAAGGGAGAGCTCATTTGTGCCATTTCAATGAGTGAGAGAGAGAGAGAGAGAGAGCTCCAGCCCGCATCGATTCGATCGCATCACCGACGTGCTTAGCGGCCCGTTCAGGTATATGAATCTCTCCCTCTACTCCCCTAGATAGTATCTGGAAGTGCATGGCCATGGTGCTTTCCTACATCTTGTGAATTGATCAAATTTGTGTTCGCGCTGTTAACGCACGCCGCACTCGGCCCATCCGAGTGGCCTTTTTTGGGCCAAGTCCCAGAATCGACTCTCGGCCCCTGTCACTCGGCCCACTTGGCCAAACCCTAGTTAGCCGTGTCTGAGGCAAACTGTTCGACTCCACCCATTCCGCCCGTCTGAGTCAAACTTTCGGCCACGTGGCACATTCGGCCTCGGCCCGTCCGAACGACCTATCTGAATCTCAAATTCGGCCCTCGGTCCAAGTGCCTCGGGCCATCCGAATCACCTTGTCCGAATTTGCCATTCAGCCCATCCGAATCAAAACCATCCGAGTCAAACCCTGAAATTCAACCCTCCGCCCTGTGCCTCGGCCCGTCCGAGTGACCTACTCAGACCCTGCAATTCAGACCAGTTGATCCAAGTGCAAGTTTTTATCAAATTTTTCAGAAATTTGACCTGACCCAGCAAATACGCAATATCACAAACTGTCGAAACCCTTCGGGCGCTCAGAACTTGATTCTAGCACACGTAATAGGAAAAATCATAGTGCCCAGCCACTTAGCAGCTGGAAGTGGGCAGTTGGCGAGACCCAAGAACTTAGACACGAACCACTGATCTGTAAAATCTAATTGATCGAAAACGAACAAGGCGACATACGAGAAAAACCCTAAACCCTGACAAAACGGCCAGAAAATTAATCTACAAGCCTATCAAGCCTGAAACAAGCGAGAGTGTGTAAGACGCTGAGGAATTGCTTGCTGCACTCACATTGAATTTTCGCACTTGAAGTACACTTAAGAAAGCTGAAAGCTTGATTGAGCGCAAGTGCACAAGAAACAACACATGCACTGAGTGATCATAAACTCAAGTTTGTATTCAATAACTAAAGGAACTCACTCAGATAAACCACTCAAGGAACCCACCAATAGGAGAGGACCCAAGACATAGATAAGCCATCAAAGTGCACATTAGGACCAAGCAAGGAGCGCCAACGACATGGATTTAACAAGTCTACTGAACCAGATCGATAGCTTGGTAGAGCAAGACAACTCGACAATGGTAGAGGAGAGGAAAGCTCATACCGCTGGTCTAATGAGGAACTCGATTTGAACGTCTTCCCAGATGCTATTCAGCAGCTGGTAAGCAGTTACGACGCACACGCCCGGTATGAGCACCACGGTAGGACAGCAGACGCTATCATCACAGATCTAGAAGAGGAGAGAAAGCTAGCCCACAAAGCATTGCAAGGCATAGCCGAATACAATAGGGATCATCAGGCTAGAAGCCAAAGGCAAAGTATGGAGTTGCGTGAGGTGCAGCGAGTGTTGAACTTAGCAGGTAGGATCCGAACAGATCACGAGAGAGCCCTAGAGGGGGACTTGACTTTGAGCGAGCTTCTCATGAAGTGACTGCTAGATAACACGGCGGTAGAACAAAGTGCCACGGCACTAGTGACATCGCTGCTCGCAAGACTAGGGGCAAACCAAGGCTCAAAGAGCCAGTCCAAAATACCAATCCTTGCCAAGCAACTCGACAAGTACCAACCCCATGACGACCCATACAACTTTGTTGAGCAGTTTGAGCAAGTCTGCGAAGCCAACGGCCTCAACGACCTAACTCAATGCTCCCAAGTATTCGGGCTTTGCCTAGGTGGAAAGGGTAGGACATGGTATACGAGCCTAGATGCTGTAGAGCGAGCCAAATTCAATGGCCTCAAGGATCTCTTCATCAAGAGATTTGCCAAACCCGGATACTCCGATAACCTACTAGTACGCTTGATGAACGTCAAGCAGAAAGAGAAGGAGGACATTTGCGACTACGTAACCCATGTGAGGAGTCTCTTCAAGAGAATCCCTCTGGGCGAGCGACCAACTGAAAGAGTAGTTTCGACTGTATTCATCAGTAGAATTCGAGACGAAGAGTTATATAAGGCTTTGGCAGGCAATTCAAGCCTGCAGCGAGATGCGGTAGCTAGCGTGTTCGAGGAAGCCATCAGAGTCGATGATCAGCTGAAAAAGCGGAACTCCAGGAGTCGAACATAGAGGAGACCAACTCGCGAGGTTCAGAGAGAGCGTCAACCTCTAGTGAGCGATCAATCCCATCATCCCAAGATAAGGGGAAGGCCATCGAGACAAGACCAAGGCTTGGCTGATGTCAAGATGGAATTGGCCAAGTTGTAAGACATGTTGAGACGACCAATGCGCCTGCACGTCCAATGCGTGTACTGTGGCGGAAACCACTTACTGGCCGAGTGTCAAGACCTAGGTCAAGACCTTGTGCTAACTGCGGTAGGTTTGGCCATGACGTCATGCATTGTAGATTACCAAGAAGACTTCCGCACTCACAACCCTACGGCCAACCTTACCTAGCGAATAGCCCGCAACCATTCTTTGGAAGGGGAGCCCCATTGGCCCTTCCCGCACCTAACAATACGAAGCCAACTGTTCCTAGGATGGAAATAAATCCTACGGGCATCCCTAGACCACCTGGTCCTTACGTGACCCATCCACCGATGCTCCAATCCACTATGTGGAAGAGCCAAGGAAGAAGCTTACATATACCCTTATGTCTCGCATGACGACAAGGGAAACGCTGTCCTCATGGACTATCAACCCATGACAGTGATGGCGTTAGGAAGAGGATGAGGTAGAGGCCTAGGAGGGCAGACGCAGGATCCAGTCATCTGTTGGACTTGTGGTCATCCCGGACATGTCTCATTACGCTGCCCTGAAAGAGAGCAGCAAAATAGAGACAAGGCTGACCAAAGGTGCGCAGAGTGCGGAATCACCCATCTCTTCGTAGACTGCCCAAAGCGAAAGCCATCTTCTAGCTCAGCCAACGTACCATCTATCCCATTGGGGCTGTTTGGTGTCGAGAACCTCGATGGGGAGGCCACACCTATCCCATTGTGGGTCATGATCCGAGCACAAACAAAGCAGGCCGGCATCTCTCTACCAGGACCTAGCAATCTTGACGCTGCCTCGATAGGGAAGAAAAGTCACAGGCGGAAAAAGAAGAGATCAGAAGCTAAAGTTGCACTAAAAACCGAGAGTGCTACGACTTTGCCTACTGGAAAGAAGGTTTTAGACGCAGAGGCAGAGACTTCAGCCCCTAAGACGGCCGAAAAGGAAAGCGCTAAGGTAGGGGAATACCCGCATCTGAAGCGACAGTTAGAGGCCATAGAAAAGGTGAAGGAATGGGTGAAGGAGGCTCAGAAGCATCTCAAGGACGCTGAGCCCATCATAGAGGATGAGATTGATGATCTCTCCAGTGTAAGCACGCCAATATCACCGCCTCAACCTAAGTCGGCAGAAGCAACCGCACCACAAGCAGTGCTGCTAAGACCAAGCCTTGATGCTACAGAGCCGCAGATCAGTCACGACCATTGGCCAGGACAATCCAGGTTAAGGGAGAGATGAGTATCCAACGATCTCCTGGCCATGCTAGTGACTACCCCTGTAACACTTAGCCTGGGAGATCTACTTAGGTAGCATCCTACCCTATGGCAAGATCTTAAGCAGCGGGTCAAAGGGTCATGAGAGCAGGTCACAGTAGACCCTCAAAACCATGACGCAGAAACACAAATACTGAGTTTGATGTTGCACTCTATGCCTAAATCCTTGCGTGTCAATGCCTTTTGGGAAGGTTCTGAGATGCATGCAGTCTTACCAATCCTAGCCCTAGGCGACACAACAAGAACAGGAATCGTAGACATGGGAACTGGGGTTAGTGTGCTTAGCCACGCAGTGCTTCAGACTTGGGGGAACCCGCCTATCGAAACTGCTAGGTTTAATGTCACACTAGCAAATGGTATGAGAGTAAAGCCATTCGGGGTACTTAAGAATTGGCCACTAAAGATTACGAGCGTCCAGTTCTCTGTTGACTTTATAGTCATGAAGGGAGTGGACTATGATATCCTATTAGGCCGACCCTAGATGCGCAACGCTAGAGTCATTGAAGATTGGGGTGACGGCTTGATCTTCCTTGGCAACAGAACGGATGCCGTAAGGATAGAGATGGATACTTGGAAGACCTCACCGGTCGACCTACATTCCATCTTTGCTATGCTCAAGGGTAACACTCAGGTCAAGGAGTCCTATGGGCCCTTGACCAAGTATATCCCATGCCTAGAGGATGAGCGGGATTGGATGCACATTCTTGCTGCAATCGACCTGCCATTCTTAGACCATGAGGCATATGAGCAAACCATGAAAACGATCGGCAAGTCTAGCAACACACTCTCCGTACCAGTCTGCATGATGGCAGGAACCCTTCAGGGAAAGCCTAAGCATGTCAACTCCCAAGTCCCAACTAACAAAAGGGAACTCTAGGAGATGCTGGAATACTTGACATACAAGCTAGCTGGCAATTCAGCTGCAAACTTCAAACCACTACAGGATCTCTTAGGTGAATCCAAGTGGCAATGGACCAGAGTGCATGACTTAAACCTCATGTATAACTAAGCCCTACTCCCTGACCAACGACAAGAGGTGTACAAGGCCCTAGGAGAGGACGAGCAGTCTGATGAAGGGGATTCTAACGACGAATATGAAGACTGCCAATCCTTCAGTGATGGAACTGAGGGTGAAGTAGATACTGTAGAATATGACACTGAAGGACAAGAAATAGAGTAAATACGAGTAGACTCCAAGCCGTAGAAAAGAAATATCTTTAGGATAGAGCAAGGGATCATGCGCAGGGAATGTGACCGCACCTGGTTGGAACATGTAGGAGCCATAGACCTTGAACAAGCAGGCTTAGCCCAGCCAGGGACGACACCAGTCCTTAGGACAGAATCACCATATGAACTACATCCACCAAGGGAGACTACCTCTTCTAGCGAAGACGAGGAGTTCGACTCTGAGTCGGAGGTTAGCTCGGACAGTGATCCAAAAATCCCTAGGCCTCCCACGGCTAGACGCACGAAGGGGGATCTACCCGTCCACCTAAGGCGCAGACGGATAAGGCAGGAAAAGATAAAACAACCTAGGGGTACACGAGCAGAAGAACACTGAAAACCACAAGACCTCCCTAAGCGCTTTACGAAATTCAAAAAAGGGGATAGGGTAGTGGTTATGTTAGGTGCCAAACGTCAAGGAAAAACCAATGAACCAATCAAGGGACCAGCCAAGGTCAAGGAGGTGAATCTGGCCCAGGAAGGGGAAACGCCCCAACCAGTCTTCATTGCCGACGACTTGACCAGGGAAGAAGAAACGAGTCTTGTCACTCTCTTGCGAGAGTTCATAGGCATATTCGCCTGGTCCTTAGAAGAGCTTAAGGGGGTAGATCCAAGTGTTGTGACTCACAACATACCCATGACGCCAGACGCAACGCCGATCAAGTAGCGACTGTACCCTATGAATCCAAAACATGCTCATGCTGTCAAAGAGGAAATTGACAAGTTGATGAGAGTGGGATTCATTTATGAAATTGAGCACACAGACTGGGTATCACCCATAGTCATTGTGATGAAAAAGAATGGAAAAATCCGAGTGTGTATCAATTACAAGAAGGTGAACGCTGCTACAAAGAGGAATAACTATCCATTGCCGTACACCAAGCACATGCTTGAGAGGGTGGCGGGGCAAGGAAGCCTACAGTTTTCAGGATGGATTCTCAGGGTACAACCAGGTGTAAGTGCATACTGCGGGCAGGCACAAGACCGCCTTCGCCACTGAGTGGGGCGTCTTTGCTTACATAGTCATGCCCTTCGGGTTGACTAACGCCCCTGCCACTTTTCAATGCCTCATGTGCACCATCTTTAAGGACATGCTTCGTAAGGAGTTAAAAGTCTTTGTCGACGACCTATGTGTCCATTCGACCTAGATCGAACACTTAGACAAACTCCGCGCAGTCTTTGAACGGTGTCACTTGTATCGTCTCTCCTTGAACCCCTTAAAGTGCCAATTTTGGGTAAAGCACGGATGCATCTTAGGGCACGTAGTGTCGAAGAACGGCATTTCCACTGACTTCTCGAAAGTCAGGGTTATTGTTGACCTTCCACCCCCAATTAATTACAAGGGAGTTCAATGCTTCTTAGGCCATACGGGGTACTATCGACGGTTTGTACTGAACTATGCGTTGATCGCCAGACCATTGTATAAACTATTGATTGCCTTTGAGTGGACCGAGGCATGCCAACGAGCATACGAAGAATTGAAAATTTCACTAGAGTGGTGAGGAGGTTGTTGCGTGCTCGATTTTCTCCTATTCCGGATTGTCTTGGCCGATGGCCGTGACTAATTTGCTGGCCCGTAGCGTTAAGGCTTTGCCTAAGCAGTACTGCTTATGGTGCACTCGCATCTCTCGATTTGGTTGAGGTGGTGAGACTAGCATGCTTATACTAGAGAGATCCTCGATCTCATCCTCTAAGATGGGCTCAATCATCTTTCAGGTGTTCTTGGGCCTCCTTTACCAACTCCTTCACCTTCTCGATAGCCTCTAGTTGGTGCTTTAGGTTGGGGTACTCCCTGATCTTAGCACTTCCCTTTTCAGCCGTCTTTGGGGCTGACCAGGTGATCTAGGTATTCCAGTAGCATTTATGTCCATTCTAGGAATAGCCAGTTTAATGTCCCAATGGGGCTCCCCTTCCGAAGAATTGTTGCGACATATTCTCTAGGTAAGGTTAACCGTATGGTTGTGAGTACAGAAGTCTTCTAGGAAATCTATAATGCGCAACATCATGACCAAACCTACTGCAATTAGCACAAGGTCATGACCTGGGGTCTTGACACTCAGCTAGCAAGTGGTTTCCGCCACAGTACACTCATTGGAAGTGTGGGCACGTTGGTCATCTTAGCATCTCCTACATCTTAGTTATTTCCATTTTCATGTCAACCTGGTGTCCGTGGCCTTTTCCTTATCTTGGGTACTTGTGCCTGATTGCTCGTTGGATGCTGAAGCTCTCTCCAAAATTCTAGAGGTGGTCTCTTCTTGGTTTGAGTTCTTGGAGCTCCTCTCCTTCAATTGGTTGTCTACTCGAATGGCTTCTTCGAGCACCCTAGCTAGTGCATCTTGTTGCAAGCTCAAGTTTCCTTCCAAGGCTTTATAACTCTCCTCAGTTCGAATTCCACTGATGAATACCATGGACATTGCTCTTTCATTGGGTCATTCACCCATCATGATTCTCTTGAAGAGACTCCTCACATAGGACACATAGCACGGATGTCCACTTTTTCTTTCTGCGTGACATTCATAAGTCATACTAGCAGGTTGTCAAAGTATCCAAGCTCAAAAAATCTCTTAACGAAGAGGTTTTCAAGGCCATTGAAGTTCGCTCGCTCTGCAACATCTAGACTCGTATACCAAGTCCAACCCTTGTCGCCTAAGCAAACCCCAAATGCTTGAGAGTGCTGAGTCAAGTCGGTGAGACCGTTGGCCTCGCAAACCTGCTCGAACTCCTCTATGAAGCTATATGGATAGTCGTGGAGCTGGTACTTATTGAGCTGCTTAGCGACAACTTGTATCTTAGTCTAGCCCTTGGAGCCTTAGTTTACCCCTAACCCTGCTAGTAGTGATGTTGCTAACATTGCAGCACTCTGCTCTGTTGTTGTGTTGTCTAGCAATCGCTTCATGAGAAGCTCACTTAGTGTCAAGTCTCCTTCTAGCGCTCTCTCATGGTCAGTTCGATTCCTGCTTGCTAGGTTCTCACCACTAGCTGAACCAAGTGTCAAGTTTCCTTCTAGTGCTCTCTTATGGTCAGTTCAATTCTTGCCTACTAGGTTCAGCACTAGTTGTATCTCTCTCATCTTTGTGTTTTGCCTCAGACTCCTAATCTGTTGGTATGGGTTGTATTCCACTATGCCTTGTAGTGCTTTGTGGGCTAGCTTTCTTTCCTCCTCTAGGTCAGCTATGATGGCTTCTCTCATTCTACCGCGGTGCTCATACCGAGTGTGAAAATCATAGCTATTCACCAACTGTTGGATCGCTTCTGGGAAACTCCCAAGTCGAGTTACTTGTTCTACCTGTGGTCTAAGCTTTCTTCTGACATGGTTGTGCTCTCGTGCTCCACCAAGCTATCAATAAGGTTAAGCAAGTTGGATAGATCCAAGTCTCCATCACTGTTTGCTTGGCCTATGCTGGGCTCCGATTGCATGTCTATGTCTTGCTATCTTCTCCTATTGATGGGTTCCTTTAAGTTCTTTTATCTGAGTGAGTTCCTTAATTATTGCATACAATCCTCAAATTATCTCCACTAAACATGTGTATGTGTGTGTGTGTGTGTGTGTGTGTGTGTGTGTGTGTGTTCTTTTCTGTGCACTTGTGCTCAGTCAGGCTTTCGACTGTTCTTAGGTATGCTTCAAATGCTAGAAATCAAGGTGAGTGTGAAGAATAAGTGTCTAAGCGGCTTATGCACTTTTGTTTCGTCTTAGGCATGATAGGCTTGTTTGATCAATTTCTAGCTGCCTTGATAGGTTTTAGGTTTTCTTGCTGCGTCATCTTACTCATTTTAGGTTCGTTTTGGGGTCTATGATTCCATGGGCTGCCGTTAAGGCGTAGACTCTCTCAACAGCCTACTCAAGTTACAAAGCGGTTGTATCTTGTGAATTCGCCTATTCCTTGCACCAGAATCAAGTTTTGGGCGTTGGGATGGCTCACAAAGGTTTGCGCAGTTGAAATCTAACTAGGTCTAGTGCAATTTTCCAAAAAATTTGCAAAAATCTGACTCGGCCCAACCCGTCTGAATTGCAAGGGCCGAGTGGTGCATCCCAGGCCGAGGGCCGAATAGGAACAGTGGCTGAATTTATGGCTCGGATGGCCAAATGGACGTGGCCGAGTCAAAAAGGACCGAATGGAAATGGTCAAGTTGGTTTGGGCCAAATCATGTTGGTGGAGGGTCAAATCCAAACAGGGTCGAATGGTACATTCGGACGAGTCGAGGCACGAGGGCCGAGGGCTGATGTTAAAGGTGTTGGCTGAGTTGTCCATTCGGACGGGATGAATTGGACAAATGTAAGAGGGCCAAGGGCTGATTCTAGGACTCGTCCAAAAACCAAGCCACTCCAACAAACCAAGTTGCGTGCAACGACGACAGCGCCGAGGATGATTTCATTAAATCCAACAATCCAAGAAATCACAAGGCACACAAACTTCCAGATCACAAGGAAAGAGGTGGAAGGGTTTGATATACCTGACGCGTGTGAAGAACTCCCCGATGGCAAGATCGAATTGAATCACCAATGGAAACCCTCCCTCCCTCCCTCCCTCCCTCCCTCCCTCCCTCCCTCCCTCCCTCCCTCCTCTCTCTCTCTCTCTCTCTCTCTCTCTCTCTCTCTCTCTCTCTCTCTCTCTCTCTCTCTCTCTCTCTCTCTCTCTCTCTCTCTCTCTCTCTCTCTCTCTCTCTCTCTCTCTCTCAAGGATAGGGTGAAAAATGAGCTCTTCTATGGTCTCCTGGCCCTTAAAACCCTTCCCGAGCAAGGTCTTCCTATCCCCAATCACTTAATTTTTGACATTAATCATTTCAAACACTCTTTTTTTCCCATTTACCACGATTTGTGACATGTTTTGCCTAGTTTTATAGTAGTAAACCCTACACTTTTCCAATCCGATTTCTTAATCCTAACCTATGCTAAATGCAACAAGAATCGAAATCAAATAACTGAAATGATTTTCCCTTCTTTCCCAATTATCAAACAACCAAAATATCCAAAATACTTACTTGTATCCAAAATCAAAAAACCCAAACTTCCTACCTATCTCAAGCTCTATTTCAAGGATAAATCCCTTACTTCGATGCTTGATATGAGGCACGCAAGTACTCAATCTTGAATCCGTTGGTCCCGGCAACGAAACCAAAATGCAGAGGGAGCTCACACTCAAGTGCCAAGACCCACCAACCGCTTATTGTTTCAAGTGTTTCAAGCAAGCTCTAGTGGCTATCTCTCACCTAGCCAACGTGCCTTCGAACCTACGAGTGTAGTGAGCTTACCTCGATACCGAAATGAGTTGCCTCCTCCCTCGCACACATCGGTAGCTCCACCATCCTAGATGCTAGCTCAAGCCTCCTCCATCGAGCTACATCCACCATAGCCACACATACGCGAGAAAATAGAAGAGAAGAGAAGAGAAGAAGAGAAGAGGAGATGGTGAAGAGCTTCACCCTCTTGATCTCTCACTACCCCACACTCACTTCCTCACACTCTTGCACTCGCTCCCTCAAGAGCACACACACAAGCAAGGTGAAGAGAAGAAGAGAGGACTCTTGTTAGCCACACACCAAAGAATGAGCTTCCATTCATTTTTTGAACTTTATATACAAGCCCAAAAATCCCATGGACACCCATCCCTTTTTACATGACCGACCATTGTGGCAATGTTTTTTTTCTTATTTCCTTCCATTTAAAATTGTGTTTTTTGCCTTGGCTTAGCTTTAGGGGCCGTCTCTACGCCTTTGCTCTTTTTCTGTCCTTTTTCCACTCTTTGCTTCATATTTTCGCCATCGCGAATTGAGTTTAACATTACCCCCCTCTGAGAGGGTGCCAGTCCCATGGTACTTGGAGCTCTTTGTTGTGGAAGGGTGGCCTCTGGGCAAGTGGCTGGTGGGGGCCTCTGAATTTGGTGGTTTGGAGTATCTTGTTGTACCTTAAAGGAGAAAATGATCTACCTAAGGGGGGTGTCTACCTCACAATGCAGTGCTTTGTGCTCGTGCTGGTGGAACAGGGAATTGGGTCTAACCACAAGCAAGCCTGGGTGATGTCCCACACTTAAGGACCCCGTTCGTGTAAAGGGAGGTGCGATGTGTGTAGCTTAGGGTGGCAGGTCTAACCATAGGCGAGTATTACCTCCCTAGGTATGTCCTACCCTTGAGGTGCACTAACCATGAAGTGGGGAGTCAAGAAGGGCTAGGGGGTTAGGAACAGAGCCGGTCGACCGAGGCCATCGAACGTGCCTAACTTGAGGACCCCTAGGTGCAGTGACTGTGAGCTATGTGCCGTGAATTGTGTTTGGACATGTCATGTGCTCCTTTCATTGTTATTTATTTACTGTCTTTGTGTTTGGCCTTCTCTTTTCTTTTCTTTGCTTTTTTTTTTACTTGCTGAGTTACATGATTCAGGCAGTAGCTAATTACTAGTTATCATCATCAGAATGTGGTGGAAAAGGGGATTTAATGGAGTGACTCAAAAATTTCCAGCTCTGCATGTAACCCTTAAAGTTCAAGTGGACATGGAGAGAGGTGGTGGAGAGGAATGGGTGGTTACAACGAGTGAATTGGCTGTCACTCATATTCTTGAGAATAGCTAAGCAAAAGAAAGGTAGAAGGCTGGCTTGCATCATTAGACGGGTCACTGCACAACTACCTATGGCATTAGGATCAAAAAAGTGTGGGGGGAGACCACGTTTTGCCGGGGTGGGATCCTGGTTAAGTAAGATTTCTAATATCCTAAGGTAGTTGCATGTGGTAATGAAGGCGGGATCGCGACAGAGGAGGAGAAGTCAACAATGAAGCGGATCATGGTAGCATTCAGGTTGTCCGAGGTGAAAGTGAGGGCTTGTCCTAAGGTAGCAGTATAGGGGTTATATATGATGGGGAAGTCATAGCGACCATGGATGTTTATATCAAAGTCTACTCTTTCCCTACAAGGATACGCCATGAAGGTGGGGTTGTTTCTTTCAAAGGGAAGGGTATTACAAAAATCCATCCAGGAGAACACATTGTCGTCGCAAATACGTCTCCACTATAATGGCTGGCACTCGTATCCAGGCACAAACTGAGGCACTTCAAAAACCTTTTTTGCCAATATTCGGCATCCTTGGTGCCCCAAAGGGTGGGATTCTTCTCTCTTTCTTCCACCCATCGTTGGTCTAGCCGACTTCCAATGCTGATCACTTCTTCCACTACTTTAAGGGGAAGGACTCTGCACAGGCCGTTGGGTAGGAGGAAGTTGAAGTTAAAAGGTTGTTTCTCTTTTTCTTGTCTCTCCCAAACTACGAGTTTTGCATGGAAGCTTGCCACCAAGTCACCTGGGCATGGTGGAAGAGGTGTGGATGGCTATGCCATAGGTTTGGCCCTCAATCTCTGTTTGGCTTCTTCCACCATTTTCTTTCTCTTTTCCCTCAGGGCGGTTTTTCTTTCTGTAGATGTGTCTATTGACTGCTATTGTTCTTTAAAGTGGGGTGAAGGGGGTTGTAGGATCACTTTTTCTTCGAATCTGCCCCTATCAAATTGTAGCTCAACTTCACCCCTTTGGCGATCTTCTTACTATACCTCCTCTACAAAGCCCAATGCATCAGTCTCCTAGGGGGTTAGGCCGGTCAACAACAGGTACTTGCATTGTTCATTTAGGCTCAACCCAACTGCAATGGGTTATGGTGGGATGTGTAGCCTTGCTTACAGAGCTCTGCGTCCTGTGCTCAACTTCTTCTTTACCACCTCAAGGGACTCCCCTTCTTCCGTGTGAGTCGCATCCATCAGAGTATTTAGGAAAGCCCATTGTTGAGTATTGAAACCCACTTGTGCTATCTCTGCTCTGCTTTCTCCTAGGAATTTCTCTTTTTCTACGAGAGCCAAGCGACGTGCCAAGGTTTTCCCATGAGTCTCTACTCTTGGTCATCCAATTCCCTGCTCATTCTCTCCTGCTCTTTTCTTTCTAGGCTCAACTTTTCGGTCATGGTTTCCATCTCTCAATGGTGTTGCTCTTCTTCTTGCTTCCTTTCTTCTTCCCTTGTCGCAAACTCTTCCATGCCTGGTCCGATTGGATCTATTTTTGCTGCCAAATCCTCATATTGCATTATTAAAAGTTTATATACTCTTTGCATTTTCACTAGCTCTTGATTTTCATCTTCGAGTCGTTGCCATCAGCTTTCCTTCTTGTCATCTTTGGCCTTTAGTTCATGTTTTAGATAAAATATCTCCTTTTTTTGCATAGATATTTGCCTCATCTTTTCAAGCTAGAAGGTTGCCACCGACTCCTTTTTCACTTCCAACTCGACCACCGCTATCTTTCTTTCCTCCTTTGCCTTCTCTAACTGAGAGAGCAATTCAGTAACATATTCATCATAGTTTGTTGGTGGCGTCATAGTAGTAGGGATTGGAGTGGTTGAAGCTTTCACCTTTTGGCGTTTCAGATCCTGCCTAGACTCAACATTTGTGGCCGGTCTTTTCTGCCCAGTGGCCGTAGTCTCCACACTCTTTCCTTGGGCTAGTTCCTTATTAATGAAGTACTACATCCATGCCACAAATTTGTTTACATCAGCACTCATTGGGATGCTTGGAGTGAGAGTGGTTGATTTGCTAGTGGGCACCAAGAGGGGTGGGATGGGATGGATGGGAGCCTTGCTCTTGCCTTCGATGACCACATGCGGTATGACTTCGGGTACATGAGTGCTTGAGCTAGGTCCCTCATCCGTGGGCGGACTTAAAGCCCCTAGGTCATGAAGTCTGCTTTGTTGTTCTATGGACCGGCGACTTGCTTCTGCCATGTCTCCCTCCTCCTTTCTCCTCAACTCTGCCTCCTTTTCTGCAGCTATTCTCTCTCTCTTTTCCTCTATTTTCCTTGATTCTTCTGCCAGATTTTCAACTTCTTTCTTCTCTTTCTTCTTCCTCTCTTCAGCCTCTTTTTTCGAATCCTTCTTGGCTTTTCTAGCTTCCTCTTTCAACTCCTCTACCTTTTGCTTTTTCTTCTTCTCCCTCTCTTTAGCATCTCTTAGGGATTCCCTTTTAGCTCTCTCTAGATCTTCTTTTTCCTTCTTCCAGCCCTCATCTTGTTTCTTCTTCCAAGTTATCTTTTTAATGGGATTCTTTGCTTTTTTCCTTCTAGATTGAGCCTTCTGATCCTCCTTCTCCGTCATCCCAATTTCTGTCCTATCACTCGATTGCTCTTTCTCTGTTGAGAGTGGAAAAAGACTAAAATTTTGATTGATTTTTTTTATTTTTGAGGTCTGAATGATTGATTTTTGATAGATTTAAAGTGATGTATGGTTGTTAATGGAAGTGTTTAAGAGCGTTTTGGATGATATTGATTATGTGTTGGAACCTCATGATGATTTTTAGTGGAGATATGAAGCTCTGTGATGTTCTGATAGGTTCTATTGAGGTTCTGATTAGTTCTGTATACCTTCTGTATAGCTTCTGTTTTGTTATGATTTTCTTCTGTATAAAGCATGGATTGATGATTGATGAAGGTTGAAAGATTTTGAAGGTTTATTGAATAGTTTTTGATAGTTTGGAATGGTTTTAGTATGAGCTATGAGGATTTGATGTTCTCTGATGACCTTCTGTAACCCTCTATAAACCTTCTATAGAGCCTGTCTCTGCTCTGTATGTGTTTTGTATCTGCTCTGTTCATGTACTGTACTGTTCTATAGATCTTCTGTAAGTGTTCTATAGAATGTATGTGTAAATTTGGAAAAGTTTTCTAACTTTTAAAAAGGATGAATCTAAGTTCAAAAGATCTGAAACAAATGGAAGAAGTAGCGCTGAAGACTGAAAGACTAGAGGGACAGTGATAGTAGTGAGCTGTGAAGAGACACTGTAGTGGCTCTGGTGCCTCTTCACATCAGACATACCTCTTGGGAAGTGCATCCAAGACCTAAGAAGGATTATTCAGAGTCATTATAGAGTATTGTAGTGAGGAGATGATATACTATTGAGAGAGAGAGAGAGCCAGAGATAGTCAATTCTATCAAAATAGTGTAACTATATATGAGAGATTGAGAGAGAAAACTGTGAAGACATTGAAAATGAATACTATGTGATTGATTTCCATTCAAAAATGGTGTATTCTTTTGTATTCATTGTTCTATTGAAGGATTCTATGAAGATGTTGAAGATTATGATTGATTCTATCAAATCCGCGGGAGATATAGTAGATGCTGCATGAAGAATTGTTGTTTTCTTTGTTTTGGTAATCAAAAGAATGAAATAAAAGCTTGTTGATGTTACAAGATAGATTTTCTTGTAGTAGAATCCCCTTTTCCTCGGTGTTCCTCTTAGGGATCCATGTTTTTGGTGTGCAGCCGGGGAAGCTTTCCATCAACAAGCATTAGAAGAGGCTGAAAATGAAGGAAATGGCATTGCCAAGAAGAGGAGAATTCAATGGATGTTTGCAAAGTTCCTTCTTCCACTGAAGAGTTGGAGATTCTCATTAGCAAATCCACTTTCCAAAAAAAGTTCATCCCACAATGGCAAAAATATATTACCATCATGATGCATGCTCTATGCGGTGGACTGTTTCCTCTTCCTGTTGAAGGAGTAGAGACCTGCATCTTGGTGGAAATTTAGCATTCATTGAGAAGTTTCCAGGCATCATCAAGTGGGAGATTGTGAAGAAGCTTCAGGAGTCGTGTTCTATGGAGGTTCATGAAAACAAGAAGGAAAAGAGTTGGAATTTATTCGTGGATGCTCAACAGCAAGATACGTGGGATGCTTGGTGCATTGACAATCTTCTATTTGTCCAATTAGCAGCCCACTGGAAGTTGGTAGAGAGAGTGTTTTTCACAACATACACTGTTGAAACCCTCTGAAGCTGGCATAATTATAATGACACAACAACGATCCTAAGAAGAATGAGTTTTGATACTTTCAGAATGGAATATCTCCCCCTCTGTAGTGGTTTGAAAGCCAAATTCAGAGACGTTGAAAAGAAGGAAGTAGAAGAGATGTTGGCCAGAGAATCCCTCAGAGACTGAAGCCCCTCTCTGATTCTATTGTGTTGAGTATTGAACAACTGGTTGGAGCGAACCCCCTGATGAATGACGCAATCAAGAGGCAAGCATTAGAATGAGTCTAGAGGTACGTAAGAAGAGATAAGGCAAAAATCAAAGCTGAGAACGAGCTCACAGCAGAAGCCTCCTTTGACGCCCTAAAAGCACTCTTTACAGAAATCCCCATGGTGACTTAAGATTCCCTTCCTAGTCTGATTTGTCTTGGAAATATTGATGACACGCCAGCAAATGTAGTCCCATTGCCAATTTTTAAGGGAGAGTACAATGAAGACCCTGATCTTCATGTAGCAAAATTTATGGTAGCATGTGTGGCTAACAATGCCAGAACCCCTGAGCATTGGTTAGCAATATTCCCCACCACATTCAAAGGTGCGCCGTTTCAGTGGTACGAGAGACAAGCAACATGAACTTTTGGCACTTGGGACGACCTGAAGTTGGCCTTCCTCACTAAATTCAGGCGTGAAGGTTTTGAAGAGTGGATGCAAGAGGAGTTCATGAACCTAAGCCAGTCCTCTAGAGAAAGAGTAGAAGCTTATGTTTTATGAATGGAATCCATCCTGAAGAGATGGACTAACCATCATTTGGACAAAGGATTTCAGAAAGGAGTGTTTCTCAGAGGCCTACAACCAGAAGTTTGCAAGTTCATGGAATTAAGAAGATCAATCAATCTGCAAGATGCAGTGGAAGGTGCAAGATTGTATGATGAAGTTGAAGCAGGGTTGTCAATGACTCCAGGAAGAGGAGTCTTACCTCCTCCCATGCTAGGAATGGTATACCCACCAAATGTAGTCCCAGGGATAGTTCCCTATCCCTATCCCCAAATGCAAACAGTGCCATAGTACAATGCACCTAATCCACTGTGGTCACCACAGACGACATTACCTCAAATGATGGTTCAACCACAACAACAGTGGCCTCAAACAGTTCCTCCAATGGCGACTCAACAACAGTGGAACCCTACCAACTGGAATCAACAACCCCAAATCTTAGCAGGAGCTCTGAATTAGAACCAAAATAGAGGACCCTCTGGATCAACCCAACCAGTGTATGCAGTAATTACGGAAGCTTCCCAAAACCCTACTACAAGCACTTCAAGAGGTGAAAATTTGAAGGACTACTTATCCAACTCAATTGCAAGTATCAAGAAAGAGCTTATGGATGTGATTACAGAGCAGCTATAGACATTAAAGGTGAATACCACCAATATATCCACTCCTGTGGGAGCTGGAAGAGATGTAATGTGTTCTAATACATGGTGCAGAAAGTGTCATCAAGCGGGACATTTAGCCATTGAATGTACTCGAAAACCAACCATTCTTGGAGCCTTTTGTTCCTACTGTTTGAGGAAGAACCATACAGAGGATATTTGCTCTCTGAAAGAGATGCACAAACGAAGACAGAAGGATGAAAATGCAAGATTCAACTTGCTAGAATCCAAAATGACAACACATGATATTGGACCAAAGCCTAGGGAGTTTGGTCCTAATTTCAATCCAAGGAGTTTTCCTCTCAAAGTTACAGAGAGCAACAGTCTAGCGGTGGTCAGAGATCTGAGGGAGGTGGAATGTTATAGGTGTGGAGAAAAGGGTCATATCTCCCCGAATTGTCCTAAACCTCGACGATCTGTGGATTACAAGCCCTTATGCAGTCGATGCAAAGGTGAAGGCCACACTGCAAAGGACTGTCCAAGTCCAGCCCCTGTAAAGGCCAATGGCACTGATATCCAACAGAAGATACAAGAGCCTGCCTCCAATTTGGTAGAGTTGGAAGTTTCCACTCTCACACACGCCAAGAAGAAGGGATCAGTTGTGCAAGAAGATAAAAACTCTCCTGCCAAGACTGTGAATTTCAACCTATCAATAGAGGGACAGAGCAGTACAGAACAGAACAGTGCAGTACAGAGCACTGTAGTGCCACAGAGAGTTACAGAGACAGTCCTAGAAATAGGACTAGAGATCCATGAGATAGATGATACAGAAACACTTCCAGAAATAGAGGAAGTGCTGATGCTACAATTATTAGAAGAAAAAGGAAAGATGAAAATGGGTGTAGCCCCATTCCCCAGCAAGCCTGTGGATCCTATCAAAGATTATGACTTGGTCAAAGACCTAAACACTTTTAAACCAAACCTAACATTTTGACAGTTAATGATGTTTTTTCCCAGCTACTGAAAGAAATTCAAAAGCATCTTGACAAGAAGACGTGGACTAAGGATTGTTCCTTCAACAGTGACCAAGACCAATAAGGCCCCGAAGCCTGTAAAGGAAGTGGATGTGGCTAATGCCTTCTTAGATCATGGAACCCCAGAGATTAGTGTATGGATTGAAGGATGCTTTATTTCAGATGCATTGATTGATGGAGGTGCATCAGTAAACATAATGATGGATGTGACAATGAAGGACTTAGGGTTGCAAAGAATTCAACCTACACAGTGGCTTATCAGATTGGCAGATCAAAGCAGAATTAAACCGTTGGGCATCCTCCCATATGTAAAAATAACCCTTGCAGGAAGAGACTATTGGCTGACATATTTGGTGGTCAAACCAAATTCTTATGGGACCTCATACCCTCTGCTGTTGGGAAGACCTTGGCTTTTTGAAGCGAGAGCCAGGACGGAGTGGTTCAAAGGAACCCTAACCCTAGGTAGGGGACCCGACAAAGTGGTATTGAAGTTGTATGGATCGCAAAAAGACAATGGATCTACATCCATTGAAGTCATAACTGACTCCTCCAACGAGGTAACAAATGGTACATCAGGAAATGAAGAGGCTGTTAAATAGATCTTTCCCAAGAAAATAGAGGCACAATCCCTAACAGTGGACACTGTAAGCCAACTACCAAGGGAAGAAAAGTCCTTGTCCATGGGAGAATACCTCCTACCTCAGCTAGAATTAACTTTTGAAATCACCTCTGATAGTGAAATAGAAGCATGGATGTACTATTCACCTTGTTACATGACAGTTGCAGAGACAGAATAGAGACCAGAACAGATACAGGGCAGTTACAAATACAGAGACAGTCACAGAAGCAGTAACAGAGATAGAACAGAGACAGAGCAGATATAGAGCAGAGACAAAACGAGAGACAATCACAGAGACGGTGACTGTAGCGAAAATAAAAGCAGAAGCAAAAGCAGATGCAGAGGCAGAAGATCTGTTCTTCTCCTACTGAGCCTCTACAGAAGCAGAGATAGAGTCTCTAGAGAAAGAGGATGAAAATGATGAGGAAGAGAATGAAGTAGGTTATGAAAGTGCAGATGAAGAATTTCCTCTAATAGCAAATGATCTTATTGATGTCTCTACAGGGACCTCAAAGGCTGAAGATCTCAGGGTGCTGGATGGAATGACCATGGTTCCATTTGGGTTGGCCAATGGACCACAAAGTATGCAGAATCTATATAAGCAATGGATTAAAGGCATAAAAATTAAGTTCACCAGTGACTCCTGTCGCCCTAACTGTTCAGTCCAGAGAAAAGATGATGATGATGCCCCTTGTCAACAAAAGCCAAAACCCTTAGAGCCATGGCCCCTAGAAGGTCCTGCTATGTGACATTCCTGGACGCATCCTTTGAACGTGAATACCTAAGTCCAAAAGAAATTACCACTCACACAGAAGCAAATAGAGCTCTGATACCCTTCCAGCAACCTCAACAGACGAATGAGTCATTTGTTCAGAAGGAGAACACTGGTTTTAGTGGAACATCAGACAAGGACAATACTCTCTTGAAAGAGTCAGACCTTTATCCAGAAGCAATCCTTGGGACATTTATCCATGAAGTGAAAGGTGAAAGACAAGTGACGTTCCTGGATATTGATGGTACTGAACGTCACCTGAAAGTGGGTCTCAATCTTCTAGCAGAAGAACTAGTGGTCCTGCAAGATTTACTAAATGAAAACTTAGATGTGTTTGCTTGGTCATATAAAGATCTAAAGGGAATTGATCCCACAGTATGCCAACATCACACTGACCTAGAGCCTGATGCCAAACCTGTAAGGCAAAGACAAAGACGTATGAATTCTAATTATTCTACTTTGGTGAAGGCTGAATTATTGAAACTTCTTGAAGCCGAGTTCATTTATCTCGTGGCTAACAGTGAATGGGTTTCACCCATTGTGGTCCTGTCCAAGAAGAACGGGAAACTTCAAATATGTGTAGATTTTCGAAAGCTAAACTCGAAGACGAAGAAGAATCATATCCCTATCCCTTTTACATACCAACTGTTGGACACAGTGGTAGGCAATGAGCTGTATTCCCTCTTCAATGGATTCAATGGATATAACCAAGTCCAAATTGCAGAAGAGAACCAATCCAAAACAACCTTCACCATAGAAATGGGGGACCTATGCCTACAGAGTGATGCCATTTGGGCTCTGTAATGCTCCTACCACCTTCCAACGAGTAATGATGGCTGCCTTCCAGAATCATTTGCATGATTTCATTGAGGTGTATCTTGATGACTTTTGTGTCTATAGTTTGATCCGAGACCACTGGGGACACCTAGAGCAATGTTTTGACAAATGTCGAGAGTATGGGATTTCTCTCAATCTCAACAAATGTGTCTTTGGCATCTCATCAGGAGTTCTTCTGGGCCATATTGTCTCTGCACAAGGGATTGCAACAGACTCGGCAAAGATTGAGAAGATTGCTGCCTTAACAGCACCAACAAACCTCAAGCAATTGAGAGGATTTCTTGGCCATGTGGGCTACTACAAAAGATTTATTGCACATTTTGCAACCAAGGCAGCTCCTCTGCACAAGCTCCTAAGGAAAGATGTTCATTTCCTTTGGGCTGATGACTGTGAAGAAGCCTTTAATGCCCTAAAACAGTGCCTTATCTAAGCACAAAGGAGTTCCATGTGCACACAGATGCATCAGTTGAAGGGCTAGGTACTGTCCTATGTCAAAAGGGCCCCTCTAAATTAGATCAACCAATATATTATGCAAGCCGAAAGGTCACTGATAGGGAACAAAACTATACAGTGACAGAGCTTGAGTGCTTGGTAATGATGTTTGCACTGGAGAAGTTTTGACACTATCTATTGTCAACACATTTCAAGTTCTATGTGGATCATGAAGCCTTGTCATTCTGATGAACAAAGCAGATGTTAAAGTATGACTGATGAGATGGTTTCTCCTCTTCCAAGAGTTCAACTTTGAAGTAGTCACTAAGCCTGGCCGTTCCCATGTCCTAGCCGATCATCTATCACAGATTCCTCAAACAGAAGAAGAGGAACAAGATGATCCAAACCTTCCTTATGCTTCCTTATTTCTAGTTGAAATAGTTACTCCCTGGTATGCAGACATAGCCAACCTCCTGAGAACTCAATAGTATCCTCCTTGCATCTCAAGCCGTGAGAAGAAGAAGCTTCTGTTAGAATCAGCCCCCTACACCTTGCTAGGCGGTGCACTGTACAAGAGAGGCAAAGATGAAGTGTTACGAAGATGTGTTGCAGGGGATGAAATTGGCATAGTATTGAAAGCATACCATAACAAACCATGTGGTGGACACTTCGCAGGAGAAGCGACAGCAAGGAAGGCTCTGTTAGTAGGATACTGGTGGCCGACCCTCCACAAGGATGCATATGACTATTGCAAGAGATGCGATGCTTGTTAGCGAATGGGGAAGCCCACCAAAACAAGTGCCATGCCACTGCAACCTATTCTTCCCCTAAAGCCATTCGAGAAGTGGGGGATTGATTTTGTGGGTCCCATTGATCCACCCACTAGATGGAAGCAGAATAGATACATCTTAGTATGTACGGATTATGTCACAAAGTGGTGTGAAGCTAAAGTACTGAAGCGGGATGATGGTAACAACGTAGCCATATTCATGTATGAGAATATTATCACCCATTTTGGTAGTCCCTTGAGCTGGTAAGTGACAGAGGTACTCATTTCCTTAACAAAATCATGGAGGAGCTGACAGACCTGTATAAGATCTGCCATCGTAAGTCCACTCCTTATTACCCAGAGCCAACGGCCAAGTTGAAGTCACCAATCTCATCCTTTGCTCGATCTTAACAAGAACGATTGCCGCACATCGTCGCGACTGGGATGATCAACTTACAGAGGCCCTATGGATATACAGAACCTCCCATAAGGCAGCTACATGACAGACCCCTTTTCAGCTAGTGTATGGTACTGAAGCCGTCTTCCCTGTTGAGCTGGAATTGCCCTCTTTGCGAGTGGCAATTAAAGAACACTTGGGAGATGATGAGTCACTACAACGCCGCCTCCTGCACTTGGAATGCTTGGATGAGATATGGTGGATGGCCCTACAGTGCATGGAAACCACTCAGGCGCTACGCAAGGCCTATCATGATAGTTTCATCAAGCACAAGGAGTTCAAAGAAGGTGATCTTGTCTTGGCCTATGATTCGAGATTTGGTAAGTTTCCTGGGGAAAGATTCAACAATGGTGGATGTGCCCATAAAAGATACTTGCTGTCAATCCTAACGGCTCTGTTCAGGTGCAGACCGTTGATGCCTCTGATGATCCTTTCCTGATCAATGGCTATCATCTAAAGAAGTACTTCCCTCCCTGGGGATCTTGACAATCACGGTCGATCTACCCTTCCCCTTTTAGGCATTGCACTGTCCTTCTCTTCGTGCTTCTGATAGCCCTCATGATTCTCCTGATGAGGCAGTCTCGTTTTGCTAACCCCTCACAGATACATCTCAACCCGACCTTGTTCTCTTCTCGTCTGATCCAACAACGGTGGTGAGGTTGGTCCTGACACATGGTATTTCTACCATTCTCTTTCTTAACGAAGAAAACAAAAAAAAAAAAACCAACAAAACTATTATGGGAGAAAAGGAAGAAATTCCCTGTCATAATAGGCCTCATTCCAAGAAAAGGTGAAAACACCCTTGGGCGGGAAGCTAACTGTGGAAAAGGTGGTAACACCCCACATTTTAGGATAGCTAACTCACCAGCATACCCTTTTCAGCAAGTAATTTGAAGCCACCTCCATTGGTGCGTTGTCTCTGCAATATCAGTCCGTCTATCCTTCTTAACAGACGACTTTTCTTACAAATCATTGAAGTATGAGATTTGTAGGCTGCCTCTCTAGGTACGCCTTGTCTTCAAAATCATGATGACAACAACAGCCAACATGATCTTCATCACCAACCCCTTGAGTGATGTGAGCTTTCATCCTAATAGGATGGAGACATGAGTATAGGTTTCCCTTTGTATCTATCAGAGAGTGAGACAGAGGGTGGGGTGAGTGACCATTTTTTTCCTTGAAATCAAATGAGAGGTGAGATGTGTGAATGGAGTGTTGCACGCACGGGATGGGCCTCTCAATGCACAACACACAATTTGTTCCTGTGCACTGCACCATAAGGCTCCCTGGCCTTCCTTCTTGCACTGTATGCCGGCACAGGGCAGGATGCACAGTTGCACCATCAAATGCACACCTTTCTTCCGGACATTTTCCATTTTTCATGTCCTCTATTTACACAGTTTTTCTCAAATTAATTTTCGAGTCCATTTTTGGGTCCATTTTTGGGTTTTTCCCATGTGAATGCATCCTCTCTCGATCGAAACAATGTTTTGCTATGATAGGGTTGTTGGATACATTATTCGGTATATTTTTCCTTCTTTCCACACTTTGTTCCACACCTGATTGAATCCAGAGAAGCCATCTAGAAAATCGTAAACCTCTTTGTCTGCCACTCTCTCGAGCATGTGCTCGGTGTATGGCAATGGGTGGTTGTCCCTCTTAGTAGTAGCATTCACCTTCCTCTAATTGATGCAAAATCTAATCTTTCCGTTTTTCTTCATTACAATGACTATGGGTGACACCAAGTCTGTGTGCTTAATTTTGTAGATGAATCCCGTTCTCATCAGCTTGTCAATCTCTTCCTTGCTTGCTTGAGCGTGTTTTGGATTCATAGGGTATGGTCATTGCTTGACCGGCATTGTGTCTGGCGTCATGGGTATGTTATGAGTCACTAGACTCGGATCTACCCCCTAAAGCTCTTCTAAGGACCAAGCGAATATGTCTATATACTCTCACAAGAGAGCAATGAGACTTGTCTCCTCTTACTGCGTCAAGTCATCTGCAATAAAGACGGGTCGGGGTGTCTTCCCTTCTTGGGCTAAGTTCACCTCCTTGACTTTGGCAGGTCCCTTGATGGGTTCACTTGCTTGCCCTTAACGTTTGGCACTCAGCAAGATCACTACCCTATCACCCTTCTTGAAGTTCATAAATCTTTTAGGGAGGTCCTGTGGTTTTCATTGTTCGTTTGCTCATGCGTCCTTAGGCTGTTTTTCCCTTTCTTTCTTTAACCGTATGTGCCTCAGGTGGACGGGTAGGTCCCCCTTGATACGTCTAGTCTTGGAAGGCCTAGGTATTTTTGGGTCCCTCTCTAAACTCACTTTCGGCTCAGAATCAAACTCCTCATCTTTGCTAGAAGAGGTAGTCTCTCCCGGTGGTCGCAGCTCAGAGGGTGACTCTATTCTAAGCACCGGTGTGGTACCTGGTTGGGTTAGGCCTGCTTGCTCAAAGTCTATGGCTCCTATATATTCCAACCAAGCGTGGTCACAATCCACACGCATGATCCCTCACTCTATCCTGAAGATTTTGTTTCTCTGTGGCTTGGAGTCTACTCGAATATGTTCTATCTCTCATCCTTCAGTTGTGTATTCTATGGTATCTATCTCACCCTCACTCTTGTCACTAAACGAGTGGTAGTCTTCATATCCGTCATCAAAAGCATCTTCATCTAACTGCTCGTCGTCTTCTAGGTCTTCGTATGTCTCGTGTGTTTGATCGGGGACTAGGGCCCAATTGTACATGAGGTTTAGGTCATGCACCCTAGTCCATTGCCACCTTGGTTCATCTAAGACATCTTGGAGTGGCTTGAAATTTGATGTTGGTGGATTTCTAGCTAGCTTGCCAATCAAATACTCTAAAATCTCCTAGAATTCCCTCTTGTTGTTTGGCACTTGGAAAGTGATAAGGTTGGGTTGTTAACCCCAAATCGAGATGGCCCCAGGTCGAGATGGCGGAGAGAGGAAGAAAAAAGTAGATAAACATGGAAAAAGAGCAAAGACATGCGGGCAACCTCCAAAACCAAGCCACGGCAAAAAAGCGCAATTTTAAATGAAGGGCGCCTCAAAAAACTTGGAAAACTCTTGTAAAAGAGCGCCAGGCTCCCTCCTGTGCCAATTGTAAAATATTAGATGGGTGTAGGCTAGAGGCACAAGGCTAGAAGAGGGAAATGGAAAAAGGACCTTACCACAATGGCTGGTCATGTAAAAAAGGGATGGGTGCCCATGGGATTTTAGGGTTTGTATATATAAAGTTCAAAAAGTGAATGAGAGCGCATTCTTTGGTGTGTGGCAACAAGAGTCTTCTTCTTCTTCTCTCCTTCTCATCTTCTTGCTTGAGTGTGCTCTTGAGAGAGGGAGTGTGAGAGTGTGAGGGAGTGAGTGTGTGAGAGTGAGGGATCAAGAAGGTGAAGTTCTTCACCATCTCCTCTTCTCTTCTTCTCTTCTCTTCTCTCTTCTTGTGCGCGCGGCTATGGAGAATGGAGCTTTGGAGGTGGAGAAGGCTTGAGGATGCTTGAGCTTGCATCTAGGGTAGTGGAGCTACTGGTGTGCTTGAGAGAGGAGGCAACTCGTATCGGCATCAAGGTAAGCTCACTACACTCATAGGATCGACAGCGCATTGGCTAGGTGAGAGATAGCCATTAGAGCTCCTTAGAATGCTTGAAGCAATAAGCGGTCCGTGGGTCTTGGCGGTTGAGCGAAAGCTCCCACATTTTGGTTCCGTTGCCGGGACCAACGGATTCAAGCTTGAGCACTTGCGCGCCTCATATCGAGCATCGAGGTAAGGGATTCATCCCTGAAACAGAGCTTGAGATAGATAGGAAGTTTGGGTGTTTTTTATCTTCAAAACAAGTAAGTATTTTGGGTTACTTTGTTTGTTTGATGATTGGGAAATATGGAGAAATCATTTCAGTGTTTTGCTTTCAATTCTTGTTGCATTTAGAGTAGGTTAGAATTAGGAAATCGTACCGGAGAAGGGTAGGGTTTACTATTGCAAAACAGGGCAACAATTGTGCAAAAAATGGCAAAAAGCTCGCTTGTGATGCCTAAGATTGGCAAGTGAGTGATTGGGAGCACCAACACCATACCACCTGGGAAGGGGTATAAGAGCCAAGAGCCAAGAAAGAGCTCATTTTTTACCATTTCAGTGAGAGAGAGAGAGAGAGAGAGAGAGAGAGAGAGAGAGAGCTATTGCCTAATTCGATCCGATCCAATATCTTTCTTGCCCTTTGGCAATGATACTAGATCCCAAGTCTTATTGGCCTCTAATGCAGCCATCTCCTCATCCATTGCTGCATCCCAATGAGCATGACCAACAGCCTCCTCAAAATATGTGGGCTCAACATCCTCAACTAGTTTCACCATATAAGCATAATGGTGAGCTCCATAACCTTCAAAACCAAATCTTTTAATAGGGTATCTGACCTTGCTAGATCTACGTACCACCGAATCACTCAATGGAGCCTTTACATTACTATAAGCTCTCTATACACCTGGTGTCCTGATAGAAGGAATACCAAGCTCATCATCCAAGCTCTCTGAGCCATTGGAGTCTCCATCAAGAACTGCATCAATGCCATCTGACACTTTATTCTTTCCTTTGTCTTTACCTGTAGTGCTACTAGATGCACCTAAAGATATAGAGGTACTCCTTAGTCTCCCATACCAAGGACTACCAGATGATGTCTCTGGTCCACTAAGAGTCCATGATTCTTGCTTTTCAACCTGCACATGAGTGTCATGATCATCATCATCATCCAATGCATCATCACTAGATGCCTACCAACTGCTCATTTCATCAAAGATGACATCCCTGCTCACTCTGAACTTACATGTGACAAGGTTATAACAGCGATACCCTTTCTGCTCTAAAGAGTAGCCAATAAAAACACATTTTTCTGCCTTTGGATCAAGCTTCTTCCATAGCTCATCTGGCACATGAACGTATGCAACACAGCCAAATACCTTCAAGTGCGATACATCAGGCTTCTTTCCAGTAAAGCATTCTTCAGGAGTCATCCCATGAACTACAGCTGTGGGAGTTCTGTTTATAATATAAACAGCAGTATGAACAGCCTCAGACCAAAAATACTTAGGCATATTCTTTTCAGCCATCAAGGCGCGTGCAACTTTTGCAATATGCCTGTTTTTCCTTTATGCAACCCCATTTTGCTATGGGGTATATCTACATGTGAACTGTCTCTTTATCCCATGAGACCTCAGAAAATCATTGAACTCATTCGAGAGGTACTCTCCCCTCCATCTGACCTCAAGCACTTTACTTTCAAGCCTGTTTCTCTTTCAACTGCAGCCTTGAAAGTTCTAAAGTGCCCAAATGCTTCACTCTTTTCCTTCATAAAATATGCCCACATCTTTCTAGAACAATCATCAACGAATGTGACAAAGTATGAACTGCCTCCAAGAGATACATTTTTTGTAGGCCCCCAAATGTCTGTATGCACAACATCAAGGATATTTCTGCTTACATCTCTATCATGTGAAAAGGTTGTCTTGCCTGCTTACCAAACTAACATGCTTCGCATACCTTATGAAATTCTGCAACTCTAAATGTAGGAAAACCTGTAACCAACCCTTTGGACTGCATTAATTTTAGCCTTTGTACATTTGCATGTCCAATGCGTTTGTGCCAAATTTCAATATCTGCAACAACACCTTTTCCTTTAGCATACATAGCAGCATTCATAGTAGGAATTCCAGCATCCAGAGTGAACATACATCCAACTCTACTTCCCTTTGCTACCAACCTGCACTTGTCATTGAAGTCTTCTACAAAGCAACCCTTTGCATTAAATCTGACTTGCAACCCTTGCTCTACCATTTGACCGACTGACACCAAGTTCTTTGTAATAGATGGCACATGTAATACATCTGAAAGACTGTTTGTCTTACCATCATGCAAGGATAAGGAAACTTTTCCAATGTGTGAAATTGGGTGGCATGATGAATCATCACCCGTCTGCACATAACCTACATTTTGCAAATCCTGCATCTCTCCAAACCATTCTGCATGGCTGGTCATATGATTGGATGCACCTGAATCAATATACCAAACATCATCATGTGTTCCCTTTCTTGTAACAACATTCAGCATATGCTACATAACAAACAGACGTTCATTTTTGTCTTCATTTTGTTGTGAAGACAATGCATAGTTTCCTTGCTGCAACTTACCACTGCGAAAATCATCTTTCTTAGCATAACATTGGGCTGCAATATGACATGTTTTGCCACAGTAGTGACACACAATACCAGAGTTGTTAGAACCTCTGTTCTGCCATCCACCTCTTCCTCTAAAATTCCCCCTGCCTTTAAAGTTACCACAACCTCCTGAAACCTGCATATCGCCAAATTGCTGATTCAATCTGTTTTGCTGGTTGTCACTACCACGTCCTGTACTACGGCCTCTTGAAGAGAACCTGCCACGTCCCCTTCCTGAACTGGAGTAGAAAGCTTGGACCTATTCACCACTTCTTTCAGATGTCTCACTCTGCATGTTGATCTCTTCAGTGATCATAAGGGAGACCAACTCATCGAAATCTGGAAATGGCTTTCTGACATATACAGAAGTTACAAAAGACTTCCAAGCCTTTTCATTATTAAGTCCACCCAAGGTAGACGACACCAAATCATCATCATCAGGCATTTCATCAATCGCTACCAATGCATCTGCAATGCTCCTTACCTTCAGTGCATACTCATTGATAGACATCTTCCCTTTCTTCAATGTATTCAACTCTTGCTTGAGTTGAATCTTTCATGCCTTTGTATTTACGGAAAACATACTTTCAAGTATGGTCCAAGCTGCATATGAATTCTCTGCATTTCTAATATGTCCCAGCATATTATTGTCAATTACTGCAGACAGCCAATACATGACCTTCTTGTCTTTTGCATTCCATTCCTTCCGTGCCTTTGTCTCTTCTGCAGTTGGAGGATCACTCACCTCCAGCTCCTTTTCTTCACGTGAAACAAACTTGTAGAGGCCTTTCCCAATAAGGAAGTTCGTGACACGGTCTCTTTTTATCAAAAGATGAGTCAAAGGCAACATTGTGAAGCCTTGAGTTGTGCCCACCACATTACATTTTGAAACTTTCCATACCCCTGTGACTCTAAGCCTGGGAGATCTACTAAGGCAGCATCTAACCCTATGGCAAGACTTGAAGCAGTGGGTTGAAGGATCACAAGAGTAAGCTGCTACAAAGACCTTCAAGAACATGCTGCAGAGATGCAAATATCCAGTTTGACATTGCACTTCATGCCTAACTCTTTGCACGTCAATTCTTTTTGGGAAGGTACCGAGATGCATGCGGTCTTACTGATCTTAGTCCTAGGTGACACAACAAGGAAAGGGATTGTAGACACAGGGGCGGGAGTTAGTGTACTGAGCCACGCAGTGCCCCAGAATTGGGGCAACCCACCTATCGAGACTATTAGGTTCAATGTTACATTAGCTAACAGAATGAGAGGGAAGCCATTCAGGGTGCTAAAAAACTAGCAAGTGAAAATTGCAGGAGTCTAATTCTCAGTTGACTTTATAGTGATGAAGGGAGTGAATTACGATATCTTATTGGGCTGACCCTGGATTCGCAATGAGGAGTACGAATAGGCCATTAAAATCATCGGCAAGCCCAAGGATACACTGTTGGTGTACCCGTTTGCATGATGGAAGGAAAGCTTCGTAGAAGACTCAACCCTGTCACTTTCCAAGTGACAAACAACAAGAGGGAACTCTAGGAGATTTTAGAGTATTTGATTGGAAAGCTAGCTAGCAATCCAACATCAAATTTCAAGCCACTCCTAGATGAACCAATGTGGCAATGGACCAGGGTTCATGACCTAAACCTCATGTAAAATTGGGCCCTAGACCCCGATCAAACACATGAGACATACGAAGACCTAGGAGATGACGAGCAGTTAGACAAAGATGCTTCTGATGACGAATACAAAGATTGCCACTCCTTTAGTGATGAGAGTGAGGGTGAGATAGATACCATAGAATACGACACTGAAGGACGAGAGATAGAACATATACGAGCAGACTCCAAGCCACAAAGAAAGAACATCTTCAGGATGGAGTGAGGGGTCATGCGCGTGGATTGTGACTGCACTTGGTTGGAACATATAGGAGCCATAGACTTTCAACAAGCATGCCTAATCCAACCAAGTACCACACCAATGCTTCGAATAGAGTCACCCTCTGAGCTGTGACCATTGGGAGAGACTACGTCTTCTAGCGAAGATGGGGAGTGCGATTCTGAGCTGGAAGTGACTTCAGAGAGGGACCCAAAAATACCTAGGCCTTTCAAGACTAGATGTATAAAGGGGGACCTACCCATCCACCTAAGGCACATACGATTGAAGGAAGAAAGGGAAAAACAACCTAAGGGCACACGAGCAAACGAACAATGAAAACCACAAGACCTCCCTAAGAGATTTACAAAGTTCAAGAAGGGTGATAGGGTAGTGATCTTACTAGGTGCCAAATGTCAAGGGCAAGCAAGTGAACCCATCGAGGGACCTGCCAAAGTCAAGGAGGTGAACCTAGCCCAGGAAGGGGAGACACCCCGACCTGTCTTTATTGCCAATGACTTGATGGAGGAAGAGGAGACAAGTCTCGTTGGTCTCTTGCGAGAGTATATAGATGTATTCACTTGGTCCTTAAAAGAGCTTAAGGGGGTAGATCCGAGTGTAGTGACTCATAACATACGCATTATGCAAGACACAATGCCGGTCAAGCAACGACCGTACCCTATGAATCCAAAACACGCTCATGCGGTCAAGGAAGAGAGTGACAAGCTGATGAGAGCGGGATTCATCTAGAAATTGAGCACACAAACTAGCTGTCACCCATAGTCATTGTAATGAAGAAAAACAAAAAGATTAGATTGTGCATTAATTAGAAAAATGTGAACGCTTCTAGTAAGAGGGACAACTACCCATTGCCATACATGGAGCAGATGCTCGAGAGAGTGGCGGGCAAAGAGGCCTATAGTTTTCTAGTCGGCTTCTTTGGATACAATGAGGTGTAGGTGCATCCTGATGATAGGCATAAGACTGCATTTGCCACTGAGTGGGGTGTCTTTGCCTACATAGTCATGCCCTTTGGGTTGGCTAACGCTCCAGCCACCTTTAAACACCTTATGTATACTATATTTAAAGACATGCTTAGGAAAGAGTTAGAAGTCTTCATAGACAACTTGTGCATTCACTCGACCTAGAGAGAACACTTAGACAAACTCTGAGCAGTGTTTGAACGGCAATGCCGATATCGTCTCTCTCCGAATCCCTCAAAGTGCCAATTTTGGGTAAAGCACAGATGCATCCTAGGGCATGTGGTGTTGAAGAATGGCATTGCCATGGAATTTCTGAATGTTAGGGTCATTGTTGATCTTCCACCCCCAACCAACTATAAGGGAGTTCAATGCTTCTTAGGTCATACACGGTATTATCAGTGGTTTTTGTTGAATTATGCATTGATTGCTAGACCTCTGTACAAACTGTTGATTATATTTGAATGGACTGAAGAATGCCAACGTGCATATGAGGAATTGAAAAAGGCTCTGACCACAACACTGATTCTATGAACCCCAGATTGGAACATTACATTCCACATGCATATTGATGCTTCAAAATTTGCTGTGGGGGCAGTGTTGTGCCAACTTGGCAAACACCATCTCGACTATCCAGTGAGCTTTGCTAGCAGAAAACTCATTGAATCGATCGAGATGAACTACTCAATGACACAAAGAGAAGGTCTGGCCATGGTATTTGCCATGAAGAAATTTTGGCATTATTTATTAGCCACGCCTTTCACTTTCTTTGTGGACCATCAAGCCTTGCTATATTTAGTAAACAAACCTTGTACTACAAGAGGATGCATAGCTCAATGGTTCGTTTTGCTTTCAGAAATCAACTTCTTCGTGGTTGTATGAAAGGGAAAGCAGCACTACATGGCCGACCACATGTCACGCATCCCCATGGGAGAGGCCACTAAACAAGGCATCGCCGATGAGTTACTAGACACGCACTTGTTTAGCCTATCTAGCGAAAGAGATTTATTTCAAGCCGACTTGATGCCATATTGCATAGACAACATAGTCCAAGTGCTTGAGCATGGAGTACCTGAACAACCCATGAAGAAAGGCTGACTTAGGTGACTTATCCTCAATGTCCAACCCTATCAATTGATAGCATGCCAGCTATATAGGCTAGGGCAAGAGGGATTGTGCGTGGATGTGTATGCGAGCATGAAATGCACGATGAGCTCTCAGATGTGCACATCAGAGGACACTTTAGCAGAGATATGACAGCCTGCAAGGTGCTGTAGTCTCACCTGTGGTGCCCCACTCTTTTTTGCGATGCGGCACGATTCGATAAGCACTGTGACGAGTGTCAACGGACAAAGGTATTGATTCGCAAGGATCAGATGGAGCTAGCCCCAATAATTGCACAACAACCCTTCGAAAAATTCAAAATTGACTTCATAGGACCCATTAGTCATGCAACACAATACTCGCAAACCAAGTACATCATTGTAGCCATCGACTATCTAACAAAAAAGGTAGAAGCAAGAGCTATGAGAAAGAATGACGCTAGAATGATTGCCAAGTTTCTATGGGAGCAGGTAATCTCACGATTCGGTTGCTCCATCAAACTGGTTAGCAACAAGGGCACACACTTCATTAATGAAGTGATTGCGCATCTTCTATCCACCTTTCTAATTATTCATCGAAAATCCTCGCCATTCTACTGTCAGGCAAATGGCTAGGCAGAATCCACAAACAAAATTCTAGGAAACGTCATGACCAAGGTAGTCTCTGCTTTGCGCAATGACTGGGATAACAAGTTGATGGGTGGGCTTACCACACAGCCTATAAAACGGTTGTAGGCCAAATGCATTTTAGGTTGACCTATGGAACTAAAACAATTCTACGTGTAGAGTTCTTCGTTTCCTAGCTTGAGGATCATAGTTTATGAATGATGGGAAGGGAAGGAGGCATGGATGGAATGTCTAGTTGAACTCAAATGCCTCTCGAAAACTCGACTTTTAGCTACCCATGCACTCATATCTGAGAAAGCATGACGCAAAAGCTAGTTTGACAAGCATGTCAAGTAGCACGAATTTGAACAGGGAGACTTAGTGCTCTTGTAGTTCATTAAGAGGCATAAACAAAAAAATGAATTTTAAAGGTCTAGGTCCTTTCAAGATTCATGCCATCAGAAGAAGTGGTAATGTCAAACTCGAGACTTTGGAAGGTGAGGGCATAGACTTCTTCAATGGCAGTCGCATCAAGAAGTACTACCATCCCACACATCCTCTGCATGAACCACTAATGTTAGAACCCCCTGTCAAGGTACGAGTAGCCACAATCACGGAGATTGACAATGAAAATAAGGAAGCCGTAGAATCTGCTTACCTCCAAGCAGACATGCACTTTCAATGCCTTGATCGATGAGGGAGTAGACTTCAATGTTTTAACCCACGATCATTGGACTCACATTTGCAAACCACAATTACAACCCACTACTATCAAACTAAGCCCATATGGGGGACCGATCATACGTACTCCTGGGGAAGTACAGGGCCGCAGTTTTCATCGAGTTTGAGAGCATACCAATGATCTTTTATGTGTTGTCAAACACTAAAGATGTAGGCACGAAGTTGCTGCTAGCTCAAACCTTTAAAAAGCAGGCTCACTACAATGTCGATTATGAGTCACAACGTATCCACCTAGCCATTGGCAATGTTCACATAGTAGCAGCCTTCAGCAAGGGCTATGTGACTCCTATGAGATCCGCAAAGCCACCGGTAGAAACACCTGCAACCAAGTCTAAGGAGGGGGGTTGTGACTTGTTACAATCCTCCAAGCCTCTACGCTAGCAACCCGCTAAGGCCAAAGCCAATGGCCATGAGCCCCAATTCAGATGGGTACCTAAACATTAGAGCCTGCCATTGACAAGCAATCTGCCACGCCTTTGCAAGGCTAAGAATGCAACCTCAAAACCTAGGAGGCCAAGAAAAAGCTATAGACAGCGACGTACGGTCAAGCCGGGATGGGTTCCTAAGACCCTATTGCAAGCGCAAGGCTATTATGAGGATAATGCCTGGATATGGATCCCTAAGGCTAAAACAACCAAAGGCACTAATCAAATGCCACCCTCACACTTAACCATACCTAGCCATACAATGTATCAAGGCCTAAAGCCACATAAACCTCGAGATACCAAGCCCATAGACTCACAACTGATTATTCCCATGAAGACCAACCAAGTCTATTGGCCAAAATCTCAGCCTACTACTCCAAATCCAGTACCATATAACTCTAATAAGACTGAAGAAGCCACATTCGCAAGTAGCAGTGCCCCATTAGTAGTCCATTCCCAGCCCGTTGTGCAAGGATCCAACCGGAATCTCAAGAATAATCGAAACCGCAACCATCTGCTGCCAAACTCTCTAGTTCTGTCAAACCCCAACCTATTGCAAGGATCCAACCAAAATCTCAAGAACAATCGAAACCGTAACCATCTGCTATCAAACTCTCTAGTTCTGTCAAACCCCAACCAGCTGCAGGCCTTAGACCCTCCTATGAGCGGAAATCATTCTTGACACTGGCCACAGATCTAGCCGAAGACACAAGGGATGATGTGATTGCTTGCCTTAGACGCTTAGATGCCACATTCATGTTGCTGGCTCTGAGCTATGACCTCTTGGAATTAGATCTATTGTAAGAGCCCTTAGCAACTGAAGTTCATATGATGCATTGTTCATGGGAGACATTCAAATTTGCATTCATGAAAGCAGCCCACTCAGCTACTGCAGAGTTGCTCAGCACTTAGATATCTAGAGAGCAAGCCATCAAACAATGTCTCAATACATCATACGATAGGTGAGCTACTTCTTTTATCACTAACCAAGAAATCGAGGAGTTGAAACAACTTGCTAAAACCGAATCCTCGTTCTTATAGAACTGGTATGATCTTCAATTGCAATGGGAATTCGAAGGATGCCAAATAATGACCAATGATGAGCAGCACCACGCAATCAAGACATCATATTATGATTCAAATTTATATCGCTCCTTGTATAGGGTGTTAACAACTATTTGTGGACGACCCATGGAAGATCACATCAAACGACACCCTTACCTTGATCGCCCTCCTGAATGAGGAAGAGTTACATATTCCTAGCCGTATTGATTCCGACGAATTCCTAACGGATGTCCTTACTTACATCACACGTAGGCAGCCGACCCTTTGTTTTGGACCGCGAAGCTCAGTTTTGATGGAGTACAATCCAGACTTGTATGATTGGCTCATGTGAAGGTAAACACTCGACCTACATGCTGAATGCCCAATGCCTGCTAATCTTCAATCCTAGGAAGGATTCTTCTCAAATCTAGAAGGGGAGGGGGTAAGGTGAGTCAAATCAAGACCAATCAAAATTAGGCAAACGCATAAACACATAAGAAAAAACACACCGCTGTGAAAACCTTAGTCTACACTTAAACACAGAAAGGAAAGAAACATGTTAACTTGTGATTGAGAAAAAATGTCACAAAAGTTTGGAAGTAAAGGGAGAAAAGTCTGAAAGGAAAGTTTATTTTGGAGCTAACATGAAGTCTTTCTTTTCAACAAATAATTGTTTTGAAAACACTAATGGGAATCATGGTTCATGATAGGAACGAAAGATGTCATTGCCAGATCGTGCTCACTAACTCCCTTTCATAGAGGAGGAGAGGACACAGTATAACATCAGCTTAGAAAACCATGCTTATAATCAGTTGAAATTTCACAGTATCCATAACCTCGAGGAGGCAGTAGCCAAGGAGGAGGCTGCAAGGAGAGTGGTGGAATAGTGTAAGCTCTCGAAGCACCCAGAGAAGTTTGTGCAAGAGCCTGACCACACAAAGTGTGGAATTTTTGAGGACGTATAATCCCGATCAAGAATACGAAATGGTGACTGTGGGAAGAGGGGAGAATGCTAAACATGTGCATGTGCCATTGAACCAGGCCTTGGTGGAGAAGGCATTGGGGTTGGAACCTAAGGTGGAGAAGAAACATAAGAGAGATGTGTATGCTATGCTAAAGATGAAGAGGGAGAACGTTTTGACAAATGATGCCATTAGCATACATGATATCCCCGATGCTAAGGCCTGCATGCATGCAAAATTGGTGCACTCACTCTTCTCTAGCTAGTGCTATAACTTCCTCATGCACCGAATCAGTGTGCCTATGCTGGAGAATGTGATAGCCCACACCTTGGATGAGGTAGACTGAAACGGCTACATGTGCAAGACTATAGACCAAGCAGCCAAAGCACTAGCCTTAGGCAACAGACCGTAGGTAGAGAATCCCCAACCTCTAAAAGTACCGAGAGAAAGAAACCTTCCTCGAAAGCCTCTTTCATTGGATATGGAAGTGTGCTGACAGCCACCGTCCAGGAGGCTGTAAAAGAAGATTAAGAAGAAGGAGAGGATGAGACTCTAGATAGGTTGCCAATCTACCAGGAGAAAGAGCCATCGAGTGATAGGATAGAAATTGGGACGACAGAGAAGGAGGATCAAGAGGCTCAATCCAGAAGGAAAAAAGTAAAGATCCCACTAAAAAGATAGCTCGGAAGAAGAAACAAGATGAGGGTAGGAAGAAGGAAAAAGAAGATCTAGAGAGAGCCAAAAGGGAATCCCTAAGATATGCTAAAGAGAGGGAGAAGAAGAAAAAGCAAGAGGTAGAGGAGTTGAAAGAGGAAGCCAAAAAACCCAAGAAGGAGTCGGAAAAGAGGTTGAAGAGAGGAAGAAGAAAGAGAAGGAAGAAACTGAAAGGTTGGCGGAAGAATCAAGGAAAAAGAGAGGAAAAGAGAGAGAGAAGAGTTGCGGAAAAGGAGGTGGAGTTGAGGAGAAAGGAGGAGGAAGACATGGCCGAAGCAACTTGTCGGTCCATAGAACAACAAAGCAGACTCGATGACCTAGGGGCTTTAAGTCCGCCCAGGGATGATGGACCTGGCTCAAGCACTCATGTACCTGAAGTCATACCGCGTGTGGCCATCGAAGGCAAGAGCAAGGCTCCCATCCCAGCGAGCACCGATGTAAACAATTTTGTGGCATGGATGTAGGATTTCATTAAAAAGGAACTGGCATAAGAAAAGAGTGTGGAGACTATGGCCACTGGGTAGAAAAGACCGGCCACATATTTCGAGTCTAGGAAGAATCTGAAATGCCAAAAGGTGGAAGCTTCAACCACTTCAATCCCTACTACTATGATGCCACCAACAAACTATGATGAGTATGTTACTGAATTGCTCTCTCAACTAGAGAAGGCAAAGGAGGAAAGAAAGATAGCGGTGGCTGAGTTGGAAGCGAAAAACGAGTTGGTGGAAACCTTCTAGCTTGAAAAGATGAGGCAAATATCTATGCAACAAAAGGAGATCTTTGATCTAAAACATGAACTAAAGGCCAAAGATGACAAGAAGGAAAGTTGGTGGCAACGACTCAAAGATGAAAATCAAGAGCTAGTGAAAATGCAAAGAGTATATAAACTTTTAATCATGCAACATGAGGATTTGGCAGCACAAATAGATTCAATCGGACAAGGCATGGAAGAGTTTGCGACAAGGGAAAAAGAAAGGAAGCAAGAAGAGGAGCAACACCATAGAGAGATGGAAACCATGACCGAAAAGTTGAGCCTAGAAAGAAAAGAGCAGGAGAGAATGAGCATGGAATTGGAAGACCAAGAGTAGAGACTCATGGCCCTAGTACAAAGACAAGGAGAAAGTATAGAGGAGATGAAAAAGAGAGCCGAAGAGTGGGCAAGCCAAAATGAACGAAAAGTGAAGACCTTGGCGTGTCGCCTAGCTCTCGTAGAAAAAAGAAAGTCCTAGCAGAAAGTAGAGAAGAGGTAGCCCAAGTGCGTTTCAATACTCAACAACAAGCTTTCTTGAATACTCTGATGGATGCCACTTATACGGAGGAAGGGGAGTCCCTTGAGGTGGTAAAGAAGAAGTTGAGCATAGCATGCAGAGCTCTGCAAGCAAGGCTACCTATGCCACCATAACCCATTGCAGTTGGGTTGAGCAGAGCTCAACAATGCAAGTACCTGTTGTTGGCCAGTCTAACCCCTTGGGAGATTGATACACCGGGCTTTGTAGAGGAGGTATAGCAAGAAGATCGCCAAAGGGGTGAGCTGAACTGCAATTTGATAGGGGCAAATTCGAAGAAAAAGTGATCCCACAACCCCCTTCACCCCACTTTAAAGAACAATAGCAATCAACATATACATCAACAGAAAGAAAAACAACCCTGAGGGAAAAGAGAAAGAAAATGGTGGAAGAAGCCAAACAGAGATTGAGGGAAAAACCTATAGCATAGCCATCCACAACTCCTCCACCATGCCTAGGTGACCTGTCAGCAAGCTTCCATGCAGAACTCGTAGTTTGGGAGAGACAAGAAAAAGAGAAATAACCTTTTAACTTCAGCTTCCTCCTCCCCAATGGCTTGCGCAGAGTCCTTCCCCTTAAAGTAATGGAAAAAGTGATCAGTGTTGGAAGTTGGCTAGACCAACAATGGCTGGAAGAAAAGAGAAGAATCCCACCCTCTAGGGCACCAAGGATGCAGAATCAGTGTTGGAAGTTGGCTTGACCAACAATGGCTAGAAGAAAGAGAGAAGAATCCCACCCTCTAGGGCACCAATTATGCAGAGTATTGGCAAAATAAGGTTTTTGAAGTGCCTTAGTCTATGCCACCCGGATAGAGTGCAAGCCACTGTGGTGGCGACGCATTTGCGGCGACAATATGTTCTCCTGGATAGCTTTTTGTAATACCCTTCCCTCTGAAAGAAACAACCCCACCTTCATGGCGTATCCTCGTAGGGTAGGAGTAGATTTTGATACAAACATCCATGGTCGCTACGACTTCCCTATCATATATAACCCCCATACTACTACCTTAGCACAAGGCCTCACTTTCACCTTGGACAGCCTAGATGCTACCATGATCTGCTTCATTGTTGACTTCTCCTCCTGTCCTGATCCTGCCTTCATTACCACATGCAACTACCTTAGGCTATTAGAAATCTTACTTAAGCAGGATCCCACCCTGGCAAAACGTGGTCTCCCCCCACACTTTTTTTATCCTAATGCCATAGGTAGTTGTGCAGTGGCCCGTCTAATGATGCAAGCCAGCCTTCTACCTTTCTTCTGCTTACCTATTCTCAAGAATATGAGTGATAGTCAATTCACTCGTTGTGACCACCCATTCGTCTCCACCACCTCTCTCCATGTCCGCTTGAACTTCAAGGATTACATGTAGAGCTAGAAATTTTCGAGTCACTCCATTAAATCTCCTTCTCCATCACATTTTGATGATGATAACTAGTAATTATCTATTTCCTGAATAATGTAACTCAGCAAGGAAAAAAAAAAGGTAAGAAAAGAAAATAGAAGGCCAGACAAAAAGACAATAAACAAATAACGATGAAAGGAGTACATGACATGTTCAAACACAATTCACGGCACATAGATCACAATAATAGCACCTAGGGGTCCTCAAGTTAGACACGTCTGGTGGCCTCGATCGACCAGCTCCGTTCCTAACTCCGTAGCCCTTTTATCTGCTGCCAAACTCTCTAGTTCTGTCAAACCCCAACCACCCGCAGGCCTTATACCCTCGTATGAGCGGAAATCATTCTTAACACTGGCCGCAATTCTAGCCGAAGACACAAGGGATGACGTGATTGCTTGCCTTAGACTCTTAGATGCCACATTCATGTTGGTGGCTCTGAGCTATGACCACTTGGACTTGGACCTATTGTAAGAGCCCTTAGTTCATATGATGCCTTATTCATGGGACACATTCAAATTCTTATTCGTCAAAGCACCCCACTCAGCTGTTGTAGGGTTGCTCAACACTGAGATATCTAAAAAGCAAGCCATTAAACAATGTCTCATTACATCATACGACAAGCGATCTACTTTTGCTATCACTAACCAAGAAATTGAGAAGTTGAAACAGCTTGCTAAAACAGAATCCTCATTCTTACAAAATTGGTATGCTCTTCGATTGCAATGGAAACTTGAAGGATGCCAAATAATGACCAATGATGAGCAGCAACGCACAATCAAGATATCATAGTATGACCCAAACTTATGTCGCTCCAACATCGTATAGGGTGTTAACACCTATTTGTGGCTGACCCATAGAAGAGCACATCAAAGGACACCCTTACCTTGATCGCCTCTTAACCGAGGAAAAGTTACATATTACTAGCCATTTTGATTCCGACAACTTCCTAATGGATGTCCTTACTTATGTTAACCCTCAAACGAATGAAGGTGGAAAATCCGGAAAAGCTAAAGCAGAAGACAAAGAAAAAGGCCAAGGCAAAGAGAAACGGAAGACAAAGGCGCACAAGGAGAAGAGTCCTAAATAAGGGAGAAAGGCGCACAAGGAAAAGCGCAAGTCAAAACTTTTGTAAAAGAGCGCAAGCACATCATGGTTTAATTCAAGGAGCACCGGGCTCTCACCCATGCAATTTGTAAATGTAGATGGGCAGTGGAAAAGAAGCTACGAAGATAGAAGGACAATGGGAAAAAGGGCCTAGGCTATGGCCGGCCATGTAAAAAAGGGGAAAAGGGGATGACCGCCCAAAAGGGATTTAGGGTTTTATATATAAAGTTGAAAAGTGAATGAGAAGCTCATTCTTGTGTGTGGCCAAAAGTAGCTCTCCTCTTCTTTTTCTTTTTCTTTTTCTTGCTTGCTTGAGCTTGTGCTTGAGAGAGGGAGTGTGAGAGTGTGAGGGAGTGAGTGTGTGAGGGTGAGGGACCGAGGAGGAGAAGCTCTCCATCTTCTCCTCTCTTCTTCTCTTCTCTTCTCTTCTCTTGTCTTGCTCGTGGCAATGGAGCTTGGAGCGTGGAGCTTGAGGATGGAGTTTGCTTGAAGCTTGCACTTGGATCGTGGAGCTACCAGAGTGTGCGGGAGAGGAGGTAACTCGAACGGCATCAAGGTAAGCTCACTACACCCGTAGATATGGATGGCGCGTCGGTTATGTGAGAGGTAGCCATTAGTGCTCGGCTTGGAACGCTTGAAACAATAAGCGGTCCGTGGGTCTTGGCAGTTGAGCGAAAGCTCCCACATTTTGGTTCCGTTGCCGGGACCAACGGATTCAAGCCTTGAGCACTTGTGCGCTTCGAATCGAGCATCAAAGTAAGGGGTTTCCCCCGAACCAGTGCTTGAGATAGGTAGGAAGTGAGAGGGTTGAATATGGTATTCGATCTCCTTGGCAAGTAGGTTTTTTGATTTTTTGAGATTTATGTTATGAGATGGAGTAGTGTAGGTATTTACTTTGTGTTTTGGATGCATTCAGGATAGGAAAAAACAAAGAAAAAGAAACAAATAGTAGGGTTCTTTGTTGCTGTATAATAGGCTAAAACAGGGAAATAGGGGCACAAATCCTTGGAGTGCCATTCGATTCAAGCACCACAGTGGTTCCAAGCATATCTGGCATTCCCTTGTAGTGTCTCGCACCTATCTGGAAGGCGCTGGATGATTCGGTGTAGTAGACGTCAGTCTAGAGGCATCGGGTGCAACTCGCGGGCCGTCGACCGCATAGTCGAACTAGGTCGCCCGAGTCCCAGAATCGGACCAGTCCATACTCGAACACTCGGACTCGGACCACTCGGACTGGTCCATAATCGAACGCTCGGACTCCGACCGCTCGGACCACCGTCCGATCGGACCACTCGGACCAGCCAGAGTCATACCAGTCCAAAATCGGACCGTCCGACTACTAGAATTGGACCACCCTGTCTGATCCGATTCCCAGAATCGGACCACTTTGAGAATCAGACCACTTTTTCGATCCGAGTCCTAGAATCGGACGTGACCAAATCGGACCACTGGGCCGATCGGACCAACCCAAAATCGGACGTCCAATTCTGATAATCGGACTCCTGAAAATTGGACATCTGAGAATCGGAAAAAAAAGTGTCAAAATCGGACAGGTATCTAGAACACAAATTTTGACACATCTAAACCCCGAGATTGATCCCAAAGGCTAGCTAGAGCTAAAGGCACATGATAGATCCATCACTGGGCTAAAATTTAGAGCACTTAGTTCAAAATTTGGCTATAAACGGTCCTCCAAATTGTGCATGGCTTTTACCATAACGGCCCTGCAGACCGGGGGGACTGCCCCCCCCGGACCCCCACAGAGGGGGGCTCTGCCCCCTCCGCACCTCCCCCAAGTAGGTTGGAGAGAAAACGCGCGCCGTGATAGGTCCTCCAAATTGGGCCCTAGTGTAGTAATGGCTCTACACGAGCATGGATTCTCACTTGCAAAAGAGCAACCAAAAGCCCATACCCGGACAGAGAGAAATAGAGACCCTAGAACCTCAATGGGCCAATCTAGCCATCCTAGGCAAAAAGGCCACACCACAAGAACACATGTACATTGTGTTCATACCATGTCTAGTTAGAGCGAAATGCAACATCAGCAAGCTACAAATACCAAGATGACTAGACATGACACTCTTGACAAGAGATGTACCTTGAGCAACACTGCACAGACAACCCAAGACATTGGTGGAGAATCCACGTCTGGTCATGCAAGTGGGGACTCAAGGGCATTTGTCAGAAGGCTTAAATTTACAAGCCAAGACCTGAAAGATGAAGACATAGTACCACTTGCGTATCTTAGGGTCAAACTCACCACAAAAAGAGAGCATAGTGTTGATGCTCTCATTGATGAAGGAGCAGATTTCAATATCTTGACTTACGAAGCATGGACTCTACTAGGTCAACCAGAGCTCAAACCGATTGATGCAACTCTTAACCCTTACGAGGAACACCCACAAGCACTTCTAGGGAAGTGCAGAATCCTTGTAACTATTGAAACAGAAAGCTTGCCAGTCTTGTTCTATGTTCCTCCAACTAGAGAGAATTGTGGAAAGGAAATCCTCCTAGGAAGGCCCTTCAAAAAGGCAACGAAGTGTGAAGCCGACTATATAGCACAGAGGATACACCTAACACTACCAAGTGTGAGGATAATCACAACTTTTAGCAAGGGTGACCTCACCAAACCTCAAGGGAAGGGAAAGGAGCATTCTGACATACCAAGCAAGCCTAGTAATGAGAGCAAGGAGTTGTTGAAAGAGTTGATACAAGCGCAGGTTGAACGGAGAGAACCGGTGAGTGAGGCCATACTTGAGACAAAAAGGGTAGGAGACAAGGCCAAGGATAGGGTTTGGACTCACAAATATCATAGAAGACCACGAAAGAAGCCCAAGCCTTATAGGCGAAGGCATCGATGGAGAGCTAGCACAATGCCACGATGGATATCCAAGGCATTGCTTCATGCTCAAGGGTATTATGCAGGCAACTGATGGATTTGGGTACCAAAATCCCCCGCTAAACTGCCTCTATCAGCTGAAGGACAGATTACATCAAAAGCAATGAAGCACAGGAGGAAATCTAAGAGAAAATCTAGGTCTCGAGGCAAGAAACCAGACATTATTGTTCAAAGGAAAGAGCCTCAGCCTAGCATGCTAAATAGATAGATGTCATGCGTAGCCATTGAGCATGGACAAACATCATTAGTGCCCAAAGAGCCTTTGATTTCCCAAGGGGAGAACAAGCATCATAGGCACAACATTGCTCAAGGCAAGGCTGATCGCTCAACAAAGCAAATGGCACAATTGTCTAATAACCTTGAGCAAGTCAGTCAGCCGTGCCAAGTCTACCTAAGAGTCCTAGATCTCCTACACCCTCTTTTGCCAAACAGACACAGGAAGCACAACAGCAATCGTCAAGGGCGGCTGCTCAATCCCAATCTCCATCTCCATCTAAGCTTCCAAATGTCCAAGAGGTGGGACATGACGCCATATGTAGCTCTCGGCCCAAGGATAGGCCTATGGAACCTAATGTGACTAGATCAACTCATGCTCGATCTACACAGATGAGTGCTCAAAGGGCAACAAAAGACACAACCACTTCTGATCACCTTAGGGACTTGACACTACAATCCACCAAGGGTAGCCAACCCACTGGACTAGCTGCTACTACTTTCAATCAGGGATCATAGCAGTCACAGTCCTTGGCCATGACTACGCCCCTGGCGGAGCGTGACCTTAGTAGTACACCTATGAAGGAGGTGCTGCAACCAGTGTCCTTGACAACTCCAGCACTTCTAAAGCACCTAGAGCCTAGGCTTGAGGAGAGACCTCCCAAAGATGTGGCCAAGGAGACGGCGCATCTGACCACTCAACCTAGCAAGGCTACTCCGCAGGCCACGACTAGGTCCCATGAGGACCCTCTAAAGAAGGAAAATACTAAGGCCCGACCAAGCACATCAACGGTCGACGTAGCCCAAGGTCCTGAGATGTTAGATGCACCTGCATTGACCAAGAAAAAGAGGAGAAAACATCGAAAATAACGGCAGCTACAGGTGGTTGTGGACCCCAAGAGCATTGAGACCAAGAGCGAGGGAGAGCGGAGGAATAAAGCATCAAGTCCATCCACCAATGAACCCACTGATACCTCTCCTAATATCAGTGAAACCTCAGACACATCTGTGTGCTCTGAAAAACCAAAGCAACAGTTGCTTGCAACACTCTATCCACTGACAATAGAACTCACATTGATCAATCAAGAGTGGATACAACGCTGTCACAACAGGGTGACAAATCTATACCAGTCACATCCGAGAAGAACCATGACAAAATAGCAGTAAAACCTTAAGAGAAACGTGAGAACCCCAAGAGCATAAGAAATCCTAGCGTTGACCAATCTTGCTCATCTAGTCCCGAGCCCCCAACAATGCTAAAGCCTAAGGAAACTCTTAGAACTTTGCATGAGATAGCAACCAAGCAAGCCCTCGTTGAACATAGAAGTGTTGCAGAATGCTTAACTGAGTTGGAGGCTAAGCTCAAAGTGGTCGCGCGTGTCTATGTCCTTGCAGACATGGGCACGATCCCCAAGGAGCAGCTTGGAGATTACTTGACCTTTCCTCTATCGTGGGAAGAACAAAAACATCTTAACGGGTACTATGACAGGCTCCTGCATGAACATATGCGACTCATCCCTGACGAGGAGACTGACGAACTGCGCTTAACCATCATGTTCAATGAAGTGCTCTGCCGACCGAATCTCGCAGACCTAGAGCTACTAAAACGACTGTCAGCAGGCCAGAGCCAATTTGAGCAGCGTTGGTGTGAAGGCCACGTTGTAATGGACGAACTAGGGGCTCAGATCATGACGGTCTCAGAAGAGCGATTGGCCAAATGGCGGTCTCAAAGAGACCCAACCTACGTGGCACCAACTTCCCTTCGAGTGCTCACTGACATTCGGGGTACGGACTTAGCTGGGACTAGGCTACAGGGCCCTTTGATTGATAAGGTTCTCACTGAGGAGGAGTTGCATATTGCCAGTAGACTCGGTCAAGGTTCCATGCTACTCGACGTGGCAAAATATCTATCAGTATTAAGTCAGCTGCCACGAATACTAGATGCGTGTGCCATGCTCCAGTACAACCCCGAGTTCTACACTTGGTTCTTATCCTCGTGAAGTGACATGGATTCATAAATATGTATATAAATAAACACTGCTTTTTGTGTCACCATGTATAAACTACATCAACACACACAAGCAATGATAGTCAGGCACAGGGAGAAGAGTGGGGTCAGATAAACTAAGCTCCTCAAGTCCTCCTCTCATCACGCATTTAAAAGTGTGTAACCAGCCCCACCTCCAGGTGAGAGCATGCAACCCACATTGCCGCCATAGCAAGCCTTGACCAACAAATCTGATGGTGTAGGCAGGGTGTAGTCCTTTCCAATACACCTGCTTCCCTTTTTGGTCCATTCTTTCGAGGATGTGCCCTGTCCCACTCCACGACAACCAGTCCACGCGACTTAGCATAAACTAATATCCGCTAATGACTGGAGGCCACGCGAACATCAGCATGGGGGCCATTCCTCTACAACAAACACCGCATGCCTCACCCCTCCCCTTCTTGTCATATACGCTTCATAAACCACACTAAAATCCCTTCCATGCAAACAGTTGTATCCAGTATCAAGGTCTAAACCCTTGGATTGTGTCTTGCAGGTTTCCTTTTGCGGCGAAACGCATGGAGAATCATGGATATCTAGCATGCAAAGACGCTCTTCACAGACGACGGGAGCACGTGGCACGCGCCCCTCCATCGGAGCGCTATGTGCCCACCATCAAGAGATACGCCAAGAAGCGAGGCCCTAAGTGCCACTGTCTAGGGCGAAGGCCAAAGAATCCTCGAGTCAAGAAAGTCGAGACTCGAAACGTGCAACAGGTGGCAGCAATAGTGGTATGAACTCCCAGCTCCCGCTCGGGCCCCAGATGCTCAAAGGCAGAAAGGGCAACTCGGGAAAGAGAAGAATTTAATGAATTATTTAAAGACATTATGGAGACGATAGCGGGCCGGGATTACACCATTCATGTCCCGGCCGACATGTTCCCTACTCACCCCCACGGAGCCCCACACCAGCAGAGCCCCAATCACCCGGCCACCCAGACTCGCCCCGCCTCATACAAATCGAGTAGCCCATGATGCATAAAGGGCTTATCAAATGATAACTGGCCATAACTTTTTGTTTTTAAATGGTTAAGTGTTCCCGACTTATTAAGTGTTGACATGTTCTCGACTTGTATGAACTTGTCATATCTGCGTTTAATATATTTTACGCCTTTAGCAAAAGAAAAAGCTAATCAAGCGTAGGTGATAAATGTCTAAGTCAACACCATAGAATTCAGATCAGTGATGTCTCATTGCATTGCACTGGCTTATTATAGTTGTGGCATATTCCGTGCTTGTACTCTCATGAAGTGACAAGTGGATACAGGATGGGACAGATCTTCGGGCGAAAGTGTTCAATGCCTGATCACCGCAAGACCATCAATCCTCCAAGGAGTCGCAGCAAAGCCACGCTGCCAAAATCACGAATCACCCTTGCCAACCACCCACATTGCATGGCCCAAAACACATTCCTGGGTCACGCTCCCTTTCTGGGTCAAGCTCTATAGTTGGCTCACGGCAGTCGTTACCTCAACTATACCAACATCGCATGTGCCGCAAGGAGGTTTGCAATATCTCAAGTGTATCTCCCCCTTTCGCCAACTGCTTCTCTAACAACGAGGCTAGGGCACAATCATCATTGTACTATCCATTTTTTGAGCCTTCGAAGCTTAACATTTTCCAACCCGTTGAAAGGCTGATAGCCTCAACATATTGTAATGGTTGCACTCAGGCAGGTCAAAAAAAGAAAAAAAAAAGAAAAAAGAAGAAGAAGAAGAAGAAAGAAAATAAATGAACAAAAAGAAGCACCCACAATCACATCATAGCACCTAGGGGTCCTCAAATTAGGTACGTCCAGTGACCTTGATCAACTGGCTTCGTCCCTAGTCCCCTAGCCCTTTAGCATCACCCACAATTGTTCAAGGCACATCAAGGGCAGGACATACCTAAGGAGCTTGTCTCGCCTATGGTTAGACCTGTCACCCTGACCCACTTGCAAGTGTCCCTGTATTCAATTATGCTCCGTGTGTGCAGTCACAATGCAAAAGATGTCTCATATACCTTCACGTGTACTTATTCTCAATATGGACAACTTTTCTTTATCCACACATTGTTATGAGAAACTAGCCCATGGTCTTCTAACTACGTAATATCTAAGTATGCATGAGCACTCACCTAATATCTGCACCAAAGTATATACACAGTTTGGGTCCTCAAGTGCAGGACAATACTCTCAGCTTGCTTAGAGTTCGACCTGTCTCCCAAACTAATCAAATATGTCTTGTGCACGATAAGAAGACTAGCACTACCCCTTAGGGAGAGACCACATGAGAGGTTTTCAAATTGCAGGTGTTGAAGACTCCAACAAAAGTGACGTTCGATCTTCATCAACACCCAACTCTGAATGCTTATCCCTTACCATCCGACAAGCCCACAAAGGATCATCATGTGAAGAATCCCCAACAAACCAACACTTGTGCTAGCCATCAATGCAATCCCCAACACAAAATAGCCCTACTGCCAACTCCAACAACCTTCCACCAGCCACCTTGGCCACCAACACTCCTCCACGGAAACCACAGGCATCCTTACCACCCACGTCTTCGATGCATGCTAAATGCTTGCTACCTACGATGGTGAGTGCCATGGGACTGGCACTCGTCTAGGAGGGGGGTAATGTTAACCCTCAAACGAACGAAGGTGGAAAATCCGGAAAAGCTAAATCAAAAGACAAAGAAAAAGGCCAAGGCAAAGAGAAACAGAAGACAAAGATGTACAAGGAGAAGAGTCCTAAATAAGGGAGAAAGGCGCACAAGGAAAAGCACAAGTCAAAACTTTTGTAAAAGAGCGCAAGCTCATCATGGTTTAATTCAAGGAACACCGGGCTCTCACCCATGCAATTTGTAAATGTAGATGGGCAGTGGAAAAGAAGCTACGAAGATAGAAGGACAATGGGAAAAAGGGCCTAGGCTATGGCCGGCCATGTAAAAAAGGGGAAAAGGGGATGACCGCCCAAAAGGGATTTAGGGTTTTGTATATAAAGTTGAAAAGTGAATGAGAAGCTCATTCTTGTGTGTGGCCAAAAGTAGCTCTCCTCTTCTTCTTCTTTTTCTTGTTCTTGCTTGCTTGAGCTTGTGCTTGAGAGAGGGAGTGTGAGAGTGTGAGGGAGTGATGTGTGAGGGTGAGGGACCGAGGAGGAGAAGCTCTCCATCTTCTCCTCTCTTCTTCTCTTCTCTTCTCTTCTCTTGTCTTGCTCGCGGCAATGGAGCTTGGAGCGTGGAGCTTGAGGATGGAGCTTGCTTGAAGCTTGCACTTGGATCGTGGAGCTACCGGAGTGTGCGGGAGAGGAGGTAACTCGAACGGCATCAAGGTAAGCTCACTACACCCGTAGATATGGATGGCGCGTCGGTTATGTGAGAGGTAGCCATTAGTACTCGGCTTGGAACGCTTGAAACAATAAGCGGTCCGTGGGTCTTGGCAGTTGAGCGAAAGCTCCCACAACTTACATCACACATGTAGGCAGTTGACCCTTCGATTTGGACTGCAAAGCTCAGTTGGAGTACAATCCACACTTCTATGCTTGGCTCATGCAAAGCTAAACACTCGGCATGCACACTGAATGCCCAATGCCTGCTAACCTTCAATCCTAGTAAGGATTCTTCTCAAATTCAGAAGGGGAGGGAGTAAGGTGAGTTAAATCAGAACCAATCAAAATCAAGCAAATGCATAAACACATAAGAAAGAACACACCGCCGTGAAAACCTCAGTCTACACTTAAACACAAAAAGGAAAGAAACATGTTAACGTGTGATTGAGGACAAATATCACAAAAAATTTGAAATAAAGGGTGAAAAGTCTGAAAGAAAAGTTTATTTTGGAGCTTAAATGTTTTCATTCAACAAACATGAAGTCTTTCTTTTCAACAAATGATTGTTTTGAAAACACTAATGGGAATCATGGTTCATGGCATAAACGAAAGATGTTGTAGCAAGTTCGTGCTCACCGACTCCCTTATGCGCGTCGCAAACACGCCAATAGCAATGCCAATAGCGACGCTAATAGCGACATTTCTATGGCATCGTTAATAACGACACTTTTTGCGACGACGGCGGCAAATTTTTTTGTTTGTATTTTCGTCGCTTTAAACGTCAGTATAAGGTCTATATCTTGTAGTGTACAAAACCCACACAAAAGTATAGAAAAGGGTAAAGAAACATATAGAAACTCATAGAAGTTAACAAAAGCTTAATAGAAGCTAACAAATCACATATAGTTAGTAGAAAACTCACATCAATCAACCAAGAACCACACAATAGACCTCTTGTGGAGGCTCACCTCTCTCATTTTCCGGTGAGGGTGATCAAGAGCCACCACCTAGGCAACCCCCACAAAGCCCTCGACCGACTGTGAGCTATGTGTCGCGAATTGTGTTTGGACGTGTCATGTGCTCCTTTCATTGTTATTTGTTTATTGTCTTTGTGTTTGGCCTCCTATTTTCTTTTCTTTGCTTTTTTTTTTGCTTGCTGAGTTACATGATTCATGCAGCAGCTAATTGCTAGTTATCATCATCAAAATGTAGTGGGGAAGGGGATTTAATGGAGCGACTCAAAAAATTTCAGCTCTGCATGTAACCCTTAAAGTTCAAGTGGACATGGAGAGAGGTGGTGGAGAGGAATGGGTGGTTACAACGGGTGAATTGGCTATCACTCATATTCTCGAGAATAGCTAAGTAGAATGAAGGTAGAAGGCTGGCTTGTATCATTAGATGGGTCATTGCACAGCTGTCTATGGCGTTAGGATCAAAAAAGAGTGGAGGGAGACCATGTTCTGCTGGGGTGGGATCCTGCTTAAGTAAGATTTTTAAGAGCCTAAGATAGTTGCATGTGGTAATGAAGGCGGGATCGGGACAGGAGGAGAATTCAACAATGAAGCATGTCATGGTAGCATCTAGGCTGTCTGAGGTGAAGGTGAGGACTTGTGCTAAGGTAGTAGTATGGGGGTTATATATGATGGGGAAGTTTGGGGAAGTTGGAGAGACCATGGATGTTTATATCAAAATCTACTCCTACCCTACGAGGATAAACCATGAAGTAGGGTTGTTTCTCTTAGAGTGAAGGGTATTAAAAAACCATCCAAGAGAACACATTGTCGTCGCAAATGCGTCTCCACCAAAGTGGCTGGCACTCGTATTTGGGCACTGACTGAGGCACTTCAAAAACTTTATTTTTCCAATACTCTACATCATCGGTGCCCCAAAGGGTGGGATTCTTCTCTCTTTCTTCCAACCATTGTTGGTCTAGCCGACTTCCAACACTGATCACTTTTTCCACTACTTTAAGGGGAAGGACTCTACACAGGCCATTAGGGAGAAGGAAGCTAAAGTTAAAAGGTTGTTTCTCTTTTTCTTGTCTCTCCCAAACTACAAGTTCTGCATGGAAGCTTGCCGGTAGGTCACCTAGGCATGGTGGAAGAGGTGTGAACGGCTATGCCATAGGTTTGACCCTCAATCTCTGTTTGGATTCTTCCACCATTTTCTTTATCTTTTCCCACATGGCTGTTTTTCTTTCTGCAGATGTGTATGTTGACTGTTATTGTTCTTTAGTGTGGGGTGAAGGGGGTTGTGGGATCACTTTTTCTTCGAATCTGCTCTTGGTCTTCCAATTCCCTGCTCATTCTCTCCTGCTCTTTTCTTTCTAGGCTCAACTTTTTGGTCATGGATTCCATCTCTCTATGGTGTTGCTCCTCTTCTTGCTTCCTTTCTTCTTCCCTTGTCGCAAACTCTTCCATGCGTGGTCCGATTGGATCTATTTTTGCTGCCAAATCCTCATGTTGCATGATTAAAAGTTTATACACTCTTTGCATTTTCACTAGCTCTTGATTTTTATCTTCGAGTCATTGCCACCAGCTTTCCTTCTTGTCATCTTTGGCCTTTAGTTCATGTTTTAGATCAAAGATCTCCTTTTTTTGCATAGATATTTGCCTCATCTTTTCAAGCTGGAAGGTTGCCACCAACTCCTTTTTCACTTCCAACTTGACCACCTCTATCTTTCTTTCCTCCTTTGCCTTCTCTAGCTGAGAGAGCAATTCAGTAACATATTCATCATAGTTTACTAGTGGTGTCATAGTAGTAGGGATTGGAGTGGTTGAAGCTTCCACCTTTTGGTGTTTCAGATCCTGCCTAAACTCAGCATCTCTGGCCAGTCTTTTCTACCTAGTGGTCGTAGTCTCCACACTCTTTCCTTGGGCCAGCTCCTTATTAATAAAGTACTACATCCATGCCACAAAATTGTTTACATTGGCGCTGGTCGGGATGCTTGCAATGAGAGTGGTTGCTTTACTGCTGGGCACCAAGAGGGGCAGGATGGGATGGATAAGAGCCTTGCTCTTGCCTTCGATGACCACACGTGGTATGACTTTGGGTACATGAGTGCTTGAGCCAAGTCCCTCATCGCTGGGTGGACTTAAAGCCCCTAGGTCATCGAGTCTGCTTTGTTGTTCTATGGACTAGCGAGTTGCTTCGGCCATGTCTTCCTCCTCCTTTCTCCGCAACTCTGCCTTCTTTTCTGTAGCTCTTCTCTCTCTCTCTTGCTCTATTTTCCTTGATTCTTCTGCCAGCTTTTCAGCTTCTTCCTTCTCTTTCTTCTTCCTCTCTTCAGCCTCTTTTTCCGACTCCTTCTTGGCTTTTTGGCTTCCTCTCAACTCCTCTACCTCTTGTTTTTTCTTCTTCTCCCTCTCTTTAGCATCTCTTAGGGATTCCCTTTTAGCTCTCTCTAGATCTTCTTTTTCCTTCTTCCTGCACTCATCTTGTTTCTTCTTATGAGTTGTCTTTTAGGTGGGATTCTTTGCTTTTTTCCTTCTAGATTGAGCCTCTTGATCCTCCTTCTCTGTCATCCTAGTTTCTATCCTATCACTTGATGGCTCTTTCTCCTAGTGGATCAACAACCTATCTGGAGTCTCATCCTCTTCTTCTTCTCCTTGTCTTTCTCTCGGTACTTTTAAAGGTTGGGGACTCTCTACATGCGGTCTATTGCCCAGGGCTAGTGCTTTGACTGCTTGATGTGTAGTCTTGCGCACATAGCCATTTTAGTCTACCTCATCCAAGGTGTGAACTGCCACATTCTCCATCATAGGCACACTAATTCAGTGTATGAGGAATTTATAGAGCTAGCTGGAGAAGAGTGAGTGCACCAATTTTGCCTACATGCGGGCCTTAGCATCGAAGATATCTTATATGCTGACGTTGTTGTTTGTCAAAACATCCTCTTTCTTCATCTTTAGCATAGCATACATATCTCTCTTATGTTTCTTCTCCACCTTAGGTTTCAACCCCAGTGCCTTCTCCGCCAAGGCCTAGTTCAATGGCACATGCACTTGTTTAGCGTTCTCCCCTCTTCCCATTGTCACCATTCTGCATTCTTGATTGGGGTTGTACATTCTCAAAAATTCCACACACTTTGTGTTTTCAAGCTCCTGCACAAACTTTTCTGGGTACTTCGAGAGGTTCAATTGTTCCACCACTCTCCTTACAGCCTCCTCCTTGGCTACTGCCTCCTCGAGGTTGTGGATACTACAGAATTTTAGTTGATTATAAGCACGGTTTTCTAAGATGATGTCGTATTACGTCCTCTCCTCCCTAGGAGTCCTCAAGTTAGGCACGTCTGGTGGCCTCAGTCGATTGGCTCCGTTCCTAACCCCCTAGCCCTTTTTGACTCCCCACTTCATGCTTAGGGCATCTCAAGAGGGCAGGACATACCTAGGGAGGTAACACTCGCCTTTGGTTAATAGACTTGTCACCCTAAGCTACACACATCGCACCTCCCTTTACACGAATAGGGTCCTCAGGTATGGGACATCACCCATGCTTGCCTGTGGTTAGACCCAACTCCCTGTTCCACCACTACGAGCATAGAGCACTGCATGGTGAGGTAGACACTCCCCTTAGGTAGAGCACTTTCTCCTTTCAAGTACAACAAGATGCTGCAAACCACCAACTTCGGAGGCCCCCACTAGCCACTTTCCTAGAGCCCACCCTTCCAAGTGCCATGGGATTGGCACCCATCTCGGAGGGGGGTAATGTTAAGCTCAATTCGTGATGGCGAAAATATGAAGCAAAGAGCGAAAAAATGACAGAAAATAGCAAAGGCGTAGAGGAAACCCCTAAAGCTAGGCTAAGGCAAAAAGTGCAATTTTAAATGAAAGGAAATAAGAAAAAAGACCTTGCCACAATGGTCAGTCATGTAAAAAGGGATGGGTGCCATGGGATTTTAGGGCTTGTATATAAAGTTCAAAAAATGAATGGAAGCTCATTCTTTGGTGTGCGGCTAACAAGAGTCCTCTCTTCTTCTCTTATTCTCTTCACCTTGCTTGAGTATGTGCTCTTGAGGGAGGGAGTGTGAGTGTGAGGGAGTGAGTGTGTGGGAGTATGGCGGCTATAGCTCAATGGAGAAGGCTTGAGGATGCTTGACCTAGCATCTAGGATTGTGAAGCTACTGGTGTGTGCAAGGGAGGAGGCAACTCATTTCAGCATCGAGGTAAGCTCACTACACTTGTAGGTTCGAAGGCGCATCGGCTAGGTGAGAGATAGCCATTAGAGCTCTCTTGAAATTCTTGAAACAATAAGCGGCCCGTGGGTCTTGGTAGTTGAGTGTGAGCTCCCTCCATAATACTAATCAATATTCCATTTCTATGCTTACTTTTCACCCTACATTATCGCCTCATATCCATGTATTTACCCCTTATCCATTTATCAAATGAACCTACTAGTACGTCTATTCCTCTTGACCCTTGTGTTGTTTAGTTTGTTCCATCTAATTTTTCTATTGAATCTCTTTAGATTTTCTTGTTTTCTTTTCCTCCCTTTTTTGCATCCTTATTGCTTAATATTTCCACTTTCTATGATTTATCCTATCCCCATGTTCATTGCTTGACTATGATTCCCTTATCTTAGCCTTTTGCTTATATAAACCTTCCTCTACCATCAGTCATGGATACTAGTGGATTTGATAGTGATATACTCTATTGTTGGCAATAGACTTTAGAGGATTCTTCGATCTAATTGGCCTATTATTTCAAGATCATGGGAGACTTTGTCTTCTGCGTGCTCATATTCATATCTTTAGTTTTTGCGCACAAAGCAGATGTTTCTATGAGATTGGCTACTCACTTTTATTGGCATTTAACTTTTATGCATAAATAGTTACACATAAATACAATAAAGTCTTTTCCTCCTTCTCGTTATCAATCCTAATGAGGATGTATCTAGATGTCAAATGGATGTATTGTACTATTTTTCTCAAGCTTTTTCTACTAAGTTTGTTGTCTTGATGAAAAAGATGTGTTGTCTCCAATTCCTTCATAATGTTCCTATCTATTTTGTGGATGGGAGTAGATCATTGGAGAAACTAAAGCTTAGTATGCAATTTTAAAAGAAATATCTTCATCCTCATAAGCAAGTTGATTAGCTTTTTGATGTATCTTGAATTTTAATGAAAAATCTTCTTTTTGCTCTCTATTTTTGGGGGGCATATGCCATTTAGATTACAATGTTTTCTAGTGAATGTGAGTTCAATGTCTTGTGTATCTTTTGTTTGTGTGAACTATGTATGTGAGTTATTCTTATCATGAGGAGAAGAAGTTGGAGTTGAAGATGATTAAAGTTAGATGTTGATTAAAGAGAAAGCTAAGGATTTTGTGCAAATAAGAAAGAAAAGCTATTATATCCTTAATAGTTTGTTGGATTATCTTTTGTTGAGTTAAATGATTGGTTAATACTAGTTTATGGTTCATATATTTATTCAGACTTAGGTTATTTTGTATCCTGGATGGAATTAGGTTGAGTGCTAAAATGATTGTATTTTTAGATATTTTTGTTAGATTTTGGGTGATTTTTGATTAATCTAAGGTATGATTGATTGGTTTTTGGATAGTTTGAAAGCGTTTTAGATTGTGTTGGAATGGATTGAGTAGGTTTGAAAAGCTCATGATGGTTTTTGATTGAGTTATGATGTGCTATTTGGTTTTGTGCATGATGTGTCTGTTTAGTTCTGAAGGGTTTGTTTTCTTATGTTTTGATCTATTTTCTTTCATTTGAGATGTTATGGTTGTGAATAAGTGGTTTGGAGAATAATTGGGTGTGAGTTAGATGTTTGGATTAATTTTAGTTTGATTTGAATGGTTTTTGGTACTCCCTATTGACATTCTATTGAGTTTCTATTGTCTTTTGTATGCTTTTATGAGTGTTCTGTTTGATGGATGTTTAGTTTGGGAGAGTTTTGTAATCTTGGAAATGGAATAATATTAGCTCAAAGGAGATGGAAGAAGCAAAGGAAATAGTTGTTGAGGACTTGAAGTGAAGATTGAAGTGATAGTGATAGTAGTGAGCCTTGAGAGGCCACTTTAGTATCATTGGTTGGTATCTCTTATCAGACATACCTCTTACGAGGTATATCCATGACCAAGAGAGAATTATTCAGTGTGATTCTTTGTTATTATCATGTATTATTGAGAGAGAGTATATGTGAGAGACTTGTTGTATGAGAGACAGTTAATTTTTATGAAGAAAAATTATTTCTACATGTAACATCATATTGGGGAATATGGGAATTTCCCATAATTTTGGGACACTTGGTCAAATCTTTGGATTTGTCATAACTTGAACACTATAACTCCAAATTGAGCTTTCAAGTGCTTTCCAATGATAGGTCACATCATATGGTTTTGAGAAACTTATGGGCATGTTATCTGGGTGCCACCTTTTTAGTATTCAAAAAATAGGAATTGGGAGATTCCCAAACTCACTAATATTGTGTTATGTGAGAGATTGAGAGAAAGACTATGAAATATAAATACTATGTGATATATTCTATTCAAAGTTGAGTGTTTATTTATGTTCCTTTGGCTCTTTGATGGTTTCCATGAAGAATATAAAGAATATGTTTAAGTTTTGTTGTGATAAATTCATGAAAGATTCATTATATAATTATGTGTACAAAGTTCCTTTGTTTTCGGTGTTCTTTTTCCTTCCTGTGGTTTCTATAGTATATAAAACATGCTCGTTAGTAAGACAATATATATTTTCTCGCAATAGCTTCCCCATTTTCTTGGTGTTCCTCGTGGGGCTCCATATATGTTCTCATACACTTCAGAGGATACCATATGACTCTTATAAGGCGGGACTAGTTCATGGTTGGAGATATATAGTCAAGGAGACTATATGTATCACACCTGTTCTCCACTTGGTCATACTAGAAGCCTTCAATCACAATTACACACTAATAATTATGTTGTTCCGCTTATCCTTATGTACTCTCTCGATCTGATACATGGCTTTGGTGGATTTCAAAATGTAAAAGTCCTCAGTGGCATTGATTGCCTTCATTGCAAAATTATCTCAAATGGACAAAATTTCTATTATGGGAGCTCACACTCAACCACCAAGACCCACGGACCGCTTATTGCTTCAAGCGTTTCAAGCGAGATCTAATGGCTATCTCTCACCTAACCGAAGCACCATCGATCCTACGAGTGTAGTGAGCTTACGTTGATGCCGATGTGAGTAGCCTCCTCCCTTTCACACCTCGGTAGCTCCACAATTCTTTATACTAGCTCAAGCATCCTCAAGCCTCCTCCATCTCCAAGCTCCATCCTCCATAGCTGCGCGCGCGAGAGAAGAGAAGAAGAGAAGAGGAGATGGTGAAGAGCTTCACCCTCTTGATCCCTCACTCCCACACACTCACTCCCTCACACTCTCACACTCCCTCTCTCAAGAGCACACACAAGCAAGAAGAAGAGAAGAAGAGAAGAAGAAGAAGACTCCTTTTGCCACACACCAAAGAATGAGCTTCCATTCACTTTTTGAACTTTATATACAAACCCTAAAATCCCATGGGCACCCATCCCCTTTTTTACATGACCGGCCATTGTGGCAAGGTCTTTTTTCCATTTCCCTCTTCTAGCCTTACGCCTCTAGCCTATGCCCGTCTAATATTTTACCATTGGCACAGGAGGGAGCCTGGCACTCTTTTACAAGAGTTTTCCAAGTTTTTTGAGGCGCCTTTCATTTAAAATTGCACCTTTGGTCTTGGCTTAGCTTTTAGAGATCGCATGCGTGTCTTTGCTCTTCTTCCATGCTTTTTTCGCTTTTTTCTTCATTTTCCACCATTTTTTGCCATTTTGAATTGGGGTTAACATTACCGCCCTCCAAGACGGGTGCCAGTCCCATGGCACTTCTATGTTGTTGTAGGGTGGTAGGCACTTGGGCAATGATGGTGTAAAGGGAAGGGCCACATGTAGATTCTGGTGCATGTGGAAGCTGATGTTTGTCGGGGAAGCCGGATGGATAGCGAGTGGTTGACGGGGGCCTCCGAAGTTGGTGGCTTGCCGCTTGTGTGATGCCTGAAAGGAGAAGGTGCGGTACTCTTCCTAAGGGGAGTGTCTACCTTACTGTGTTAGTGCAGTGTGCTCGTGCTAGTGGAATGGGGAGGTGGGTCTAAACCTGGGTGATGTCCCACACTTGAGGACCCCATTTGTGTTAAGGGAGGTGTAGTGCAAGTGGCTTAGGGTGACAGGTCTAACCATAGGCGAGTGTTAGCTCCCTAGGTATGTCATGCCATTGATGTGCCCTAAGTAGGAGGTGGGGAAGCAAAAAGGGCTAGGGGGTTAGGAGTGGAGCCGGCCGACCGAAGCCACCGGGCACGCCCAACTTGAGAACCCCTAGGTGCAGTGACAGTGCTCTATGTGGTGTTTAAGCGCTTCTGCAACAAGTGAGTGCTTGTGTACTCTTCCTTTCATATTATTCTTTTCTTTGCTTTGACTTTCCTTTTCTTTCTTTCTTTCTTTTTTTTAATAGTTGTGGAATGACAGCCAAGCCTAATTGTCTTCATCAGAATGAGGAGGGAAAGGGGGTCGGATTGATTTTCTCAAAAACTGGTAGCTCTACATGTATCCTTTTAGATTCATGCGGACGTGGAGAGAAGTGATGAAGAGGAAAGGGAGATTGCACCTAATGAATTGGCTGTCATTCATATCTTCTAGGAGGGCTAGGCAAAAAGAGGGGAGAAGACTAGCCCTCATCATAAGACGAGCCATGGCACAGCTGTCAATAGTGTTAGGGTCAAAGAAGAGGGGAGGTAGGCCACGCTCTTGTGGAGTCGGGTCCTGCTTAAGGAGTAGCTTAAGTAACCTAAGATAATTACAGGTAACAATGTTACAAAGGCAGGGTCAGGGCATGAGGAGAAATCCGCAAGAAAGCATGTCATAGAATCATCTAGGCTTTCGGAGGTAAAGAGAAGGGCATGCTCGAAGGATACTACGTTAGAGTTATAAATAATAGGGAAGTCATACCGCCCGTGGAGGGTGGTATCAAAATCCACCCCTACCCTTCGAGGGTATGCCATGTAGGTAGGGTTGCTCCGCTCGAATGGCAAGGTGTTACAAAATGCCATCCAGGCAAGCATACTGATATCGCATACTCGCCTCCTCCACAGGGGTTGGCTTTTGTAGCCCTGTACAGTGTGTGGGACTTCAAAACTTTGTTCTGCTAGTAATCAGCTGCTTCTGTGCCCCAAGAGGTCAAGGTTTTTTCTCGCTCTTCTAGCCATCTTTGCCCCAACTGGTCACCAATTGCGATCACCTCATCCATCACCTTGAGCGGCAAGACCCTCCGCAGACTATTGGATAGGAGAAAACTAAAGGTGAATGGATCCTTTCCTTGTTCTTGTATCTTCCATAGCACCAGTTCTGCGTGGAATCCCGCGGGGATATCATCAGGGCAAGGTGGGAGGGGTGCGGACGGCAGCACGGCTGGTTTGGCTCTCAGCTGTTTCGTGGCTTCCTCTACTAGCTTTCTGCGTCTGTCTTTTCGTAGATGGGTCCTCTTGTGGTGGCTCTTGAGACTGCGGCGAGGGGGGTTGTGGGACTACATCCTCCCTGAATCGGTTCATGTCGATCTCAAGTTCTACTTCCTCCCCCTACCGTTCTCCCTGTGGTGCTCCCTCTTTGAATCCGAGGGCGTCGATTTCCTAAGGGGTTAGGCCGACCAGCAATAGGTATTTTCGTTGCTCGTCCAAGCTCAGCCTAACCTCCGCCAGGTAGAGGTGGCATCTGCAATCTAGAATGTAAATCTCTGCATGCAATGCTGAGCTTTCTATGCGTCACCTCCAACGACTCTCCTTGCGCTGAGCGAGTGGCGTCCATGATGGTGTCGAGGAAGGATTTCTGTTGGGCACTAAAGGCCACTTGGGCAGCTTCCGCCTTGCTCTCTGCAATGATTTTCTCCTTCTCTACCATAGCAAGGCACTGTGCTAGTGTCTTCACCCTCTTTTCATTGTGCACAGCCCACTCCTCTGCTCTTTTATTCATTTCTTCCATGCTTTCACCTTGCTTTAGGGTTAGTATCACGAGTTTTTGCTCGTGGTCCTCCAACTCCCTGACCAGCCTCTCTTGCTCTTCTTTTTCAGAGTTTAATTGATCTTCAATCTCCTCTTGCTGCTCCTCTATGTCTTGTTTTCTCTCCTCATCTCTGGCATTCAACTCAGCCACAAGCGCATCAACCTGAGCAGATTTCGTAACGAGCTCTTGGTATTGCACTTTCAGGAGCTTGTGCTCTCTTTGCATCTTCACTAGCTCCTGTGTTTCATTTTCAAGCTGCTGTCTCCAGTCCTCCTCCTTGTCATCCTTAGCCTTCATTTCTTGTTTGAGATCTGCGATCTCCCTTTGCTGCATGGCTATCACCCTCATTTTATCCAGTTGGAAGGTGGCTACTAATTCCTTCTTAACTGCCAACTCAGCCACGGCTATCTTGTTCCTCCTTAGCTTTCTCCTATTGGGAGAGCAGCTCGGCGACGTACTCGTCGTAGTTAGCCGATGGCATCATCATCGTGTGGATGGGTGAGGTTGAGGCTTCCACCTTCTGCCATTTAGGATCTTGCCTGGATTTCGCTTCAGCAGCTGGCCTCTTTTGTCTTGTGGCCGTGGTTTCTGTGCTCTGTCCCTGGGCCATCTCTTTGTGGATGAAGTATTGCATCCATGCCACGAAATTTGACATGTCGGCACTGGTCGGGATGCTAGGGGTGGTGGTGATGGGTTCAGTGGAAGGCACCAAGAGGGTAGGAATTGGATGAATTGGGGCCTTGCCCTTGCCTTCAGTGACTGTAGGTGGCACGATCTCCGGCACCTGAGTGCTAGACCCTGGCCTTTCTTCTCTATGTGGGCTCCAGTTCCCCAATTCATTAGCTTGGCTTTGTTGCTTGATGGACTAGCGTGTGGCTTCTGTGAGGTCCTCTTCCTCCTTCCTTCTTAGTTCTTCCTCTTCCTCATCCGCCTTTCTTCTCCTTTCCTCCTCCGCTTTTCTCTGCTCTTCCTTCTTTTTCTCTTTTTCTTCTTTTCCTTTCCTTCCTTCTCCTCTACTTCCTGTTTTGATGCCTTCTTTGCTTTATGTAATTCTTTTTTTCCTTCTCTTCCTCCTGTCTCTTCTTCCTCTCTCTCTCCTTGGCCTCTTTTAGGGACTCTTTCTTTGCCCTTTCCAAGTCTTCTCTCTCCTTCTTTATGCCTTCATCATCCTTCTTCTTTCTCTGCGTTGTCTTCTTCTTGGGCTTCTTGGTTGTATTTTTGCTTGTCTGTCCTTCCCCTTCTTCCTCTGTCTCAGTTCTATTGGTGGACCTATCCTTGTCCTGGTGAGGAGGCGACCTCTCTGGTGTTTCTCCTTCTCCTTCTTTTGCATCCTGTACTTCCTTCACTGCCTCCTAGATGAGCACAGTCAAGACACCTCCATACCCGATGAAAGAGGCTTTGGAGGAGGCTTTCTTTCTTTCTGTAGCTTTAGCGACTGGAGATTCTCCTCCTACTGGCACACTTCCTAGGGCCAATGCTTTGGTTGCATGGTCAATCGTTTTTCGCACGTACCCGTTCTAGTCTACTTCGTCTAGGATATGGGCTGCTACATTCTCTAGCACAGGTATGCTAATTCGATGCATCAATGAATTGTAGCGCTGGTTGGAGAAGAGCACATATATCAGCTTGGATTGCATCCTGGCTTCCACGTCAGGGATATCTTGGATGCTTATGCCGTCATTTGTGAGCACATCTTCCTTCTTCATTTTAAGCATGACATAAACATCCATTTTCCGTTTCCTCTCCGTCTTTGGCACTAACACCAAATCCTTCTCCACCAAGGCTGGGTCTAAGCAGACATGTACCTGCTTTGCATCTTCTCCTCTGTCCACCGTCACAGTACCACATTCTTGATCTGGGTTGTACATTCTGAGGAACTCCACGCACTTTAGGTGGTCTGGCTCCTGCAAGAACTTTTCAAGATACTTCGTGAGGTTGCATTGTTCAACCACCCTCTTGGCTGCTTCCTCCTTGGCCACCACAACTTCTATGTTGTGGATGGTTCGAAATTTAAGTTGGCTGATTGCACGGTTCTCTAGATGGATGCAGTATTGCTCCCTTTTCTAATCTGTGAACAGGAGTCGATGGGCACGGTCTTACTGCAACATTTTATGCTCCTACCATAAATCGTAACTTTCATTAGTGCTTTCCACATATTAATTCGCTGATTGCTAGAAAAGAAAAACTCTATGCTTTTTGAATGCATTCATTAAGAAGCAATGTAGATTTTCCTTTTTAGACTTGGACTTTTTGCCCTTTACTTCAAAGTTTTCATGCCCATTTTCCTACCCCATCCGTTTTTTCATAATATATGTTTATGTTTTTCACTGATTTTGCTTTGATTTACCCCCTCTGATTCATTTCTCATCTGATTCATTTCACCTTATCCCCTCCCCTTCCATCTTGAGAAGAATCCTTCCTAGGATTGAGGGTCAAAAGGTCAAGGGCTTTCGGCATGTTAGGGTAGGAGTTACTTTTGAAGGAGCCAAGTATAGAAATTTGGATTGTATTCCAATTGAGCTGCGTGGTCCAAATCAAAGGGTTGAATTCCCACGTGCATGATTTATGTGAGAAATTCTGTGAAGGAAGTCACCAGAGTCGACATGGCTAGCAATGTGTAGCCCAGCTCTTCCTCGGTCAACAAGTGATCGAGGTAGGGCTGTCCTCTGAGGTGTTCTTCCATGGGTTGGCCCCGAAGAGTGGCTAACACTCTATACGAGGTGGGTGCGATGTAAGTGGGATCATACTCTGTTGTTTTGATGGCGCGGCATTACTCAGCGTTGGTCATTATGCGACATCCGTCAACTTCCCATTGCAACCTAAGAGCGTACCACTGCCTCAAGAAGGGTGATCCAGTATCAGCGAGTTGTAATAACTCAGTGATTTCTTGGTCAGTGATAGCAAAAGTGGTTTGTGGATCTTATGACGTGATAAGGCGCTGTTTGATAGCTTGCTCCTTGGAGATTTCGTTGTTAATCAACTTAGCAGCGGAGCGAGAAGCTTTTGCGAATGCGAATTCAAAGATTTCCCAAGAGCAAGGCATATTTTGCACTTCAGTTGCAAAGGGTTCTTCTAACAGACCTAAGTCCAGGTGGTCGTAGCTTAGCGCCAGTGAAACGAAAGTGTCATCTAGTCTTTTAATACAATCCACCACGTCATCCTCAGTGTCCTTAGCGAGGTCAGCGGCTAGCGCCAAAAAGGATTTTCATTTATAGGAGGGAGTAAGGCCAACATGTGGTTGAGGTTTGATAGAACAAGAGCTTTTGACAACGAAGATGGGCGGTTGGGAGGGTTTGTGAGTTTGTGGTTGGGCCGCTTGGATGTTGAGTGGATTAGGAGTAGCCACGACGGACGGGCTGCTGCATTCAGGTTGGAGTTGGGGAGGTGGATTGACTTTGGCGCGTAATGACTCTTGTGACGGAGCCTGCAATTTGGGCTGGTAGGTTTGTGGGACTCTCTTGGGCCTAGGCGTGGATGAGGCGGATGGTTGTGGTTCAGGAGAGCACTGCGGCTTGTGGTTTTGAGGCTTGATGGAATGCGGTTTGATCAAGCTTGAGGGTGACGTATGAATGGTGCCTTTGGTCGTGTGGGCCTTAGGGATCCATAGCCAGGTATTTCCCTCGTAGTAGCCTTGCGCACGTAAGAGGGCTTTCGGGACCCATCTTTGCTTGATCATGCGGCGCTTTCTGTGACTGTGTCTTGGCCCCTTAGGTTTAGAGTTTTTTGTCATATGAGGATAGGAGTGTCGACTCCTAGGTGGCGATTGCGGCTACTTGGGCTTCCATTGAAATCTAGGCTGTTGAGCCTGATGCTTTGCTACTGTGGGTTGTGATTCTTGAATTTTGGGAGGTGGTGGCCGCGCACTACCCCCCTCCGTAGATTTGGTCATAGAGGATTCTATTGATGGCTTTGTGGATGGTGATGAAGTCGCGCAGCCCTTGCTGAAAGCTGTGACAATGCAAATGTTTCCTATTGCAAGGTGGATGTGTTACGACTCATAATCAACATTGCAGTGAGTCCGCTTTTTGAAATGTGTGTCCTAGCAGCGACTCCGTGCCCGCGTCTTTAGCATTTGGCAACACGTAAAAAATCATTGCGACAGTCTCAAACTCGATAGAAATGACTACTTTGCACTTGCCGAGGAGTGCGTAGGAATGGGCCCCATATGGGCTTAATTTAGCATTCGTGGGCTGAAGTGGTGGTCTGCCAAGTTTGATCCAATGATCGTGAGTTAGGACATTGAAGTCTGCTCCCTCATCGATCAAAGTGTTGAAAGCGCAGGTTTGTTTTGCTATGACCGTTATATGGAGGTATGCGGGCTCTACGGCTTCCTCATCCTTGTCATCAATCTCAGTGATTGTGGCCACTCGTACTTTGACACGCGGTTCTAACATCGGGGACTCGTGCAAAGGATGGGTGGGAGGGTAGTACTTCTTGACACAAATGCCATTGAAGAAGCCTATTCCCTCACCGTCTAAGGTTTCGAGTTCGACATTGCCTGTGCGGCTAATCGCACGAACTTTGAAGGGTCCAAGGCCTCAAAATTTCATTTTCTATTTATGTCCCTTAACGGAGTAGCGGAGCACTAAGTCGCCCTGTTCAAAGTCGTTCTGCTTGACATGCTTGTCAAAGTCGTGCATGGGTGGCTAGAAGACAAGTCTCTGATAGGCGTTCAAGCTCAACCAGGCGTTGCGTCCATGCCTCCTTCCCTTTCCATCGTTCTTGAAGGGCTATTCTCAAGCTAGGAACAAAGAATTCTAAGGGTAGGATTGCTTCTGTTCCATAGGCCAGCCTGAATGGGGTTTGACCGACAGCCATTTTATAAGTTGTACGGTAAGCCCACAAAGCCGCCATAAGTTTGTTATCCCAGTCACTACGTGAGGCTGAGACTACTTTGGTCAGGACATTGACAAGAATCTTATTTGTGGATTCTACCTGACCGTTTGCCTGAGGATAGTATGGCAATGATTTACGATGGATAATGAGAAAGGTGGACAGGAGATGCTCTATCACTTCGTTGATGAAGTGTGTGCCTTGGTCACTGTGACCAATTCGATGGGGCAGCCGAATCACGAGATTACTTGCTCCCATAAGAACTTGGCAGTCGTCCTAGCGTCGTTTTTACGTGTGGCTCTTGCCTTTGCCCATTTCGTGAGGTAATCTGTGGCCACAATGATGTACTTGGATTGTGAGTACTCCGCCGCAGGACTGATGAGTCCTATGAAGTCGATTCCCCATTTTTCAAAGGGTTGTCAAGCAATAATTTGGGTCAATTCCATCTGATCCTTGCAAATCGGTACTTTTGTTCGTTGGCACTCATCACAATGCTTGACGAATCGCGTGGCATTGCGGAAACCATGGGCCACAATAGTTGAGACTGCAGTACCTTCCATGCTGTCGTGTCTCTGCTAAAATGTCCTCCCGCAATGCCGCTGTGTGCCTCTGAGAGCATATCGTGCATCTCATGCTCACATACGCATCTACGCAGCAATCCGTCTTGCCCCAGTCTATAGAGTTGGCCTGCAATCAGCTGATAGGGATGGACCTTAAGGATCAAGCGCCTAAGTCGGGCTTTTTCTATTGGTCGCTCAGGTAATCCGTGCTCAAGCACTTGGACTATGTCATCCGTCCAATATGGTGTTAGATCAGCCTTAAACAAATCTCTCTCGCTGGACAGGTGGAATAGATGGGCGTCGAGTAATTCATCAATGATGCCTTGTCCAGCAGCTTCTCCCGTGGGAATGCGTGACATATGGTTAGCCATGTAGTGTTGTTTTCCTTTTTACACAACCACGGAGAAATCGAATTCCAAGAGCAGAAGGAGCCATTGAGCTATGCATCTTGTAGCACAAGGTTTGTTTACTAAATAGAGAAGGACTTGATGGTCCACGAAAAAGATGAAGGGTGTGTCCAATAGATAATGTTGGAATTTTTTCACAACGAACACCATGGCTAATCCCTCTCTTTCTGTTGTCGAGTAGTTCATTTCCGTCTCAGTGAGTTGTTTGCTTGCAAAGCTCGAGCTTCTCAATGATGGGGCTTCCACTGTTCTCTGCCATTATCACAAAACTAATACTGAACAACAAGCAAATCTTCTACAACCCTCGACGTAGAGTTGCAGATAAACCTTATGTTTGCTTCCTGAAAACACCTCAAGAATTACAGATTTGCAATCTGTAACCTGTACACCCACTTTTGGTCAAAAAAGCCGAAATTACAATGTACCCTGAAACTGTTGTCCGCAACCTTGCAACTCTAAAACGGGGCCTAAAACAGCCTCAGATGCCCAAAATAACTGTGGGAAACCCTAAAGGACTAATCTACTGAATACACAGCACTCTTCACGCACACCAAATCTCACTGTAATCTGAGATTTTTGCTGTGTCCTACTTCCGGTGCCTCCACAGGCACTATCCAAGAGAAAGAGTGGAAGGATGGGAGAGCTTCTTACCCGTGGCTTGCTTGCTCGAACCTTGCTTCTTCTCCTTCACTTCAGCCTTCCAAATCTGCCTCTCTTAGTGGCGTGGCTCCGATGCCATGTCAAGAATTGCGTGGTGGGGAGACTTGCTCATGATGTTGCGCCGAACACACACAGAATGCACAAGGAGAAGCTCACTCAAGAGACAAGAAGAGAGATGGAGGCCAAAACGTTTTCTTGCTAGTTTCTTCTTCTTCTTCCACTCTCTTTTCAATGTACACAAAGTATAGATAAGATACAACATAAAGGAAAGTGGCCTACTAAGTCAAACAATGCATAACCGACTACACTAGTTGACTGGCGTTATAACTATGCCAGCTGTAAATAGGTGTAACAACCTGAATATAATAAGTAATGAGTCAGTGGCCATGTGAGAGTCATAATGACCACTGACGTGCTATGTGTAGACATGTGGACCCATCTAACCAAGCGGTCCATCATCAATGTCCGCATGTGTTGAGCTTGTCATCTCAACACACTCGGCCCGTCCGAGCCAATCTGTCCAAGTGACTTTGTCCGAGTCTGCTCCTCGGCTCGTCTGAGCCAATCTATTCGAGTGACTTGTTCGAGTCCACTCCTCGGCCCGTCCGAGCCTACCCTGTCCAAGTCCCAAATTCGGCCCTCGGCCCATGCGCCTTGGCCCGTCCGAGTGACCCACTCGAACCTGCAATTTGGACCAGTTGTGCCGAGTGTAGATTTTTATCAAATTTTCAAAAATTTGACTTGGCCCTACTAGAAATCAACAGTGCAAACTGTCAAAAGCCCTTAGGACGCTCAAAACTTGATTCTAGCACACGGAATAGGCAAAATCGTAGGGCGCAGCCGCTTAGTAGCTAAAAGTAGGTAGTTGCAAGACCCAGAGACTTAGACGCAAACCGCTGAGTTGTAAAGCCTGATTGGACCAAAAATGAATGAGGCAACATATTAGAGAAACCCTAAACCCTGCCAAGACGGCCAAAAAATTGACCAACAAGCCTATCAGGCCCGAAACAATACGAAAGTGCATAAGACGCCTAGAAATTGGTTGATGCACTCACCCTGAATTTCCACACTTGAAGTACACTTAAGGAAACTGAAAGCCTAATTGAGCACAAGTGCACAAAAAAAGACACACACATTGAGTGGCCATAAATTGATGATTGTATTCAATAAACTGAAGAAACTCGCCTAGATAAACCACTCAAGGAACCCACCAGTAGGAGAGGACCTAAGACATAGACAAACCATCAACGCGCAAAAGTAGGACTAGGGGCATCGACGAAGTGGATTTCATAAGTCTACTGAACCTGATCGATAGCTTGGTGCAGCACAAGAACTCGACAATGGGGCAGAAGAAATTTCAGACCGTAGATCTAACGAGGAATTCGACTTAGGAGTTTTTTCGGATGCTATTCGGTAGCTGGTCAGCAGTTACGACGCTCATGGCCGATATGAGCACCGCGGCAGGACAGTAGACGCTATCATCGCAGATCTAGGAGAGAAGAGAAAGCTGGCCTGCAAAGCATGGCTGAATACAATAGGGATCAGCACGCTAGGAGCCAAAGGCAAAGCATGGAGTTGCGAGAGAGGTGCAGCGACGAGTGCTGAGCCTGGCTAGCAGAAATCGAATGGACCATGAGAGAGCACTAGAAGGAGACTTAACTCTGAGCGAGCTTCTCATGAAGTGGCTGCTCGATAACACGGCTACAAAGCAAAGTGCCATGGCTCTAGCAACATCGCTGCTCGCAGGATTAGGAGCAAATGAGGGCTCAAAGAGCCAGTCTAAAATCCCTATTGTTGCCAAACAACTCGATAAGTACCAACCCCATGACGATCCATACAGTTTTGTTAAGCAATTTGAGCAAGTCTGCGAAGCCAATGGCCTCAATGACCTAACTCAACGCTCTCGCGTTCGGGCTTTGTTTGGGTGATGAGGGTAGGACATTGTATACGAGCTTAGATACCGCAGAGCGAGCCAACTTCGATGGCCTCAAGGATCTCTTCATTAAGAGATTTGCCGAGCCTGGATACTCCGACAATCTGCTAGTGTGCTTGATGAACGTCAAGCAGAAAGAGGAGGAGGACATTTGCGACTACGTAACCCACATGAGGGGTCTCTTCAAGAGAATCCCTATAGGCGAGCGACCGACTGAAAGAGCAGTTTCGACTGTATTCATCAGCGGAATTCGAGATAAGGAGTTATATAAGGCTTTGGCAGGCAATTCGGGCTTGCAGCGAGATACACTAGCTAAAGTGTTTGAGGAAGCCATCAAAGTTGATGATCAGCTGAAGGAGCAGAGCTCCAGAAGCGCGAACCTAAAAGAGACCAATTCGCGAAATTCAGAGAGAGCATCAGCCTCGAGTGAGCGATTAATCCCGTCATCCCAGGATAAGGAAAAAACCACCGAGACGAACCAAGACTTGGCTGACGTTAAGATGGAATTAGTCAAGTTGCAAAACATGTTGAGACGACCAACACGCCCACACGTCCAATGCGTGTACTGTGGTGGAAACCACTTGCCAGCCAAGTGTCAAGACCCTAGGTCAAGACCTTGCGCTAATTGCGGTAGGTTCGGTCATGACGTCGTGCATTGTAGATTGCCAAGAAGACTTCCATACTCATAACCATACGGCTAGCCCTACCTAGCGAACAGGCCACCAGCCATTTTTTGGAAGGGGAGCCCCATTGGCCCTCCCTGCACCTAACGACATTAAGCCGACTGTTCCTAGGATGGAAATAAATCCTACAGGCGTCCTTACGTAACCTATCCACCAAGTGACGCACATGTCCACTACGTGCAAGAACCAACTGAAGAAGAGACCTACGTATACCCCTACGTCTCGCATGACGACAAGGGCAACGCAGTCCTCATGGATTATCAACCAGTATTGGTGATGGCGTTGGGAAGAGGGTGAGGTAGAGGCCAAGGAGGGCAGATGCAGGATCCAATCATTTCTTGGACTTGTGGTCACCCAGGACATGTCTCGTCATGCTGCCTTGAAAGGGAGCAGCAAAACAGAGACAAGACTGACCAAAGATGTGCAAAGTGCGGAATCACTCATCTCTTTGTTGATTGCCCAAAGCAGAAGCCATCTTCTAGCTCATCCAATGTGCCATCTCTCCCATTGGGGCTGTTTGGTGTCGAGAACCTCGATGGGGAGGCCACGTCTATCCCATTGCGGGTCATGACCCATGCCCAAACGAAGTAGGCCAGCATCTCTCTGCCAGAACCTAGCAATCTCGATGCAGCCTCGATAGCAAAGAAGAGCCATAGATGGAGGAAGAGGTCGAAAGCTAAAATCGCACTAAAAACAGAGAGTGCTACAACTTTGCCTCCTGGAAACAAGGTCTCTGACGCAGAGGCAGAGACTTCAGCCCCTAAGATGGCCGCAAAGGAAAGTGCCAAGGTAGGGGAATACCCGCATCCGAAGCTACAGTTAGAGGCCATAAAAAAGTTGAAGGAATGGGTGAAGGAAGCCCAAGAGTATCTAAAAGACATTGAGCCCATCATAGAGGACGAGATCGATGATCTCTCCAGCATAAGTACGCCAACCTCACCTCCACAACCAAAGTCGGGAGAAGCAACTGCACCACAAGCAGTGCCGCTAAGGCCAAGCCTCGGTGCTACAAGGCCGCAGTTCAGTCACGGCCACTGGTAAGGATGATCCAGGTTAGGAGAGAGACAAACACCCAACGATCTCCTAACCACGTTGGTGACTACCCCTGTAACACTTAGCCTGGGAGATCTACTTAGGCAGCACCCACCCTATGGCAAGATCTTAAGCAATGGGTTGAAGGGTCACAAGAGCAGGTCACAGCAGACCCTCATGACCATGATGCAGAGACGCAAATACCGAGTTTGACGCTGCACTCTATGCCTAAATCCTTACATGTCAACGCCTTCTGGGAAGGTTCCAAGATGCATGCAGTCTTACCAGTACTAGCCCTAGGCGACACAATGAGAAAAGGAATCGTGGACACAAGGGCTGGGGTTAGTGTACTTAGCCACGCAATGCTTTAGACTTGGGGAAACCCACCCGTTGAGACTGCTAGGTTTAATGTCACACTAGCAAATGGTATGAGAGTCAAGACATTCGGGGTGCTTAAGAATTGGCCAGTGAAGATCACAAGTATCCAGTTCTCCGTTGACTTTATAGTCATGAAGGGAGTGGACTACGACATCCTATTAGGCCAACCCTGGATGCGCAACACTAGAGTCATCGAGGATTGGGGTAATGGCTTGATCTTCCTTGGCAATAGGACGGACGCCGTAAGAGTAGAGATGGACACCTGGAAGACCTCACCAATCGACTTAGATGCCATCTCCGCTATGCTCAAGGGTAATGCTCAGGTCAAAAAGTCCTATGGGCCCTTAACCAAGTATATCCCATGCCCAGAGGATGAGCGAGATTGGATGCACTTCCTCGCTACAATCGACCTGTCGTTCTCAGATCATGAGGCATATGAGCAAGCCATCAAAACAATCGGCAAGGCCAACGACACACCCTCTGCACCAGTCTACATGATGGCAGGAAGCCTTCGTGGGAAACCGAAGCCCGTCAACTTCCAAGTCCCAACCAACAAAAGGGAACTCCAGGAGATATTGGAATACCTAACGGACAAGCTAGCTGGTAATCGAGATGCAAATTTCAAACCACTCCACGATCTCTTAGATGAATCCAAGTGGCAATGGACCAAAGTGCATGACTTAAGCCTCATGTATATCTGGGCCCTAGTTCTTGACCAGCGGCAAGAGATATACCAAGCCCTAGGAGACGACGAGCAGTTTGATGAAGAGGATTCTAACGATGAATACGAAGACTGCCAATCCTTCAGTGATGAAAGTAAGGGTGAGGTAGATACCGTGGAATACGACCCTGAAGGACAAGAAATAGAGCAAATACGAGCAGACTCCAAGCCACAGAAAAAGAGTATCTTCAAGATGGAGCTAGGAGTCATACGCATGGAGTGTGATCCTGCTTGGTTGGAACACGTAAGAGCCATAGACCTTGAGCAAGCAGGCCTAGCCCAGTCAGGAACGACATCAGTGCTTAGGACTGAATCACCATAATCTGAACTGTGCCCACTAGGGGAGACCATCTCTTCTAGCGAAGACGGAGGGTTTGACTCTGAATTGGAGGTTAGTTCAAATAGTGATCGAGAAATCCCTAGGCCACCCACAACCAAACACACCAAGGGGGACCTACTCGTCCACTTGAGACGCACACGATTAAGGCAAGAAAAGGCAAAACAACCCAGGAATACACGAATGGAAGAACAGCGAAAACCGCAGGACCTCCCTAAAAAATTTACGAAATTCAAAAAAGGGGATAGGGTAGTAGTCCTGTTAGGTGCCAAACGTCAAGCGCAGATGAGCGAACCAATCGACGGACCAGCCAGGGTCAAGGAGGTGGACCTAGCCCAAGAAGGGGAAACACCCGGACCACTCTTCATTGCCGATGACTTGACTGATGAAAAAGAAACAAGTCTTGTCGCTCTCTTGCGAGAGTACATAGACGTGTTCGCCTAGTCCTTAGAGGAGCTTAAGGGGGTAGATCCAAGTGTCGTGACTCACAACATATCCATGACACCAGACGCAACGCCGGTCAAGCAGCGACCATACCGTATGAATCCAAAACACACTCATACTGTCAAAAAAGAGATTGATAAGCTTATGAGAGTGGGATTCATTTACAAAATTGAGCACACAGACTGGGTATCGCCCATAGTCATCGTGATAAAGAAGAATGGAAAAATCTGAGTGTGCATCAATTACAAGAAGGTGAACGCTACTACCAAGAGGGACAACTATTCGTTGCCGTACACCGAGCACATGCTTGAGAGAGTGGCAAGCAAGGAAGCCTACAGTTTTCTGGACGACTTCTCAGGGTACAACCAGGTGCAAGTGCATCCTGCGGATAGATGGCCTTCGCCACTAAGTGGGGCGTCTTTGCTTACATAGTCATGTCCTTTGGGTTGACTAATGCCCCTGCCACTTTCCAACACCTCATGTGCACCATCTTTAAGGACATTCTTTGCAAGGAGTTAGAAGTCTTTGCCAATGACCTCTGTGTCCACTCGACCTGGATCGAATACCTAGACAAACTTCGAGCAGTCTTCGAGCGGTGTCACTTATATCATCTCTCCTTGAACCCCTTAAAGTGCCAGTTTTGGGTGAAGCATGGATGCATCCTAGGGCATGTGGTGTCGAAGAACGACATTGCCACTAACTTCTCGAAGGTCATGGTTATTGTTGACCTTCCACCCCCAAACAACTACAAGGGAGTTCAATGCTTCCTAGGCCATACTAGATACTATCGACGGTTTGTACTGAATTATGTGTTGATCGCCAGACCCCTGTACAAGCTTCTTATTGTCTTTGAATGGACCGAAGCATGCCAACGCGCATACGAAGATTTGAAGAAGGCTCTAACCACAGCACCAATCCTACGAGCCCCAGATTGGACCATTACTTTCCACGTGCATATCGATGCTTCTAAGTTTGCCGTGGGGGCAGTATTGTGCCAACCTGGCGAACACAATTTAGACTATCGAGTGAGCTTTGCTAGCAGACAACTCACTGAGACGGAAATGAACTACTCGAGATGGAAAGAGAGGGATTAGCCATGGTATTCACTGTGAAGAAATTCTGGCATTATCTTTTGGCCACACCCTTTACCTTCTTCATGGACCATCAAGCCTTGCTCTATCTAGTAAACAAACCTTGCACTACAGGACGCATAGCTCGATGGCTCCTTCTGCTTTTAGAGTTTGACTTCTCCGTGGTGGTACAGAAGGGAAAACAGCATTACATGGCTAATCAAATATCATGCATTCCCACTGGAGAAGCCGTTGGACAAGGTGTTGTTGATGAATTACCCGATGCCCATCTGTTTAACCTTTCCAGCGAGAGAGATCTATTTAAGGGTGATCTAACGCCATATTGGGCAGATGACATAGTCCAAGTGCTTGAGTAGGGACTGTCGGACCGATCAATAGAAAAAGCCTGACTTAGGTGATTAATCCTTAAGATCCATCCCTATCAGCTGATTGCAGGCCAACTCTATAGGCTGGAGCAAGATGGATTGCTGCATAGATGTGTTTGCGAGCATGAGATGCACGATGTGCTCTCAGAGGCACACAGCGGCATTGCTGGAGGGCACTTTAGCAGGGATACGACAACACGAAAGGTGCTGCAATCTCAACTGTGGTGGCCCACGCTTTTCTGCGACGCAACACAATTTGTCAAGCACTATGACGAGTGCCAGCAGAAGGTTCCGATTCGCAAGGATCAAATGGAATTAACCCCAATTATTTCTCGACAACCCTTCAAAAATGGAGAATTGACTTCATTGGACCCATCAGGCTGGCAGCACAGTATTCGCAGGCCAAGTACATCATTGTGGCCATGAACTACCTCACGAAATGGGCAGAAGCGAGAGCAACACAAAAAAACGACTCTAGAACGACTGCTAAGTTCTTATGGGAGCAAGTGATTTCCGGGCCCATCTAGCCAGGCGGTCCATCATCAATGTCCACACGTGTTGAGCTTGCCATCTCAACACTCCCTCTCAAGCTCAACTCTATCTCTGCAACTCCAAGTAAGCTTCAAAACTTTTGAAGCTTCTCTACACCCAATGCCTTTGTGAAAATGTTAGCTATCTGATCCTGTGTGCTGACATATACCAAGTCAATCTCTCCTACAAGTACCTTCTCTCTCACAAAGTGATAGTGCACCTCAATGTGTTTTGTCCTAGCATGGAACACTGGATTCCTAGCTAGTTGTATGCTGCTGCTCATGTTTTCACAATGAATGACAACTAGACCATCTCCCTACACGTCCAAATCACCTAATAACTTTTGCAGCCATACCACCTCACATGCTGCCATAGCAGCACCTCTATACTCAGTCTCTATACTCGATAAAGCAATTGTAGGTTTTTTTTTGCTGCTCCATGTAATTGATGCACTACCAAGGGAAAATATGAATCCACTTGTAGATCTTCTGTCTGAAATTCTACTAGCCCAATCTACATCTGTGTATCCAAAGACATGTATGTCCTTACCTGCCTCATAAAAAAGTCCATAATGTAAAGTGGACTTCACATATCTCAATATATGTCTAACTGCATCCAAATGAGGCTTTCTAGGCATTTTCATAAACTGACTGACAAGACCAACAGCATAGCTCAAGTCTGGCCTTGTGCTAGTCATGTAAATCAAACTCCCTAATATCCTCCTGAACATAGTAGGGTCTTCTATCTCATCTCCAACATCAGCACTTAGCTTCACTTTTTGCTCCAATGGTACTGAAAGAGGTTTACATGCTGTCATACCATACTTGGATAACATATCCAAGCCATACTGCCTTTGGGATCACCATATACCATCATCACATCTAATCACCTCAATACCAAGAAAGTATCTCAGCTCACCCAAATCTTTCATCTCAAACTTCTTCTTCAAGAAGTCCTTAACTTCAGCAATCGCATTGTCACTATCACCTGTAATAATCAAGTCATCCACATAGATGAATATGATGACCAACCCTGCATCTCCCTTTCTCACATAAAGTGAGTGATCAGCATCAAAAATACAAAATCCAATATTGACAAGATACTCTCCAATCTTGTCATACCATGTTCTAGGTGCTTACTTCAGCCCATAGAGCACCTTCTTTAACTTGCACACATATGTGGGATGCTCTAAATCCTCATAACCTGTTGGCTGCTCTATGTACACTTCTTCTTGCAATTCACCATGCAAGAAGGCATTCTTGACATCCATTTGCTGCAAGTGCCAAGGCAATCACACATCTAATAGTTGCCATCCTAGCAACTGTTTTGAATGTCTCTTCATAATCTATGCCATATGTTTGAGCATAGCCTTTTGCAACCAGCCTAGCTTTATACTTGCTAACTGAACCATCTGCATTATGCTTGACTTTGTAAACCCACTTACAGCCAATAGCTTTCTTACCCTTAGGTAAGGGTACCAAATCCCAAGTCTTATTTGCTTCTAATGCAGCCATCTCCTCATCCATTGCTACATCCCAATGAGCATGACCAACAGCATCCTCAAAACAAGTGGGCTCAACATCCTCAACTAGTTTCACCATATAAGCATAATGGTGAGCTGCATAACCTTCAAAACCAAATCTTTTAATGGGCTATCTGACCCTACTAGATTTGCATACCACTGGATCACTCAATGGAGCCTTGACATTACTATGAGCTCTCTATAGACTTGTTGGTGATGTTTTGGATGATGATAATGATCAGGACAGCTATGTGTAGAAAGATAAACAAGAATCATGAAGTCTTAGTGGACCAAAAACATCATCCGGTACTACTACACCTACAGTGAGCCCTTGGTTTGGGAGACTAAGGAGTAGCCCTTGGTCTGGGAGACTAAGGAGTAGCTCCTCAGTTCTTTGAATTCCACTGATGAATACCATGGACATTGCTCTTTTGTTGGGTCATTCACCCATCGAGATTCTCTTGAAGAGACTCCTCACATGGGTCACATAGTCTCGCAGATGTCCTCTTTTTCTTTCAGCTTGACATTCATAAGTCATACTAGCAGGTTGTCAAAGTATCCGGGCTCAAAAAATCTCTTAATGAAGAGGTTTTCGAGGCCATAGAAGTTTACTCGCTTTGCGACATCTAGACTCGTATACCAAGTCCAACCCTTGTCGCCTAAGCAAAGCCCGATGCTTGAGAGCATTGAGTCAAGTTGGTGAGACCGTTGGCCGCGCAAACCTACTCAAACTACTCTATGAAGCTATATGGACTGGCTCTTGGAGCCTTGGTTTGCCCCTAACCCTGCTAGTAGTGATGTTGCTAATGTTGCAGCACTTTGCTCTGTTGCTGTGTCGTCTAGCAATCGCTTCATGAGAAGCTCACTCAGAATCAAGTCTCCTTCTAGCGCTCTCTCATGGTCAGTTTGATTCCTGCTTGCTAGGTTCTCAGCACTAGCTGAACCTAGTGTCAAGTTTCCTTCTAGCGCTCTCTTATGGTCAATTCTTTTCCTACCTACTAGGTTTAGCACTAGTTGTATCTCTCACATCTCTGTGTTTTGCCTCAGACTCCTAGTCTATTGGTCTAGGTTGTATTCCACTATGCCTTGCTGTGCTTTGTGGACTAGCTTTCTTTCCTCCTCTAGGTCAGCTATGATGGCTTCTGTCGTTCTACCGCGGTGCTCATGCCAAGCGTGAAAATCATAGCTATTCACCAACTGCTAGATCGCTTCTGGGAAAACTCCCAAGTCGAGTTACTCGTTCTACCTGCCGTCTAAGCTTTCTTCTGACATGGTTGTGTTCTCGTGCTCCACCAAGCTATTGATAAGGTTAAGCAAGTCGGATAGATCCACATCTCCATCGTTGTTCACTTGGTCCTACGTTGGGCTTCGATTATTGCCCATCTATGTCTTGGGATCTTCTCCTATTGGTGGGTTCCTTTAAGTTCTTTTATCTGAGTGAGTTCCTCAATTATTGCATACAATCCTCAAATTACCTCCACTCAATGTGTGTGTGTGTGTGTGTGTGTGTGTTCTTTTATGTGCACTTGTGCTCAATTGGGCTTTCAGATGTTCTTAGGTGTCCTTTAAATGCTAGAAATCAAGGTGAACATGAAGAACAAGTGTCTAAGTGGCTTATGCATTCTTATTTTGTCTTAGGCCTGCTAGGCTTGTTCAATCAATTTCTAGCCGTCTTGATAGGTTTTAGGTTTTCTTGTTGCGTCATCTTACTCATTTTAGGTTCGTTTCTATGACTCCATTGGCGGTCGTTAAGTCGCTGACTCTCTCAAAAACCTACTCAAGCTGCAAAGCGGCTGCATCTTGCAAATTTTCCTATTCCTTGTGCTAGAATCAAGTTTTGGGTGTCGGGATGGCTCAAATAGGTTTGCGCGGTTGAAATCTAGCTGGGTTTGGTGTAATTTTCCAAAAAATTTACAAAAATCTGAACTGGCCCAACTCGTCTGATTTGCAGGGGCCGAGTGGTGGATCCTGGGCCGAGGGTGGAATAGGAACAATGGCTGAATTTATGGCTCGAACGGCCGAATGGACATGGCTGAGTCAAAAAGGACCGAGTGGAAATGGCCAAGTTGATTTGGGCCGAATCAAGTTGACTGAGGGCCGAATGGTATGTTCGGACGAGTCGAGGCGCGACGGTCAAGGACCAAACTTAAAGGTATTGGCCGAATTGTCCATTCAAACGGGCTGAATTGGCCAAATGTAAGAGGGCCAAGGGCCGATTCTAGGACTCGGCCCAAAACCAAGCCACTCCGGTGAGCCCAATTGTGCGCGACAATGACAGCACCGAGGATGATTTCGTTAAATCCAACGATCCAAGCAATCACAAGGCACACAAACTTCCAGATCACAACAATGACATAGGAGGAAGGGTTTGATATACCTGGCACATGCGAAGAACTTCCCGATGGCAAGATCGAATCGAATCACCAATGGAAGCTCTCTCTCTCTCTCTCTCTCTCTCTCTCTCTCTCTCTCTCTCTCTCTCTCTCTCTCTCTCTCTCTCTCTCTCTCTCTCTCTCTCTCTCTCTCTCTCTCTCTCTCTCTCTCTCTCTCTCTCTCTCTCTCTCTCTCTCTCTCTCTCTCTCTCTCTCTCTCTCTCTCTCTCTCTCTTTGTGTGTGTGTGTCTCTCTCAATGCTAGGGCAGAAAAGGAACTCTTCTATTGTCTCCTGGCCCTTAAAACCCTTCCCGTGCAAGGTCTTCCTATCCCCAATCACTTACTTGCTGACATTAATCATTTCAAACACTCTTTTTCCCCCATTTACCACGATTTGCGCCATGTTTCACCCAGTTTTATAGTAGTAAACCCTACACTTTTCCAATCCGATTTCTTAATCCTAACCTACGCTAAATGCAACAAGAATTGAAAGAAAATAACTAAAATGATTTTCCCTTCTTTCCCAATCATCAAACAACCAAAATAACCAAAATATTGGCTTGTATCAAAGATCAAAAAACCCAAACTTCCTACCTATCTCAAGCTCCATTTCAGGAATGAATCCCTTACTTCGATGCTCAATATGAGGCGCGCAAGTGCTCAAGCTTGAATACATTGGCCTCGGCAAACGGAACCAAAATGCAGAGGGAGCTCACACTCAACTGCAAAGACCCACGGACCGCTTATTGTTTCAAGTGTTTCAAGCAAGCTCTAATGGCTATCTCTCACCTAGCCAACGCGCCTTCGAACCTACGAGTGTAGTGAGCTTACCTCGATGCCAAAATGAGTTGCCTCCTCCCTCGCACACACTGCTAGCTCCACCATCCTAGATGCTAGCTCAAGCATCCTCAAGCCTCCTCCATCGAGCTACATCCACCATAGCCCCATACGTGCAAGAAAAGAGAAGAGAAGAGAAGAGAAGTAGAGAATAGGAGATTGTGAAGAGCTTCGCCCTCTTGATCCCTCACTCCCACACACTCACTCCCTCACTCTCACACTCCCTCTCTCAAGAGTACACACACAAGCAAGGTGAAGAGAAGAAGAGAACAAGAGAAGAAGAGAGGACTCTTGTTAGCCACATCCCTTTTTACATAACTAGCCATTGTGGCAAGGTCCTTTTTCTTATTTCCCTCTTCTTGCCTCATGTCTTAATCCTACACCCATCTATTCTTTTACAAATGGCACAGGAGGGAGCCTAGAGCTCTTTTACAAGAGTTTTTTAAGTTTATTGAGGTGCCTTCCATTTAAAATTGTGCTTTTTGCCTCAGCTTAGCTTTAGGGGTTGCCTCTACGCCTTTGCTCTTTTTCTGTCCTTTTTCCACTCTTTGCTTCATATTTTTGGCATCTCGAATTGAGGTTAACAAGTATCAAGAAGGGAGATATAAATAGAAAGGCATTGAGCAAACTTATAATAAGAAAGGAGATCAACATGATCAGTCGAATAAACAAAAGATCGATAGGTAAACGCTTGAAAGAAAACATTTGTGAATAAGGGATGTTTTGCAATGTAAGCCTTGAGATATCAAATTTAAAAATTGCACTCTATTGTCAACGATGAACTAGCACATCCTCCTCTAAAGGTGGATATCAAGCGTGACCTTTACACCATGAAGTCTTTTGGACACAGATCTGCAATCCATTTGAAAGTCTAAGCTCTACCGGTGAATGAACATATATTGCTACTTATAAAATAACATCCCCCACATAAAAATTGATATGCTCCTCATCAAGAATCTGTAAGCCTCATGTGATATATATGAATGACAATAACTATGTCTCATGAAAAACTAGATTATCAATAGCATGATCAAACACTAATTTCAGTAAATTAGTAGACTAAAGGTTATGCCACCCCTCTTCTGGTGCTTCCAAGTCAATAGTACTAAGAGACACATACAAGGTAAACTTTTGCTATTGGTATTTAATCCAAAAGATAGGGGGAGGTGATACAAGATCTCAACAAAACAAAGGAAGTCTTGATACAAATAATCAATATGTTGTTGAATATGGTCCACTTAGCAAAAAGAGTATCACTTAATTTGGATTTCTACTTTTGAGCTTTCTAGCTCCTCTATGGAAGATTGAACAAAAGAGACTACAAGAGCAAGGGGAGGAACAAAAAGTTTAGTTGCTTTATAATTCAACTCCTCAATTATCTTCTATTGTGCTACAATGGTTTCGTTGGAATATTGCAACTCGCCCTCACAAGTACCAAGCTTAGAAGCTAAAACCACCATCTCAGATAGGGCAGAATCATGCTCCTATGCCAAGGAGGCTTGAACATCTTTAGCAACAACTAACTTATATGTCATCAAAGCAATATTTGCTTTTTGTCCTTCCAACAAATTTATAGTTTTGGTCATCTCATTGTGAATGTCACTGAGAGTAGCTTTTTCTAATGCAAAATCCTCCAAAGCTTTACTCTAGTTAAGGAATCCATCTTTTCTTTCAAAGAGATATAAACTCATATATAAACTTGGAGAGAAGTCACAATGTTTCCAATGTTGCTCGAACATTGGAGACTGTCTATAAAAGCATAGGCCCTAGACAATACTATTTTGAAAAATGACAAAGTTTGAGGATCAAGTTTCCCATCCCTGCGTGCTACAAATAGATTGGTACAAGAAAGGAATGTAGGAAGGAAACTAGTGGAAATAGCAGGCATAGGAGCCCTATACAGGAGAAGGATTAGGAACATGAATAGAACAGGAAGGATTTTGTAGGTGAGAACGTTTCGCGCAAATCACCTTAGTAGAAGGTTCATCTTGTTAACATGCTTGTGTTAGTCATGTCAATCTATCATCTCCTAGTGGTGAGCTCCTATCAGAGTCTAATGGATACATTAGAACTCTAACAGTTTAGTCTGCATTTCTATGCATTCCTTGTGCATTTTTCTATTTTGTCAGTTAGATTTTACCCCCTACTAGTGCCTATCTACTCCATGACTACCTGACATATTTTGTCATTATTTTTTCTTTTTTTTGTGTAGTCAAATTGCATTTATTATAGTCATACCACCATCTAGAGAAAATCGACCAAATTTAGAGGCCTGGCCAGTTTTGGAGGAGTTTGGCTATTTATAGCCATAGCCTATACTTTGTTGATTACTTATCTTTTGTAGGCTTTGCACTCTCCATCTCCGACACTCTCTAACATTGGTGTTGCCACCATCATCTTAGCCTAATCTAGCTCTCTCATTGATGCTTAGGGCTACGTGTAGGGACTGATCAGTCCTCATCATTATATTCAACATTCTTCTTTAATTAGTGATGTATTTCTTCCTTCATCTTTTACTCTCTCTCTCTCTCTCTCTCTCTCTCTCTCTCTCTCTCTCTCTCTCTCTCTCTCTCTCTCTCTCTCTCTCTCTCTCTCTCTCTCTCTCTCTCTCTCTCTCTCTCTCTCTCTCTCTCTCTCTCTCTCTCTCTCTCTCTCTCTCTCTCTCTCTCTCTCTCTCTCTCTCTCTCTCTCTCTCTCTCTCTCTCTCTCTCTGTATTTATGTTCCTTCTTCCATAGTGCACTCTCACATGGTATCATCACCTAAGTGAGAGCACAAATTCAAGATCTTTGGTAGAGGAGCATAGCTAGCCATCAAACCATTGCATTTGCTACAAATGTAGCCATCTGAGGAGGTGACAACACCATTTGGGTGGTCAACAAATGTATTTTCAACCCAGGCGACCCTTTTCCTACCCAATCGATAGCATTTATTACTACCACATCAGCTTCTGTTGTTGATCGTTATCTTATGGAGATGGCTGCACTTCTATAGTTGCAAGCAACAATCTTTTCTTGTGCAGATGGCACATCTACACATCCTATAGTTGATTGCTTTCTCACATATCTATTGTTTCCATCAAAATGCAATTTTTTTAGGTGATTGTAGATTTGGAAGATGACTTACTAGTTTCAAGACTTTGAAGACCTAGATGAGGAGCTTCTATGTAGCCACTCTTGTGAGCAGAGACATGATTATCACAAGTTTCATCATCGAGAGGAGTCTCCTCACACCTGTCCCTCTTTTTCTCATCTTTCGCAATGGGTCGTCCCGTTCGATGTTAAGGCTCCGTCCTCAATAGTAAAGATGCCATCCTTGATATTGTCAGTACAAATGCATGTTTTACCTTCCTTACCAAAGAAGACAAACTCGATGGTTCAAACTATTCGTTGTGGTCGTGTAAGGTGGAGTGTATAATCGACACCTTTAATCTTTGGGCCCTTATTTCTGATTCCATCCCCCGTCCTAAGGAAGATCCCATAGATGGAACTTTATGGATAGTGCAGCCTTGTGGGATTAGCTCAACTCTCAAGCCCAATCCTTCCGCTTTATAAGTTTGTAGGATTTTGTCCTTGTGCATGTTTGTAGGTGTTGAAGACCAAGGGCAAAAGTGTGGAAGAAGCTTGCATCTTCATATCAACATAAGACACTTGCCCATACGATTTTCCTAGAGAAGAAATTGTGGATGCTTCAGTCTTGATTATTCCTTCTCTATAAAAAGGAGCACATCACTAGAGGACATGAGAGGCGAGCTTGCCTCCCTTGGTCAAATGATACCCTCTAAAGACATGGCTATGATCCTTTTGACTCAACCATCCCCTTGATTTTATGTCTTCTACACTAGCCTTATCACATCAAGGACTTGTGAGACCCTCTTATAGGAAGAGCTTTCACCGCTTGTCTTGGAGCATGATAAGTGACACAAAGAGGTTGGGGCTTATGGTTCTGTCTCCATCAAGGCATTTACTATAAGTATATGTGGAGTGAAGAAGAAAAAAGCACATGCCAAGGAAAAGAAGGATGAGAAGAAGGAGAAGCCTAAGTGCCCACACTATGAGAAGGGCATTCGTCCCAAAGAGAAGTGTTGGAAAAAGTACCCCCATTTGAAGCCAAAGAAGAAGGATTTAAAGGTGCCTTGGCAGCAACAGAGTTTATCTTTGTGCATGTATTTGTTGAGGAGAATACAGTTCTTACTTCTTTCACTCAAGAGAAGCCTAGGCTCGTTGACAATGGGGCCTCTTCTGACATGACCTATAGACAAGATTGGCTTCATGATCTAAGTGCCAAAGGGGGCACAATCACCATTGGTAACAACTCTACACTTCTCATTTGAGGAGTGGGGACTATTTCTTTATTTCCCAATGACAAGTAGTCTTGTTTAGCAAAAGTTATTTATGTATCAAATTTAGGTTTTAACCTATTTCATGTTCATGGTCTTACATGGCTTGGTACCCGTGTAGTCTTTACATAGGATGTGGTAACCATGGAGGATGCTTCTACAGGGACTGTTCTTTGGACAAGTTCCCAAGAGGGTGGGCTTTACACACTCATAGCCTTAGCTACATGATCTTCTCACAAGCTTGAGCTGCTTTCATTATGGGAGTTTTGAGCTCTTGAAAATTCCTTATAAGAGATCCTAGAGAGAGAAAATATTTTTCCTTCTTCTTCTCCTTGTATTGGTTACTTAATCATTCTTCGACTTTTTTGAATTCACACAATATTATTATTCAGAGTTGCAAATCACATCTTTAGCTATGAATCAACCATCCAATGATCCTTATAACACTAGCAAAATAGCTCTCTATCACCTTCATGTTGAGCTAGAACATGAGTATGAACCAATCAGAAAAAAACAAAACAAAACATGGTTTCTTCAAAGTCCATGAAACGTGTTTCGATTTGAAGGGAAAAAAATCTTGATCTTTGGTTGAATGGAAGATTATATCCCAAAGATCCTATCAAAATTAGTATTTCTCATTTTTATAATAGCTCTTCACTAATGTGGATTATTGATGATGGTTAAAATAGATTTTTGGGCTATACATTTAATCTTATTATAGAGAAATATAATCTTAAATTGAAAAATCAGTTGTTAACAAAACATAGAGATAAGTTATAGCAAAAACTATAGGATTGTCAATAGAAGAATCATTCATTAAAAACGCATCATACCAAAGAAAACAAACTAGTTTAGGCCTTTGAAATCACTAAAGATATCTCAAGAGTATTAAGCATCTCAAAAAAGGAGGATGTGGTTGTAGTAAAAGAATCCAAGTAGCAAGGTATATCTTTTTACTTAAGAAATGTTTAATATAACTTTGCTTCTAATAGTATTTGAGTTGTGATGTCGATCTTTGTAAGGTCTCTTATTCAAACAAATTTAAGTGAGAGGGATGCTTCAAAGGCATCTAATTTTTATTATCATCTCTTGCCCTCAATAATGCCAAAGGATATTCTTAAGAAGAAGTTCAAAACAAGTAAAGAGACAATGCTTGGATTCTTTTATTAGGCATCATTCTTTAGATTCAGAGCTGGTGGAGAAGACTTTGGATAGTATTAGTGTAAGTCAATATGCATATATACAAATTTTCCAACTAATGCAATCAAATATGAAACAAGGTCAAATCCAAAATTGTTTACTTCCAAGGCCATAAATTTTCCAACTAATGCAATCAAATATGAAACAAGGTGAGATGCAAAATTGTTTACTTCCAAGGCCATATGTGGTGAAGACTATTAGGCAAAGAGTCAATGGCAAGGTGATGTAAGCTTTGGATGAGCCTTTCTATATTAAGGCCAACTTCAAGAGCAAGAAGAAAGAGGTTGTTTACAATGAACTTAATAACATTTTCCTTGATCTACCTACCCTACAATATTTGATGTTCGAATTTTATAATTTGTCTTTAGAAGAGGCACAAGGAGTAGTCATATTTGTGATTAAACTTGATGAAAGTGATATTTTAAAGTGTACAAAATTAGAGAGGGTCTCCAATACTTTGATAAATAGCACACCTTCATTAAGTCATTGCAATGATTCAATGACATTTAGTGTTCAATCTAAGCATAATATCTGGTGGTGAGGAGCTTTTAAAGTAAACACAAAGGATTTTGATATATTGTTTTAGGTTTTTCATAAATCTTCAAGGCATGATGTGATTAAGAGCCAACAAGCAAAAGAACGGCTATTTCTCGAGGGATTCAAAAACTACAAGATCAAATGGCACATAGTTGATGACTTAAAGACACTCAAATGCATGTATAATGTGTCTAAAAGAACAAACTCAAAATGTGTCCATGCTTATATTACATGTCCCCAGTTGCATAGCTAAGCTTAAGCAATTGGAATAGAGCCCCCTTTAGGCAATGCTCATATGTGTACACTTCATGCACTCTATAGAATAATTGAAAACCTCATTCATCTTTATATGGGGTTTCCTTAAAAGCTAAAACCCTTATAACCTAGACAAGATGCTATGAGCAAGTTTTATCTGTAATTGGTTTGTATGGAGGTAATATTGTTATCGAATCATATCTTCAAAAGTTCAAAGATGAAAATTGTATCTCCAAAAACCCATCTATTAGTTGGCTGAAGGCTAAAATGTTCCTAGGCTTTCATGGAAATCTTGGCAATATTAATTCTAGAAATGGCGGGTTCAACCATTAAATATAATCAATGGAAATCTCTACATGATGCAGATAAAGATCATGCTAATAATGGACAAACTCCGAATAGAAAAGCCAAAGTTTGAGAAATACTATACGATAAAATTGATTGAAAATATGATGACCTCAAAGAATTCAAAGACCAATTGGACATTTTCAAAGGCAAGGATAGAAGCTTGGGGTAATCAATACTTCACTCACTATATGGTAAGAAGTTGATATGTTTCTTCATTGTCTAATGTATATAACATTTTTAGTAACTCTCTTTGCTTTTTAATTAAGTAGTATATTTTATACAAGCATGCTCCATATTTTATCAAATAGTATAGAAGTCTATCTATCAATTCAATCCAAGACATGGAAAAATCACATAATCAAGCAAGAACAAAATATTTTAGGCATACAAGACATGGAGGAGGAAGAGTTGAAGCAAACAATTTATTAGAGGTCTTTCAATGGTTTTATAGAAAAATTTGACATAAATTCAAGCTTAAAGATACAACCACATCATGCAATACATCGTCTTTGGCAAAAATCGTACAAATGGTTACATAGAAAAGAAAAGAGGGATATCAAAACTCTTGTGCAAAGCAGAGGTTTTTAGAATGGTTACAAACTAAAAAAAGATAAGGTAAAATATGGGTTTCAAGAAACCCTTGATTATTTAGGGTCTTTCAATCTATTTATGTTGCAGAGGAATCCTTGTGTTCATCTCACTCAATAAGACCTCTACATTTCAAAAACTCTTCCTTTTTGTACCCTAGGAGAAGCTTCAAATATTTTGCATCTCCCATGTGGGAGAATAAATAGGAGCTAAGGACTTTGAAGTATCCAACTTTAGACCCACTATTACCAGGCATGTAGCCAAAAGCCCTTATGGCTTCTTCCTTCTCTACCAAAATTATATTCTCAACTCCTCTATTGAAAACTACAAATCCAATGACTTTGCAAATAGCTTTTAAAGCCATTAACAAACCTAGAGACTTTGAGAATCTGTTGTGATAAATTGCAATAGTTTGATTATTTAAGCTTTCCCAATATAGTGGCCAAGTCATTAATTGCAATAGTTTGTAATAGCACAATGTAGCCATGGAAGCTGAAATCAAGATACAAGAAACAAACCTTGGTATTCACCCCAATATTGTAATGGACAAGAGATCTCTCAAAATTAGTGTAAGTGTCAAAAAGGTGCCTACATTAGCACTTCTTGCCTTTTTATAGTAAACCCTAGTACCATCATGGCTAAGGTATATACACGGTTTATTTTGGTAAAGTCAAGTAAACTAATGTGGCTAATTTGCTTCATTACAAACCATCCCTTCCCAAAGATGGTTTTTGTCCTCAAAACTGAAGATAATGGGGTGATAGACAAGTCATTAATGAAGTGAATCATGTCGATGAAGATCAAGAAGCACATGGAAGCACCTTCCATGAAGAAATCTCATAATGAACCTGAAATAGTGAAATGACTACTTGTTGTCCAAATAGGGGTAAATTCGTAAAATTGCCATAACTATTGAGTGAAGTGTCCAAATTGAGTGTTTGTGGTATAAAAATGAAGTGCACAATCCAAGGCATTAGCCCATACCATCAAAACCACTTATTGATGTTGTTAAGACAATTTAATTCATGATACTATTTGTATACATCAAGTTATTCTTGCATATACTGTCATAATTCTTCCTAAAAGAGCCGCCATGGGAAAGCATCCAAATATGAAGAGGATTGCCAAGTGGACTCTTCCATAGGTAGATCCTTTCATTAATGATAAATTCGGTAAGTTTTTAGTTCGTAAGAACCTTCTCACGCTTTCCAATGATTTTCTCACATTCATAGACAATAAGCCCTTTTTCATCAAGTGGTGGAAGCTCTTCAATAACCTATAATCTAGCCCAACATATTTCTTCAACTATGATACATGAAAGACATTATGTATACGAGTAGTAGAAGGTAATTGGAGCTTGTATGCAAGCTCTCCAATCCTTTCCAACACCAAGTATGGACCATAAAACATGTGAACCACAGCTTGTTGTGCCGTCCTTTGAGGAAAGCATAATGAGGCTTGGGAACTTTCAAAAAGATCCAATCTCCAACATCAAATTCCATGTGCCTCCTCCTATCATCAGCATAGGATTTCATGACATCCTTGGCCCTCCTTATATTCTCTTTACATTGGTTCATAAGCATCTCCATTCTCTCTAGCTCATCCTTTGCTTGTGGATTTACCTCTTCATGAAACATGGCTAAAGGAATTTGAACCTTGTATCCATAGAGTGCTTCAAATGGAGCCATCCCAATACTCATATGATATGTATTGTTGTAACAAAATTTATCAAGATGCAACCAATTATCCCAAGAGGATTAAGTGTCATGACAAAAGTGTCTCAAGTAGACTTCTACCCAACGATTAACCCTCTCACTTTGGCCATCGGTTTAGGGTGGTAAGTGGTACTTGGAGTGAGAGTAGTGTTCGAGTAGTGCCCATGGAAGTAAACAAACTCTTCCAAAAATTTCCCATGAATCTAGTATCTCTACCCAACACAATCCTCAAAGGCATTCCATGTAGCTTGAATACTCCTTCCATGAATTGGTTGGCTACTTGCTTGGCTAAAAACTATGTCTTTGTTGGAATAAAACAGGCTAATTTGGTAAGTCTATCCAGAACAATAAAAATACTATTCCAACCATGCATTGTGGTAGGAAGGCCCGTAATGAAATGAAATCCATAGACATATCGGTCCACTTTCCTTGTGGGATTGGCAAGGGGCTAAAGGAGGCCAGGTAGTAATAAAGAAGAATCTTTATTTGTTGACATTCCAAACAATGAGAGATATACTCCTTCACATCCCACCATAAGTCCTTCCAATAAAAACTCTTATGCACTTTTTCAAAGGTCTTAAAGAGACCAAGATGACTAGCCAAGGGTAAAGAATGCATTTCTTGAAGGACTTTCAGTCTGAAGTTACTTTGAGGGATCAAGTAGACCTTCCCTTTATACTATAAAAGTCCATTATGCCATTTGAAGTTTGGGCACTCTTCATTTTTCCCTTGCTTTAATTTTTTCATTATTGTGGTAGCATGCTCCTCCATCAAATATTCCTCTTGTATGTCATTTATCCAATCCTTGTATATAGTAGAGACAGTAGATACATGGCAAGCCCACATTCTAGAGAGCAGGTCCGCCACTATATTGTATTTTCCAGCCATATATGCAATCTCAAAATCATAAGATTGAAGATTTGCCAACCATATTCTTGGTTTAGGAGACAAGTTGGGTTGAGAAAGAAAAAAATTCAACACCTTATGATCACTTTTCACCTTAAAGTGACTCCCATAAAGATAATGATGCCACTTTTTTTACTACATGTAATATAGCCAATATCTCTTGCTCATATACATGCATTTAACTTTCTTTTTTATCAAATTTCATGTATAGGCTATGATGCCATGTTCTTGGGCTAAAGCATCCTCCAATCCTCTTCCACTAGCATCCGCATAGATAGTAAAGACCTTAGAGAAGTTACGGTAGACTAATATATGTGCTGAAATGAGGAGTTGTTTAGCTCATTGAAGCTTTTGTTGGCCATTTTAAAGAAAGTTTCTTTCTTTAATCTATCAGCCAATGGGATAGCCACATGTGCATAATTCTTTATGAACCTTTGGTAGAAAGAAGATCAGCCAAGAAAACCCCTCAAACAATGATGTGGTATTTGTCGGTGTAGGCCAATCCTTAACACATTGGACCTTCTTTGGATCAACATTGATACAATTTTTTCCAACAATATGCCCCAATTACTCTGCTTCTTTAGTCATCATGAATGTGCATTTAGATGCTTTGGTAAATAATTTGTGCTTCCTTAAGATGCCAAATATCTCTTTTGCATGCTATAAATGCTCTTTTTTTCTCTTACTATATATCAATATATCCTCAAAGAAGACCAAAACTATCTTAAACAAGAGTAGTTGAAGTATTTTATTCATCAATGCTTGAAATGTGGCTGGAGCATTTGAAAAACCAAAGGGCATAGCCATAAAATGATATAGTCTCCTTTCAATCCTAAAAGCTATTTTGTATTCATCTACCTCCATATGTATTCGATGGTATGTTGATCACAAATCCATCTTTGAAAAGGCCTTGGCATCCTTCAACTCATCCAAGAGATCATCAATTCTTGGTATTGGATACCTATTTTTGATTGTCACCTTATTCAAATCACAATAATCTATGCATATATGGAATGATCCATACTTCTTCTTCACCAAAAGAATGGGAGAAGCAAATGGAGATTGACTTGGTTGTATGAGACCCATATCAAGTAATTCCTTTACTTGGCACTCAACTTCTTCTCTTTCCACCTTTGGGAGACGATATCGAGGCTTATTGATAGGCTTGGTATTTGAAAGCAAGTCAATGGGATGATCCACTTCACGTTTGGGAGGAAGAGAAGAGGTTAAAATCGATCATCATAATCTTCCAACAATTTGCAAAGGCGAGGATCCATGTCCTTGGGAGGTGTAGAGGGCTGATTTGAAAAGGGCTGATTCTCATCAATCTTAGACAAGAGAAAAGTGAACATATATGTCTCAGTATTAATTTTTCTCTTAACCTTCTTGGGGCTGATCACCTCCAGCTTCTTTTTCTCAATCCCTTGAAGAATAACTTGTTGTCCATGCCATTGGAATTTCATTTGCATCCTTTCCAAATCCATGGTAAATCTACCAATGCTCTTCAGCCAATTACAACCAAGTATCACATCAATGGGGCCCATCTCCAAGGCAATAAGACTCACCGAAGTAGTATATAATGAAGATGAAGTGATAGGAATATTAGAGAAAAACTGATTACTACTCTCATAATCTCCATTTGCCACTTGAATCCATAAAGAGGAAGGCGTTTCTTGAGTGCTCAACTTCATCCCATCAAGAGACTTTGTATTTATGAAGCTATGAGTACTCCCGGTGTCAATAAGAATATGAGACATTCTTCCATTGATGTAACCTCTAAGGTATAGGGTATTATCCCCTTTGGAACCATCCCGTGCATCATGGGAAATAGAGCATATCCTTAAGGAATCTTGATCAATCCATGGATCATCCATATAATATCCACCCGAGTCAAATGGAAAACCATCCATGGGATCATAAAACTCTTATGGTGTCCTCTTCATGGTCATGCATCTCTTAAAGAGTGGATGGGCTCTCAAGCTAAAATACATTGCCTTTATTTGCTTCACCATCCGAATCTTCCTCAAAGATCATATTTACCTTGACATTCTTGGCTTTGCAACCATTGGCACAGGCCAATCTCCAGCATCAACAATGCATACTATGTTACGACCCTTGAATTGACATGCAAGGGTCTTCTTAACAAAATCAGAAAGAGGTTTAATCTTGTAATGCCAAGGCATACCTAAGATAACATCATAGTTACCAATGGGTGCAAGTAAAAAAGATTCTTGGTCACGATAATCCCCAATTCTAAGATTCAACTTCTCCTAGTATTCCCAATTGATCCATTGGAATTTGTAGTCTTTTAGCAGTATCTGCTAACACAAAATTATCTGTGGACCTTGGATCAAAGAGTATCAAAACTTGTTGATTGTTGAGTGTCCTCCAACCCTTTAAGAGTTGTCTCTTCTTCTCATATGAATGAGTGTTAGCTTGCACATCCAGAATAGAATTTGAGGATGGTGGAGGAGGATCTTTAATCACATTTGCTTCCTTCCTTTTGTGAGGACAATCAAGCTTCATATGCCCTAACTCACGACACCAAAAGCACCTTCCTTCCTCTTTGTACTTTTGTATCTCAGAGGGTTAGAGATACTTACGCTTCTTCTTGTTACCCTTTGGCTTTGAATATTGGTCATGGGTAGAGATAGGTCTTCTTCGATTAGTCCTATCTCTTGGTTGTTCATAGAGCTACTCTTGTCTAGCTCTATAAGAACTTATCTCCAACTTTCGAGATGTACCAGGAGTATGCAAACTTTTAGCTATGATGGCAGAATCCATCGTGCGAGATAAGGTTTCATGTGGATACACCTTCGTGGTTCTGTGTAAATGAGGGAGTAGGCCAGCTTCAAACTTCCTTTTCTTCTCTTCATTGCTGATCTCCATGAAAGGAGTAACCTTGAGAAGAGTAGAACAAAACTTGTCCACATAACTAATGACCTTCTCATACTCTTTCTGGCCTAGCCAATCCCACTCCTTCTTGACATCATTCTCAAAATCAAGAGGCAAGAATTGAGCATAAAACTTCTTCTTGAACTTTTCCCAAGTCGTAGGTTTCCTTCCCTCTAAAATAAGAGTCAACCACCAATTTTTAGCAGTGTCTTTTAAGTACATGCCTACAAACCTGATCTTGGACTTTTCTGAGAAATTACCATCAGAAAAAGCAACTTCAAATTACCTAACAAAGGCTAACACCTTAGCAAGATCTCTCTTACCAAAGTAAGAGTCAAACTTTATGTCCTTATCCCCAGACTTGAAAATCTTAGCCTTCTTAAGCTTGTTCCTCTTATGGTCCCTCTTTGTCCGTTTGCGGATTGCACGAGACTTAGAACCAACGGATTAGGAACTAGAAGATGAGGAGGAGGAGGAGGAACTTGAGCAATCAGGGGAGTAGCTAGTTACTGAGGGAGATGACTTCATCCCTATGCGTCTCACTCGAGGTGAGGTCTTTTTCTCTTCTTGACCCAAGAGTCCTTCTTCCTTCTAGGAAGCTTCTCACCAATTGATGCTTTGCACCTTCACCATCAATTGGTGGAATGGTGTTTCCTCCAGTATCACCATCCTTTGGAGGATCTAGTCCTTCATAAGTAGCTTCGTCCCTTGCCCTTAAGATGTAAATCAATTGACATACGTCGGGAATTTCCAACAAGTTGCGATACTCTGCCAATTGAGCTTGTAATTGGTCACTAATAGGTACTTCATCAATTGCCATCTTTACCTTCTTCTTGCAAGGATCGCCTTTAATTTGAGAAAAGTAAAGATACATGCTTTGATACCACTATTATAAGATCCGAGAAGTATACTCGACCTTCTTATATACTTAAAAGATATATGGTGAATATTATGCTAGTGTAGAGAGAGAATAGATGAGAGAAAAGAAAGATGTAGAGAGAAAGAGAGAGAGATAGAGAGATTAACAAAACACTGGGGACTGGAAGATGGGCCAATCCCCTCCCCCCCCACTTGTGGAGTTATATTATTGACAAGGAGCAAGCTCCTCCGTTATACATAAACCTTGCACACAACATGTGTAGGGATCTCCTCTTGAAGCTTGATTTCAGCAAAGCTTCTGCAGCACTTGCACCTTCTCTCCTCCTCTTAGAACTTGATTTCAGCATGCCTTCTGCAGCACTTTCATCTTCTCTCCTCTTCTTGGATGCATGCAAAGTGATGTTTCCTTCACCTCTCCCACACCCAAGGAAAGCCTCCCCTTTTATAGGCTCCAAGAGCTTCCCTTCTTGGAGAGAGACTTGAGTGCCAAGATTGGGAAGGTTGATCTTTATGCAAGACATGGTTGTTCCATGACCTACTCTACACGGCATCAATTTTGGATTATCTCTCTGTGCATTTCTCGGATGGAAAAATGTCCAACACGAAAGTTGTAGATCTCTCCGTTTTCGATAACCTGCATGATCCATTTTTAGAGATCGTCTTTCTATCGTGAGATATTTTAAAAATAGATTCACCATGTCTATTTCAAGAAAAACAGCTTTTTAAATTGTACTCTTAACTTATGGTCCATGCAACCACCTTGAGCCATAGATAAGGAGAGCTCATTAGATTGCCTTGGACCTCAACCTTAAGATTGAATTCCACACAAAATCTTGTGTCATTTTAGACCTTAGAAAGAGAAAATCACTTCTCTCGTCACTTCCAAAGGATCATGTCTCTAGTCTTTCTTAGTGAGAGAATTACCTCTCTCGTCTTTCTTAATGAAAGAAAAGACATTAAACCTTGAGTTGTAAGGGAGAGGATGATCCCAAATGAAAGCAATGCTCATTATACACAACGTTCCCAGGTGTCCCCAGAGATGCACGCATAAATACATATACACAATGCTAATGCACTTTCTCTTCTTAGAACTCAATCCATCTTCATTTATGTGTAACTCCTTGGTTCTTGTGTACACTCTTATACTTGGCAAATGCTTCCTTCCCCCTTCATAACTTGTACTGCATGTACCAATTATCCTCGTCACAGTGCTCTGATCACCCCATTAAGTGATGCATTAGGAATACTGGTCTCTAAATGGTCTTGTGTCCATGCTAGATCATCATCAACACTTAAAGAAAAGTGAGTCATTAGTTTATGGACAAAAATTTACTAATTAAAGAATGCGTAATAAGCAATCAATTTAGTGATAACTGCAAACTTGACGTTAGCATTTTTCGGTCTAGGATACAAAGAGAAATACATTTCAAGTTTGTCAAACCATTCTTCTAATTTGGTTGGGGATGGATTATCACCCTTGAAATTAGAAATAGTAATCTTCTCCTTGTATTCCCTCTCAATTTGATGAGGTTGACCATTATAATGTTACCTCCCACCATAAATATTTGCACCAGATAAATTTTGCCTTTGAGTATCATTGCTCCATGTTCCATGAGCATATGGTTGTTGCTATCCATGAGGTTTTGCAAATCCATGTGACTGATTATATTGTCCTTGTGGGTGAGAGAAAGGATTACCCATGACATGTGGTTGTGCACATACTCCTTGATGATGTCCATACATAGGAGACTGAATATTTTTTGTGGTGTTTAGTTGTGGTTGTTGCCCACTAATTTGATGAGGCCAAAATTGATTAGAGTGAGGACTTTGCTTAGAAGGCCAATTATAAGCATGATTATTGTTGATATGATGTTGCTATCCATAAGAATTTGGGGCTACATTAACATGACCATATCCATTATAATGGTGTTTCCTATGAGAAGTATTGCCTCCACTTGCTTGACCATGATATGATATTTGTTTTTCAAACTTCTCTTCATGAATAGGTTTAGGAATAGTAGTTAGTTGAACATAAAAAGACTTGTAGAAAGGATCACACCCATGTGTGCCTTCATCATGCTTAGAGTTAGCATGGATCCTCTCTTATGGGTCTTGACCATGAGAGCTTGTGTATGCCTTTGAGACTGGAATTGAGAGGATTAAACTCTAGATGGCTCTCCAACCTCATAGTTCCCCACAACCTTAGGTGTTGTGATCTTTGACTGCTCCTCAACAATGGGAGGGCATGGAATACTTGGGATTATTGTAGGTAATATTCTCTCACTTAAGAGAACCACAATTTTGTCAATACACGACTTCATATCCCTTATATCATTGGATAGTTGCTAAAAGCTATTAGAATCCGTAGATACATGAGTTGTTCTAGCCCCATTTGATTGACTGTCGATTGTAGCATGAGTTGAACTCATTTCTACCTCCTCATTATCATGGTTCACATGGTAAATAGCTTATTGGGAAGCTTCATGCTCTCTTTCCTACTGGTAATCCCTTAAACCTTCATTGATAGTATCCATAATGGGATCCTTTTTCTTGTTTTTGGCCATAGGTGATGATTTGTCTGAGTATACAATAGTCATAAAACTCAAATATATTGAGCGTCAATGATCCAAACGATAAAGTTTTTGGCTCTCTTTCGAAGCGAAGAATGTCTTATTTCCAATGACCTATCAAACGTTGAAAATGGTTCAATACGAAAAAAATTGTAAGCAATTTTCAATGGGCTATCTACAGTTCCCTGCACCTTGTAAGCACCCTGTTTCGGTCAATTTTTGATATGTAACATTAATTTTACGCATGCCCCACCATTGGATTAAAAGATGATTGAGAATACCTCTTGCACTTGGAGTTGAAGTATATTGTTGATGAAGAACCCTTTGACAAGAATGGCTTCAATTCAGCCTCAAATAGACCAAGATTCTCCATTGTAAGCTTGCTCCATGTTGGATTTAACTCCCTTCCATTTTGATGAGATGCCTTGTAGAATGGTAATAGGTAATCCAAGAATGATTGAAGACTCCAAAATTGAAGAAAAGTCCAATTATTTCAAAAAACATTTGGAGCCTACGTTGTCCATCGCTTCCAATGAGCAAGAAGATTCCAAATCCCGTCAATGTAGCCTCAATCGTGGCCAATGTTTGAAGCCATGGTTATGAAGATGCTTGAGAGTGATAAAAGATCAAAACCCCCTTCAAATGAGTGAAGAAATCTGAAAATTTCCTATGTTGTCCAAAATTGTCATTTCTAGGGTTAGTAGAAGAGATGAAAGTTCAAGAATGGTGAAGAATCCATATTTGCATCCCTCAAGCACTTTTCAACAAGCTCCATGCACTTCTGAATAGATCCATGTTGAGCTCTTCAAAACAAGCTCGTATGATTGTTGAATGGAAATCAATGTCTTCATGAAGAGAGTCAATCTCAATAGTTGTTTCAGCAAGAATAGAAATCAATGCCTTCATAAAGGGAGTTAATCTCAATGGTTGTTTGAGCAGGAATAGAAATCAATGCCTTCATAAAGGGAGTCAATCTCAATGTTGGTTTGAACAGTATATCAAAGTGTCCTCTTTGCTCTTTCACATGCTATTCTCAACCTTTGCAGGGCTCTAGCATTGCATGTAATGTCTTTTTTGTATTTCCTCTTGAATTCTTGAATGGAATGATTTACCATGCGGTTATCAAAGTCTTCTCATGTGCATATCGTTAGTAGTTACTTTCACTTCAAAGATGCCTTCTTCAATAGTTAGGAGAGACACATCAAGCATACCACCACCAAGATCGAAGATGAGCACGTTCTTCTCTCCAACACCATTTTTGATGCCGTCTCATTCTACAAGCATGCCTCTGGTGTCAGAGAGGTCTCATGTTTGTTGCACCCTAAGCACAAGGGCCATACAAGACCATGCTCTCCTTCTCCATTCTCACCTCAAGTTTGGAACTATTGAGATTATGCTCTACAACAAAACTGTTTTCTAATCCTTCAAAATGAAGGAGATTGTCGAAGCTTACTTGGGAACCAAAATAAAGAATGTTGTGGTCACAATGTGTTAGGGGTAAAGGTGCCTCCACCTAGCCACCCATGTATTACTATATTGACAGTACCCGCCACTGCACACTGCAGGTGGCGGGCGCCCGTCACCATCACTTTATTCTTTATTCTTTTAGTGACATATGAATAAAGGGGAAGGCTAGTCACACATTGTAACTATTCGAGTTCCCATTTCTTGCCTCTCTCTTTCTTGCTCTTGCTCTCCCACCATAGCTCTCCAAGTGCAAGCTTTGATCCTTCTCACCTTTCAATTGGTATCAAAGCTTGGATTCATGACTACTCAAGATAGCCAACTCTCTTGAGCTCCTGTCACTCCTCGCCTTCCCGAGCACCTTCCTAGCCCCTTTGGGCACCCTTAGGGCATTGCATCAAAGGTATTTCTTCATTTGCTTTAGCGTTTCATTGAGTTCACAAGCCTACATGTCTGAGAAGAGAAAGGGGGCAACACCATTGAAGCTCCTGTGCTTCATATCTCATCATAGACCTCTAGCTACTTGAGGCTTCTTGTGTGCCTCCCTTGACACTTGATAAAACCCTTGAGCACCCTGAACCACACCATTTATAGTAGTAGCAAACTTTAGCAGCTCTCATGTGAACTATGCCTATTGTAGGCAAAAGTGGACAGCAGCTCCCCAAATCAAATGATGGTCTGGCCTTGCTCATAGATCATTGTGGCACACTTGGCAATGATGATTGATGTCTTCCAATGCTTGAGCTTGATTTGAGGCATTGTTAGTGAGATCCTCCTTGATTGTGTATATAACAAACCTGTTATTTATGCCAGTCACACACCTTTACATGAAGATTAGAGCTCATCTATACTTCACTTGATGCCCATATGCTATGCCATTGATGCCTATTGGTTGGTAGATGTAATGCTAGTGCTTTGCCATGACTTTGGCTTGATCTAAGGGCTACAAATACTCAATTCTGAGTAGTAAATCACTACTATGACATAGTGGGCTGAAGCTCATCTGCTTATGTTTGCTCGTGCCCATTGAAAATGGGACATATCTTGGATATATACATTGATGTAGTGACACTCGGGGATCAACATAGAGCTTGGATTTGCTCTCAAATCATTGGTTGAGCTTGAGCTTGCTTTGCACAGCATTTGGATCTCCATCTTTGATGTACTTATGGCATGCACTTTGCTTATGTCTGACCAGTCCTGGCATGCTTGACTTATGCCACTACTACAGGCTCGTTACATTGTCTTGGAGTTGATTGCTACTGCAACTTACTTGGGCTTGTTGACATTTGATTGCATGGAGCTTACTTTGGGTATTTCTTGGCTTGCCAGAGTTACAGTTTGGATGTACTTGATGTCTTTGGATGCTGCATAGCCTATATGCTCATGATGTCTTATTGATGCTTGATCTTGGAACTTCTGTTCACTGGTGCTTTCATATGCCTTTGTTGAGCTTTTGTGCTTGAAACTTACAGCTTGCCAGTGGGAGTGTCTTAAGATGCTTGACAGACATTGAGCAGGCGGCTTATGCTATTGAGCACTTTGGATACTTGAGACTACTAGGATCTTCACTTTAGATGATGCTTGGCTTCTACTATTTGGTCCACTATACTTACTTATGAGATGACTTGGGTCCATTTTCTGTGAGCTAACACCGACTTATTTCAAGTCTTGGCAGTGGCAGGTACATTTTGCTCCGTTGATTGGGGGTGTACTGAATCACTGATGGCAAATGTTTGTATGACATGCTTGGGTGTAGGTTCATGATTATCGATTGTCATATGCCTATGCTATGCCCGCATGATGTTGGCTTTGGACTTGGCAGTATTTGATTGACTTGGGATCCACTTTTGCACTGTTAGTTCTCATTTTCACCATTTTGAAATTTATTACATCAAGCATTTATGTATGGACTAACATGGAATTTTCATGCTTAATCATCCTGGTTTGATGTACTTTTGAAGTACTTGGTGGGTAACCTCATTAAATGCTCATTTCTTGCCATTTTGCCTTGGTTTTTGGTGGTTCTTTGGTCATTTTCTATAGTTTACAATAAGCAATTTTTGAACTATCTGCACTGTTTTAACTTACAGTATGCCATCTTCTTCCACTGATAGTGCTATCTTTAACATCACTAATCTTGATGGTATGAATTATGCCTATTGGAAGAGCCAAATTTGGTAGGTATTGGTGCAGAAATCATTGATAAAGCCACTAAGGTTGAGTGGAGAGCAGCCTGAAACTATGACTAATGATGAATGGATGGAGCTTAATGAGTTATCAAGTCCACCCTCATCTTGTCTCTCACTAAACAAGCGCATTACAATGCGGTTGAGGAAGCACAGAGTGCTTGGTAGCTTTGGAATAAGATCAAGAACCTCTATGACAAGCAAAGTCCTTCAAGTCAAATGTATTGGTTGAAATAACTTATGGATCTCCGCATGAAAGAGAATGTGACCATATCAGCTCATCTGAGTCAGTTTCATGCTATTCTCAAGAACTTGGTTTCGTAGGAAATTGATTTCAAAGAAGATGTCACTTCATTGTTCTTACTTTGAACTCTTAATGAGTCTTGGGATATATTCCGCACTGCCTTATGTGCTTCTACCACTACTCCGAAGCTATCTGATGTTGAAAGCTCTCTTCTACAAGAAGAGATAAACCATAAGAATTTGGATGCCTCTCATGTGTCTCATACTTTGACAGTTAGAGGCCGACATGATGGAAATGCAAAGAATGACCATGGTAATGGCCATGGATAGGATTCACAAAAATCTCAATTCAAGTCACGTGGCAAGTCGTGCAATAAGTCTCATGGGAGAAATGCAAATCTGACTTGTCATCATTGTGGGAAGAAAGGTCACTGTGTCATGAATTGCATAATGAAAAGGCACAAAGACAAGGGGAAAGAGAAAGTGTAAGAAAAGTCTTCTAATCGCAACATAGTACCTGCTAAGTCAAGTGTTAAAATTGAAGAGATCAATGTTATGCAGCCCGAGGATAGTGATGGGGATTATATCCTGGCAAGAGCTTTATCTAGTGCTTCGCATATGTCAGAGATACACACTATGTATGCATAGTGGAGCCCCAAGAGGAACACCAAGGAAAAGGGAATTCTCTTGCAAGAAAATATATCTTGTAACATCAACAAGCTTGTTTATTATGTTTCATATGATCACAATGAAGAAAAGAACACCAGGCACAACAAATCTTCATGCAGCATCATGTAGACCTCCCACGGATTTGATCGAATCAACCATATTCTTGAATATCTTCACAAAATCCATCAATAGAACAAAGAAAACAAAGGAATACACCATCTTTGAATGGAAATACATCACATAGTATTCATCTTCAATATCTTCATAATCTTCTCTCTCAATCTCTCATATACAATCACTCTGTTTCAGTAGAATTGGCTATCTCTGACTCTCTCTCTCTCTCTCTCCATCAATAATACATCATATCCTCACTACAATCTCTCAAAATCACTCTCAATAATCCTTCTTAGGTCGTGGATATCCCTCCCAAGAGGTATGTCTGATATGAATAGTCACCAGAGCCACTACAGTGTCCTTTCATAGCTCACTACTGTCACTTCACTCTAGTCTTCACTTGAGTCTTCAAGAGCTACTTCTTTCACTTCTTTCAGCTCTTTTGCACTTGTATTCACCTCTTTCCAAGGCTAGAAAACTTTCCCAAGCTACACTCTCATCCATCAGAACACATACATAAGCATACAGAACAGTCATAGAACAGTACCAGAACAACTACAATACAGAACAGAACAAAGACAGAAGCTCTACAGAAGACCTACAGAAGGTTACAGAAGGTCATCAAAACCACATAACTCATTCTCAAACCATTCCAAACTCTCAAAAACCATTCAATAAGCTTTCACAATATCTCAATCTTCATCAATCAATACTCCATCCCTCCTTACAGAAGACAATCAGAACAAAACAGACCAAAACAGAGCAAAACAGAAGGTATACAGAACCTATCAGAACATCACAGAACCACCAATAAACAACATGAACTTCCAAAACACAATCAATATCATCTAAAACACTCTCAAACCACTTCCAAACCAATCAATCATCTCATAAAATCAACCATTCAGCTCTCAAAAACAACAAAAATCAGCCAAAAAATAAGTCATTTCAACACTCAACATATCCCCACACTTAATAAGGAAGCGTCCTCGCGACCCAAGAAAAAGGGAATACAAGTGCATTTAAAATCGCAACTTTGATCTTCAATATATGTTTTCAAAAAGAATCCATCCATTACGACCCCAACTCATAACCTGTATCTGATATAAAAATACAAAGAAAGGAAAACCCGTTTTACAGTAACACTTGTTATCAAACTAAAAATCACAATAAATTTTGTAAAGGATATAAGAGTTTTCTTCTTCTTCATCTTGCATCAGCTTCAACTCTCCAACCACTTCCATCACCACAATTCTCCAAAATGTAGCTCGCACACGAAATCCAATCCAATAGGAAACCACCACATTCGTTTGACATAAATGAACTCACAACACAAACACTAATACACAACACAACCATCTGAATGACTCCTCTAAAAAGAGAGATTTTCATTAAAAAGCATCCACCATACATTGGAAATGTATCAATAAAGATGATTCCTCTTGAAAGATTGATGTTGTCGAAAATGATCCATAGACAAGGATTCATCTACAAAGTTTTTAGGAGGATTTTGAAAAAACTGGAGACAGCACATCCTTTCCAACAGGACCAAGTATCTGCTAGGCAAACAAAGGGCATGAAAATACAATATATCCAGCTGTTGGGAATCAATACTGACATTGACATTCATGCACAACTTTGGAATAGGCTTGGAATCATTATGAGAGTGCCTATGCATATACGCCAGGTACCAAGCAAAGTGAGCAGTTAATCTCACTGAAGGATCTGCAGACTGTGAATACTGCTGAGCAAAATGAACATAGTTCTGATAAGCTTGACTGGAAGCTGTCCATTCTCTTGGAATGACTGGCCAATTGATCTGAGGTCCTGTAAGGCAATCATCCGAACTCCATCCCCGTCTTCGGGAAATCTAATTATCAAACCCTTCACAGTCACTAACCAACTGAGGTGGTTGAGATATAGAAGTGTTAGGAGAGGGTAATGGAATAAGGAAAAGTGGAAGAAGGGAGGGATAGGAAAAATCATAAAAGGAAGAAAAGTTTAAAGAAGGAGTGGTAGAAATTTGGAGGAAATCACTAAGGAAGGGTGTTAACTGATAAATAGGAAATGTAGAGGGTACATTAATGGATGGAGAAAGACAGGGTGGAGAAGGGGAAAATACCCTATCCTCAATAAAGGAACAGTATGTAAAAATGGGAATTTGAGGGAAAGATGAAGGTTGGAAAAGAAGGGGTAAAATAGTTATGGAATTAGATTGACAAAGGGAAAGATATATAGCATATCGGTGAGCCATTTGTTGGTAATAGAGGAGGGCAGGAACAGAAGGTCCTAAGAGAGATCGTCGATGATAGGCATCAAAGAAGGTAGCATCAAACGGATTATGTTTTGAAAGATAGGCTAAGAGATCCATCCTCAGTTGATTAGTACTCTGGGCATAAGCAAGGACTGTGTTCTGTCTTTGATTCAGGACCACTGAATCAATCATGGGATGCCACGAATTATCATGACAATCAGCCACTTTGGAGGAGTAACTCTGGAATATGTCAGCTATGCGCAACTCCAAATGGTGGACATACAAAACAGCCTGTAAGACCACATCCCCCACATACCATGCCATATCCACCTCATCTGGAATTAACAAGTCTCCTCGTAGATACATGTATGACATCAACATGGTATCTGGCGTGATAGAATCTTCAAACACCATCCTTACTACCTCTGTCAACAACTCAGCAGACCAAGCCCCACTCCATCCATCCTCTGAAAGAGGTAAATCCATCGTGGAAAGCTTCATGTAGAAGACCAACTTCTGTAAGTGGTAGTGGACAAAGAAAGAATGGTCTGGTAGAACATATTCCTGAAACTACTCAAATGTAGACCATAACAAGTCCATTCTGGACTGCAATTGTTCCACTTTATCTTGGAATAGAGGGCACAAAGTAGCCTATCTCTAAAGAGCAACCAAGTCCTGCTGTGAAAGAGAAGGAATCAAAGGAACATTAGGGCTTGGAGGAACAGAGTCGGATTTGGCCAGGTGATCTTGCAACTGCTGGATTTGAGAGGCTTGGTTTGCCACTGTGTCATTAGCAGTCTGTAAAGCTGAAAGTTTGTCATCTAAGATAGCTTGGAACTCCTGTGCTTCTCTGGACATCCTCTCATTCTCCCCTGAAAGGCTAGTAACCTGGGATTGAGCCTCTAGTAACTGGATCTTCAAAGAAGAGATCTCATCGCTTTGGGTGGCAACCAGTTGGGTTTGTTGTTCCATTTGCTTAAACAAATCTGCTAGGGTATCCTTAGCAGAAGCTAACTCAGATGTTGCCTTATGCAACTGGTCCTTAGACTGCATGAGTTCTTCATAAAAAGATGCGTACAGCTGTTGAACACAGGCGGTCACTGATAATTCAATGGAACTTTGAATGTCTTTACAGAGGAAAGGAATCACATCTCCTGAGACGAGACTGTTCAAGGAGGGAACTGATATCTCCAATGATCCTTCGCGATATGCTCTGAACAGGTTATTACAAGTGAGATACCCAGGGAGATCACTGCCAGAGGTAGCAGGGATGGGTACGGAAGGAAGTACGGAAGGAGCTTTATCCGCTACCCGCTTCAAGCGTTTGCGCTGGATGACCAGGGGAGGCGGAGAATCATCATCCTCTATGTCAATGGGTTCTGACTCATCTGAAGATGGAGGAGGAGGTACTGGATCTGATGGAGGAGGTGGAGGCATAGTCTTCTGTAAACCTGAATAGATCAAGAAGGCAGACAAATATGATCCATATGTGACATTGGTAACATTACCCCTGGTGAATTTGACGAAATGTTGATCCATTTTAGTGAGGAGGTAAGTGCTCCAATCAATAGCAACTCCTTTCAGCACCATCCTGGAAGCTGTAAAAAGCTCTTTGGACAAGTACTAGGATGGCATTTTGGCAGGCATAAACCTATCCTGGAGAAACTGACAGATCGTCTTCCATACGGGATCAGTGATCATAGAAAAGGAAACTCCTGAAGAGTTGATCACCTTCTTAACATCCACCATTTCCCTTGTCTGCTTTTGCAATAGCTTTAGAATCTCTTCATTAGAGAAAAGCTGACGAGTGGTAACAAAAGGTTCACCTTTGAAGGGAAGAGACAAAGCCTTCCCTAAGCCACAAGGTGTCAAAGTCATAGAAATTCCCTGGACTAGTCCTGTCTTCTTGCTGTAAGAGGCCAGAAACTCATCACATAACGACGGATCCTCTGGAAGCAATGGAAAAGAAGTAGCCACAAAAGCAGCAAGTCCCGCCTTCATGAGAGGCTCAAAAGTAAGTAGGGAAGAGTAATCCCTACTAACTAAGGGGACGTACTGGATAGGGAGAGGAGCGTGAGAAGGCGCCATTCAGATGATTACACACACACCACAAACACAGACAATCAAGGAGAATGCCTGCAAAGCAACAGACAAAAAACCAAGGATAAGAGAACCACCAAAACAATAAAACATGAATCAACCAACTAACCCCAAGCAAACCACAGCCTAGAAAAATTTCGACATGACCTTGAGACAAATGCGACCGAAAGCTTCATGCTATGCATTAGACAAACACCCAGAACCACGTATCAGGCAATAAAAGAAAAAACGGCATACCGTACCCGTAACCGTAACAAAGACAGTAAACCAAAACAATACCACATCCGACACATATCAAGACTACATCATTGATAAACCAGTGTTGGACCATGGAAATAATGCTAATGACTGCGCATACCCATCCCACGAAACGGTTCATTAAAAAGGGGAATGAAGTGCAGTGAGGGGGAATTAATTTAATGAAGGATTGATTTTAAGAATTTATTAAGAATTGGTGAATTTTTATTAAGTGATAAACCTTAGCAAGAAAACGACTGTTCCTTATTATAAATTTAATTACCAATTATTAGGTGAAAACGGTGCTTTAATTCGAATCCCAGACTGGGTCTCTAAATGCAAGTTCATTGATTACAAATTAAGGTGATGTGGAGCGTTTTTTTGCCAGCGCGTGCTCATGTGACGGCTGGTTCATTTTAATTAAAAATTAAAGTGTCTCTGTAGCGCACGTAGCGCGTGCTAAGTGAACGGCGGGTTTATTTTAATTAAAAAGTATGTGTGTGTGTGTAGCGCGAATGCGCGTGGAAACTGTGGGTGAATAAAGCGTTCACTTTAACAATTAATTTGTGATTAAGGGGAAAATGAAAATAAATAAAGCACAGAAAAGAAATACCTGGAAGGGGTGTGTATGTAATGCCTAAATGCGCACGGAAGAGTCCCCCAAAAGAAGTGAATCCAGTAAAGGAAAAGTAAAGACCACTGACGAAACAACAAAGAGAACACCTTAGTGGAGTTGGGGATTTTTTTGTTTTGTTTTTTAATTTTTATAATTTGTGATTATTTATGGTTGGTTTTTGTTTGTGAGGTTGTTTTGTTGTTTTGTTTTTTTTAATTATTATTATTATTTGAATAATAATAAGAATAATAATGAAATCAAGATATATAGCACATGAATATGTGATGAAGGGAAAAAATGAAAATACAGCCATGGAGGAAATATCCACAATTGAGTGTATGAAAATAAAATAGAGAGTTTTATGGTTAATTTCCGTTTGTTGGTTTTTTTTTTAACAATAGGGGTATCATGTATGATAATATTTTAAAGTGAAAAATAAATGGAAAATGGTCAAGGGGGGTGAGATGAATTTTTTAGAATTTTTTTTATTTTTAAATGAATTTTCTTCATTTGTTGGGAATTTGGGGGATAAATTGGGAAATTCTTAATTTTCAGAAATTTTGGGGTTGGAAATTTCTAGCTAAAAAATTTCCAAAAATTTGGTAAAAAGTGAAGGGAATTTTTAGAAATTTTTCTCAATTTTTATGATGTGGAAATTAATTTATAAATGAAGTAAATCAGTTAAATCAGGAAAATCAGCTTAGTTTGGTAAGTAAGTGGAAAGTAAGTCAGTTAAGTCCTGTTAGGCTGTGTAAGTCATGTAAGTTTGACTAAGGCAAGGCAGGTTAGTCAAAAGGAACTAGGTTAGTCTAGGGAAAGTCAGAGAAGTCAGTTAAGGCAAGTTAGTGGAGACTAACCTAAAGGGGGTTAGTTAACCTAAGTAGGGTTAGGGTTAGGGTTAGGTACCTAACTAGGGGTAGTTAGAACTAACCTAACTAAGGTTAATTAGGGGGTTAGGTTAAGTTAGTTAACCTAACTAGGGTTAAGGGGGACTAACCTAACTAGGGTTAGTGAGGGTAAACCTAACTAGGGTTAAGGGGGGTTAGGTTAAGTTAGTTAACCTAAGGTTAGGTTAGTGAACTAATGTTAAGTTAGTGAACTAATGTTAGGTTAGCTAACTAACCTCAAGTTAGTGAGGGAGGAGGAGGAGGGGGCGGCGCGCCCGGCGGATGCGGCGGTGTCCTGGGCTGACGGCAGCGACCTGGGCGGAGCGGCGACGGGCACGGCAGGTGGCAGCGTCCTGCGTTTCGACAGGCGACGATGGCATCCGGCGGGCGGCGTCCTACGGCGCCTGGCAGGTCGACGGCTCCTGGCGGTTGGCGGCGGGCGGCGATGGCGTCCAGCGGGCGGCGTCCTGCGTGTCGGCGGGCAGTGTCAGGCGGTTGGCGAGGAGGGGAAGAGGAAGGGGAAGGAGGGGAAGGAGAGGAGAGGGGCAGAGAAGGAGGGGAGGGTGAAGGAGATAGAGGGGAAGGAGGAGAAGAGGGGGGAGGAGGAAGAAGGAGAGAGGGAATGGAGGAGGAGGGGAGGGGGGTACGCAGGAAGAGGGAGAGGAAGGGGGGGAGGCGGTTAGGGTAGGGAGGGGCCGGGGTAGGGTGCGGGTGGGTAGGGCGGTGCCCAAGGGGAAAGGTAGGGGGAGGGGTGGGTAGGGTATAGGGGGAGGTGCCCAAGGGGAAGGGTAGGGGGAGGGGTGGGTAGGGTATAGGGGGGGGTGCCCAAGGGGAAGAGGGAAGGGTGAATGGGCAGGGGCCCATGCAAGGGGCATACCCCCTCGTCCCACGCGCGTGCGTGGGGCGAGGGTAAAAAAATTTGCCGTGACGGGATTGAATGGATGCCCGGATACGAGGACGAGACACGCGGATGCGACCGGGGCGCGTTAAGACACGTAAAATCGAAAAAGGGCGCGTTCACGCGCAAGACGGGCGCGCGAAAGCACATAAAAATAACGAAAAATTAATAACTCCCAATCCGGATGCCAAAACGAAATAGCGTAAAAACAAAAAGTGGGCAGGACGACAGGAGGAAGACAGGAAAAATATACGACGGAGGTTCCGGGGGGGGGAAAGGGCGGTCACGTGCAAAAAACACAAAAAATGAACCAAAAAACGCAAGTAAAAATTAATATCGGGAGATCCGTGCATCAAAATGAAGTGCAGAAAAAAGAAAAAATGTGTAGAAAGACGTGCCCAACAATCCTATCACATCAAAACATACTTCCGACTGAGATAAGACGCGTTCATGTGGGAAAAACCCAAAAAACAAACTCGAAAATGGGATCGGAAATTAATATCAAACAAACCGTTCACCGGAATGACATGCAATAAGAAGAAAAAATGTCTGCATGAAGGGGTGGCACAGGGTTGTCACGTTAAACTGTAGTTACGGTGGAAATAGGAGGGGTTCACATGTGAAAAACACCAAAAATACACCCGAAAACTCACTGAAAAATTAATAAGTAAAAATCCGGAAGTCGAAAAAGGATGGAGGAAAAAGGAAAAAGGTAGGGGAAGACACAACGGACACGGCTGGCACATCAAACTGGAATTTCGATGCAAATAGGGCAGGTTCACATGGAAAAATGTCAAAAAGATGCACGAAAAAATCTTAAAAAACCAGAAAATTAATATTGGACAAACCGTGTAGTGGAATGACTCGGAGTAAAAAGGGAAAATGTCAGGGGAAAAGTGTTTGGCAGGGCTATGACATCAAATCATGGTTTCGAAGCAAGAAAAGTGCATTCACATGGAAAATCGGCTAATTTACGGAAAATGCTTCAAAAATTAATAACGCAAAAACCATGCACCGGAACAGGGGTAGGTGAAAAGGAAAAATGGTCAATTCAAAGGGAGGAACAGGGCTATAAGTTTGGATGTGGACTTCGGTGAACGTAGGGTACGTTCACATGACAGGACCTCAAAATCAAGGAATAACGAAAAACTGCAAGGGAACAGTCCCAAAGGTGGGTGGAACATAACCGGGTGGGTGGGAAGGGATCCCATTAGGGTAAAAGCAATTCATGGCATACATGCATGAGCAGGGTAAGGCATATGCAGAGGATATGCAATGTAGACGCGCAAGGACGCGTCCCCACACTTAAGACCTCAATGGATAGGGTTAACCAAGCAACAGGGACCCAGGACCACGCCACAGACCATCACTAACGTTCCCACACTTAAAACATGACCGTCACGAAGAAACCAAAGTGGGAGGGTTATAAAAACTTGACCCATTTCGTCAAGAAGCAAGGTTGAGTGTCGATGGCACGTCCAGTGTTGTTGTCGGCGCTGGAGGTACCAAGACATCTTCTCGGCACACGTCCATCATGGAAGGGACCACACGGCAGCACCCAGGGAGGTAGCTGATGGAAGGAATCGCAGGAAATGCGTTGTCGATGATGAGGGATATTGCACTCAACTCACAATCACTCAAATGGAATGAAAGAACAGTCACTCGCCCCATGACTAATATCACTCGAGGAATAAGGATTGAAACCCATATCGCGTACCCGGTTGAGGAATCGACAAGGGGGAATGGTGCAGAAGGAGTATGCTAGGGTGCACAATTGATGGTGCATTAGTGCGCCCAACCCGTCTAGCATAAGTGCAAGGAGGAAGGCAAGGGAGACTTACAGTGCAGTGTACAGAACAGGGTGACGTGTCTTGTGATGACGGCAAAGACCCATCCCGTGGGTGCATAGGGAAACGGGAACATACCTGACTCAAAGTGTCGTAACATCCCTCAATCTCACCTCTCGGTAATTGATTGAAGAAACTCCAGTCGCACTCATCCCACCCTCTGTCTCACGCTCTGTTGATAGTTACAGGAGGGCAGCCTTTTCCTGAAACCCCTTGATATTACCCTCACAATCACTTGTGTAAAGGTTGTATGCCTTGTGCACATTTGATGGTGCAACTGTGCATCCCGCCCTGTGCCGGCATACGGTGCGAGAAGGAAGGCCAGGGAGCCTTATGGTGCATTGCACAGAAACAAATTGTGCTTTGTGCATTGAGAGGCCCATCCCGTGTGTGCAACACTTCATTCACACTTCTCACCTCTCATTTGATTTGAAGGGAAAAGACTGGTCTCTCGCCCCACCCTCTGTCTCGCTCTCTGTTGATAGTTATAGGAGGGCAACCATACTCACGTCCCCCATCCGGTTAGGATGAAAGCTCATATCACTCGATTGTTTGTCGATGAAGATCGCGTCATCAGTTGTTGAAGAGGCGTACCCAGGGAGGTAGCCATCAAATCGAATCGTTGTGTTGGACAGAAACATGTCGTCTGCTAGAGGACAGGTAGACACTCTGCAGAAAGACCCAGGACACAGCGTACCAAGGGAGGTAGCTGCGGAATTGGATCCTGGGGATATCAATTAATGAACCACTTTCTGGACTGCTGGGTATTGCCACCTTTTCCACAGCCAGCTTCTCGCCCAAGGGTGTTTACCACATTTTCTTGGACGAGGCCTGCTATGACAGGGAATTGCTTTCTTTTCTCTCATAACAGATTTGTTTTTCTTTTTCTTTTCTTTTCTTTTCCCCTATTCCCAAGGGTGTTTCCACCTTTTCTCGAAGAATAGGTTGGCATGACAGGGACCTAAGTCCTTTTCTCCCATGACCAATATGTATTTTTTTCCCTTTTTTTTTCTTTTTTTTTTTCGAATTTGAGAAAGGGAATGGTAGAAAGACCATTTGTCAAAACTAACCTCGCCACTGTCTCGCTGGTGGAAAATAGAGGATAAGAGATCAAGGCTGGAAGGGGGATTTGAGGGGACAAAGGGTTGTGTCCACTTTATCAGGAGTGACTGAAGAACGGCTATCAAAAGTAGCATCATAAGAAGTACAGTGCCGTGCCAATGAGGGAAAAGATCAAGTGTACGTAATTGTCAAGATCCCCAAGGAGGGAAGTACTTCTTCAGGCGATATCCATTGATCAGAAAGGGATCATCAAAGGCATCAACGGTCTGCACTTGGACAGAGCCATTAGAGTTGACGGCAAGTACCTTATAGGGGCCCATCCACCGCTGTTGGAGCTTGCCAGGAAACTTGCCAAAGCGTGAATCATAGGCTAGGACCAAATCACCTTCTTGGAACTCCTTGTGTTTGATGAAGTTGTCATGGTAAGCCTTGCGTCGAGCTTGTGTGGCTTCCATGCATTGTAGAGCCATCCTACGAATTTCATCCAAACATTCCAGGTGCAGGAGACGGCGTTGCAGTGAATCATTGTCCCCCAAATGCTCTTTGATAGCCACTCTCAAAGAGGGTAGTTCTAGTTCAACAGGGAAAACAGCTTTTGTACCATATACCAGCTGGAAGGGTGTCTGTCCTGTTGCTACTTTATGGGAGGTTCTGTATGCCCAGAGGGCCTCTGTAACTCGATCATCCCAATCACAACGATGGGCGGCAATTATTCTTGTCAGAATCGAGCAGAGGATGCGATTGGTGACTTCGACTTGGCCGTTGGCTCTGGGGTAATAAGGAGTGGACTTGCGATGGCGGATCTTATACAACTCTGTTAACTCTTCCATGACTTTGTTGAGGAAATGAGTGCCTCTGTCACTTACCAGCTCTAAGGGACTGCCAAAACGGGTGATGATATTCTCATACATGAACAGGGCCATGCTGTTACCATCATCCCGCTTTAGGGCTTTAGCTTCACACCACTTTGTGACATAATCCGTACATACGAGGATGTATTTGTTCTGTTTCCTTCTGGTGGGAGGATCGATTGGACCTACGAAGTCAATGCCCCACTTCTCAAAAGGCTTCAAAGGAAGAATAGGTTGCAGTGGCATGGCACTTGTCTTGGTGGGTTTCTCCATTCTCTGACAAGCATCACATCTTTTACAGTAATCATAGGCATCTTTGTGGATGGTAGGCCACCAATATCCTGCTAGCAGAGCCTTCCTGGCTGTAGCTTCTCCTGCAAAGTGGCCTCCACATGGCTCGTCATGGCAAGCCTTCAGAACAATCCCAATCTCATTTCCTGCAACACATCTTCGGAGCACTTCATCTTTGCCTTTCTTGTACAATGCACTACCTAGCAGGGTGTATGGGGCTGATTCTAGCATAAGCTTCTTTCGTTCCCGACTAGAAATACCATGAGGATACTGTTGGGTTGCCAGCAGATTGGCAATGTCTACATACCGGGGAGTGACAGTTTCTACCAAGAATAGGGAAGCATCAAGGAGGTCTGGATCATCCTGCTCCTCATCTGCAGTTTGTGGGATATGCAACAAATGATCAGCCAAAACATGGGAACGACCAGGCTTAGTAATCACCCCAAAGTCGAACTCCTGAAATAGAAGGAGCCATCTAATCATTCGTCCTTTCACATCTGCTTTGTTCATCAGGAAGGATAGGGCCTCATGATCCACATAAAATTTAAAGTGGGTGGATAGGAGGTAGTGGCGGAACTTCTCTAGGGCAAACACCATTGCCAAGCACTCAAGCTCTGTCACTGTATAGTTCCATTCTCTATCCGTGACTTTTTGGCTTGCATAATAGATCGGTTGATCCAGCTTCGAGGAGCCCTTCTGGCAAAGGATAGCACCTAAGCCTTCAATTGATGCATCAGTGTGTACATGGAACTCTTTCGTCCAATCAGGAGGTTGCAGAATGGGTGCCTCAATTAGATACTGCTTCAGAGTGTGGAAGGCTTTGTCACATTCTTCCATCCAAGTAAACTCTGCATCTTTCCTCAAAAGCTTGTGCAAGGAGGTTGCCTTTATTGCGAAATGAGCTATGAACCTTCTATAGTAACCCACATGGCCTAGGAATCCCCTCAACTGTTTGAGGTTGGTGGGTGCGGTCAGAGCTGCGATCTTTTCAATCTTTGCAGGGTCTGTTGATATCCCTTGTGCAGAGACAATGTGGCCCAACAGAACTCCAGAAGAGACCCCAAAGATGCATTTGTCGGGGTTGAGGGAAATCCCATACTCCCGGCATCGGTCAAAGCATTGTTCCAGGTGCTCCCAATGTTCACGGATCAAACTATAAACACAGAAGTCATCCAAATATACTTCAATAAAGTCGTGTAGATGATTTTGAAATGCGGCCATCATGACTCGCTGGAAAGTAGCAGGGGCATTGCAGAGCCCAAATGGCATCACTCGGTAAGCGTAGGTCCCCCATTCTGTGGTGAAGGTTGTTTTGGACTGGTCTTCTTCTGCTATCTGCACTTGGTTGTATCTGCTGAATCCATCCAGAAGGGAATAAAGCTCATGTCCTGCCACCACTGTGTCCAACAGTTGGTCTGTGAAAGGGATAGGAAAGTGATCCTTCTTTGTCTTGGAATTAAGCTTTCGAAAATCCACACATATTCGCAATTTGCCATTCTTCTTGGGTACAACCACGATGGGTGAAACCCATTCACTATTTGCCATTGGATAGATGAACTCAGCTTCCAAAAGCTTCAGCAGTTCCGCTTTCACCAATGTGGAATAATTCGGGTTCATTCGCCTCTGCCATTGCCGTACTGGCTTGGCATCAAGCTCCAAGTCAATATGATGCTGACATATTGTGGGATCAATCCTTTTTAGGTCTTTGTAGGACCATGCAAACACGTCCAAATTTTCTTTCAACAAGTTGTACAAGGTTGACAACTCCTCTTCTGGGAGACTACTACCCGCCTTCAAGTGGCATTCAGTGCCATCTGCATCCACAAAGGTTAACTGTCTTTCACCTTCTACTTCACGGATGAAGGTCCCGCGGACTGCTTCTGGGTACAGATCCGACTCCTTCAAGGGAGTGGTGTCCTCTTCTGATGTCCCAGTAGAACCAACTTCTTCTTTTGGTGGAGACTTAGGTTGCTCCTTAAGATGTTGGAATGGGATTAGAGCCGTTTCGGGTTTGGTTTCAAAATTAATTACCTCTTGGCTTGAAGACTCCTCTTCTGAAGATGACACATCCAAGAACGTCACATAACAGGGACCCTCTGATACCTGTTGGGTTGGTGGGATTGGTGCTTGTTGGCACGGTGCATCATCATCATCTTTCTTCGGCAAGGATGGGTTAGGACGGCATGAGCCACTGCTAAAAGACGGCTTGTTCTTCTTAACCTACGTCTTATAAGAATTTTGCATATGAGAAGATCCATTTACTAGATCAAATGGTACCATCACCATTCTGTCCCATAGCATGAGCTCGTCTGCTTCTGAAGCTTCTGGAACTTCTTCTCCAAATGTATCCTCTTCGGGTGGAATAAACTCTTCTAGCTCACTTTCATAACCTTCTTCGTCCATATCATATCCATCCTCTTCTGTCTCTGTCTCTGCTTCTGCTTCTGTCTCTGTCTCTGCTTCTGCTTCCGTCTCTGTCTCTGCTTCTGTTTTTGCTTCTGCTTCTATCTCTGTTTCTGCTTCTGCTTCTGTAGGAGCTCTGTAACAGAAGAACAGATTCTCTGTTTCATCTTCTGCCTCTGTCTCGGCTTCTACTATGGCTATGTAACAGGGAGAGCAATATATCCATGCTTCTATCTCACTGTCAGAAGTGATTTCAGAAGTCATTCCTGGTTCAGGCAGGAAGTATTCACCCATTGATAATGGCTTTGCATCTTTTGGAAGTCGGCTTACAGTATCCACTGTTAAGGAATATGCCACTGTTTTCTTGGGAAGGATCTGTTTGACAGCATCTTCGTCTGCTGATGTTCCATCCGTAGCCTCATTAGGGGAGTCAGAAGATAATTCCAAGGAGGTGGATCCATGTCCTTTTTGAGAACCATATAGCTTCAGCACCACTTTATTGGGTCCTCTACCCAAGGTCAAGGTTCCTTTGAACCAATCCGTCCTTGCTCGGGCTTCAAAAAGCCATGGTCTGCCCAGTAATAGAGGATAGGATGTACCATAAGAGTTTGGCTTCACCACTAGATAGGTTAGCCAATAATCTTTTCCAGCCACTGTAGTCTTCACATATGGAAGAATGCCCAAAGGCTTGATTCTGCTCTGATCCGCCAGTTTGATGAGCCATTGGGTGGGTTGCACACCTTGTAGGCCTAGATCCTTCATTGTCACATCCGTCATAATGTTCACTGATGAACCTCCATCAATCAATGCATTTGCAATGAAGCAGCCTTCTATCCACACGCCAATCTCTGGAGTACCCGAATCTAGGAAGGCGTTAGCCACGTCCACTTCTTTGACAGGCTCTGGAGCCTTGTTGGACTTTGTTGCTGTTGAGGGAGCAATCCTTAAACCACGTCTTTTTGTCAGTATACTTTTGAACCTTTTCCGGCAACTGGGAGACAACATCAATAATTGTCAGAATGTGAGGTTTGGTTTAAAGGTATCTAGATCTCTGACTAGATCGTATTCCTTAATAGGATCCACTGGCTTCTCTAACCGATTAGGGAATGGGGCAACACCCATTTTCATTTTCCCTCTTTCTTCCAACAGAGGAATTACAGGAACTTCTTCTGCTACTTGCGGCACTTCCTCCTCTTCTGTATCCTGGACCTCTGGTCATGTCTCTGTAACTGTCTCTGTAACTCTCTGTGGCACTGTAATGCTCTGTACGGCACTGTTAGGCTCTGTTCTGTTCTGTTCTTCTGGTGGAAGATTGAACTTCACTGTTCTGGCAGGGCGGTTATTTTCTTTCTGGACAGGTGGTTCCTTCTGCTTTGCACGCGTGATGGCAGCAACTTCCAATTCCACTAAATTGGAGGTAGGCTCTTGAGCCTTGGCCGGACTATCAATAGCACTGTTTTTCACTGGGGCTGGGCTTGGATAGTCTTTTGCAGTGTGGCCTTCTCCTTTGCATCGACTGCATAAGGGCTTGTACACTGACCTTCGAGGATTTGGACAGTTTGGTGAGATGTGTCCCTTTTCTCCGCATCTATTACACTCCACTTCTGTCCTCTGACCACCGCCAGACTGTCTTCCTCTGTAACTTTGGGAAGGAAATCTTCTGGGTCCGAAATTAGGACCAAACTATCTAGGCTTGGATCCAATATCCTGTGTTGTCATTTTGGATTCCAACAAGTTGAATCTTGTGTCTTCTTCCTTCCTTCTCCAATCATGCATCTCCTTCAGAGAGCAAATGTCCTCTGTATGGTTCTTTCGCAAACAGTAGGAACAGAAGGCCCTAGGAATAGTTGGTTTTCGTATACATTCAGTGGCTAAATGGCATGCTTGATGACACTTACCACACCAAGTATTTGACCGCATCACATCTCTTCCTGCTCCTGCAACGTTGGATATGCTTGCGGTATTCACTTTCAGCGTCTGTAGCTGCTCTGTAATCACATCCATCAACTCCTTTTTGATGTTTGCAACTGAGTTAAATAAGTAATCCTTCAAGCTTTCTCCTCCGGACGTACTGGCAGTAGGGTTTTGAGGAGTCTTTGTAATCACTGCATAAACGGGTTGGGCTGGTACAGAGGGGTCTCTGTTCTGGTTCTGATTCAGAGCTCCTGTTTGAACTGTTGGATGTTGGCTCCAGTTGGTAGGATTCCACTATTGCTGCTGATTTGGCATTGAGGAAATTGGTTGGGGCCATTGTTGTTGTGGTTGAACCACCATTTGAGGCATGGATTGTGGCCACTGTGGATTTGATGCACTGTATTGTGATACTGGGGGCATCTGTTGGTAAGGGTAGGGGACAGTCCCAGGGACTGCATTGGGTCGGTACATCATTCCTGGCATCAAAGAAGGTAGGACTCCTCTTCTTGTATTCATCGCTAATCTAGCTTCCACTTCATCGTATAGTCTTGCACCTTTTGTTGCAGCTTGCAGGGTGGCTAGTCTTTGTAGCTCCACAAACTTACGGACTTCTGGTTGTAATCCTCTGAGAAACACCCCCTTCTGAATACCATCATCTAGATTATGGTTAGTCCATCTCTTTAGGATGGATTCCATTCGTGAGACATAAGCTTCCACTCTTTCTCCAGAAGACTGACTTAGGTTCATAAATTCCTCTCGCATCCGCTCTTCAAAACCTTCACGCCTGAATTTAGTGAGGAATGCCAACTTCAGGTCGTCCCATGTGCCAAAAGTTCCTACTGCTTGTCTCTCATACCACTGAAACGCCGCGCCCTTGAAAGTGGCGGGGAATATTGCTAACCAATGCTCAGGGATTCTGGCATTGTTAGCCACACATGCTACCATAAACTCTGCTACATGAAGATCAGTATCTTCATTGTACTCTCCCATAAAAACTGGCAATGGGACTACATTCGCTGGCCTGTCATCAATATTTCCAGGACGGATTTGGCTTGGAAGTGGACCTCCAGTAGGAGGAGGAAGGGCTTGATGTGCCATTGGGACTTCTGTAAAGAGTTCCACAAGGGCGTCAAAGGCGGCTTCTGCTGCGAGCTCGTTCTCAACCTTGATTTTTGCTTTCTCTCTTCTCACGTACCTCTGGACTCGTTCTAACGCTTGCCTCTTTATTGCGTCATTCATCAGGGGGTTGGCTCCACTATGTTGTTAGTGCTCCACAGAGGGTTAACAGAAGGCTTCAGTCTCTAGAGGACTCTCTTGCCAACATTTCTTCTACTTCTTTCTTTTCAACGTCCCTAAATTCTGCTTTCATTCCACTGCACAAAGGAACGTATTCGGTTTTGAAGGTGTCAAAATGCACACGTCTGAGCATTGTGGTGGTGCCATCATCATAGTAATGCCAGCTTCTGATAGTTTCAACAGTGTATGTTGTGAAAAACACTATGTCTACCAACTTCCAGTGGGTTGCTAATTGAACAAACAAAAGATTATCAGTACACCAAGCATCCCATGTATCTTGCTGTTGAGCATCCACGAACAAATTCCAACTCTTTTCCTTCTTATCTTTGTGAATCTCTACAGACCAAGACTCCTAAAGCTTCTTCACAATCTCCCACTTGATGTTGTCTGGAAACTTCTCAATGAATGCCAAATCTTCCATTGATGGTCATTCTCTCTGTTTTTGCTCTTCAGTTTATTCCCAAACAGTTTGCCACCAAGATGCAAGTTTTTATTGCTTCAACAGGAAGAGGAAACTGTCCACCACATAGAGCATGCATCATGATGGTGATGTGTTTCCGCCATTGTGGGATGAACTTCTTGTGGAAAGTGGCTTTGATTATGAGAAATTCCAACTCTTCAGTGGAAGAAGGAACTTTACAAACATCCATTGAATTCTTCTCTTCTTGGCAATGCCATTTCCTTCATTTTCAGCCTCTTCTGGTGCTTGTTGATGGCAAGCTTCCCCGGGTGCGCACCAAAAACATGGAGCCCCAAGAGGAACACCAAGGAAAAGGGAATTCTCTTGCAAGAAAATCTATCTTGTAACATCAGCAAGCTTGTTTATTATGTTTCATATGATCACAATGAAGAAAAGAACACCAGGCACAACAAATCTTCATGCAGCATCATGTAGACCTCCCACGGATTTGATAGAATCAACCATATTCTTGAATATCTTCACAAAATCCATCAATAGAACAAAGAAAACAAAGGAATACACCATCTTTTAATGGAAATACATCACATAGTATTCATCTTCAATATCTTCATAATCTTCTCTCTCAATCTCTCATATACAATCACTCTGTTTCAGTAGAATTGGCTATCTCTGACTCTCTCTCTCTCTCCATCAATAATACATCATATCCTCACTACAATCTCTCAAAATCACTCTCAATAATCCTTCTTAGGTTGTGGATACCCCTCCCAAGAGGTATGTCTGATATGAAGAGTCACCAGAGCCACTACAGTGTCCTTTCATAGCTCACTACTGTCACTTCACTCCAGTCTTCACTTGAGTCTTCAGCAGCTACTTCTTTCACTTCTTTTAGCTCTTTTGCACTTGTATTCACCTCTTTCCAAGGCTAGAAAACTTTCCCAAGCTACACTCTCATCCATCAGAACACATACAAAAGCATACAGAACAGTACCAGAACAGCTACAGTACAGAACAGAACAGAGACAGAAGCTCTACAGAAGACCTACAGAAGGTTACAGAAGGTCATCAAAACCACATAACTCATTCTCAAACCATTCCAAACTCTCAAAAACCATTCAATAAGCTTTCACAATATCTCAATCTTCATCAATCAATACTCCATCCCTCCTTACAGAAGACAATCAGAACAAAACAGACCAAAACAGAGCAAAACAGAAGGTATACAGAACCTATCAGAAACAGAACCTATCAGAACATCACAGAACCACCAATAAACAACATGAACTTCCAAAACACAATCAATATCATCCAAAACACTCTCAAACTACTTCCAAACCAATCAATCATCTCATAAAATCAACCATTCAGCTCTAAAAAACAACAAAAATCAGTCAAAAAACAAGTCATTTCAACACTCAACACATAGTGTTGGCTCTTGGACTTAGATGTGTCCTTTCATGTGACACCTTGCCGAGAGTGGCTCCATTCATACCGTTCTATTTTGGGTTCTGTGTGCTTGGGTCATGACAGGTCTCTTGAGATTGTCGACATTGGTGATGTTAGGCTACAATTTCCTTCTGGCAGTAGTTTTGTTATGCACGATATATGTCATGTACCTACATTAACACGCAATCTCATGTCTGCTGGACAGCTTGATGATGCAAGATATCATGTATCTTTTGGAGACTCTACATGGAAGATTACTCATGTGGCAGGCTTGTGCTTGCGAGAGGTGCCAAGGCTGGCAGTCTCTACCCCTTAGTTGTTTCTGGATCTACTGTTGATCATGCTTTGTCTGTGGGGTCTTTACCTCATGTATCTCTTTGGCATGTCCATTTGGGACCATGTCTGTTAAGGGAATGAAAATGCTTTCTAGTTTGCAGTACTTACTGCCCCTTGACTATTCTCATTTTGATTCTTCTGATCATTGTCTTTATGGCAGGCAGACTAGCTCTACACATAAGAAAATTGGTATGTCATGCATGAGTGACCCCTTGGCTTTGGTACATTCTGATGTCCATGGGGCCATGCCCTATCAATCTTTGGGTGGTACAAAGTATTTTGTTACCTTCATAGATGATTTTTCATGTAAGGTATGGGCTTATCCCATAAAGTAGAAGTCTGATGTCTTGGCAGTTTTTCAAACATGGCTTGCTTTTGCAAAAAATCAATCTAGGCATAGGCTGAAATGCCTTAGGATATGGGCGTGAATATGAATCACGTGCTTTTGAGCAGTAATGTGATGAGAGGGGTATTAAGTGACAGTTGACCGCCCCTTACACCCCTCCTTAGAATGGTATGGCTGAGCGGATGAATAGGACCATCCAGGAAAGGGTTCGTGCTTAGCCATATAGACCTACCCCAGCACTTTTGGTCTGAGGCAGTTATGACTACCATGCATATCATTAATAGATTTCCCTATAGTGCCATTGATTTTCAGGTTGCAGAGGAGGTCTGGACAGGAAAGCCTCCCTCTTATGTGCATTTACGTGTCTTTGGATGTGAGGCTTTCTACCATGTGCCCAAGGACAAGCGTAACAAGCTAGATCCTAAGGGTGTTAAATGCATATTCCTTGGTTATGGAGATGTAGGAGAGATGGGTTACCGTCTATGGGATCCGCAGGCACGAAAAGTCATTCGCAACCATGATGTAGTCTTCCATGAAGACAAGATGCATAGATAGCCTGAGAGAGTCGTGGAAATACACAAGGTTATATTTCAGAAGGAGTCATGTGCTCCCATACAACAAGCTCGACAGCCTGCAACAGTAGCAGATGCTCATGGCCAGGGTGTTGGATAGAATGTTGGGCATGCAACAGAGCCTGCAGTGTGGTATTCTACTAGAGATAGACGCCCACTCGACATATTTGATCCCTCCATGCACTATGTCTTGGTTACAAATGCAGGAGAGCCTCTCATCTATGATGAGGCTATGCGCCGGGGTGACAGATCCTTGTCAAAGCTTGCAAAAGCCATAGCCAATGCCACATGCTGCAGATTTTTGTGGAGGAAGAGATGATCAGTTCAGCGCAAAATGTGCAAACTTAGCTTGCTGTACCAACAGATGAAAGTTGCCTTCATCAAGGCATATGGCTACTCTATGGAAAGCTTAAAGCATGAAGATTAAAGTCTTGGAGGTCACTTGAACCATTGAAGGGCCTGAGAGAAAAACAAAGCCAAGATCCACCATGAAAGCTTGTAGAAAGCTTGAGAGAAGGAAGAGAGAGAAGCTGGTCCCAAAAAGTAATCAAGGTTAAACCCCTATAATCCCAGTTTGGACTCCAGTTAGAGTCAGAAACCTTCAAAATGGACCTCCATTTGACCACGTCCTGCTATTTTAGCTAAGAACCTCCATCTTCCTCAATATCTTCTTTAAGAAACCTTCAAAATTAGTTCCGACTTATTGCAGAGAACTCTGACTAGTCACGGTTTGAACTGTACCAAACCCTATGACCAAATCTTGGTTTTCCAATTAACTAGTTCTTGACCCTGTGGCTAAATTCTCCAAGAAAATGACTGTTCCCATGGATCAAAGCCCATGCTCTGATACCAATGTAATAAACCAGTTTTCACAGCAAATCAAATAGTTGGAAATTCATGAAATATACAATTCTTACAAAGAAAAACAAGAAATACACCATGTTTGTAAAGTAGCCATAGCCAAGGTAGCTAAGCTTGAAGTAATATTGCCATGGAAGGCTGAGAATCAAATATGTAAGCTGCAACATGAATATTCACCTCATGTCAAGGTGGGACATGGCGTGCACCCCAAATCTTGATGGCTAAGAGCATGCATCCTCTTAGTTGGTGGGAGGAAGGAGCCTCAAAACATGTATTGTTTGAAAATGGCAAAAAGATGCCTCACAAGTTACATCTCCCCCTTTTATACTTAACCCTAGCCTACTCTAGACTAAAGTGACTTATGCTTTATTATAATAAACCAGTTCTCACAGCAAATCAAATAATTGGAAATTAATGAAATATACCATTCTTACAAAGAAATACAAGAAATACACCATGTTTGTAAAGTAGCCATAGCCAAGGTAGCTAAGCTTGAAGTAATATTGCCATGGAAGGCTGAGAATCAAATATGTAAGCTGCAACATGAATATTCACCTCATGTCAAGGTGAGACATGGTATGCACCCCAAATCTTGGTGGCTAAGAGCATGCACCCTCTTAGTTGGTGGGAGAAAGGAGCCACAAAACATGTATTGTTTGAAAATGGCAAAAAGATGCCTCACAAGTTACATCTCCCCCTTTTATACTTAACCCTAGCCTACTCTAGACTAAAGTGACTTATGCTTTATTATAATAAACCAGTTCTCACAACAAATTAAATAATTGAAAATTAATGAAATATACCATTCTTACAAAGAAATACAAGAAATACACCATGTTTGTAAAGTAGCCATAGTCAAGGTAGCTAAGCTTGAAGTAATATTGCCATGGAAGGCTAAGAATCAAATATGTAAGCTGCAACATGAATATTCACCTCATGTCAAGGTGGGACATGGTATGCACCCCAAATCTTGGTGGCTAAGAGCATGCATCCTCTTAGTTGGTGGGAGAAAGGAGCCTCAAAACATGTATTGTTTGAAAATGGCAAAAAGATGCCTCACAAGTTACATCTCCCCTTTTATACTTAACCCTAGCCTACTCTAGACTAAAGTGACTTACGCTTTATTACAGTCTTTATGGCTTGACCTAGGCACCTAGGGAATGGTATCATAAGTTTGATTCCTTTATGTAGTAACAGGGCTATAGCCATAGTGCTATGGATCTATGCTTATACACGAAGAAAGCACGTGATGGATCTTTGCTTATGTTGGTACTCTATGTGGATGATATGCTATTAGGACGGAAAGCTCATGATAAGCTAGATGCTCTTAAGGCTCATCTCAAGAAGAGCTTTGAGATAAAGGATCTGGGATAGGCCACTCACATGCTTGGTATGCGCATTAGATGCAATAGGCATCAAGGACTCCTCTACTTGTCAGAGGGAGTACATCCATAAAGTCCTTGAGCGCTTCCGCACATAGGACGTGAAGCCTATTGGTTGTCCATTGCCTTCTTATGTGTGAAGGTATCACAGGCTGATTATCTGTAGATAGATGAGCAGAGGGCCGAGATGGCCAAGATTCCCTATGCATCCACAGTGGGCAGTCTTATGTGTGCTATGATAGCCACTCGTCCAGATATTGCCTTTGTAGTTGGTGTTGTGGCATGTTATATGGCTACACCTGGCAAGAAGCATTGGGATGCCATGAAGGGTATCATGAGGTACATGAAGGGCACTACAGATATGTGCATATGCTATGGAAGCCAAGATATAGGAGTCATGTGGTACACTGACTCTAATTATGCAGGACATGTAGATAGTAGAAAGTCCACTTCTATCTACGTATTCACCTATGTTGGAGGTGCTATCTCTTGGAGGTCCAGGGTGCAAAAGTGTATGGCTCTTTCCAACACTAAGACCGATTATGTTGCAACCATTGAGGCTTACAAGGAAGCCATATGGTTAGGTTGTTTGGGTCATGACCTTTGTATTGATGCTATCCCTAAACTGCATTCAGATTCTATGAGTGCTATTCAATTAGCCAAGAATCCGGTCTTCCATGCGAAGACGAAACACATTGAGGTGAGGTATCACTTCATTTGTGGGGTCATTGAGGACAAGTCTGTTGACCTTTTCAAGATATTAATTGACCAGAATCCTGCAACTCTACTTACCAAAAGCCTCTCTACGGAGCGCTTTGCCTTCCTCAGGAGATTGATGGGCATGGGATGAGATGATATCTTTCCTCATCCTGTTGTATATGTGTACAGGTTATACTGTCTTTTCTTTTTCTTTTTCACTCATCACTGGGGCATATTCACCTTTAAGTGAGAGGTTGTTGGGGGTAAAGGTGCCTCTACATAGCCACTCGTGTATTACTACACTGACAGTACCCGCTACTGCACACTACTGCATGTGGCAGGTGCCCGTCACAATCACTTTATTCTTTATTCTTTTAGTGACAGATGAATAAAGAGGAAGGCCAGTCACACATTGTGGCTGTTGGAGTTCCCATTTCTCATCTCTCTCTTTCTTACTCTTGCTCTCCCGCCATAGCTCTCCAAGTGCAAGCTTCGATCCTTCTCACCTTTCACAATGCCTATGTACTTATGCCTACGTACTTCAATGACTTAGAGAGACATGCTACCAAGGATGCTGGCATGTTCTTTGGCATGAACGTGATGAGGGACCAAAATAAAAAATGTTGTGGTCACAATGCCTACGTATTTCAATGACAAGCATTGTTGGTGATTGTCCACCATAGCCGCTCTGATCTACATTCCTGTCATGAGTGAAGTGATTAAAGCAAAACTACCATAAGTGGTGCTTGTTGGCAAGCTTAGTTGATAATAAAGAAGCTTATTATGGAGTGCCTTTGCAAGATAGAGGCCATGGAATCAAGGTAAGAGCAAGGTTTTTCCATGGAATCCATAAAAGGAAGCTTGAAGAGAGAGAAAAGAAACCATGTTCTCCAAAAGTAACTTTATGTTTGGTCTCCATTAAAAACTGTAGCCTTCATTTTGTCCATCTTATCCCCAATTTTGGTTAAAATTTTGATCACGGCTTGCCAAAATAGCTGGAGCCCACCATTATCCACTGGTTCATCCCAAGAACCTCCATCTTGGTCACTATTTGTGATAGATCTCCATGTCTAACCATGGTTATGGAAGAACTAACTCCTATGACTAAATTTAATTTACGGTTTTCTCTCTCTAATCACTGCAGCTAGATCTAATGCATGAAAATGACTTTTAACAGGATCTAAACTATTGCTTTGATACCAATGTAAAGAGGGCCTATTCTACCACGGAAATCAACAAGAAAACTAATGAAATGAACTAAGAAAATAATAGGAAATAACATGAAATGCTTCAATCATGGCCATGCCATAGACATCTTCCATTATACCATAGCACAATGTAGCCATGGAAGTTGAAATCAAGACACAAGAAATAAACCTTGGTACTCACCCCAAGATGGTGATGGGGACAAGAGATCTCCCAAAATTAGTGTAAGTGTCAAAAAGATGCCTACATTAGCACTTCTTGCCTTTTTATAGTAAACCCTAGTACCATCATGGCTAAGGTATTTACATGGTTTATTTTGGTAAAGGTAACATAACTAATGTGGCTAATTTACTTCATTATATCAATGCAACTTAATTCAAGTTTTATATGACAATAGCTTAGCGAATGAAAAATCCCATGTTACACAATCACATGGACCGAAATCAAGCTTTTTGTTAAGATTTGGTAGTCTAACATAAGAAACACAATTTTAGAAGCTGCAAGAGTCAACAACGTTGTTAAGTTTGTGTTCCATACATGACACATTCACAAGCACTTTAATAGACCTATTGATGGGATGAAACTTAATAATAATTGAAAAAATGGCACATAAAGGTTAAAAAATCATATTCTATTTGTTATGAGAGTAAAAATGAGTTCATTTATCCACTTACAATGTTTGATTTGATTGTATATGGTTACCTTTCCCTTGGATAGAGCATTGGAGAACCTAGCTTCAGTTTGGGAGATAGAAAAGATTACGAAGGAAAATGGTTAATGATTGCTAGATGCTACCTTTAAAAGACCCTTAAAAAGGCATTTAATAATACAGCCATTTTTCTCAAATTTTGAGCCAAAAAAGATATCTCTCACCCAAAAAAAAGATGCTTACTTTTTCACTTTTTTAAAAGCTATTTTTAGCACATGAGAACTATTCCTAGGCCTAGAAAAAGTGATCAATGAGCCCAAATACTACATTAATAAGTAATTAAAATGCTAACTCGTAATTTAACCCAACCCCTCCAACAAATAATCATTTTCATCTTTCCTTGTGGCTATTGAAATATATCAAGAGCAAACTAGCAAGATCAAGCATCTCTTTTGGAAAAAATTCACACTCCAAAGCAAAATCTTTGAACGAAGAATCATTTTCAACTTTCCTTGCTATTGAAATATATCAAGAGAAAACTAGCAAGATCAAGCATCTCTTTTGGAAAAAAAACACACTCCAAAGCAAAATCTTCAATAATCAGGTAGACTTGCATACATCATTATCATATAAAATATGATATCAGTTGTCTTTCTTTTGGATCATTGTCTTTGATGGAAAAAAATCACAGTTCAAGACATTGGTGCATAGTTTGGGCGCTATCATGTGAAATGCAAATTTAGTGGTTGGATTCATTGTTTTCACTATGCCTTTTTGTGTTTTATACAGATCACTATCCTTGATGGAGAAATAATCACAATCTGAGTCATTGGTGCATAGTTTGGGTTCAATTATGTAAAATGTGTGAATTTAGTGATGGGATTCATTATTTCACATTTCTGTTTTTCACGTTTCATACATTTTGTATTGAGTTTCTTGTTGATAACTGGTTTTCTTATCATGTTGTTGCAATTTTTTTTGTTGAGGTATGGCTAGAACTAAGGCTGCTACAAGGAAGCAGAAGGTTGATCCTAGGAACATTGCTAAGAAGATCCATTAGTCCTCTAAGCCATTCAAGCCACCAAAGAATCATAAAAGGATATTTTCACAAGATGCAAGATGTCTTAGGAAAATCATGAAGGCGATGAAAGCTCTTAATAATGCAATTGAAAAGTTGCTATTCCAAAGAGTTGTCGGGGAGATATGTGATAGGCATAGTCTCGATAGCTTTAAGTGGACAAGGAGTGCTCTTATTTGTATCCAAGAGGATACAAATAACTTCTTGATTTAATTTTTTCAAGATGCATACATCTTTGCTACCCATGCATATAGAGTGACACTTATGGATAAGGATATGATTATCCTATAAAGATTGAGATATAGATTCTCCAAGTTTTTGGATCTAGTTCCTCTTATAGATGAGAAGACATATAATATTCTTAATGTACCAGTATACATGAAGAAGAAGCAGGACACGGGTCCTAAAGTGGAGGATATCACATATGAGAGAGATACAAGACAACATGAGAAGGAGGAAAAGGCTACAGAGGAACAAGTAGAGAAATGGAGGGAGTATAAGAGGGAAAAAAACACAAGAAAAAGAAACAAAGTAACTAGGACCTCTAGTGAATGAGCTTTTTGACATGCTTAATAAGGTCAATCCAGCAAGTTTTAGTGTATATTTCTTCTTACATGGTGACATGAGCAAGAGAAATGATATTATCTTTTTGGACTCAAAGGTGTGCAAATCCCTAAGGATAAGAGGAGAGAAGTAAATAACTCCATTCTTCTTGATGGATTAAGATATAATATACCTAAATTTATTTTTTTCTTAAGAATGATATTTTTCTATCAATAATTTTTTTCCCATGTACTCGCTATTTTACTACTTTTACTAGGTGTATGATGTATAATCTTCCTTTTGATATACAGCAAAAGGTTGAGATTCTTGATCCTTCATTCCCCCACTATATGAGGCTAAATGAGCTTGAACCAAATGCATTTAGCCACTGGCTTAATAGAATTAATTTTGATACCTTGGAGCTTGTTATGATTCCAGTCATGAAAAGCAAGTTGTTTGATATTTCTTCTACTTTCAAAATAATTTATTATACTAAATTATTTACCTATTATTATTTTAAAATCTCATTGGAGCCTGATTGCCATACATGTGTAGATAAGCAATGTTTTTAAATCAATTCTTTAAAAGAAGTATATGGAAATACTAAGATATAAGTTGAGTTTTTCCCTTATCATTTTAACTTTTATCTATTTTAAGTACACTAAAATTTATTTGTTTTTTTTATGGAGTTGTAAAAAGATTGATTGAAGTTCTACAAAAAAAGCCTTTTGTGCCTTCTAATCTACTTACACAAATGGAGTATAGATAAGTTGTGGTATGCTTTTTACTAAATACATCAAGGTACTTGATTCCATAAACTATCATAAATAAGTTTTTTAATTTTTCTTTGTGTTATTATTTGTAGAGGCCTCATCAAGATGATAGTCATTCTTGTGGTTGGAGGGTGATTGTAAATGTCAAAAGATTGGTCAAGTTTATTGATCTTAATGATGACAAATTTATCATGGTAATGTAGAATATATTTAATTTTAAGATATTGTTTCACTCAAAAGAAAGTGCACTGCAAAACATCACTAAACTAATATATATTTCTTTCAAATGTGTGATAGTTTTTTAAATATTGTTACAACAATGAGCATGTTTGGTATGTACAAGCAAACATTTTCAAGTACATACTTATCAACTGTATACAAGAAGAATAAGGAGTCAAAGAAGCCACATATAAGAAGGGAGTAGAGGAGGAGGTAGAAATTATGGAAGTAGAGAAAGAGATGCCCTCAACACCTAAAAGGTGACCAAACCATCAAAGAAGGACAAAAGAACTCTTAAAAGTGATATTCTTCACAAAAAGAAATAGCCTTTGTGCATTATCTTGTACAATCTCATGTATATAGATCATGAAGAAAGCAAATAAAAATTTGTTGCAATATTTGAGCTTATATTTATATTGAAAGTAAATAGATCTTTTCTCCAATTTCCTTGCACTATATCTTTCTCTCTCTTCTCTTTGATATCTACAAAAAAAATAGCAAAAAAGTTTACCATTCAAGAAGTAGAATCAAATATATATACACTATATATGACTTGATGTATAAATTTATTCGTTTGTTGTTAAGTTGGAACATGGCAATTTGATATATTTATTCTATAAATCCAACCTCATTTGATGTAGTGTACACAATTATCTAATTCCTAGTATTGTATTGATATTCTCATTGAGGCAAATATCAATGTCCATTATAGAATCTTTGCTAAAATCATCAAGATTCTGATCCAAAGCAACTAGATTACTACTAAAATAATGCCATCTACTATAATAAAAGCTAAGGATAAAATTTTGAGTAGCAAGCATGTATTTACAAGCAATAGAGTCTTGATATGTCTTACAAGTTATCTTGTCTTCTATCCTTATATCCCTCCCCTCATCAACAAATTGTAGGATATGATCATATTCTTATAGTGTGGCCTTTGATCTTTGTATCTTAGCATTGGAAAAGAAATCAATAAATACATTGATAGGCATAAACAAAATAATCTTGCTTAACCTACTTGAGATACTACATTTTCATATTTTTTGTATCTCGAAAAAGATATTATATCTATAACTCTCACTAGTGTAGCCAAACTTGGTTAAGACCACTCAACGCTTGTAAAATCAAACAAAGTGGGAACATTACTCCCCATTGGCCACTATGCATAGGAATAATCTAAGAATGATCATAAAATAATATTTCGTTCTCTACTAGCTATATTTTTCTCTTGCCTTTGTATATTTCTTCTCCAATCAAACCATGCATAACATCAAGAATATCAGTAATAGACTCGACGAGCTACCATTCCTCAAGATTAGAGGGACAGACATCTACAAATAAACAAAACTTATCACAATAAAATATAATACCAAGTTTAATTTTAAAAAAGCATTGAGAATAAAATATTTATGATTCGGTCTATGCAATGGAAGACTTGAAGCTCTAGGTTCTAAATGCAACTCTCTATGCATAAATACATGTTGTACTAAAATCTCTTTTATGCTTTTCTTGCTTGCACCAAGTCTAAAATTTTTTATTCTATCCTTCCAAGCAAGATAAAGGAGCGGTCACATCTTTGTCTTTTTCTTTGTTTTGCTTGTTGCATGGTAATCCAACTACCTTTGCTAATAATGGTAGAAATCCATCTTTCATTTGGAATGAATTAAACACACATATGGATATGATTTTAGTGCTTGGACACCTTGTTGAAGGTTGAATTTCTATATCCATACCAAAGAGAGGGGAGAGAGAGAAACAAGCAACCACCAAAAGAAAGAAAGAGGCAAGAACAACAAAACAAGGAGGGAACAAATATGAACACTAAGCTTTATCTAAAACCCTCATTGTTACTTGGAAGAATAGAGCAAGATTATTTGAGGTAAACACAAAGTCCAAAAAGTTGCAACTCAAGTTAGAGCTAAAATAACTTAAAAGAGGGAATTTGTCTACTAATCGCAATGAATTAAAAATGAATAGTATTACGGAAGCTATTTGATCTATCACTACAATAATTGCAGATGATGATGTTGTGTGAGCATGTTTAGATGGACTTGGATCTATGAATATCAATGATGATATTTTTAACTTGTAAAATTGATTTATGTGCTAATACTTGAGAACAAGAAACTTGGCTTGGATTTCTCTTCTTCTCAAAGTAATAGAAAGTCTAGACATGTGTTTTAATCTACTAATAGAGGTAGAGGTCATAGGCCAAGACAATGGTCATGGTCAAAGTTATGATGCACAGCAAAATAGAGGAGGACAATCTTATGGAAGGGGAAACTAAAGAAGGGCAAGTTGTAGGTTTCAACTAACAATAGAATTTTGATGATGCTAGGGAATGCTAGTATTGTAGGTGAGAAAAGCCATGTTTCTAATTATTGATTCAAAAAGAAGGTTGAAATTAGACATGGAAAAAAGTAACAAAATAATTATACTTTTGTTGGAAAAATTAGTGACTATAGAAGTGAATAGCTCTTTGTCATGCAATATTTTATGAATATGATCACTATTGATGGTTCATCTAAGAATGACATACATAAACTCAAGTGCCTCTAACCATGACTTCTCATGGAGAGTGGTTTAGAGAAATGCAATGTCTAGAGTCTCCAGGTTCTGTGGAGATAGGGGATGATTTAGCCCACCCCATTACTCACGTTAGAAATATTTCCTAAGCATGTAGGATGGTAAAACAAAGTACTTAGCTGATGTATTGCAAGTACCAACCATAACTAAGAACATGATTTATGCTTATTAGATGGTGAAACAAGGACTACAAGTATGTTAATTCACATCTGATGGTTGTTATGTAGAAGACCAGGGAAATGATTGCAAGTTGATTGCAAAAGGTATGCATACTAGCACATTGTTTACTTTTGATATAGGCCTACCTAAAATGGATCTTGCTATGTTTACACAAGGTTCAAGTTTTGTGGCTGACAATGAAACTTAGCATAAGTGGATTGGTCATATCAATATGCAGGTTGATTGCAAAAGGTAAGTGTACTAGCACATTGTTTACTCTTAATGTATGTCTACCTAAAATAGATCTTGCTATGTTTACACAAGGTTCAAGTTTTGTGATTGACAATGAAACTTGGCGTAAGTGGATTGGTCATATAAATATGCAAGGCATGAAAAATATGTAGTCAAAACACATTGTGGATGGCTTGCTAAAGTTCAAACTTGATGGCTTGCTAAAGTTCAAACTTGATGGAATACATAAAGTATGTCAATTTGGAAAGTAGATAAGGCATGCATTTCCACATGAAAGCATATATACAAAAAGCCATTTGACTTTATACATTTTGATATGTGGAGTCCTATCAATGGTTGCAAATATTTATATCTCCTTCATTGATCATACTCAAAAAGTACGGGTTTACTTTATACATGAGAAAAATGAGGTGTTCACTACATTAGAAAAGCTTTAAATAATTGGTTGAGAAGAAGGTAGGGTTGCATATTAAATGTATGAGGTCTAATAAAGGGGAAGATTACTTCACCAACAATTTTTCTCATCTTTTGTAAAAAAATAGTATTTTGAGGTAGTGCACATGTAGGTATACTTTGCAACAAAATGGAGTTGTTGTGAGTGGAATAACGGGCATATTACAAAGGTGGCTTTAACATTGATGTCTAAAATAGACTTGTATCATAAGTATTGAGTTGAATAAATTGCTACTAGTGTATACATTGTAAATAGGATACCTATGAGTAATGTATATGGTATGACACTTGAGGATAAGTATACAAGAAAAATGCCAAACCTGTCCCATTTAAAACAATTTGAATGTATTGCTTATGTGCATATTCATGATGAGTTGCACAATAAATTGAATCCTAAAGCATAAAAATCTATACTTGTGGGATATTTTATTAAGCAAAAGGGTTACATGCTCTATAATCTTGTTACATGTGAGTTAAGTTAGCAAGAATGTTGTCTTTGATGAAATGAGCAATCAGTATAACAATGTGTACAATACAATTGGGAATAATGTGCATAAAAGTATGGCAATGCATAAAACAAGTCAATAATCATAGATATTTAGTGGGACATATGAGTCTCCTAGTCATGGCTCTATTGAGAAACCTTGGAATGATAGATTATGGTTACAGATCACTCTAGCAAGTATATCATAGTTGTCAAGGAAAGGTAAGGAGAAGGTTGGGGATTCACTATTATGATTGATGTACCATCAAGGTTCTCTCATGTTGATGTAGATTTAGATGATTTTGAGCAAAGCTTGGATGAAGATTTTGAGATTCCATCTATTAATACACATGGTGTGAAAAAGGCATAAGAGATCTAAGGCATAGTGAACTAGGTTTTCCATATGCTTATGTTGATATTTGGCATTGATATTTATATATGGATATGTTTATGGTAACCTTTGAAGCTTGGATTGGATGTATTTGGGTATTAGCCAATTGCTTCAATGATTCTTCACTTGTGGATTGAAAATATATTGAACATATATGCTCCCAAATGTATCATTGATGTGTTTGGGCTCCATAAATATAATATGCTTAATGCATTGATCCTTATTATGTTCTTGAACATTTTGGATTCACTTCTAGTGGAAGGCACTTGTATTTACTTGCAAAAGCTTGGTTCTTTAAAGATAGTGCGAGTCTCTCACTTATGTATATGCTCAATCGATATATGCATAAACTATTCTTACAAATACTCCCTCTTATGGGATGATTTGCTTTTGAGCATTTGGATATCCTCCTATCATTGTCAATGGATTTTCAATGGTAGATACTTGACACACATGGGTTTTATGCATCTATGTTTCTAATGTTCCGTATGCTTTGACAGTTCTTGATATTTGGTTGGTTGCATTCTCTATATATCTTGGATTACTACTCAGATATTGATGGTAGTGGAAGCTTACTCCATTGGTCATTTGCTTACTAATTTATGGTCATTTACTGCAATTTATGGACAACAATGCTGAATATTTTTTATTAGCAGTTTCTTTGCATATAGGCACATTGTTTGAGCACTCTATTGCATACTGTTTGTGGACAGCCATATATCCTTTGGTCCCCCATTTCTTTCTCACCCCATTTGGTTCAGTTTTGGGGCTACCTTGCTATAATTATAGCAACCCATACTCTTGTACTTTGCCTTCCAATGCAATCGTTATGGTAGGTACTTCTCATATATAAGTAGATATTGCTCTTTTCAACATTGAAAAGATTGATGGTAACAAATTACAATAGTGGAAGATATAAATATAACAATTCTTAGTACAAAAGAAGTAAGTTAAGTCATTGAAATTATAGTGCATAAAGCAAAAGCTTTATAATACAAAGGATTGGGAAAAACTTGATAAGCTATGAAAGACCACTATAATTTTTTCATTATCAAAGCAGGTATATTCCAATGACATTGACACTCTAAGGGTGGTGCTTATGCATTATGGAAAAAGATTTATGATCTTTATGATAAGAGAAGCCCTATGTTTTAGTTGTATTGATTGAAGAAGCTTGTGGACCTTTACATCAAGGAGGGCGCTCCTTTGTCTACACATTTGAATGATTTCTACTCTATTTTCAACCAACTTCTTTCACAAGACATTAAGTGTGAGGATAATATTAAGGCTTTGTTCTTGCTTACTACACTACCTAAGTCATGGGATACTTATCGTACTGCTACGAGTATACTAATCCTATTGAAGGTTGTTTTAAATGTAGTGATAGAGAGAGTGTTCTACTAATAGAGAAGTAAACGAAAACAATATTGATGTAGCTTGCACTTCTCATGCATTGACTAGAGGCAAAAATGTTAGAAATTGTTATAATAACCATGGTAGAGACTCACAACCCAACAATAATCTATCTCTGTCTCATGGGCAATCTTGTAGTAAGTCCCATGGTCACAAGTTCTCTTGTTATGGGCAGTAGGATCATATTAGGCCGCAATGCCATAAACTATGCCATGATAGGTGCAATGAGAAGTGCAAGGGAAAAGTGTAGAAAAATGCAAAGTTCACTAAGATTGTACCTAAACCTAATGTAAAGATAGAGGAGTTAAATGCCTTGGAGTATAGTTTTGATGGCTACATTCTTTCAAATTCTTTGATTCCCTCCAAGTGTACAAGTTGCCCATGCATTACAAACTCCATATACTGCTGAGAGAAGTCCATAGAGATTTTTCCCTACTACTGAAGCCAAGCACATCCCAAAACAACATCCATGGGACCCATATCAAGGGTAATTAAGTCCACCTTTGCTGTGTAATTTTCGGCCAGCATAAGAGACACGGTGTGCATACATGGGAGATCACTTCCTCATTTCCATTGGCCACTTGAACCCGAAGAGGTTGCTGTAATTCAGTGGGAACACATGTCAAACGGCCAAGAGTTGATTTATTCACAAAACTGTGCGTGCTGCCACTATCTATGAGAATGTATACACTCTTGCCATCAATGTTACCATGTACTCGTAGGGTGTTCGGGCACCTAGAGCCGGTCCATCTCTTAATGCTACTTAGTTGACTGATGCATCATCTACTTACTCTCAGTATTGGCTTCTTGATTCGAGGCCTTCATTCCATGTTACCATATACTCGTAGGGTGTTCGGGCACCTAGAGCCGGTCCATCTCTTAATGCTACTTAGTTGACTGATGCATCATCTACTTACTCTCAGTATTGGCTTCTTGATTCGAGGCCTTCATTCCATATTACCATATATCACCACCGATTTCATAGCTACCATACTATTATGGGTTCTATCAAACTAGGAGATGACATTGCATTGGATATCATTAGTATAGGTGATGTTAGACTGCAATTTAATACTAGTACTCCTTTTGTGTTTCATAATATTTCCATAGCTTGGCTTTGACAAAAAGCCTTATTTCACTTGGACAGTTGGATGATGATAGGTACCATATCTCCTTTGGTGATTATTCATGAAAGATCACCCATGGTAGTCTTGTTTTACTAGAGGTGCCAACGTTGATAGCCTATAACTTTACTTGTTTCTAGGTCTGTTGTGACTATGAAATGGTTGTGATCAATCTTCTACATATCTTTGAAAGGAATGAGAGTATTAACCCGTTTGCAGTATCTTTCACGCTTGGATTATTCTTGTTTTTACTTATGTGATCATTGACTTTATGGCATGAAGACTCATAATTCACATAAGCGCAACTCCACTTCTTCAATATACCTTCCATTTATTTGGATTAAGCCTCAAACTATCTAGATACCTAAGTATGATGTGCATCATACGGGTGAAAACTGACAGACAAAATCTTAAGAGCACAAGTCATTTGACAAGAGCAAACCCTTTTTACTTGTTTTGATATAGGGAAAATAGCCAAAAGGAGGCACGATAGTCATCAAATTTGGGCCTCCAATGGGAAAAGTGTTAAAAAAGAAACTCCTCGTGTGAAAGAAATGCACAAATCGATAGAGAAGACATTGAATATCACCTTAGACGATTCAGAGAAGGCCATATTTGAAGCAGACAACAACAGCAGACGGGGTAGAGCAAATGGAGGCAGCCATGGCCGCGGATGTTGTGACCATTCAAGGAGATGAAGGTTTGCTCCCTAAAAGAGAGACACACACAGGGAAATAGAGAGAGGGTTTGTCAGCGTGCGCCAACCCAAATTTTTCTCACTTATGACTTGGACCCTTTCAATGATGCATTGCCTTCTATCCCTCATGATATTAACATGTATCCTAATTCCTTAATTCTTTTGTGTGCGAAAAGACTAGATCATTTTCATTTTTACTAAACATTTTTTTAATCTTTTGTTGGGAAATGCTTAAATTGTTGTAATTTTTTCTTAAAATATAGTTCTTTACATGCATTTGGGACACAATCCTTTTCCTTTTCTGAGATTTATTTTTCAAACATTTCTCTTTTTCTTTTTGAAAGTGCAAAACAATTGAATTAAAGAATAAAATTGAAGAGTTGTAGCATAGAAACATGTAGCAACGGGTAAGCTAGCTTTGAGGGTTTGCCACACCCACATCTTACTTGACCTCCTTATGGTAAAGTTAGACAAAGTGGCTACTAGATTGGGGAGCAATTTTGTAGTAGCTTCATCAAGGATTACATGTTGACAGGCTACCATCACATGCTATCTTTGTGTATAGACATGGATCCATATCATTGCGGGAATACCCCTCCCTAGGGGCCCACTTGAGCTTATAAAGGCTCTTCTTTAATTTATACACTAGTGTTCACTACCTTTTTCCACAAAGCCCTTAAGTTATTATAAATGTCCTCATGCAATGTAGAAAAGTTGTCTTAACATCCATCTGATAAAGATTCAAATCTGATTGAGCAACCAAGGCCAAGACTAAGCATAGGATAGTCATTTTGACCATAAAAGAGAAGATCTCATCAAAACCCAACTCCTTTTTCTTGCTTAAATCCCTTAGCAATCAATCTAGTCTTATATGCTAGCTTAGGGTGACTAGGGGTACTCTTCAACTTGTACACCCACTTGCCGACAATGCATGCTTTTCATTAAGTATGATAACCAAATCCTATGTATGGTCCTTGTACATTAGTGAGTCAAACTCAAACTACATAGGCATGTCCCAATAATGAGAATCACATTTGTACATAGCCTCCTCATAGGTAAGTGGCTTAGTAGAGTTTGTCACCATGACATGATCCATAGAGGGCTCATAGGGATCAAGAGGATGTGAGGCTCTAGTAGAGTATCTCAAAACTAGCCATGGGGATTGTACAACATGTCCTCAATGTCTAACATCATGATCATGCATAAGAGACATATCTTGTGTCTCTACATCATCAACAACTGTAGCAGTTGTCTCATTGGGGCTAGAGGTTCCTTCTGAAAAATAATCACCTGACGTATTTCAATCACCTACTTTAGTCTCATATATGCATCTTATCCTCATGGAAAATAACATCATGGCTATGGATTACCTTTTGAGCTTGTAGATCCCAAAACCAATGGCCCATCTCACATGCATCCCCATATCGAAGAAAGATGCATTTAACAAACTTTGAATCCAACTTATTGAGCTTGTCTTTGGGAATATGATAGAAAGCCTCACATCCCATGACTCACAAGTATGCATACAAGGGAGGTTTACCAGGCCACATCTCCTTTGCAACTGTACCACCAAGAGTAATACATGGAGATCTATGGATGAGATGCGTAATAATGGTAATTACCATAGTCCCAAAATGTTGCAATAAGCGAGCTCGAGTAAGTATACTATGGACTCTTTTCTAAATAGTCCTATTCATATGCTCTGCACCACCCTTCTATGGTAGGGTATATGGGATAATCAATTGATGCTTGATACCCCTTTGATTGTCGAAACTCCCATTTTCCTTCTCAATCTCATGAGAAACATCTAATACATTGCATATACCCTCAATAACATAAAGCAAATAGCCTTCTTACTATTTCTCTTACCGATAATATCACATCCAACAAAGGACTACACTCACTATGATTCCTTTAGCAAGAGAAACAAAAAGAGAGACTAGAATCAAAAGTGTGCTATTGTAGTCAGAGAACATGGAAATTACATCAAATTTCATCCTACAACTCCATTCTTTAGTTTATTGCCATCAATTCTAAAAACTATGCAATCTTATATTACGTGTTGTAGATATCTTCTCCTATTGCTATGTCTTTCCTCTTCCTTTTCTTCTCCCACATTTTTCCTCTTTTATTAAGGTTCCTCCCCCATGCCAAGTGGCAAAGATACCATTAAACACTTGAAAATTCCACTTGAGACCCCAAATATTACATTGAGACTACAAATTCTATCAGGAAGGCCACACTTCCTACAACAAGAATGCAATTCAAAACTAAATGACAAAAATACTTGGCAAACACGCAAATTACCACTTAAGACTTTCCTTCATTAACATGAATCCTACTATGGAAAAGCTTTGAAAGTCAAATGAGCAGCATTTCACTACTTATCTAGCTTATCAGCATGTAGTCACCAGTGATATGCCCATGGTTATACATTTTCACATACCATGATTAGCCCACCCCTTGGTTTGGAACACAAAGTATAAGAAAACCTTTATCTAAAAATCCAAATCAACTCTACCAAAGACATGCTCTAACTTCCAAAATCTAGTCAATCAGGACACCAAGGCACAAAACTGCTCATAACCTTTTATCCCTAACTCAGATCGCTGAGGTCTCTAGAGGAAAGTTGTAGTTTCAATTCCAAAATACAACTAGATGACATCAATGTCAAATTTCAAAAACTTCAATCTCAAAAAATCATTGCATAGTTTGCAATTCTACATTTCTACATATAGGCTAGTATAGACATCAAGCTTCCACAGTGCACATCTCCCACATACTTACTCAGTCAACTACCCAACTTGGTAGAGATCCTCCTTAGATACGAAAGTACACTCTGAGCATGCTATACATCATTTGAAACCCTTTTATAAACACCAAATTTCAAAATATCAAAATTGTCCAAAACTACTAACCATAAAAAGCTGCTCTATGACTTGTATATACACTACTTATAGCAATCGTATTTACATGATTCTGCAAATGTATTTCTTGAGACAAAACCCACTAATCATGCTTTTATGAACTGGCCCATCTACATACTATAATAGATAAGTACCATTTTCAAACTTCTACTTGATCGTAAAGGGTCCTTCCCATGTAACTCAAATTTAGTTTGAAAAGTAGAATCAAGTCTACTATCATATCTCATGACTAGCATTCCCTTATCAAGGTTCTTTCTCCTTAATTTCATATTGAACCATTATCTCCTTTTCAAAAATTTTTTACTATAAGAGTACATTGCTTTGCTGTCTATCCACTACAATTTATGAAATGTCAGTCCTTTGTCAACTTCTAACCCTAGCTAATATAGCTAACATCTTCTTTTACAAACTCTGTTGTTATTGGTAACATGCATCCATAGGCATTATAACCTCCTCACCATATACCAAATGAAAAGGAATGAAACCTATATTCGACTTTTGAATCGTCCTACAAGCCCATAAATCTTTATACATGTACTTCTCCCAATCCTTTTGATGGTCTTCCACCAACTTAAATAGAATATTTTGCAAAGTTCCATTGAATGATTCTACCAATCCATTGCATTGAGGGTAGTAAGGGCCAGCAACATATCCTTTAGATCTAACTTCCTTCGTAGTTCCTAAACTAGTTTATTCCTGAAACCATACCCTAATTTGTTACTATTTTCAATGGTATCCCAAACCTACACCATATATCCTCCATCAAAATTGGATTATATCCTCTTTCTTACATTTCTGAGTGGCTTTTGCTTCAAGCCTTTAGGTCATGTAATCAACTATAGTAAGGATATAATACTTTCATATTTTAGAACTTTACAAATACAAACCCATTTCGCGAATGGCCTATAAGAAACAATAGCTTTAGCATGTTCCAAAAGCCATGCCCTCTTAGCAAATGATTGACAAGCATGGTAGCTTTTACACAAACAGGCAACATCAACACTCAAACTAGGCCATGTGAGTCTTGTTAAATGGATTTTCCTTTTGCTTAGCTCAAATCCAAAGTAATCTCCACATTCTACTTCATGATAAGAAGATAAACAAGAAGCTAGAATTTTAGAGCTATCTAATACTCTTCTCAATACATTATCAACCCCTCTCATATATAGTCGCTCGCCTATGAGCGTGTGTAACTTAGTCCTTTTAACAATTTCATGCCTTTTACCCTTATCAACCAAAGATTTCAACTAGCTAGTTTTTAGGAACTCTTCAATCAAACAAAGGCTTTCCTTTCCTTCATATCTAGGATTGTCTACCCTCATGGTAGCAACATAACTTGAAATAGCATTTTTAGCCGATTCATAAGCTCTAGTGTTGATTTCCCTACTAATATGCCAAATTTCAAATTTTTGTAGTTGCTTAATTAGTCCCCTTAACTTAAACAACCAATTCCTCAAGCCTTCCTTCTTAGCTTTCCAAACATTTTGAGCTTGCTTGACAAATAGCATAGCATCTTCCTTTGCCACTACCTTTCTATATCCCAATTGAATACATTGTTTTAGACTAGCATGTAAACTTGTATATTTAGCCTCATTATTGCTGTATATTTCCTTGCTTTCTTGAATTTTTGAAAAAACTTTTTGTCCTTTAGCATTCAAAATGACAAATCCAAAACTTCCCTTTTTTAGCATTCTTGTATAATTGCCATCAAAAAACAACGTAGCGTCTTTATCCTTCATTTCCTCATGAATTTGATGATCCGGGATCAACTATCATTTAATAACAACTCCAGTTTCAATAAGCTCTTCATAGGTCAAAATGTCAACTAAATTAGCTCTTATTGTATCCTCTTTCAAATAAGTCAATTTGAATTCCTACAGAACTAGCAGTCACATAGCTACCCTCGGGGCATTTTTAGAAGACCACAAAACCTACAATTGTAATTGGGAACTAGTAAGTACTACAAATGGCTTGTGAATCATACATGATTTCCATCTTTTAATTGCGTATACCAACCCCCATATTAATAGATAGTCTTCCATCCAAGCCTTTTCGGTTGCCTCAATAAATCTTCTTGCGTAAAACACAAGTTGCATATAAGATATTCCCTTCCCTTTCTACATCAAAATAGCTTCGAGTACATTCTTTCCAATGTTGATTTTGATGGAAAAAGGTTCATCCCAATTTAGAAACATAAGAACTGGCAAAGTACTCAACTTCTCCTTTATCTGTAGGAATGCATCCTCTTCATTTTAGGTCCAAACTAAATGATCTTTCTGAACTACTTTCTATAGAGGATACACATATTCAATTAGCATATGAAAAGACCTTGATAGGTACCTTAGTTTATGAACAAAACTCACCAATTCTTTTACCATTTTTGGAGAATCCATAAGAAGCACAACCTCAACTTTACTAGGTTCAAGTGAAACACCATTAGCAAACACTTGATGACCCAAGAGTATCACTTTACCTCTTGTTATTTTGCATTTATCAGAATTTAGTTGTCCTCCATCTTGATCTAGCTTGCAAAAAATCTCATCAATCTTTTCTGCATGCAAAGCTCTAGAGTTCTATATGAAGAAATCGTCCATGAATGCTTGTAGGGACTTTCCAATGAAAGGGCATTAACCCATCTTTAAAATCTAGCATATGAATTCATCAAACCAAAAGGCATTACTCTATAATAGAAACATCCCCAAGAAGTAATGCATGCTGTATTTTTCTAATCCTCCTCTACTATTTTGATTTGGAAGTATCTAGAATACCCATTGTATACACTATAAAGCTCACGACCTACTATTTAAGGAGCTTGTGTCTGACCATGTGAAACATTTTTTGAATAAAGTGATTGAGGCTTTGATCGAAGCTGTGAAGATTAAACATAATAAAGCCACATCTTAAAGCCCCCAAGCTAATGGGCAAGTAGAAAGTACTAATAAGTAGCTTGTGTGAATCGCATCTAAGACCATATTTGCAGAAAAGCTTGATTGGGATAAGAAGTTGTATGTGGCTATTTGGGCTTACAAAATGACATTAAAAAGAGCTACATTCCACCACCCTTTTAAATTAGTATATGCAAAAGAGTGTGTTTTACCTTTGGAGATTGAGCTACCTATAGTAAGGTTTTTTCTAAACCATTCTTTGGGTAAATAGGAAGCATTGCAAGAAAGACTCACTTCCCTTGCATGCCTTAACAAGATTCGTTGCAAGCCTTGCTACATCACAAAGTAGGGAAAAAACAAATGAAAATGCTTCATGACCTTTGGGTTAAGAAGTATAAATTTGATAAAGGTCAATTAGTATGTCCTATATTATGATGCCTATCATTGTAAGCTATTCCCAAGCAAGTTGGAACCCAAATGGGATGGTCCATATCGGAAAGAATGGCTCTACAACTATTTTAACAAATTTGTAAGGGAAAGAGTTCAAAACTAAAGTGAACTTCAATAAACTGATGCCCTATTATGTGTAGGGGGGTTGACATTGGACTTGGTGCCTTTGCAGGTCCTTCAAGATCTAGCTTAAACTTGTAGAGGGTATCTAAATGGAAAAAGTTATTCCTTATCGTGAGCATCCATATTTAAAGCAGTGTTACCACCAAGGCAAAGTGATTTGGTGGAGTAATGGTTATCATATTACTAAGTGGTAGAATGGATCTTTCATGCGAGACATTCAACTCTATTTCCATCATTATCATCAAGTCCTTACAAGCATCCCTATTGAGTTTAGTGAGGAAGGAGGGATTGTACATGTCTTACATCCCATCTTTAGGTTAGACTTTCATTATCATAAGTATGAATAGATTGATCGCCATGGCAAGTTACATCAATGAAGCCTTGGTTTATACATTATATTTTGATAGAGCTTCTCAAGGACTTGCTAAGCATGCAAGTGTAGGAGTTGTCATAAAAGAAACCCATCATCGAGTGGTTTTAAACATGGGAGTATATTTAGGTATTGCTTTTACAAATAACATGGCAGAATACGAGGCCTTGCTTATGGGGTTAAATCTAGCCAGACGTGATGGTATTTGTTGATTATTGGTGAAAGGCCACTCGCAATCAGTGATCAACCAATTGAATCAAGACTTATAGTGTGAGGGATCCCATTCTAAGGTTGTACCATCATGCAACCTTAGACACCCTTAAGACCTTTGAGACAATGACTTGCTGTCTGAATCCCCAACGTAGTGGAATCGCTTTGCAAACTCCCTGGCTAATTATGCCTTTATTCAAAATGTCTTTCTTAACTATGGTCTTGAGGGGCTTTTACAATTGCCTCCTAATATTAGCCTAAGGACTGCTTGTTACTGACATGTCTTATTTTGGCTATCAATGGCTAGTATGGGTTATGAGCCAGGTGATTGACCATCTTTCTATTCTATCATGGGCGCGTTGGATCATTCAATGGCAAATTTGTCAAACACCCCTTGTCATTTATGCAAGGGGGTTAGCTAATAATTTGATGCATTTAGTGTAGAGCTTAAGTGGCCCATCCCCTTAGTCTAGTTTTGTGCTTCAATAAGGTTTATGTGGGGACCAAGGGTTTGCTTTCAAATAAAGGTTGTTGAATGATGTGCTTTATGGTTATATTTCATTAGGCCAAGAGGGCCCTTTGTTCTAGGTGATAGCAAACTCCATTGTGTGAGAGGAAGGGGGCAAGGAGAGTTCTTGCCTCACACACACACACACACACACACACACACCATTTGATTTATAAGCAACACTATTTTTTACAAAGGGGTGACGTTGTCTATTGGAGCCATAAGGAGGGATGGCCCTATGTTTTTTAGGAGGGAAGGGAGGCATTTTTAAAGGAAAAAGGGATAGTGAAGGCAATGGGGGAGTGACTCAAAAGTGAGGATGGAAATCTCCTTGAAGTAAGAGGGAAGGGCAAGGCAAGAGGCCCTAAAGAGCACATGGGATGAGGGGGTGACCATGAGAGGTAAGGTAGGGGGAGAGTAAGTGGTAGTGGACATGGGGAACAATAAGTGATGAGGAGAAGGGAGAGGGTAGGTGGCATAAGGAGGGAAGGGATTGGGGGGGAGAGAAGGCTAGTTGGCCATCTCTCTCTCTCTCTCTCTCTCTCTCTCTCTCTCTCTCTCTCTCTCTCTCTCTCTCTCTCTCTCTCTCTCTCTCTCTCTCTCTCTCTCTCTCTCTTCTTCTATCCTTTTTTCCCATTTTCCATTTCTTTATTTCTTTTTTGTGGGAGAGTCACACAAACGGGGGAGTCACACAAACGGGGGAGTGAATCACATGCACTCACCTTTGAAGAAGTCAAGATATCCCGATTTTCTTTTTTCCCTTATTTTCCTTTTTCCTTTATTTCTTTTTTCTTTTGGGAGAAGGGAGGTCATATGCTCTCACGTTTAAAGAAATTGACATGTCCCCATCTCAGTAAGTACTAGGGGTATCTTTTCTAGATGCAATTTATTCCATCCAAGTTGCATTATGATTTGCTCTAATACCACGTAACATACCTACCCCTAGCGAGGCTAGAGAATGCAATATAGGGTAGCCATTTGGACACCTCTCTGTAAGCAACACCATCTATATCCCCTAGGATGCATAGATTGAGTTGATTGAGTAGTTTTTGTGAGTCTAATTCATAGCAAAATGTCAACGCCTTAGCCCAAGGATCAACTAAAGAGTTCTAAATCCTATTATCTTCCTAAATTAGGAATCTAATGCCCATCCCAAAGACACCATATGGGAGTTCCTTAATTAGCAATCTAACTAGACTACATGGAAGTTCTAAATCCTATGATCTTCCTAAATTAGCAATCTAATGCCTATTGGAGCCCCAAGAGGAAAACCAAGGAAAAGGGGATTCTACTGCAAGAAAATCTATCTTATAACATCAACAAGCTTTTATTTCATTCTTTTGATCATCAAAACAAAGAAAACAGCAAATCTTCACGCAGCATCATAATAGATATCTCCCACGGATTGATAGAATCAACCATAATCTTCAACATCTTCATAGAATCCATCAATAGAACAATGAACATAAAGGAATACAACATTTTTGAATGGAAATTAATCACATAGTATTCATCTTCAATGTCTTCATAGTTTTCTCTCTCAATCTCTCATATACAGTTACACTGTTTTGATAGAATTCTCTCTCTCTCTCTCTCTCTCTCTCTCTCTCTCTCTCTCTCTCTCTCTCTCTCTCTCTCTCTCTCTCTCTCTCTCTCTCTCTCTCTCTCTCTCTCTCTCTCTCTCAATAGTACATCATATCCTCACTACAATACTCTAATAATGACTCTCAATAATCCTTCTTAGGTCGTGGATACACCTCCCAAGAGGTATATCTGATGTGAAGAGGCACCAGAGCCACTACAGTGTCTCTTCATAGCTCACTACTGCACTGTCACTCCAGTCTTCTCTTCAGCCTTCAGCAGCTGCTTCTTCCATTTGTTTTAGCTCTTTTGAACTTAGATTCATCCTTTCCAAAGTTAGAAAACTTTCCCAAAATCACACATACATTCTACAGAACACTTATAGAAGATCTACAGAACAGTACAGTATAGGACCAAAGCAGATACAAAACAGTTACAGAGCAGAGACAGAGGCTCTATAGAAGGTTTACAAAGGGTTACATAAGGTCATCAAAACCTCATCCACTCTCAACACATCCCCACACTTAGAAAGGAAGCATCCTCATGACCTAAGGAAAAGAAGAATATAAGTTCACTAAAGAGCTCAATTTTGATCTTCTTCAGTATCTTAAATAATCTCTCCAAACCACGACCTCGACTTATCACCTATATCTCTAGAAAAGAATACTACTAAAGGAAGACTTCGTTATTCATTAACACATCTGATTAATCAATTGAAAGTTGTCACAAATTTGTAAAGGATATAAAAGGTTATTCTTCAGCTTTCCACCATAGGCTTGTCATCCACCATCACCATCAATAGTTGAAAAGAGCCCTCGAACAAATTATTCAACCAACATGAACTCATCACATACAAATTAATCCATAACACAAACACTAAACACAACCATCTGAATGACACCTCCAAAATAGATAAATATCATTAAGAATCATCCAAAATACATTGCAAAGGCATCAATGAATGTGATCCCTTTTGAAGGCTTGATGATTTCGAAAATGGTCCATGGAGAAGGACTCATCCACAAACGTCTTTGGAGGATTTTGAAAGAACTAAAGGCAGCACATCCTTTCTAGCAAAACAATATTTTAGCTAGCTAGCCATAGAGCATGAAAATATAGGACATCCAACTGTTGGGAATCAATGTTCACATTGACATTCATACAAAGCTTTGGAATGGACTTTTGATCATTATGGGAATGCCTATACATATATGCTAGATAACAAGCAAAATGAGCTGTCAATCTCACTAAAGGATCTAGAGATTTTGAATATTGGTGAGCAAAATGGAGGTAATTCTAGTATGCTTGACTAGGAGTGGTCCAGTCCCCTAGAATTAATGGCCAGTTTATCTGTGGTCCTGTGAGAGAATCAGTCGATCTCCGTCCTTTTCTTCTCAAAATCTGCTGATCAAATACTTCGCACCCACTAACCAAATGAGAGGGTTGAGAAATAGAAGTGGCAGGAGATGGAAATGGAATAAGTAAAAGAGGATGAAGAGATGGGTATGCAAAACCATAAAAGGAGGAATAAGATAAAGAAGGAGTGGCTAAAAATTTAAGTGAATTAGTTAGGAAAGGTGTCAATTGATAAGCAGGAAAAGTAGAAGGTATATGGATAGATGGAGAAGGGCATGAAGGGAAAAAACTCGATCTTCGATGAAAGAACAATAGGTAAATATAGGAATTTGAGGAAAATCCTCAGGTTTGAAAATAAGAGATAAGATAGCTACTAAGTTGGTTTTATAAAGGGAAAGATAAGTATTATAGCGATGGGCCATTTGTTGGTAGTACAATAGGCTAGGAATAAAGGGACCTAAAACAGATCATCTCTGATAGGCATCAAAGAAGGATGAATCGAATGGATGGTTCTTGGAAAGATAAGCTAGGAGATCCACCCTCAGTTGGTTAGTGCTCTGCACATGAGTAGAAGCTGTATTCTGACATTAATTCAGGACCACAGAATCAATCATTGAATGCCATGAAGTGTCAGGGCAAGTAGCCACTTTTGAAGAATAACACTGGAACATATCATCTATCCTCAACTCCAAATAGTTGACATATAAGGCAACTTGTAAAACCACATCCCTCACATACCAAGCCAAATCTACATCATCTGAAATCAATAGATCACGTCATAGATACATGTAAGACAACAACATGGTATCCGTCGTCACAGAATCTTCAAAAACCATACGGATGACTTCTGTCAGCAAATTAGGAGACCAAGCCCCACTCCAACCATCCCTGGAAGAGGGAGATCCATTGTTGAAAGCTTCATATAGAAGGCCAACTTCTGCAACTGATAGTGGACAAAGAAAGAATGGTCCGGAGGAACATACTCCTGAAAGTGCTCAAATGTAGACCATAACAAATCCATCCTCGACTGCAATCTTTCCACTTTTTCTTGAAACAACGGACACAATGTGGCATGTCTCTAGAGAACTTCCAAGTCTTGCTGAGATATAGAAGGAATAATAGGAACATTGGGGCTTGGAGGAATGGACCGTGACTGCGCCAGTTGGTCTTCCAACTGCTTAATCTGGGAAGCTCGTGATTCCAATGTATTATGAGCATTCTACAAAGCTGACAGTTTCACATCTAAAAGAGTCTGAAACTCTTGAGCTTCTTTGGACATTTTCTCTTTCTCTTCCGAAACTCTAGTGACCTCTAACTGAGCTTCTGCTCTGAATTTTTAAATAAGATATTTCTTCTCTCTGGGTCTCAACCATTTGGGTCTGTTGCTCCAACTGCTTAAATAGATCAGAAAGAGTGTCTTTAGCAGAGGCTAACTCTGTGGTTGCCTTATGCGACTGGTCTTTGGATTGCATCAATTCTTCATAGAAAGAAGCATATAAATGTTGAACACAAGTTGTCACTGAGAGTTCAATCAAACTCTAGATGTCATTACAAAGGAATGAAATAGCATCTCCTGACACTAAACTGTTCAGTGAAGGGACTGATATTTCCAAAGAACCCTCTCTATGTGCCCTGAATAAATTGTTGCATGTAAGGTAGGCAGGGAGGTCACTGCCAGAGGTAGCAGGAATTGTGACTGAAGGAATAACTGTGGGAGTTTTATTTGCCACACGCTTCAAGTGCTTCCACTGAATGACCAATGGAGGAGGAGAATCAAGATCCTCTATGTCAATAGGTTCTGAATCCTTTGAAGGTGGGGGGAGGTACTGGATCAGATGGAGGAGGTGGTAACACACCCTTCTTAAGGCCTGAGTATGTCAAGAAAACATATAAGTAGAAACCATAAGTGACATTTGTGACATTCCCTCTGGTCACTTTGACAAAATGTTGGTTCATTTTCGAAAGCATGTAAGTAGTTCAATCAATAGCAACCCCTTTTAACACCATCCTGGAAGCTGTGAAGAGTTCTTTGGACAAATAATGGAATGGTGTTTTGGCAAGCATAAACTTGTCTTGGAGGAACTGGCAGACTAACTTCCAAAGAGGATCAATGATAATGAAAAAAGATACTCCGTAAGTGTTAATCACTTTCTTCACATCCAGAACCTCTTTGGTCTGCTTTTGTAACAGCTTGAGAATCTCATCCTTAGAGAATAATTGTCTGGCTATAACAAAGGGTTCTCCTTTGTAGGGAAGAGACAAAGCCTTCCCTAACCCTCGGGGTGTCAACACCATGGAAGCACCATAAACCAGGCCCGACTTCTTACTATATGATGCAAGAAACTCATCACACAGGGATGGATTGTCTGGAATCAATGGGAGTGAAGCAGCCACGAAAGTTGCAAGTCCTGCTTTTGCTATAGGCTCAAAAGCTTATAGGGAAGAATAATCCCTACTGATCAACGGGACATACTGGATAGGAGGAGGAGCGTGAGGCGCCATTCAGATGGAAAACACACACACCACAAACACAGAAAATCACAAGACTGCTTGCAAAACAACCAAAATATCTATAAAAAAGAAATCAATCAAAAGAAGCACACACACAGACGCAACTAACCAATTGACCACCCCAAACAGCCCACATCCTAGAAAAAAATCGGCATGACCTCTACACATATGCGACCGAGAACTTCATGCGATGCAACAAGCAATCACCCAAAACCCCATATCAAGCAAAAAATAGAAAAAACTACAAACTGCACCCATAATCGTAGCACATAAGCAAACCGTAATACCATAAAAAACCTACTAGTAGGGGTGTGTATGCAATAGACTCAAGGCGCACTTAGTCCCAAAAGCAAGGAATCCAATTAAAAAGCAAAAACCACTGACTAGAAAAAATAAAGCACCTTAGTGTTTTTGTGGTTTTTTTTTAAAGTTGTATTTTAGGTGTGTTTGTATTGTGTATAGTGTTTGGTTTTGTTTATTTGTTTTTTATTCTCTCTTTTCTTATAATAATTAAAACGTGATATAGGACACATGAATATGGTGTGAAGTGTAAGGGCGAGATTTCAGCAATCCAACAAGTGTTAACAATGTGTTTGAATTTATCCATGATTCTTCAGCTAATTTTTTAAATTTAAAATGAATTTTCATTAGGTGAAGTATTAAATTTAGGGTTTTAGCTTCAAATAATACTTTGGCCATTTATGAAAACATTGCTCATTGAGAAATTATTGGCAAAAGGAGTAAGAGGGTTTGTGAAATTTTTTTAAATTTTTCTAAAAATATTTCTGAAATTTTACCCATTTTTAATGAAATTTGCTCATTTTGCATGTATTTTTGAAAGAATTTTGAAGTTTTGAATTTTTTGCAATTTATTTTCTTGAATTCCCACTTTAGAGAATATTGCAAATGATTTTAGTAATGTTGGAATTTTTTTTGAATTTTAAATGAATTTTAATATTTTTTTAAAGTTTTTTGTGTTTTATGTGTATTTTTATATGTTTTTATTTGTTTTTCGGGTTTGGAAATTAAAAGGCAATACCTGAGCTGCGTGCGAATAGCGGAGGATGATTGCATGTAAACAGTTGACTGCAAACCACCACCGCACGGACAAGGCGAAGGCGCATCCTCGTGCGTGAATGCCTGCGAACCATACCCGTACATGTGCGCACGCGGCGGAGAAACAAAGGAGGAAGAGGGGCCAAGGGGTAGAAACGGGGGCTAACACAGGGAAAAACGATGGTTAGAAGAAGGAGAAGGAAATGAGGTTAGGGTAGGAACCTAAGTTAATTAGGTTAGTGGCTAAGTTAAGGTTAGTGGAGTAACCTAAGTGAATGAGGTTAAGTTAGTAACCTAAGTAAATTAGGTTAAGTTAGTAACCTAAGTGAATTAGGTTAAGTTAGTAACCTAAGTAAGGGGAAGTTAGTAGAGACTAACCAAGGGAGGAGGAAATGGAGGAACGGCGTGGTGGCAGAGGTGGAAGAGGAGAGGAGGAGATTGTGGTGGAGGGGAAGGAGGAGTGGAGGCGATAAATACTGGAGGAGGGGAAGGAGGAGGGGAGGCGACGGTGAAGGCGAAGGGAGGAGACAGATAGTGGAATAGGGGAAGGAGGAGCGGAGGCAACGGTGAAGGCAAAGGGAGGAGAGGAAAAGGAGGCGGGGGGTCCGCGGAGAGAAGGAGGGAGAATGGCGAGGGCGCTAGCGGAGAGGAGGGAAGGGAGGAGATGGGTAGGGCACTGGCAAAGAGGAGGGAAGGGAGGAGATGGGCGGGGCGCTGAGTGGGGGCACAGATGGAGAGGAAGGAGGGAGAGGAAGATAGGGAGGATGGCGAGGAGAGGTAGGGAGGAGGAAGGCGAAGAGACGTAGGGAGAACGAAGGCGGAGAAGTAGGAGTGTGGAGAGGAACAGAGAATGGGGGAGCCGGCGAAGGAGGCACTCGAGGGAGAGGGAGGGAGACGCAGAAATCGGCAACGAACAGGTACATTACATTTTTTCTTTCTTTTTTTCTTTTTTTCTTTTTTTATTTTTTCCTTTTTTTTCTCTTTTCGTTTTTTTTTCTTTTGTTTTTGTATTTTTCTTTCATGAAGTGAAGAAATTCCTGTGTGTGTGTTTTTTTTTTTTTTTTAAGTGTATGTTATTTTAGTGTATGTAGTTTTTTTGTTGTTTTTTTTGTTTTTGTTTTCTGTTTTGTTTGTGTTTTTTTTTTAATGTTGGTGAAAATGTGTGTTGGTGGTTTTTTTTTTTGCTTTTTTTTGTTTGTTGTTTTTATTTTTTTCATTGGTTGTGTTGTTTTTTGTGTGTGTGGGTTTTTGTTTTTGTGTTTTGTGTGTGTGTGTGTTTTTTTGGGTGTTTTATTTTTAAAAAAAATTGGTATGATGGGTAAAAAGGAGCGCACCCCCATCTCGCGCGCCAGTGCGGAGCGGGCTTTTTTTTTTAAATTGCATCAACGGGATCAGACGGGGCAACGACATCGACACGCAAGGCACCAAGGTCATGGGGGCGTCCCGATGCACGTAAAACCAAAAACATGCGTGCACATGCGCGACATGATAAATGCTGCCACATGGCAAAAAGGAAGAAAATTTAATAAAACTCAAACCGGACGTCGAATCAAAAAACCGTAAAAATGAAAAATGTGTCAAAAGATGAGGAGAAAATGATGGAAGGAGGTGACATAGGTTCCAAGGCAAAATCAAGGTATTCACATGGGAAAAACACAAAAAACAAGCCCAAAAACACTTGCGTGTATTAATATCGAAAAATCCGCGCGTCGGAATGAAGTGCAAAAAGAAGGAGAAATGTGCAAAACAATGTGTCCAACAACCCTATCATGGAAAAACACAATTCCAATCAAAATAGGATGCATTCACATGGGAAAAACCCCAAAAAACAGACCCAAAAATGGACTCATAAATTAATACGGAAAGAATCGTGCACCGGAATAGAGGACAGTAAACATGAAAAATGTCCGAAAGAAAGGGATTCACAAGGCTCGCATATCAAAACTCAGTTTGGGGAAAATTAGGAGGGGTTCACATGGGAAAAACACAAAAAACACAGCTGAAAACACTCAGAAAAATTAATAGCTAAAAATCCAGCAATCGAAAGAGGGGGAAGAAAAAGAAAAAAGTGGGGGAAAGGTTGCCAGGACATGGCTATCAAATTAAACTGGAATTCTGGTGCAAATAGAGCATGTTCACATGGAAAAATGTGAAAAATAGGCATGAAAAAAGCCCGAAAACCTGCAAAAATTAATAACAGATAAACCGTCCATCATAATGACAAGGAGTAAGAAGGAAAAATGTCAGGTGGAATGGATAGGACAGGGCTGGTACCTCAGATCATGGTCTTGAAGCAATAAGGTCGCGTTCACATGGAAAATCGTCCAATTTACGAGAATTGCTTCAAAAAGTAATAACTCAAGAACCGTCTGTCGGAACAGTGGTTGGTAAAAAGAAAAAATGGGCAAATTGAAGGGATGAATAAGGTTGTAAGGTTGGATGTGAGTCGCAATGAACATAGGGTGCGTTCGCATGGAAAAATCACAAAACAAAGGATAAAGAAAAATTGTCAAAGAATAGCTCCGAGAACAAGGTGAAATAGAATGAAAGAGTGGGGAAGGGATCCCATCAGGGTAAAATGAAGTCATTGCATAGATGCATGATCATAACAGGGTATATGCATGGAGGTATACAACATAGACGTGCAGGGACGCATCCCCACACTTAAAATAGTAGCAGGAAGGGTACACCGAACATCAAGGACCTAAGACCACACATCAGACCAACCACGAACATCCCCACACTTAAGACATGACCGTCACTGAGAAACAAAACATGTAGGGTTAGAAAAGCTTGGCCCAAATTGCCGAGGAGTAATGTCGACTATCAAGGGTGCATCTTGTATCATTGTCGGCTACAGGAGGTAACAAGGTGTATTCACAGCACACGTCCTTCGTGGCAGGAACCACACGATAGCACCTAGGGAGGTAGCTGGTTGAAGGAATCGCATGAAATTCATCGATGACGATGAATATTGCACTCAACTTACGATCACTCAAAGGGAATGAAAAAACAGTCACTCACCCCATTACTAACATCACTCGAGCAAATAATGATGAAACCCAGAGCTCACACATGGTTTAGGAATCGACAAAGGAATGGTACCGAGAGAGTATGCCAGGGTGCACAATTGATGGTGCATTAGTGCGTCCAACCCGTCTGGCATATGTGCAAGCAGGAAGGCCAGGGAGCCTTATAGTGCAGTGTACAAAACAAAGTGACGTGTCCTGTGCTGATGGTAGAGACCCATATCGTGGGTGCATGGGGAAACGAGAATGTACCTAACTCCAAGGGTCGTAATGTCCCTCAATCCTCACCTCTCGATAATTGATTGAAGAAACGCCAATCATACTCAGCCCACCCTTTGTCTCATGCTCTATTGAAAGGTTCAAAGGGCAGCCCATTCCTGAAACCCATTGATGTAATCCTCATCGTCACTTATGCATAGGTTGTATGCCTTGTGCGCTTTTAATGGTGCAACTGTGCATCCCGCCCTGTGCCGACATCCACTGCAAGAAGGAAGACCAGGGAGCCTCATGGTGCAGTGCACAGGAACAGATCGTGCTTTGTGCATTGAGAGGCCCATCCATGCGTGCAACACTCCGTTCATACATCTCACCTCTCATTTGATTTAAAGAGAAAGACTGGTCACTCACTCCACCCTCTGTCTCACTCTCTGATAGATACAGAGGGTAGCCCATACTCGCATCCCCATCCTGTTAGGATGAAAGCTCACATCACTCAAGGGGTTGGTGATAAAGATCATGTCGGTTGTTGTTGTCATTAGGATCTTGAAGAGGAGGCGTACCCAAGGAGGCAGCCTACAAATTTGGTACTTCAATGATTTGTAAAAAGGGTCGTCTGTTAAGAAGGACAGATGGACTGATATTGCAAAGACAGCACACCAAGGGAGGTGGCTTTGAATTACTTTGCTGAAAAGGTTCTATTGATGAATCAACTATCCTGAACTGCAAGGTGTTACCAACTTTTCCACAGTCAGCTTCCCACCCTGGGGTGTTTCCACCTTTTCTTGGAACGAGGCCTATTATGACAGGGAATTTCTTCATTTTCTCCCATAACAGTTTTTTTCTACTTTTTTTTCCTCTTTTTCCTGTTTTTTTTTCGTTAAGAAAGAGAATGGTAGAAATACCATGTGTTAGGACCAACCTTGCCACTGTTGTTGGATCAGATGAGAAGAGAACAAGGTCGGGTTAAGATATATCTACGAGGGGTTAGCAGAACAAGACTGCCTCATGAGGAGAATCATAAGGGCTATCAAAAACACGACAAGAAGGATAGTGCGACGCCCAAAAGGGGGAGAGTAGGTCGATTGTGATTGTCAAGATCCCTAGGGAGGGAAGTACTTCTTCAGACGATAGCCATTGATCATGAAGGGATCATCAGAGGCATCAATGGTCTGCACCTGAACAGAGCCGTTAGAATTGACAGTAAGTACCTTATATGAGCCCATCTACCGTTGTTGAAGCTTGCCAGGAAACTTACTAAATCTTGAATCATAGGCTAGGATAAGATCACCTTCTTTTGAACTCCTTGTGCTTGATGAAACTATCATGATCGGCCTTGCGTCGCGCTTGAGTGGTTTCCATGCACTGTAGGGCTATCCGCGTATCTCATCCAAGCATTTCAAGTGCAGGAGACAGCGTTGCAGTGACTCATCATCTCCCAAGTGTTCTTTAACTGCCACTCGCAAAGAGGGCAATTCAAGTTCGACAGGGAAGACAGCTTATGTACCATATACTAGCTTGAAAGGGGTTTGTCCTGTAGCTGCCTTATGGGAGGTTCTATATGCCCAAAGGGCCTCTGTAAGTCGATCATCCCAGTCACGAGACGATGTGCAGCAATCGTTCTTGTCAGAATCAAGTAGAGGATGTGATTGGTGACTTCAACTTGGCCATTGGCTCTGGGATAATAGGGAGTGGACTTATGATGGTGGATCTTATACAGTTCCGTCAGCTCCTCCATAAATTTGTTAAGGAAATGAGTACCTCTGTCACTTACCAGCTCAAGGGGACTACCAAAACGGGTGATAATATTTTCGTACATGAATAGGGCTACGATGTTACCATCGTCCCGCTTCAGGGCTTTAGCTTCACACCACTTTATGACATAATTCGTACATACTAAGATGTATCTGTTATGCTTCCGTCTGGTAGGTGGATCAATGGGACCCACAAAATCAATCCCCCACTTCTCGAATGGCTTTAGGGGAAGAATAGGGTATAGTGGCATGGCACTTGTTTTGGTGGGTTTCCCCATTCACACTGACAAGCATCACATCTTTTACAATTGTCATATGCATCCTTGTGGAGGGTCGGCCACCAATATCCTGCTAACAGAGCCTTCCGGGCTGTCGCTTCTCCTGTGAAGTGTCCACCACATGGTTCGTCATGGCATGCTTTCAATACTATGCCGATTTCATCCCCTGTAATACATATTCGTAGCACTTCATCTTTGCCTCTCTTGTACAGTGCACTGCCTAGCAAAGTGTAGGGGGTTGATTCTAACAAAAGCTTTTTCTTCTCACGGCTTGAGATGCCATGAGGATATTGTTGAGTTGCTAGGAGATTGGCTATGTCTACATACCAGGGAGTAACTATTTCAACTAGAAACAAAGAAGCATCAGGAAGGTTAGGATCATCATGTTCCTCTTCTTCTATTTGAGGGATCCGTGACAGATGATCAGCTAGGGCATGGAAACGACTAGGCTTAGTGGCCACTTCAAAATCAAACTCTTGGAATAGAAGAAACCATCTCATCAGTAGTCCTTTAACATCTGCTTTGTTCATTATGAAGGATAGGGCTTCATGATCCACATAGAACTTGAAATGTGTTGACAGTAGATAGTGTCTAAACTTCTCTAGTGCAAACACCATTGCCAAGCACTCAAGCTTTGTCACTGTGTAGTTCCGTTCCCTATCAGTGACCTTTCGACTTGCATAATAAATGGGTTGATCTAATTTAGAGGGGCCCTTTTGACATAGGACAACACCTAGCCCTTCAACTGATGCATCTGTGTGCACATGGAACTCCTTCGTCCAATCAGGAGGTTGTAAAATAGGTGCTTGGATAAGGCACTGTTTTAGGGTATTAAAGGCTTCTTCACAATCATTAGTCCAAAGAAAGTTCACAATCATTAAAGGCTTGTGCAGAGGGGCTGTCTTGGTTGCAAAATGTGCAATAAATCTTCTGTAATAGCCTACATAGCCGAGAAATCCTCTCAATTGCTTGAGGTTTGTTGGTGTTGTTAAGGCGTCAATCTTTTCAATCTTGGCTGGGTCTGTTGCAATCCCTCGTGCAGAGACAATATAACCCAGAAGAACTCCTGATGAGACGCCAAAGACACATTTGTCGAGGTTGAGAGAAATCCCATACTCTCGGCATCTGTCAAAACATTGCTCCAGGTGTTCCTAGTGCTCACGGATTAAGCTATAGACACAAAAGTCATCAAGATACACCTCAATGAAATCATTAAGATGATTTTGGAAGGCAGCCATCATTACTCATTGGAAGGTGGCAAGAGCATTACAGAGCCTAGATGGCATCACTCTATAGGTATAGGTCCCCCATTCTGTGGTGAAGGTTGTTTTGGATTGGTCATCTTCTACGATTTGGACTTGGTTATATCCGTTGAATCCATCCAAGAGGGAACACAGCTCATGGCCTGCCACTGTGTCCAACAGTTGGTCTGTAAAAGGGATAGGGAAATGATCCTTCTTCGTCTTCAAATTGAGCTTCTGAAAGTCCACACATATTTGAAGTTTCCCGTTCTTCTTGGGTACTACCACAATGGGCGAAACCCATTCACTGTTAGCCACGGGATAAATGAACTCTGCTTCAAGAAGTTTCAATAATTCAGCCTTCACCATAGCAAAGTAATTAGGATTCATTCATCTTTGTCTTTGCCTTACAAGTTTACCTTTGATCTCTGGCCAGACTGTCATCCTCTGTAACTCTGAGAGGGAAACCTCCTCGGACCAAAATTAGGACCAAATTCCCTAGGCTTTGGTCCAATATCCTAGGTCATCATTTTAGACTCTAGCAAGTTAAATCTTGCCTTTTCATCTTTTTGTCTTCGTTCATGCATCTCTTTCAGAGAGAAAATATCCTCTGTATGGTTTTTCCGCAAATAATAGGAACATAAGGCTCTAGAAATAGTTGATTTTCGGGTACATTTAGTGGCTAAATGTCCCGCTTGATGACACTTTCTGCACCATGTATTAGAGCGCATCACATCTCTTCCAACTCCCGTAGGAGTGGATATATTGGTGGTATTCACCTTCAGCGGTCTGTAGTTGCTTTGTAATCACATCCATAAGCTCTTTCTTGATACTTGTAACTGAGTTGGATAAGTAGTCCTTCAGATTTTCACCTCCTGAAGTGCTTGTAGTAGGGTTTTGGGAAGTTTCTGTAATTACTGCATACACTAATTGGATTGATCCAGAAGGTCCTCTATTCTGGTTCTGATTCAGAGCTCCTTTTGAGACTTGGGGTTGTTGATTCCAGTTGGTAGGATTCCACTATTGTTGAGTCGCCATTGGAGAAACTGTTTGAGGCCACTGTTGTTGTAGTTAAACCATCATTTGAGGCACTGTCATCTGTGGTAACCACAATGAATTAGGTGCATTATCCTACGGCATTGTTTGCATTTGGGGATAGGGGTAGGGAACTGTCCCTAGGGCTACATTTGGTGGGTATACCATTCGTGGCATGGGAGGAGGTAAGACTCCTCTTCATAGAGTCATTGACAACCTTGCTTCAACTTCATCATACAATCTTGCACCTTCCACTGCAGCTTGCAAATTGACTGGTCTTCTCATTCCACGAACTTGCGAACTTCTAGTTGTAGACCTCTGAGAAACACTCCTTTCTGGATACCTTCATCCAAATGATGGTTAGTCCATCTCTTCAGGATGGATTCCATTCATGAGACATAAGCTTCTATTCTTTCTCCAAAGGACTAACTTAGGTTCATGAACTCCTCTCGCATCCGCTCTTCAAAACCTTCACGCCTGAATTTAATGAGAAAGGCCAACTTCAAGTCATCCCATGTGCCAAAAGTTCCTACTGCTTGTCTCTCATACCACTGAAACGCCGTGCCCTTGAAAGTGGTAGGGAATATTGCTAACCAATGCTTAGGGATTCTAGCATTGTTAGCCACACATGCTACCATAAATTCTGCTACATGAAGATCAGGGTCTTCATTGTACTCTCCCTTAAAAACTGGCAGTGAGACTACATTTGCTGGCCTGTCATCGATATTTCCAGGATGAATCTGACTAGGAAGGGGACATTGAGTCACCATGGGAACTTCTATAAAGAGTGCTTTTAGGGCGTCAAAGGAAGCTTCTGCTGCTAGCTCGTTCTCAACCTTGATTTTTGCCTTCTCTCTTCTTACATACCTCTGGACTCATTCTAACGCTTGCCTCTTGATATTGCATCATTCATCAGCGGGTTGGCTCCAACCAATTGTTTGATACTCAACGGAAGAGAATCAGAGAGGAGCTTTAGTCTCTGAGGGATTCTCTGGCCAACATCTCTTCTACTTCCTTCTTTTCAACATCTCTGAATTCGGCTTTCAACCCACTATAGAGGGGGAGATATTCCGTTTGAAGTATCAAAACTCATTCTTCTTAGGATTGTTGTTGTGTTATTATAATAATGCTAGCTTCTGAGGGTTTCAACAGTGTATGTTGTGAAAAACACTCTATCTACCAACTTCTAGTGGGTTGCTAATTGGACAAATAGAAGATTGTCATGGCACCAAGCATCCCACATATCTTGCTATTGAGCATCCACGAACAAATTTCAACTCTTGTCATTCTTATTTTCGTGAACCTCCACAGCCCACGGCTCCTAAAGCTTCTTCACAATCTCCCACTTGATGATGTCTAGAAACTTCTCAATGAATCGCAATTCTTCCATGGATAGTCATTCTCTCTGCTTCTGTTCTTCAGTTTGTTTCCAAACAGTTTGCCACCAAGAGGCAAGTTTATGTTGCCTCAACGAGAAGAGGAAACAGTCCACCACATAGAGCATGCATCATGATGGTAATATGTTTCCACCATTATGGGATAGACTTCTTATGGAAAGTGGCTTTGATAATGAGAATCTCCAACTCTTCAGTGGAAGAAGGAACTTTGCAAACTTCCATTGAATTCTCCTCTTCTTGGCAATGCCATTTCCTTCATTTTCAGCCTCTTTTAATGCTTGTTGATGGCAAGTTTTCCCGGCTATGCACCAAAAACATGGAGGCCCAAGAGGAATACCAAGGAAAAGGGGATTCTACTGCAAGAAAATCTATCTTATAACATCAACAAGCTTTTATTTCATTCTTTTGATCATCAAAACAAAGAAAATAGCAAATCTTCACGTAGCATCATAATAGATATCTCCCACGGATTTGATAGAATCAACCATAATCTTCAACATCTTCATAGAATCCATCAATAGAACAATGAACATAAAGAAATACACCATTTTTGAATGGCAATCAATCACATAGTATTCATCTTCAATGTCTTCATAGTTTTCTCTCTCAATCTCTCATATACAGTTACACTATTTTAATAAAATTGGCTCTCTCTCTCTCTCTCTCTCTCTCTCAACAGTACATCATATCCTCACTACAATACTCTAATAATGACTCTCAATAATCCTTCTTAGGTCGTGGATACACCTCCCAAGAGGTATGTGTGATGTGAAGAGGCACCGAAACCACTACAGTGTCTCTTCATAGCTCACTACTGCACTATCACTCCAGTCTTCTCTTCAGTCTTCAGCAGCTGCTTCTTCCATTTGTTTTAGCTCTTTTAAACTTAGATTTATCCTTGCCAAAAGTTAGAAAACTTTCCCAAAGTCATACATACATTCTACAAAACACTTACAGAAGATCTACAGAACAGTATAGTACAGGACCAAAGCAAATACAAAACAGTTACAGAGTAGAGACAGAGGCTCTACAAAAGGTTTACAGAAGGTCATTAGAACCTCATAACTCATATTAAAACCATTCCAAACTATCAAAAACTATTCAATAAGCTTCCAAAAGATTTAAATCTTCATCAAACATTAATCCATGCTTCATACAGAAGAAAATCAGAACAAAACAAAAGCTTTATAGAAGGTATACATAACCAATCAAAACCTCAATAGAACCTATCAGAATATCACAGAGCTTCATATCTCCACTAAGAATCATCATGAACTTACAAAACATAATCAATATCATCCAAAACACTCTCAAACACTTCCATTAACAATCATACATTACTCTAAATCCATCAAAAATCAATCAATCAGACCTCAAAAACAACAAAAATCATTCAAAAACTCAGTCTTTTTCACTCTCAACACCTATCCTAAAGAGATCACATGGGATTTCCTTAAGGATAAGAGTGACCAACATTGCTGCCATAGAGAATGTGATAGTCAAAGGGGGATAAGAGTGACCCACTTGGGAGTTTCTCAAGTATTAGAGTGACTAGCATCGCTATTTGGTCATAAAGTGTGCTGATCTTTTACTCTTTTATACCCTTAGGATCCTATGCTCTACTATACACCATTTCCCTAAAACAATGTTTATTTATATTCTATTCAGCCACTAAGGCAATCACTTTGATTAGCTCTAGTCCTAAGTAATCGTGTGGAAAGCTACTTTACTTATCAAGTCCACCCATCATTAGGATAGCTTTGTTGGGACCACCATCTCCACCCAACACACCAACATCTTTAGTTTTCTAATTAAGCTTCCTAATGCATTGTGAGCACCTACAAAAACAATCATTTAATAATTGTTTTCGCATGTTCTTTGGGAATGTATAGAAAAATATTTGAAAACAATCATTTAATAGATACTTGTTTAGGAACGGCTTTGTGCTATTTGTTCATCTTGTCCTCTACAAGACATATTTCCAATCATAGAATATCTAAATCATTCTAAGGTTCCACCTTGCCCTTATCTAGAATCGAGCCTTTTGATGCCCATGCATTGAGCTCATGGGGGATTTCTTTTGCATCTTAGTACCAACCATGGGGATTACCCACACGACCAAAGTCCCTCTGGTTCTTCATGCCACCATAGAAGGGAACCCTTCTCTCATGCGAGTGGATGACCTACTATCTTAGACATCAATCAATGCTATGGGCAGAACTATTGGTGAGAGAGCCTCCACAAACAAGGAACTTTGGAAGGTATATCATAAATCATTCAAGTCCATTCGAGACACCCAAATCCCAATAGTGACTTTTATAATCGAAACTAGTAGCAAGAATAGCCAAGCCACAACACAAACCAATCCTTTCAAAGCTTTCAATCTACTTCAAGATAATATAACTTCATAATTCCAATCATTTCATAACAACACATCCACACAAGCACTAGGTATTATTCAACCAAGCAATATACTTATTATGAAAGAATGATTATATATATGCTTTAATCTCAACCTATCCCTTTTAGAGGCATTAAAACACAAACCTTTAAGACACCCTTCAACAAAGTCTTATTATGGGTAACAATAATAAGATTTTCTCCTTCGTTGGGTAAGTTCTAGCCTTGTTCATCAAGATCTAAAGTTTACTCAATAACCTCTATTACCTTCTTCTTAATTCCACAATGCTTGCTCTTGAATCCATACCCTCTCAATGATTCCCTTAAGCACTTAATGTATGTACCATTTAACTTTGTTCCCTTATTACTCATGGTTCTTATCCTTGACTCAATGACTCCTCTAAGGGGCACCTTGAGCCTCCTAGGGGCATAAGGCTAAGTGAGATTATCCAAAGTCCTAAAATACTAAATAAATAATATTTATACTTCTATGTGGTCATGAGAACATCACCATTTTCACAACTCTACTTATTCTTGAGTGGCTGGTTTATCCTCATTAGGCCCTTATTGAATACTTGTAGCAACCTTTTATGCTCAGCTACATATGAACACCTATGGCCTATGGTCTCGTAGGGTTAGCTAGATAATTGATTTAAATCGTTTAAAGGTACCATCAGATTGGCATGAATTCTTTTAGTTAGTCACTCCCTTATCGAACCCTTACCTTCATTGTTAGGATTACTTATTATCCTCTCTTTCATAATATACCTAAGGTTCCCCTTAGCCCTAAAGCCTTTGAAATGACCTAAGGCTCTACTAGATATTCATTTTCCTTTATCTAATGGCTATTGAGGCAAAATTTGGTAGATATGCTAAGGACATTCACAACATCTAATCTATTATTGACTTTTAGTTAATATTCTCTATTCTTCCCATTTATGAGCTTCATATATTAGTATCCCTTAAGATTTACCTTTGAAAATTACTTCTATTATTACTACACATCCATGACACCCCTAAGTTATTACTAGGCCTATTGTCTCACTTTTTTACCATGGCCATCTCTAAGTTGTGATACATTGTTACCATCTCACAATCAACCAAGAGCATCTTATTCAATTATCTTAACCAAGGATTCAACTAATGTGATGAAAATAACATGAAGGGGGGTCTACAACAATGGAATTGAAGAGGGAAAATATCAATTCTTGTAAGTCTTTTCTAACCTCCTCTTAGTGGCATGTGTTGGGTTCACATTTCTCCCCTTGGAGACTTATGTTCTTATAGTTTTTACGTCTTCCTATGGATTTATAAACTATAGCCATTCACTTCTGAGGAGGAGAGAGAGTTTTAAGAGTGATGATGATGGTGGTGAGGAGAGTGGCAAATGAGATGCTATACTCAAATTATGTGTGTGTGTGGAGTTTGTGTGTCCATGTGTGTCTCCTCTTTATTGTTATCCTCATTTTTCTCTTCCTCCCTCTTTCTCCCCCCCCCTCTCTCTCTCTCTCTCTCTCTCTCTCTCTCTCTCTCTCTCTCTCTCTCTCTCTCTCTCTCTCTCTCTCTCTCTCTCTCTCTCTCTCTCTCTCTCTCTCTCTCTCTCTCTCTCTCTCTCTCTCTCTCTCTCTCTCTCTCTCTCTCTGTGCACCAAGATAGATGTTGATAAACTGCATTGTGTGGGCAAGGGGTTTTGGGGAGAGCACTTGCCTTTCTCTCTCTCCCTCCCTCCCTCCCTCCCGCCTTCTCTAACCATTTGACAAGTACATGGCATTGTTTTTTGCAAAGGGGGGAAGCTACTTATTGGAGCTAAGAGGAGAGAGGGCCGTGCTACAAATGGTTAGTTTAGATTCGTGTATTGTGGTAGAATAAGAGGTTGTGATTGATTGAGATATATTGAGCCCTTACTCTCTAGTTGAGATTGAGAAGGGACAATTACTCAAAACACACATGACTAGCTATAGAGGCCAAATTAGAATGCCACCTATTTGATGGAACAAGTATAGAGAAGGCTAGGTTAGGGTTCTTTTTCTTCTTGAAAATTTCTAAAATACCTCAAATTTTTTCATCTACAATGTTGTGTAGAGCGAAGAGGACACACAATAAATCCATTCTTTAACTTTTTTGCATGAAAGGTTGAGCTTAATGTCATACTTTGCTTGTAGAGAATAAATGAAAGAACACAAAACATCATACTTCATTACATTGATATTTTCTACTTTTTGTTCACGAAAAATGATAGGAAATGAATTCTTATTGCTTGTGCATGCACTAAGATTGTGGTTTGTTGTTTGGACATCATTCAAAGCTATTGTTTATTGTCGTTGCATAAGCAGGAGACCTCTACAAACAACCATGATAGCATGGTTGCACCACCACAAATGCATTTCTAGTAGGCAAAAGCATCATGATTGCATGCCTTTTAGGATGTAAACACCATGCACATCATGTAGAGTGTAAGGCCTAATCAAAGCAATCAAAGCCATAAGTGAGATTGCCAGCACCATGAATGAGTTGGAGCTCGAATGACCATCGCCACAATTGCATTTTTTTGGGCCAAATTTGTGCTTCTCTATCATCTAGAGTGATTAAAAATCACCCAACTAATAGAAGAGGAAGGTTATACCTATCTCATAGCTTGGAGCCATCAAAGTAATCAAACACAATATCTCCATAACTTGTCTCATTTCTTTGAGACACACATATAGAACGTGCTTTTTGGTTCCCTTTTCTTGATTTTTGAAAGGAAATCATGTAGATTTTGGATTTGTATGATGCTTAAAGAGCTAGGGTTGTGATTTTGCTTGTAGTCTATGTGCTCAACTCGCATTGCGTATCACCATGATTGCTCTTCTTGCTTATATTTGTTTGTCTTTTATCACCATGATTGGTGAGATATCACCATGCATGATTGCTTTCTAGGTTCATCTATGCATAACACATCTCCACCAACATTATAGAGCAAAACTAGTATCAGCATGAGTGAATTGCACTACCATGAGCAAGTGCATACGCATACTAGCCACTACTAGTATTATATGTTGTGTTTTTCCATAACTGAGTGAGTTTATAAGTTATCCTATCTATACTATCATCATGAATATGTGCAGATTGTGTGTCTTGCATCATCTACACACATGCATATTGATCATCGTGAGTGATTAATGTTGTCAATCCACCACCGTGATTGAAAGTTGCATGTGTAGTATGTGCTTTCTTTATTTTCAACTCACTTTTGTTGCTTGAATTAGAAGCTTCTATGCATGCTTTCCATATAATAGACCTTAAATCCACTTTGCCTACCACAAGTTGCTTGATTTGTGTTTCCACTACATCTAGGACACTCCACATGCCATGCAATCATACCATTTGTACCATCGTGGTTTAATTTTGAGAGATTCTAAATCACCAAACTTGTATCTTCTAAGTTTATTATGTGTTTGATGCATTATCAAGACTATCGAGACTGTGTACTAATCAAATACACTAAGATCCAATCATTAGAGACCTTGTTGGACACCAAGTCACATCTTCATGATTGACTTGGAAGTTTTTCTACATCACCATGATTGATTTGGAAGGTGATGCATACCATCTTGATAGATCCATACACCATCTCCATTGATTGGAACCACCACTTCAATTGAGTCAAACCACTCGTGTGTGATCGTATATCACTATTCTTGGACATCTAAACACTTAAGACACTGAAGAACACTATCTTAGGTTGCACTCTTGTCTTGTGTGTCCATTTTGAATGCCCATTTTGGGTGCATTGTCACCCAAAATCCCCAACACAACACCTTGAGCACCTCTAATCATCTTACTTCCAAGGAGTGTAGAACAACCACAAGAAACCCCCAATTTATTATCATGACTAGTTTGGAGGACCATCACAATTGACATTTTGTGCCTTTGTTATTGTTCTAAATCCAACCTTCTTATTATACACAACTCTAATATGTAGTGTATATGACATTGCATTGCATTTCCAAATTGATATACTTTAGTTATCCAACAAGTCCCAAGAATTTTAAAAGTTTGTCAAGGTGTAGAGTCCAAAGTTTTCCAAGTGTTGCTGTCATCTCTTATGTTGACACCATACTTTGAAGGATAGACTTGTCTTGTGGATTCACAGAATTCTAATCAAAATTCAATGTGAAATCATAACTTGATTGATTAGAATTTTAAGTCTTAATTAAAAACTTCTAGCTAAAAGGACCAAAATTTAGAATGATATTACCCAAAAACATTGTGGACCTTAAGGCAAGTCATCAAAACCTTAGACTAAACCAAGCTGACCCTTAGACCTCACTAAAGGCCACTTAGCTATTAAAGCTAGTGACTATCTCCTATTACCTAAGGAAGTTCTTAGGCAAAGCCATCAATTCACTTTGCCATACTAGTAGTGAATATTGCATGAGAGTGGATGAAATAGACAAGTATAAGATTTACATATACTTTTGTTCACATATACAATGCTTTGATCCTCGGTGCGATCTATCATAACATTTCACCCTCTAGAAAGGAAAGAGACTATGTTGAGGTATCTCCTTATACATTCTCCCCCTTTAGAAAAAGAAAATGTAGATCTTCTTTCACAATATCAGGACTTTTTGCCAATGACTTTTGAAATAAATAGAGTGATTGAATGTCCATAGTAATCATAGAGAGGAGATCCTTGATATGCTACTTCTTGTTGCAAAGTGCATGATTTTTGTCTTCTCCTTTGATGATGATCCCCCAATAGAGTTGTTGGTGAATATCACAACTTGATTTTTCAAGATAGCACATGTATGAGAGGTATCTAATGATGAGGGAACTTTGAATTGAGTACCATGTGTAGTGCTAGTGAGAGAACTATATAACCATTGTTATAAGTAGAGGATATAGGTAAACAATGGGTTTATGGTGAATATAGATGGAAGTTCTTGTGATGAATGGATCCGTGAGGGGTGAATAGGATATATCCACCCATTTTTGTAAGCAGAGGATGTAGGTGAACAAAGCATTTATGGCGAATGTTGATGGAAGTTATTGTGATGAATGAATCCATGGAGGGTGAATAGGATATATCCAAGGTATAAGTGAGGCTTGAGGAGTGAGAGCTCAAGAGTTGAGTGAAGTGATACAACAATTATATTTTATGTGTGAGAATCAATGTAGAGTGGGGCATCAAAAAGAATCTTGAACTTTGTTAGATAATGAGTAGTGGATGAGAAAATTGATCTAATGTAGAATAGAGATGACCAATTGTAGATCTCAATTTTTATGATTATTGTACAAAATGATGTAGATGTACTCCAAGATGTAAGAATCAATCTTTAAATTGCTCCATCCTACTTTTTGTGATGAGAGGATGACCCAATCATTGCCCCCCCCCTCCTCAAAGCGCCAATGTGCATGAACCTTTGGGAAAACACAAGGATATAGTGTCAATGATGATTATTGCTTCTTGAAGGTAATTTGAAGTGAGTAGTAGTAGGTGATCGAGAGCTAAAGCACTTGTGTTAGGAATAACTTTTAAGACATGGATGGGTCTAAAGGTGATGGGTGAGATACATGAGAGGCCAAAGGGCATTACCATGTATGCAAACACTCCCAATTTAGCTACAAATGTCATATTATGCCTATCATTTGGATGAACTTGCACTTTTTTATAGCTTGAAAATCCTTAAGAAAGTTAAGCCTCATTTCGTGCAACCCTCTCCAACATGTGGCGTAGAGCAGTGGGTAATTGTCTATTTTTGTTATCGCATTAACTAGTTTTTTAATCATTGTTACACACTCTTATTTTTCTATGCTTCTTTGGCATGATAACAATAGGTGAAACGAAATGCATGAGCTCAATTTTGTAAATGAGTCTTACATTTAGGAGCTTGTTTATTTCCTATTTGATAGCATGTGCATGCTTGGGAGATTGCATAAGGGCACCACATACAACACATTGCACCATGGGAATGCTATGGGTAATGATGCTAAGGTCCATGCCTTTGAGCTCTTTGATTGACTAAGGGAATTAATCCTTGAATTCTTTTAGGAGATTTGGAAGTTTTTTAAATTTGTCATGAAGCAAGAATTTATATCTAGTTTTTCTCATTGTCAAGACAAAGGATGCATTTTGTAAGCAAGACATAGTTTGGTACAGTTTTAGTATTGCCCTTTAATAAGGTAGAGATGGCATCTAGGTCGACCAGTGAGATCTTTCATGTGTCCATCTTGATTTTAATTGCCTTCGTGCAATTGTTGAAGAACATCTAGTTGTTACCCCAATTTGTAATTGCTCATTTGTTCCATTGGCTAATATAACATCTAAGCATGTCTTTTCATCAATGGATTACCCTAAGCCTACATATTACATGGCTAAGAATGCTAATTCCTACCCCCATGTCAAGAAACTCTTTTTGGGTGGAGTTCCATAACATAACACTAGGAAGGACTGCATGCATCTCTATCCCTCCTAAAAGGCATCTACTTGTTGTAGAGTTCCTAACATAGGATTTAGGGTTAGGCTAGGTATATGAGTGTTAACACCATAGTCCAATGGAATTGCTATTTTTGGATGCATTAGTTCCTCTATTCACTTGTTTAATGCTTCCTAGAGCATAGGGCTTTGCTTCAGTAATAACTATCCTAGTGGTGTTAGAAGTATGGCATGGGAACCTTGTGTAAGCAAGGGTGCATGAGGGAAGGTGAGGTGTCAATGGACTAAAGGATAGGGAAGCCCTAACTTTAGCTCCCATTGGATATATAAACAACCTAAATATCACTCTCAAGTAGATGAGAGAGTGTACCAAGTGTACCTTGACCAACTTAACAAGACATATCTTGTTCTTATACTTAAGCTCTCCTCTCCCTCTTGTGCACACATCTCCATATTACCACTCCGATATTTTAACATGGTATTAGAGCCACCTCTAATCCATTGAGCTTTCCCTATCCATATCCTGGCCTTAGTGCACATGAGAAGTCAATTTCTCAACCATATCCCTTAACCTCCATAGCCAATTTGGACTTGCAAACCTTAGAGAAGCTAGTGTGGCCAAAGTAGGGCATATCTTGACTTAGTTTCTTGTGGAGACCTCTTCTTCAGCTCAAGGTGTACTAGAATGGTACCTAAAACCTCAACATTGCGGTGTGTTTAGATTAGCGTTGAAGAAATCAGAGAAAAGGCATTGTTTTAGACAACATGACACTCACTAAGCTATTTGTGTGCTATGGAAGGTCTAATGTTGGTAGGTGGCATTGTTAGCCCCCCAAGTGGGCTATCTAACCCTAAAAGGTTTTGGTCTAATTCTCTCTCTACTAGCCGCACACAATGAAACCCGAACTATAGGTCTAGCCATAAACAAGAAGCTCAAGCTTTCTTCATATCCATTTTAATCATCCTCGAAGTCACTAACAATGATTCTAATCACTGATTGATTACCTTTTTAAACACTATTAATCAAATTGCTGACCATTCCTTGCTAGTTAATCTAAGCAATCTAAATGTTTTTTGGCCCTAAGAATATTCATTAAGTGCTTAACTATCATCATCTTACTTGACTATTGTACACTATGTGTTAGACATAAACACATAGACCATTTTCATCTCTTCATCTAATCTTATTTATTTGATTATACATCGATTACTTTCAATCTCCTATTTACTTGATTTTAAACATCATTTCATTTGCTTTCACTCTTATTTCCCATGTTGTAAAAAATTAGACATAAGCACTGCCTTGTGCAATCGATAAGACCTTCATATCATGGCATATGTTGATGTAAAGCCTCAAATTCACAAGTTTGATGGGAGAAACATTCACCCATGGTAGGTATTAGTGAAATATAAAATGATGGAGAGGGGTTACTTGCCCTTCGTCAAAGGGACCAAAGCTATTGACCCATCCAACCCTATAGATGTCAAAGATGATGAAAGATCCCAAGCCATTATAATGTTGCACTTGAATGAATCCTTAATCCACCACATTAATCAACTTGCAATTGCAAAGGAGAAGTGGGACAATCTTGAGAAATTGTATGGTGCAAGAGGAAGAAACTCCAAAATCTTCCTCAAAATAGAGCTCTTTATCTTGGAATATAAGCAAGGAGAAGACTTGGGAACGTTCATTTCCCACATGAAGGGACTGATGGCCTAATTAGCTTTTGTCCAAGCTCTAGTTATGCTAAAGAAGATGCCATTTCAATACTTTTAAAAGCTATAAGGAAAGACTTTTCAACTCTTGTAACTACCCTAACAAATGTACCAAATCCTTCTCTTGAAGGCATCATACAATCTTGTCAAGATGAGGAGAAAAGAAATCAAAAGGAAGGCAGCACCAACTCAGTATATCTACCTCAACAACCCGTGATCAACTCATAGTCCATATTGTTTCTACTAAATATTCTTTTTGCAACAAAAAGGGAAATATGTGTAAGAAGCTGTTGAAAAAAGTATCCCAACAAATTGAAGTGTAACAAATGTAAACAAACAAGACATGTCACTAACGAATGTCCTAACTCCCCTAAAGTACCAAAAGAATCGTAGGTATATGTCTCCAAAGCATACGATGACTATCTTTTTTAGTCTCTATTGGATCATCTTTCCATAAACATCCTTGCATCTTACTTTATAAAGGCATCCCACTAATTCATTGGGGGGGGGGACATTTACATACTATGTAATCCAATGTCACCTTAGGATTGAGGGGAGGGGGGATTAGAAGTAGAGCATGGGAACCTTGTGTAAGTAGGGGTGCATGAGGAAAGGCGAGGTGTGAATGGACTAGAGGACAAGGGAAACTCAGGGAAACTCCAACCCTAGCTCCTAGTAGCTATATAAACAGCCTAAAGGTCACTCTCAAGTAGATGAGAGAGTGTACTAGTTGTACCTTGAGGAACTTAATAAGCAAGATCTTATTCTTGTACATAAGCTCTCCTCTCCTCTTGTGCACACTTCTCCATGTTGCCACTCCAATATTTTAACAAGTGGTTGGGAAATGAGGTTGTTGAGAGTAACATGGCTAGTATACTAGCACTTGGTCATACCCTTCAATACTCTATCTCCACTAGTTATGTCTTAGTCGATGTTCATTTGTAGTGTTGCTTGGCTCTTAATGAGATGCCTCAAGCATTTGGTTTCCTTCTAATCCATCATAGGTAAGAGAAGTAGGTGGACTCACACTCAACAAGTCATGCAACTCCTCTTCTACTATTGGTTTAACACATTAGAGATGTGCTTGTGCATCCTTTACCTAGCTTCTCACTCAATCTATTATGTCTAGTTGTCGCTTGGGATTGGGATATTCTCTAATTTTGACGATTATCCTCTTTTTGTTATTTGGAGCATACATTTCTACCTTCGCTTCAAGAACTTGCTTTCCTTTTATCATCATTTTGGTACTATTGATTTTGAATGCAAGTCTTGCTTTGGCTCTTTTCTTTGTCTTCTTTCATTCATCTTGCATATGGACAACGTGTCTAAGTTATTAGGTCTAGGCACTAAAATGCCAGTGTGTTTCGCTTGGGCTGTAGTCACAACATTCGAGCAAATTGAGATGGTATCATTGTTAGGTGTTTTAACACTAAAGAGTTCAAGTGGTATCAATGGTACAAATTTCAAGCTAGCATAGGTTTCTATCTATGGCAATTGACATACAAGTGCATGATACCACACTCTAGACATCTCAAGTCAACATTGTCTTTGTTTGCTTGTTTCTTCTCTAGACATCCCGATAAAAATGTATCCTAGGTGGCCACAAGTTCAATATGTGGGAGGTTCTTGTAATTGGTTTCCTCTCATATCGCAACCTCATCCCCTACCTAAAGCCATAATTAGAATTGGCCTAAAATCCGTCAAGTTCAAATATCTCTCTTCATCATCAGTGATGTAAGGATTCAGGTATAATGCTTCTGCTACTAGAGGCTCTTCAATGAAATGCATAAGAGCATCACTAGGTAGATAAGTGATTATGGGTCGAAGTGGCCTTGGTATTCTAGTAGAATTGATATCCACCTGAGGATCTACCTGTCTTTATTTGTTGGATGTTGGTAGAGCCAGTAGAGCTTCTCTTCCATAATTGACATGCTTGCTCATAGGATAGAATGGCTATGGGTGGGGCTAAGAATTTGGCAGCCTCCTCAATAGTTGGCAATGTATGTCCTTGTACCCAACGCTCCCATAGTTGGTGTAGGTGCAAGGTTGTGGATCAAGACATTCTAACAAGAGATGATTGCTACCACAATGGATGCATTGAATGTGTGGTCTCATGGCTTGTCACATAATGCATCTTGAAGCTTAACAAGATCGAGCTTAAGTCTCACCATTTCTTGTTTGATGTGTACACCCCTTGTTCTAAGTGCCTAAGATAGGTTGATCTCTATAGATTGTAGATCTCTCACTATTGTTGGCAATGATACCTATGGACTAAACAAATTTTACATTCCTGTCCTTTGTTGGTAGATCATCCACATGGATCACTTTTTTGAAAACTTTAGCTAGTATGCCTCTTTTCATATTGAAATTACTTGTGAGTACTTTATGAATTTACTTATTTTTTACCCTATTGATGACCATTGTGGAGATTACTTTTTCGGTGTGTCATTTGTTTGTTGAAATCCTCTTATAGAGACATTAGATATGGATGATGTAGTCATAGATTTCCTCCTTGTCCTTTTGACTTACATTCATTTGATTAACAATCAAGTTGTTTGTATACCTCGCTTCTATGAATCTATTGATGAAGAGGTCCTTAAGTGTACCGAGTTCATTGTGTTCATCATCATTAAGTCTTGTAAATCAAGTTTTCCCTTCCCCCCCTAGGCACAACCCAAAAGCGTATGCACATTAGCTAGCGTCTTGGAGGTTATTAGCCATGTAGACCTGTTCAAATCGCTCCACAACGCTACCGGCATCATGTCCTACTTTATACTTATTCACTTATTTTGTGATGATAGGGATTTTTGCTTGGCTCCTAGTATTAGGCACTTTTCCCAATTTGGCTAAGATTGAGGCAGCTAATGTCTCGCTACTCCACTCATCAAGCGAGTTATCCAACAACCACTTCAACTAGGGTGAGCTCTATCTCATTCCTATCTACATTGGCTTCTAGTCCAATTCTTCCAATGGATGTCAAGATATGCTGGACTTGGTTAAGTTCAACCTCTCTCTTTTGCCTATCAAATGTTTGTGCTTTTGTCAACCTATGCATGGTATAAAAGCAAGTTCCTTTAAGATCTTGCCTATTATGAGCCTTGCGTGTGGAAATGTCCCTATTCATTGGATTGTTTGCTTGAAGTTGAAAATGGTACCTCCTTTACACGATCTATACTTAGAGGGAGCTAACGAGCTCAATGAAACCAAATATGGCACTTGGGAAATGAAGATGAAGACACTCCTCTTCTTTCAAAACTATTGGGAGTTAATCTCTATGGATAGGCCAAAATCAAACGAGATTACGAGAAAATAATTAGCCAAATAAGAAGGCTACTTTTATTAACTGCATGATGAAGCTAAGTGTCTAATAATCTTAGCCATCTAATGGACACGAAGACCCTTGAGAAATCTTTTGAGACTTGGAAGAACGTCTACGAGTCAAAGGTTACACTAGGACAAACAGCCTTGAGATCCAACATTACCAATATAAAGAGAAATGAATGAGGGAATGCCATAGACTTCATCGAAAGAATGAATAATATACATTAGAAACACATTGTTGTGGAAGATAAAATGACAAACGATGAGCTTTCTATGATTACCATTCATTATTTGAAGGAAGGATATGAAAACTATACAAGGCCTCATCAATGGAACTAATTCTCAGAGATAAAGATCAAAGGCAAGTCTCTATAAAGAACATTTTAAATGTGATAGCTCTAGAAGTATCTCTACAAGCACAATTAACAAAGCCCTCTTTTAGCAACAAAAGAAGAAGATCCAATGCTCAAAGAGGAAGAGGAAGACTCCAATTAAACTAGCCCATCCATAACAATAATAGACTATATCAAGAAGATAGTCAAATTCCTTATGGAAGAGAAGGCCGTTCCTCTAGAGGTTGAGGAAGAGGCAAAGGTAAAGGATGCCATGACTAAATTTGATGTCAAAATTATTCAAAATGCAGGAATCTTGAGAAGGATTGTAAGAAGAAGCAAGCTAGTTGGAATAGAAAATTGGCTAGGTTTATTGGTAGAGACGGAAGCTCTCGATGCTCCTTTCAAGTCAACTCTCTACTATCTATTGAGTAGACTACACAAGGCAATAGTGTAGACCTTGGGATAAAAGAAGAACCATGATGTATTGGTGATGGGGAAAGATCCCACATGAATTCTCATATTGGATACTTATTGGATTCTAGTCACGATGATAATATTTGTACTACATATAGTACTCCTAATGCTATTGCAAGTAAATGGGATATATCTACATGGATGAAAAAGACACTTTGAGATATTCTCTCGGTACCTTGCAAGAAGAAGCAAGTTGGTTGGAAGAGAATATCATCTAGCTTTGTTGATAGAGAAGGAATCTCTTAATGCTTCTTTCAAGACAACTCTCTACTCTCTATTCTCTATTGAGAAGACTACAAAAAGCCAACAGTTTAGACCTTGGAATTAACAAAGGACCATGGTTTATTAATAGTGGGGCAATTTCCCACACGAATTCTCTTATTGAATATTGCAAATTGGATTCTAGTAATAATGATAATACAAGTAAAGGAGATATGTCTACACGATTGTAAAAAACTATTGGTGATATTCTATTGGTATGCTCATTGACCAGGACCTACTCTCACTTAGAGCCATGTCAAAAAAGGGCTTCAATGTAAACTTTGAAGATCAATGATGCCTCACTAAAAGCACAAAATGTCACTATAAAGAAGTAGCCAATGGAGAAAAGCCTAGGGTATGATGTCAGGAGGCATATTCCATGGTGGATTCCGTAAAATTATATTTATTTTCCGGGGCTCGTACACAAGGTGGATTCCTTGTGCAAAAAGTTGATGGGGACGCCTATCCTTTTCGGGCGTCATGTTAATTTAATGTGCAAGTGGGTGATTCCACAAAATACATATTTAAATTAATGGACATTTATGAGTTTAGAGTGCACACTCGTATTAAATTAAGATTAGGATAGAGTTCCAATCTATTTATTTATTTTGTAGCTGAAGACTACTAGGTATTCACTTTTGTCGGTTTAATTTTATTATTTTCTAACAATTGTGAATGCTTCAGTTGATGTGTAGAGCAGGCGGCGGTGGCATTGGGAAGCACTAGGCGATAGCGTGTATTCAAGTTATTTAGAAGAAATTATCATTTTATTTTGACACGCTTATGTATTGAAGCGCTTGACATATATTTATTATTTTGTATGCACATGGGTGCATGATTTAAATATTCATTATTGGTCATTGTATTTGGGCACTACCCGACTCTTGGGGCGCCCAATCGCTTTATTCTTTATTTGGACAAAAGCAAACACAAAAGCTAAAGCATGCTAATTGTAAAATTGGGCTATTTTTGAGTTTGGAGATGAATAAAATATTAAATACATCCTTTGTGGAGTGCTCACACAAGGCATAGGGGGAGATTGTACCCAATTGGTATTCTTGCTTCATGTCGTGCAAGTCTATTCTCTTGGATTTTGAGCAAAAAGTAGAGTTCTTTGTTATTGGGGACCTTCCAGCGCTTGCTACGTACGCATACGGCATCCGGTTTGCGCACCAAGTCTTGAAACTTTATAAATCACAGTTAGCATTTATAGCCATACAAGATAAAAGAATAGCCTCTCTTTCTCCTATTAAACTATGGGATACGAGGTGTGGACACTTGAACTTCAAAAGTATGTGTATGTTGTTGAAGACCCAAGGCATGGTTTTGGGTATATTGTCGCTACAAAGGATTGGTAAAGTTTGTGAACCATGTTGCATTGGAAATTAAGCAAGAACTAGATTCTCAAAAAGTATAAATAGATCAAAAGGAGTCCTCGATCTCATTCATATGGATATATGTGAATCAACCCGTATATCTTCAATAAGTGGACATGCATACTATGTTATTTTTATTGATGGTTTTTTCAACTATACTTGGGTATTTGGCATGAAATTCAAGGTTGAGGTATTTGGTATTTTCAAGAAATTCATAGCTACAATTACTTGTAAAGTTATATGGTGGTAGGCACCCATTGTTGTCATTTTATTCTTTATTCTTTCAATGACTACTAAACATGGAAAGGCTTGTCACACATTGTGACTATTGGGGTTCCCATATCTTGTGTGTCTCTCTCTTGCTCTCTTGCTCCATACTTCATAGTTCACATCTCTCTTACTATCACTTGCTCATGCTTCCACTTAGGCTTCTCCCTTCAATTGGTATCAAAGCTAATCATTTGAGGAGCTTCTCCATCATTTGTTTCAGCTCGAATTCAAATACCTATAGCTCGAAGGTTTCGTGGTAGCCATGGCTTCTTCACCCCGAGGTATGCATTGAGTTCTATCATCTACTGAGTTGCTTTCACTTGCTCTCGCTTGTCACAAAGCTTTTCCAGGATCTCTCAAGCATTGTGGAGTGAGCTTTGAACTTAACAAACACCAATAGTGGGCAACAGTAGATAGCGTGATTTGCACTTGCTATCCTACCCTATTTCACGACTCATTGCATCCTTCCTATAGCTCATGGAGCTCCTGACACTTGGCAAATACCTCGGCACTCATTTAGACATTGTGTGGCTTGCTCCCAAGAATCAATAAAAGTGTTCTTAGTCAGCCATTAGTTCATTGTTTGGTATAGACTTGTTGTATACCTCGTGGACAACAAATAATGAGCTCCATTATGCTTCTTTCATCTTAGTGATACTATTTCAATGCCCAAATGGTATGGTTATGCTTTGGAATGGTAGTTGGATTGTTTAGAGCTTGATTAGCTCAATTTTGTAGAGGTTTGTTGCTATCGTGATAGTTTTTTGGACATCAAGTATAACACAATGATCTCTATGCTTTAAATGCCTCTTGTGTCTACATGATATTTTAAGCATGATATATGTCTATGGTGATGTTTAGCATTGATGTATGAGCTTCGATATGGTTATGGAATGCTTTGGGACTTAGATTTGAGTTACATTTGATGTCTTGGAGCTTTGGCTAGTTGCTTCAATTGCTTCAGTGATTGTCATTTTATGGTTTGAAGACTCATTGGGTTTTATACTCCTAGATGTATTGGTTGATGTCTATGGGCACTTGGATGTTATGTACTTGATGTATTAAGCCTTGCATTGCTCTTTTACACTCTGGATATGCTTTAATGGATGTGCTTTTGAGATATTTGTATTTGCTTGGATATTTTGCATAAGAGCTTTGGATTTTTTATTTGTAGTTGAGCTTGGTTAATGAAACAATGGGACTCTTGTCTTATGTACATGCTCTCTTGAATATCCTTGGATGCAATTATAGGTATTAGTGGGATAATTTGATTTTAACAAGCTTCAAATATTGACACTTACCTCTATCGTAATAGAATGTCAATGATGTATACATGCTTCTTAGTTATGTATTGAGCTCCATTATTCTCTACTCAACTAGTTGTATATTTGATGGATCTCTGCATTTGATATTGAGATCTCTTACATACACAATATATATGCCTTTGGGATGTAATTAGTTATTGACTCGCTTGAGTTTATGATAGACTTTAGTACTCATTGTATACCTATTCACTTCTAGTTGCTCTTATATATTCTGATTGTTACCCATATATTTGTGGTTGTGGGAGCATGGTATTTTGTGATTATTTTCCACTTTTATAGCAGTGCTGAAATTACAGCTTTCAACATTGTCTTTGAGAGCAAGCTTGTGCTTTTGCAGTCTATTGCTTGTAATTGGTGGGGAGCTCTCTACTTTTGTATTCCCTTCTATTTTGGCATTGGTTTAGGTGAGTTTTAGGGCTAAATTGTAGTCATTTATAGTAGCCAACTCTCTTCGATTTTGCATTGGTATACTATCACTATGGCTCATTCTTCGAATGATAGTGCTATTTTCAATATTGAAAAGCTTGATGGCACAAATTTCACCTATTCGAAGACACATGTATGGTAGGTATTGGTCCAAACAAGCAAGATAGGCCATTGAAAACCAAGAGTGTAAAGCCCAACAACATGGATCATGATGATTGGGATGAGTTGTGTAAATCAACCTTTATACTGTCATTGTCTAAATAGGTTTATTTCAATATCTAATCTTTATGACAAGCAAAATCGTGCATCGCATTGTGTTGGTTGAAACAACTCATGGATTTTCGCATGAAAGAAGAGACTAGTATACCTACGCATTTGAATGAATTTTATTCAACTTTTAGCTAGTTGACTTCACAAGATATTGAGTTCAAGGATAATCTACCCCCTTGATTTTGTTTGTGACACTTCCTGAGTCATGGAACATTTCCATATAACCATGTGTGCTAATATACCTAAGGATGGCTTGAAAATCTAGGATATCGAGGGTGCTTTGCTTACATAGGAGATAAACAAAAAAGATATAGATGAAGCTCATATTTCTCATGCATTAACTATTAGGGACACACATGATGGTAAGGACGGTCATAATTGCCTTGGTAGAGATTCACAGAGATCTCAGTCTTATGGGCAGTCTCACAATAAGTCCCATGGTCGTAAGTCCTCTCTAACATATCATTATTGTGGGAAGTATGATTATATTTGGTTGCATTGCCATAAGATGCACGATAATAAGCACAAAGAGAAAGGCAAGGGAAAAGAGCATGAAAAGTCAGATGACCATAGCATTATCCCTAGCAAGTCCAGTGTAAAGATTGAAGAGATAAATATAGTGCAACTTGAGTCAGATGATGAATACATCCTGACAGCTTCCTCTCTTGATGCTTCTTAGTTGACTGATGCTTTGTCTACATATTCTTAGTGTTGATTGCTTGATTCATGGGCTTCTTTTCATGTTACCCAACATAGGGATTGGTTTCAGTCATATTGTAGCATGACATGTTCCATGAGATTCGAAAACGACTTGGAATTGGATATTGTTGGTATTGGGGATGTATGATTATTATTTTCTTCAGGTAACTATTTTACTTAGCATAACGTATGTCATGTACCAGCTTTGACCAAAAGCCTTCTATTTGTTGGATAGTTGGATGATGTAGGCTATTATGTATATTTTGGTAATTCCATGTGCAATATTACTTGGTGAGAATCTTGTTTGTGCAAGTGTTACGAATCTAGACTTTGGGACTTGTCTTTCACCCCCTTGGGGTCTTGGCACAATGCGTCACGGGTCCTTCTTAGGTCCTCCTCCCAACGGGCGAGGAGTAAAATCCTTGGCACAAGGAGAAAAGGGTGTGCTCTTGCGGGCGAGGAGGTAGGGAACCCCCGCTTGGGATTTTCACCCCCTTACCTCTCACCCCAACCTATATGAGAGCCCAACCCCCTCTCGGTTCACTCGAATCGCTCACCAACCCTTACACTAACTATATGCACTCCGATGGGGAAGCGCAAGGCCGCTATGACCATGCCCAAGCGTGATACGGGATTCACCCCACATCGCACCTTGGAGAGCCTAGTCCTCGCAATCCTACCTCCCATATACTCTTTATAGCATTGTCACCTTGGGCTCATATCCTTTAAGGGTATGAAAATGCTTACTTTTTGTAATATCTTTCGTCTCTTGATTACAAACATTTTGATTATTGTGACCATTGTCTTGATGGTTGGCTGGCTTGCAACTCTCATAAGAAGTTTGGCATGTAAGTGCATGGGTGAGCTTCTAGCTCTTATGCATTTTGATGTATGTGGTCCCATGCCTTGTCAATCATTGGGTGGCACAAATTACTTTTTTACGTTCATTGATGATTATTCACATAAGGCCATATATCCTATCAATAAAAAACCAAATGTCTTATCTACCTTTCAATGTTGGCTTGCTCTTGTTGAGAATCGGTTTAAGTATAGGCTGAAATACTTAAGATCTGACAATGGGAGTGGGTATTTTTCTAAAGCATTTGAGCACTTTTGTGATGAGAGAGGTGTTAAGTATCAGTTAAATGTTATGTACACCCCACCCCACCCCAAATTGGTATTGTAGAGCGCATGAATAAAACCATTCAATAAAAAGTTTATAGTATGCTTAGTTAGGTAGTCTTACCACAACATTTTTGGACTGAGGCAATTACTATTGACGTATATTTGATAAACAAATCCCTATGCATTGCTATTGGTTGTCAAGTTGCAGAAGAGGTATGGTTTAGAAAACCTTCCTCGTATATATATATATATAGTCTTTGGCTATGAGCCTTTCTGCCATGTATCAAAGGATAAACATAATAAGTTGGATTCTATGTCAATGAAATACATTTTTTTGGTAATGGGGATATAGAAGAGATGGGCTATCGCCTATGGGATTTGTATGCTCACAAGATCATCCACAACCATGATGTTATTTTCCTTAAGGAGAAGATGCATAAGCAACCTGAGCAAGTAGTTTATGTACGTAGGGTGATCTCTTAGGAAGAGCCTAATGTTACCCATACAGCTAGCTAAATAGCCTATAGTTGATGTTTTAGTGGCCCGTGATCATGATATTAGAAAATATGTACAGAATCCGCAATGTATTTTAAGATGGTCTATTGGAGATAGATATCCATCTAATCAGGTTGTGGCCTTTATGGACTATGTTATGGAGACATATTTTGATGAGGCTCTTACTTATGAGGAGGTGATGCGTAGAGGTGATAATTACTCTTGGGGGAGGGCCATATAGTCCAAGTTTGACTCACTATAGGATGTGAGATAATCGCGTACTTCATAGATTAAAATCCTTAAAGGAATAGGGATGTGCCCAATGGTCTTGATATTAAGCTTGTAGAGCATGACATTTTGATTTTGGTGCATGCCATGATCTGTGGAGAGTTAGGTTTGTCTTGAAAAGAGAGAAGGATGAAACTTATGTGAAGTCAAATTTTAGGAGAAATCTCATTTATCATGAGATAAGTGAAAGGTGGCTTTTACCTTGAGAAGAGTAAGAAGAAACATTCCCACCCTTTTAAGGCAAGAAATCTCTAGGTAAAAGTGTTATCCAAGATCTCTTCAATGGTGCATGATGATGACAATATGCATTGGATATATGGAAGAAGTACTGTATGGTTGATTGCAAGCCTATTTCTATACCTTTGGATATTAGTAGTGATTGGCTTGTGCATCGCTGCCAAGTCAACATCAAGATCAAGGCATCCATTCATCATAAAAGGCTTCTCTACGTTCATCATCTATCACTTCATTAGAAAGGTACTTAAGGATAAGTAGATTGAGCTTGTTAAGATTCATATAAATGACAACCGTGCGGGTCTTCTAAGGAAGAGCTCACCTTTTGAGGGCTTTGCGCACTATAGAGTGGCCATTGGATAGTATCTTCATTGGTTATTGGGGTAAAGGCCAATGGCCAAAGGTTGTGCAAGCACCCCTTGTACAAGTACATATTATGAAGTCATATAAGTCAATATAACAAAGAATAAGGGTATCTTGGTATTCACAAAAAACTTTTTGTGCACACACACACACACACACACACACACACACACACACACACACATTCCATTGACTACACATCCTATCATTGCTTTGTCTCATGCAATGCTCACTCATGTTACATTTGGAAGCAGCCATGAGGTTGGTCCTCTCTCTCCTTTTAATCATATCATCCCACCATTCACCTTTTGAAATCCATATTTCTTCTTATCAAATTCAAATATGGTTTAACCCACTTCTATGGATTATTTGGCCTAAAGGTGGCATTTTAGTTTGGTTAGTCCTGATTGAGCTATTTTAGACATATGTCAATAAGTGTTCCCTAGAAGTTGGAGCAATGTGAAGAAGTGCAACACGAGGTGATAAAGGGCGATGGATCTTGAAGGCCAAAACACAAACTTTCAAATGATTAAGATGTAAACAAAGCTTTGTACCTTCCCTTCACCAATGATTCTGCCCTCAACTTCTTTTATTTGTAGGCCAGAGCTTCTAGTAAGCATATAAAGTCCCTAGTTCAATAGTGTTATCAACAATGCAAAAGAGGTAGCAGTATCCAAGGCATCAAAGTAATGCAAGTCCAAAGTAAGATCTTGCAAGAGGAATTCCACACTCTTGAGTCTCGTGCAAATATTTTTTACTTGCAATTTTCTTATTGCTTTTAATAATGATACAGTCATCATCACTACTTCAACAAAAAAAAAAAAAGCTTGCTTGGTGACAAATCGACACCTTAACATTTCCTCACCATGTGTGATGTGATTTGCCAATCCCATTATCTTAAGTGGAACACTATTGTTAAAGATCATAAGGATGTAAAAGGTGGAGACAATGCATATACTTTTCAACAATTTACCGCTAGGGCTTGAGCCCATGTGCTCTAACGTTCAAGCAGAATCACTTACCACCATGCTAGGCAACCAAGTGTGAAATGTATGGTGGGTAACTGACAACTAGTTGTTCAAGCCCATGTGCTCTAGAGTTCAAGCAAGATCACTTACCACCATGCTAGGCAACCAAGTGTGAAATGTATGGTGGATAACTGACAACTAGTTGTTGCTGGCCAGGCCCGTTAACTGAATTTCGTGGAGTTGGCATCATCGGATAGAGGTAGCGAGTGATTCTGTGTGAAAGCCACCCTACTTTGGGTTTAACGTGTGTATGTGAAAAGATAGAGAGAGCGCATGACCTTGAATCAAAAGGGTGCATGCTGCCTATATTTGGAACTTGTAGCATAGCGGAGTTGCACCGGTATCGGAGTGACATTATGATGATGATGCGAGGGAGCATGCAGTCCTAAATCAATCCACGGGGCTGCCACGTAAGTTGTTCTGGTCGAAGGGGAAGCAAAAAAGACGGCGAGGCCGATTTGCCGGCGATCGTCCATTTCGACAGCCCCGGGAAAACGCTTTTGCCGCGCACGGCATAGCTCTCTCTTTCTGCGTTTGTGTCTGTCTGCCTGCGGTCAGTTCTTCCATTTGTACCCTGGCATCAGGCGAGCACGTCTATCTTGAAGTCCTCTATCGTCGCTGCCTCCAGCCTTCAGGTGAGACTTCATCTCTTCCCTTGATTGCTCCTTCGCCGTCCCCTGCTATCAGATCGCATCCTTTAGGTTTTGGTTTTCCTTTTCCGGTCTCCGTCATCATCCATGTCTCTGTTTTTGCGGTGATATCTTTTCGTTGTTCATTTGTCGGTCATTTTTCTGCCCCCCCCCTATAAACACTTCTTTCGTTAATCCGATGCTTTAATATTTTCGAATAACATTTCTTCCTGTTTTAATGTGTTCATGGTACCGCATGCATGTCAGGAGGTGTCAAACCCGTGGAATTACAAGCAGGTGGTGGCATGCACTTAGCCAGCTCATGTAAATTGTTTCACGAACCAGGAAAGTTTTGAATCAAACCCTAGCAGATAATCCCAGAAGGTTTGAAGTGGATCATCAGTGAAATAGGAACTGCAGTCAAGCAGAGCAGAGGGAACACCCCACATTGGTATGAATAGCCAGCCATTTGGAGACATTGGCAGGAATGACGCGTTCAGGTTCAATCTTTCAGCAGCTTGCTATGATTGGAAAGCAGCTTGCACATCCACCTCACACAAAAGATGCTATCCTAAAACAGTTGAAGGTAATGAGATCCATGCCATACTGTTCGAATTTTCTTCATTTTTCTTACTTGCATTATACAGACCACCAAACAATGATGTCTTGTACTTGCTGAGGACTGTTCAGCAAGCTGGAGGTTTGCTATCAGAAATGAAACAATCACATGAAGCGGTTGCACCCTTACAACAGTTAACTAAAGCCTTGGCTCTTCCTATGTTACTGAAGCACAAAGATAAAGATGTCAGGCTTCTTACAACAAATTGCATCGTGGAAATCATGCGAATTGTTGCTCCTGATGCACCCTACACAGATGAAGAATTGCAGGTGCTCGATTTCTGGCGTATTTTGCTTACATCAAAGAATGCAGGTAGATGCTGTGCCATAGAGGCACATACTTTTTAGCAGTTATTAGAGCTTTGTCTTGTGGCTTGAATTGCAGGAAATCTTTCACTCTGTTGTCTTGGCATTCAAAGGGTTAAATGACATCTCTAGCTCTTCTTTCCCAAGGAGGAGTACGATACTGGAAATAATGGCAAATATGAGAATTTGTGTGATAATGCTCGATGTTGGTTGTGATGATCTCATCTCGGAGATGTTTCAAACATTCTTCTCAGTTGTAAGGTACAATCTGAAAGTGTCCATGTGTTGTGATTTTGAGGGTGGAAGGGATGGAGAGCTTGTGAGCATAATAGCTTTGTATCAACATTTACGAAAGGCAATAATGAACACACACACACACACACACACACACACACACACACAAAAACAGAATGAGAGGGAAAGGAAGAGATAGAGGGGAAGGTGGAGGGGGAAGAGAGAGAGTTGTTAATGTTTGTAAAAGGCTGAAACAGAATGAGAGGGAAAGGAAGAGATAGAGGGGAAGGTGGAGGGGGAAGAGAGAGAGTTGTTAATGTTTGTAAAAGGCTGAAATGCCATATGAGATTTGAATGTTGTACAATGTACCTTTTAATATCGTGAATAGATCATAATACCTAGGAGATAGCTTTGGACGTGTTCAATATGCATGGTTTTGCATAGGCTTTGGTTCTATCTTGTGCCTTCCTAAGGTTGCTTTGTACAAGTTAGACATTTCATTCACATCCTCTAAGGAATCTTTGATTGCATGAACTTTCTCCTCGTGAGAATGTGTGGATAATCAAAAGCGAGAAAGACAAAGCATGGACATTGACAAAAGGCAAATACGATAAGAACATAAGAATCATAATGAATGGGCAATGGAGTCCATAAGATGATGAGATATACAATACAATACCACTAGGATACTAGCATACTAGCACCATGATAGCTAACAACAGTGCCTCTAGTCTTAAATCTCTCCAAGGATGTAAGATGATGCGATATAACAATGCAAGTGAAGTGAAAGCCTCAACATGAGACTCTACACAATTTGAGAGGCCCTAAACAAGTTGGTCGACTGGGTAGTGCCATGATGACGGGTTGAAGGTGCAAGTAGCTGATGTGGGTAGTAGGCAGAGGTAGGAGCCATGTATGGCCAAGGAAGCAGGTAGGGTTAGTTCGTGGGCCGAGCAAGGCTTGATGGGCTAGGTAGGGCTTGTTAGGTAGGCCAGGGCTAGTTGGCCTGCTTGCTCACTATGTGGCAAGGTGACTAGGCCTACCTCAGTTGGACTACCCTATTTGGCCTGTTTTGGGCAAGCCGATTGTACTAATTTTCTCCCTCATTTGTTGCCTATCTAGGCCTTTGCTTAGGCTATTTCTCCCATTGTGGTGTACTCAAGTCTTGAAGTTTTGTGGTTGTCATATGTGAACAACCATTATACTGAGCATTCTATCTTGTTATTCAATGTTTTAGTGTTCAACTTTTCAATCTCTCTCTCTCTCTCTCTCTCTCTCTCTCTCTCTCTCCCCCTCACTCTCCCCCTCCTCCCCCCGGCAGGTGGTCAACACATTTGATCAAATTGAGCACATGCTTCCGCATTGTAACGTTTTGACATGTATTGAAGCAAGTTTGGGGGTGAACAAGTGTGGATAGACTTGAAGAGGAGGATTCGACGCAAAACCAAGGTTTTATTTCTAGTGCACGAGTGTGATTGGGAGTGTTGTGCATGAATATAAGGTTGAAGTGAGAGGAGATAAGTACAACGGAGGCATTTGTTGTTTGTTTGTGTAGGAACAACTGTCAAAGCATGAAAAGGGCTATGCTTTGTAGCCTTTTGGAGCATATTTGAGTTTTTATTGCCTCCGTGAGTAGCTCTTTTGTGAATGGGTCAAACAAGTCTCATTAGGCTGCATATTCGGAGCAAGAGGGAGGCTATCTAGCATGTCCAAAGTTATTCATGGGTTGAATATGATGTCTTCTGAGGTGGACATGGAATTTCAAGCCATTATGGATCGCCAGTCCTCGGTTCTTCTTACTCTATCCTAGGGTTAGAAGTTCAATAGTAAAAATTACAGCATTTGGCATGTAATGATGGAGGCTATTTTGGAGTCCTATGATTTGGAAGAGCTAGTGATTGAAGCCATTGACTGTTTGACGTCCAAGGAGTTCTGCCCTTTCTATAATTGAGAAGAGGGTCTTCTTGGAAGTACAAATTTGGAACTATACATGATGCACAAGTACTCCTCAAACTGCTCGTTTGCAAGATGACCAAAAAGAGAAGAAGAAGATGGTAAAGGTGAAGGTGTGTCTACCTCCTCCTCGAGACCATGATACCTTCTTAGAGCCTCCAATGATGGAGAAGCCTAATAGGGCATCATAGGATCTAAAGCAAAGGATGCTTGCGACATTATGAGTCAGAATTGAGTTTCATGTGAGACTTGCATAAAGATTAGCCTCCACAATCACTGCAGGATACTCTTTAGAAGAGCATTGGCTTCGATACCATGTGAAGATATGCTAGGGTTTGCAGTGAGGAAACACAGCATGCACGACCAAGATTGAAACATAAAGACTCAGGCAGAGACAAACCCTAAGCGCAAAACTCAAAACACAAAAACTCAAAACTCAAACATAGAGACAAACACAGAGAGAAGAAACTCCGAAGTGAATGAATGTTGTAAATGAATGTAAGAGTGTATAGAATGCCCAAGGGAAGAGCAATATAGTGTCGGAGAGTGATGTCCACCGGAGACGGATCCCATGTGTTGTGACCACTAGTCGAAGTGTCGGAGTGCGGGAAACACCAAATGCTAATCACTAGAGTGTGAGGGAATTGAGGTGATGAGAGGTATTTGTTGATATAGACAGCTTGTTGGACAACAAAAACGTAGGTACTGCAGCAATTGCCTAGTGGGAGAGATGGCAACAGCCTATTGCTTGGCACCGGATGCCGAAAACGTACGCTGATCAGGTGCTATGATGATGCAGTAGATGGAGACATCCAAACAGTGAGGTGATGGTTGAAAGCAGGCCGCCTAGGGCTGGATAGTGATGGGCTGCAATTGGCAGTGGCTGGACACCCAGAGGGTAGGTGTTTGATGCCTGAAATCTGCACAATATAGTGATATGTTGGGTTTTACTCATGCTTGTGCTCACACAGGAGTGATAGTGATCCGCATATAGGACATTGAGTCACTTTTTACTCTCCATAAGAGAGGTTTTTTCCCCCAAGCATATTATTTTTTATTTGTGTATTTATGTTACACAGTTTGGTCACTTACCACACATTACACACTTTCGTGTGTGAACGCACCTTAAGGCTTTTACACAACCCTAAAGTCTAAAGGTTGTACTCTGTACTTTGTACTTTGAGTTGCACAATTTCTAACTAATCAAGTGTTGAGCAGTGACCATGGTCACTCTCACTCTCTCTACTGTTTGCACACTCTGAGCTGAGCTGATTGCTGCCATCTCCAATCCAACAAGTGGCATCAGAGCACAAGATCAACTGCGTAGCTATTCAAGCTCCGCCCTGTCCGCCAGTAGTTGGAGCAGCTGTCACCAATCCAGCTAGCGGCCGCCTCACTGCAGGCTCGACCTGCAACCTCCCATGCCCAGCCAGTCAGCCATCCGTTGTCTGCACCAGTTGCACTGCCTGCTCTGCAGCCTGCTGTCCAGGCAGCCATCGCTGCCACCCTGTCCTATTGCTAGCCCACTAGTTGTGCCGCCACTTGACCCTTCTCAGCTCTGCCAGACCTGCCTGCAAACAGACCACGTTGGCTGCTGGGCAGTCCCACCTGCAGCACCAGTACTCGTAACTTGTCCTCCTTCCTGTACTGGCCTCTCTCCACTTGTGGGCAACTTCGACAGCCACATTTTTATTCATTCGGCTTGTCCTCGGCTGCCACAATTATATCTTATTATTTAATTCAAAATATTAGAGCCAAAGCAAGGGGCTTTTGCAAAGAAAGGTCTTTTTTTTTGCTACTGTAGGTGCTTTAATGCACAAATTGCAAAAAGTCTTTGGAATTTGGGCCAAAAAATTTGGGGCTTTTGTATGTTTGGCAGACATTGGCATATGTACTGAAGTTTCAGTCTGCAATTGACTGAAACCTTGCACATTGGATGGTCAAATTTTGGGGCTTTTATGCTTTTAGTGCTGCTAAGCAGTTTTCTTGCATTGGGCAGCATGTTACTTGTTGAAATCTAGAAAAATTTCAGCACATCGAGATAGTAGTGGTCAAGTATGACACAGTTTAGTTGATTACAACTTAGCATTTGCTATAATTTCTGGAAATTTACAAATTTCCAGGTTAGGGCAGCTTTTGTCATCGCTCTTGTGCATTTGGAATAGTGACATGTATCATGGCAAATCAAGGAAGGAATGATGTCTTCACTTATGTATTGAAAGAGGATAGATTGGATGGCAACAACTATTCTTTGTGGTCCTTCATGATGAAGAATGTGCTTGTTGCTAAAAATTTTTGGGATTATGTCAGTGGGGAAGAATTTTTGTCTTGGTGATATGGCTCTTGCCACTTCTCCACAAGGAGGCCGTGGTCAGAGGCAAGCTCTTGTTCAGCCACCACCCCTAAGAACAGTTGCACAGATGGCTTGTGACGCTAGGGATGCCCAAGCATGGTCACTTATTGCATTGGTAGTTCAGTGATCTATAATCCTGCATATCTAGTCTGCTTCTACTTCACGAGTAGCATGGCTTATACTTGAGAATATGTTTGTTGAAAAAAATGATACTTGAATTTCTTTTTTGAAGAAGGAGCTTGAAAATGTGAAGATGGAAGAAGAAGATGCTATGCAAGATCACCTCGATGAAATTCAGAATTTTTGCAAGTAGTTGATGAATATAGATGAGTATTATTTTGATGCTTAGATGACTTTTTAATGACCTTGAATTCTTTGCCACCTTCTTATTTGGCCTTTCATATAGCATTGAATCTTACAATGTGAATTTCTACGTAGCCAGTTACCATCTTCAGTTGATTAGCTTGTTGCTGGAAGAAGAGCAAACAAGGAAGAATAATAGGGTTGATGTTGTAACCTCTGAACAAGCTTTTGTGGCAAGACAACAGGGTAAGGGCAATCAGTCTAGGAATGCTCTGTAGAGTTTTAGAAGTTGAAGAACTTCATAGAACAAGAAGAAGCTGTAAACGCCCCGAACAACGTAGTATGCTTAACAATTATGATTTTCGCTTGTTTTTTAGATTTACTATAAAAGAGAATGAACACCTAAGCTGAAAATGAAAATTACTCACAAAATTACAGCCATGAAAATGTAAAAGTAATGGAGACAAGATTGAGGGTTGAAGATGGGCAACCCTCCCCCTTCTCCGAAGGAATGTATTTCTGCTCAACCCAAGTCTCTTAGGAAAGAGCTCAGTTACAATCAACCTGAGAGTGAGAAGAAGTAATTCTTACTCTCACAAGATCATACAAAGATTTACAAACACACATGCATTTTCTATTATGCAATGATAAGAACTGATTTCTTTACAGTATGAGAGAAGAAAGAGGGGAAATCAGCCTTTCTCCATTGTTGATCAGCAGTACATGGATAAGGCTTGCTTCTTGTTACTAAATGGAAGAAAGAGCTCGAGAAGGAGGTGCTGTAATGAATTTACAGGCTTGCTGTCTTGTAAAACAGTAGTGATAGGAGAGGGAATATGGAGGAATTTGATAATGGAGAAGTGGGGAATTATGATGGGGATGGATGGGCCAGTTTCTGGCTATCTGTGGGTGCTGTACATGAGTTTACAGCAAAGAAAAATGATGCTGAATGAAGAAAAACGAGCTCTTATTTATAGGAGAGGGAAGAGTTAGTATAAAAGGAGAAAGTGGAGTAGCACAAGACAAGTGTCTAGCCACATGTCATGAGATGTGACAAGTGGTGGGACACTTGGAAACTTGTGTGACAAGTCTCTTCTCTGTGGCCTTCCTTTTTGGGTTGAATACTGTAAAAAATAGAAACAACCAAATTTAGTAAGCACAGCTAGGGTATAAAATTTACTATTTTTAGAATGACATCCCTATTTTTGTAGGACTAGCATTTTTAGGCTAATTCGAGGCTTCTAAAATTTAGGGACCCCTCAATATGGGTGTCATATGAAAGCTTTTTCCGTGTACATTGCAAAAACGGTATCAGAATCTTCATGTGACTTTTCTATGCAAAGAAATGTGCATTTCAAGCTTTCAGTCCACACATGCACATTGTACAAGCATTTCATGATCATGCTATCTTGTTGATTGTAACTGTGTGTTCTGGCGGATCTAGCCCACACTTCAAGGCATCAATCCTTTCTGTGTGTGAGTCTAACCCTGATATGCGTGAGTTCTGGTCACAAGCGCCCAATCGGGCCATATAGGTGGAAGTGTGAACTATCTTTTCTCTAACCCACCGCGTGGGTCCATCATAACCTGTGACCACTCATCAGTGGCCAGCTCCAATGTACTTTTCTTTATATCTAATTAGTGCAAAGGAAACAAATTTAATAAATCATTATATAGACAAATTAATGTAAAAGGATACAAATTCTGTTTCTATAGAGTTGTAACAGCTCTCTGGCTTTTATTCAGCTGTCCTCAGCTGAAGAGCTTCTTGATATGGCTGAAGAATGTCTGGGTAATCCTTCATGAATTTTTCATCTATCCACTATGCATCTGTTGTGGGTAGATTCTTGAATTTTAGTAAGAATTTTTGTGACACAAGGCCAAGGCCACTTCTCGTGATTCGATCCTTGTGAAACAAAATTTGTTCAGGTTCCAAGAGTTGCTCTGTTTTTTCAACTTCTGGGGGATCTTCAGTAATGGGTTCCTTTGGTTCTGGTCCTATGTAAGGTTTTAGCAAACTTACATGAAAAGCATTGTGTATTTTCCAATGAGCAGGAAGCTCAAGTCGATAAGAAACTTCATTTATTTTCTCAATCACTTTGAAGGGTCCAAAGTATCTACTGGAGAGCTTTGGAAAAGATGAATTTTGACCGGAACCTTGTTTGAGCCTGCTTTTATCAAACTTTAGCAAGACATATTGACCTTTTTTAAAAGCCAAAGGTCTTCTTCGTTTATTCGCTTGCTTCTTTTGTCGCTCTTGGGCAACTTTGATAGTGGCTCGAACTTGATCCATTGTTGTTTTTAAATCTGAAGCAAACTCATCAGCAGCAAAAATCTTATCTTTAGTGCGAATAATTGGAGGAGGAATCACTTTACCCTATACTATTTCATTTGGAGCTTTCCCTGTGGATGAGTGCACTGTATTGTTGTAAGTAAACTCCAATAATGGAAGATATTTCTTCCATTGTGACTTATGTTCATTAACATAAGCTTTCAACATACCCAAAAAAGTGAGATTCATCACCTCTGTTTGGCCGTCAGTTTGAGGATGAAAAGCTGAGGAGAACTTTAAAGTGGTTCCCAAATTCTCAAATAAAGCACGCCAAAAGTTACTTGTGAATTTGGAGTCTCTATTTGAAATGATCTTAGAAGGCATACCATGTAATCTGAAGATATGTTGAATGAAAAGTCTTGCAGCTTGTGCGGATTTCAATGTTTTATGTTGCATGGAATAAAATGTGATTGCTTGCTGAATCGATCAATTATGACCCAAATCATATCATGACCTTGAGGTGTTCTTGGAATACCTAAGATGAAATCCATTGTGATAGATTCCCATGGATCTTTAGGCACTGGAAGAGGTTGCAACAATCCTAGAGTGTTCTGCCTATCATACTTGGATTTTTGGCATACTAGACAAGCCTCAATGAAGTTATGTGTATCTCTTCGTAATTTTGGCCAATAAAAGTAGCGCTCAATTGCACTTAGAGTGGCTGCCCTCCCTCTATGCCCTGCATGGGGGTTCATGACTTTCTTTAAGCACCTTTTATCGAACAGGAAGAGTGACACAAAGGCGATTGTTCATGAGAAGGTAACCGTTTTTGATGGAATAATTTGGATGAGAACCTTCTTGCTATAAATTTGACCAAATTGTTGCAAAATCAGTATCTTCATCATAAGTATTCTTCATCGCTTGAAAATCTTCATGATGAGCCACTGTAATAGTTGCAATGCGAGGCACTCTAGAAAGTGCATCAGCAACTACATTTTGTTTCCTTGGAGTGTACATAATTTGAAAATGAAACATAGATAAGAAATTTTCCCATCTTGCATGTTTCTCTTGGAAATGCTTTTGAGTCTTGAAATACTTCAAGCTCTGATGATCAGTTTTAATAAGGAATTCATTGCCTAAAAGATAATGTTTCCATATCTTCAAAGCATGAATCATTGCTAGGAGCTCCTTTTCATAAATGTCATACCTTTTCTCCACATCATTTAGACGGCGGCTTTCAAAGGCTAGGACATGGCCTTCTTGATTTAGCACTGCACCAATACAATCACGCAAGCATTTGCTTCCACCATCAATGGTTTTACCAAATTTGGAATGATAAGAATAGGTCCAGAAGTAAGAGCTGTTTGCAGCCTTGTGAAGGTTGCCTTCTCTTTTTCCTTCCATTGGAAAGAGGTCTTCTTCTTTGTAAGGTCATAAAGTGGAGAAGCCATATGTGCAAAATGCTTGATCAAGCGGCGGTAATAAGAGCATAAGCCAAGAAATGATTGCACCTCATGTATATCATGAAGATGAGGCCATTCTTGGATTATCTTGATCTTTTCAGGATCCATCTGAATCCCTTCAGAAGAGATGACATGCCCAAGGTGATTTATTTTATGTATGAAAAATTCACTCTTTTTACCATTTACCAAGAGTTGATTTTGTTGAAGTAATTGTAGAACAATCTCCAAGTGTTGATGATGCTCCTCTTCATTCTTGCTAAAGACAAGAATATCATCAAAGAAAGTACCGACATATTGTCGATGCTCTCTAAAGATGCGCTCCATCATTTGATTAAAGGTGGCTGGTGCATTGGTTAATCCGAAAGGAACCACCAAGAATTCATAAAGACCGTATGAAGTGCGGAAAGCAGTTTTGTGTACATCTTGTGGTATTACCCTAATTTGATGTAACCACTCTTTAGATCAATGCGACTGAAAAACTTTGAGCCTCCTAGACGATCCAAAATTGCTAGTGAATCTTTTTTTTCTGGAACCAAAATGATTATCCCTGTCCAATGGGTTTATATTCATCCCTAGATGTTAGGTACTATCTCTTTTCTTGCCGTTTTTGTAGCTGTCAACTGTAATCCGTACAAGTGTATTTACACCCGGAAACAATAAGAGATTCGTTACGGTAACCTTGTCGGGCTTTGAGCTTAAGAGCACACTTATCCATATGGGCATTCAATAGTATAGATTTGGAAAAGAAAAGAAGGTTAATTACTTGGGATATCTCTTCAATCCTAGATAGCACATTAAACGGGTTCGCACTTCATGGCTGTGCTTATGCACTAGGCTATTTTCTTTTGAAAGCTTTGTGGAATCTATTTGTGTTCAAACCGTTGCCCAAAAGCGTTAAATGCATAAGGCCCTTGCTTGAGAAGATGTTGGCTTTTGCGAAAAGCAAAAGCCTAACGAATGTCAGATGCAAAGCTTTGCACCTCATTAAAATCATATTACCATATTTTCCTAAAGAAAATAAAACAAACTCCATTAAAGAATATTCCACGTTGTAGCCATCTATTGGTTTAGCCTCTACTTTCGGTGAATCAGATGGGGCTCGATTGATTTCTACTAAACAGGAAATAAAAAACATGATCGATACAAGAAACAAGAGAATGCGAAACCATATCTTTCTCAGCCTTGCTCCTTCGATTGATGGTTGGCATCGAATTTTAAGTTTTTCATTGCAGTCTTGGTATATGACATGGTCTTTTCACCTTTCCCTCATGATGGGTCCTTTGTGGAACTTGTGTCCTTCCTCCAAAATCATGAGATCGGTGCACCAAAACTAAAGGGAAAAACTTAGATTTACCTTCAATCAGCTGTTGAGCTTGATACATGAGAATGAGGTTGTATTCAGCTCATGAGATCTCATATGGTTTGTGGACTCCATGGTAGTTTGAAGACTCTTCGGCCATATTGGATGGAGGAGCAAGTTGTGAAGCCCCCTCCGTTGAATGTCTCGATGTTCTAAACCCTTTTGAGTGCGTAGACAAGTATATAGATGAGTTCCTACTCCTTTGCATTTTCCTCTCTTCTCCTCTATCCTACCTTGTGTTTGCTTTTTTCCCTTCAATGCTTCCCTTGCTAGCCTCTTCCTCAAATTCCATGGAGTTTGTTCCCATCGGTATATTTGATTAAAAATAGTTTTGGAATTGGAAATTGATTTCAACATTTTAAACGTGTCCTCATGGAGATTTTAGAAAACTCTCCTTATATTTTTATTAAAAAAAAAAAAAACCCAAAACCATGAATCACCTTAAGTGCAGGACCTCCAGCACAAACGCCAAGAAGAGGCCTTTGTCGCCAAGAAGACTGCTTGTGATCCAACATATGCTCTATGTAGTATTGCATAGCAAAGGAGCTCTTGTGTAGGCTTTTATCTAGAACCCAAAACTCCACCTCAGAAGAGAAGCCACAAGCTCCATTACTCCATGCTAAAAGGTATTCAAACGCCTAGCTACCAACCATGCTTGAAACATCCAAGGCATGGAGATGTCAACCACTCCAAGAAGGTAAAGGGTCATAGACAGTTGCGGGAAGAATTGCACGATGAGTAGGGACCCCCTCTGAAGCTTTCACCACATTATCATGATACTCTCGAACCCCTATTCATAGCAAGGATGAAGTGCTTGACAAGTTAAAAAAATTCTTGGCATTGGTTGAAAATTAGACTGATAAGACACTTAAGTGTCTTTGCTCTGACAACGGTGGGGAATATGTGTCCAAGGCCTTTCAGGCATTTTGTGACAGCAAAGGGATAAAGAGGGAGCTCCTTGCCCCTCTTAATCCACCCCAAAATGGCGTTGCAGAGCGTATGAATCGGACCATACAGGATCAGGTTGGTACAATTGCCATAACAGCCTCGTCCAAAAACCATGGGGTAATACAGCACGAGACATTACCCCATGGTTTTTGGACAGGGGCTGTTATGGTAGTTGTACACTTGATTAATCGGTCACCAAACAGGTCTTTGGGGAGGGGAGTTCCCCAAGAAGCGTGGTCGGGCAAGCCACCTTCATATGCTCACTTGAAAGTGTTTGGCTGTGAGGCTTTTGTGCACATTCGTAAAGAAAAATAAACATATTATCTATTTATCAAGTTCTTTGTCCAGATGTGCATCGTGCACCTTGTTGAGTACACCTTGACTACTCATGCACGCTGGCAACCAACGTAGGGTTAAATGTAGGCTGATGTCCCAAAAAAAAAGGGTCACTTATGCACATTCTTAAACCCATCCTTATGCATTGTGATCCTCTGGCTTTTGACCATGTGACTACTAGCACACAATTTAGTGGTAGTTTGGGGGTTTTTCATTCTCATGCTCATCATGTCTATTGTTCACTACATTTTACCTTATAGAATTCTAGGGTTGATATTCTCTTTTCTTCTCTTCTCTTCTCTTCCCTCTCTCTCTCTCCAACCCAAACCCCCCCCCCCCCCCCCCCCCCCTTTTTTTTTTACTCCTTTTTGGGCATGAGAGGGGGTGTTGAGAAATCAAGTCATTCAGAACATTTCTTCCCCGTCCTTCCTTTTGGTTTTGCACTGATAGCCCCAAAAAGGGCCAAGCGCCCACTCACTAGGGTGCCACTCGAGATAGTGTGTGCCTATAAATATGACATTGACTCCATCCATTTGACCCCTTCCACATTCATTCATCTTGGCACTCCTAGTCATTCTCTTTCACATCTTTCTCCTCTCTAGCTGCTCCATTGCTCCTCACACCTTGCAAGGAGGACATTGGAGTTTGTGGCCTCGTTGTCCCTTAATGTCAGGTGCCTTGTTTCCTTCCTTTCCGGTTGCGTTTTGGCTATAGTCTTCTTCGATCAGTTGCCCAACACCCCCAGGTTGTGTGGTGACCTATCCCCCTTGCTATTGTTGGTTTCCCATCACCCGGTGATAGCCCTCTAGGCTGTGTTTTGCAGTTTGGAGGCATTTTCCTTACCGGGTGTCATCCTTCATCACCTAGGATCCTCTTGTTGAGAGTCATTTCTTGGATGACCACATCAGTAGTGCCATGTGGCAGCAGTTGGACAGTCCGCCGACTGCAGTCGGCTGCATTAATGCAGCCAACCTGATTATTACTAGGCATTGTTTTCAGCCTTAAATAGGCTGAGTTTCCAGCAATCTTGACACATTGTCCCTGACAGATTTCAGCCGGGTGACTACGGAGATTGCTCTCGAGGCTGACGGAGATTGAGTTCCTTGAGGTGGAGACATACACATATATTTTGTCTGCACTCGTGTATAATTTTGCATCCTTATACAGCATTCTTCACTGCAGATTTTCTGCGATTCATTGTCTCTTTCGCTCTCTCTCTCCTCTCTCTTTGTTCACTCTTTGTCACGGTCATTCGCTTCCGCATTGCTTCACTCTAACATTGTATCAGAGCATTGAAGGACTGACCTAGGGTGGACCTATCTGAAGAAGAGTTTTCAGCGCGACACAAGGCTGGGTTTTTAGTGTTCAAGTGCAAACATGTGGGTTGTGCATTAGAACAAGGTTGAGGCAAGCGTGGGCGTGCGGGAAAAAGAGAAGATTTGGTGAACTTGCTGTTGTTTTTGCTATTAGAGAGGGAAGAAGTTTGCTTTTTTGGCCTTCAAGTGCAGATTTTACTTTTTCATTGCCTTCGGCGGGTGAAGAAGGAACGAGACGAGCGAATCTCAGCTGTAGCAGGCTGTATTTACACAATCAGAGGGGGACTGTTTTTTGTGTTTGGTGTAGGCATTGTAGTGAAGATGTCTTCTGAGGCCGAGATAGAGTTTCAGGCGATCATGGACCGGAAGGTGCCCATTCTACCGGCTCTTCCTTCAGATCAAAAGCTTGATGGTGAGAACTACTGCATCTGGCAGGCTAGGATGCTTTCCACACTGGAGTCCTATGATTTGGCGGAGCTTGTTATGGAGGCTATCAATTGTCCGTCTTCGCGAGATGAGTTTAGACTCTCTTACAGTGAGAAGGCAGAGTTAGCAAAGGCTCAGGCACATTGGGATAAACTCAATGCTTGCATTCACTTGTTTTTATTTCTCTCATGTACTATCGTTGTTATCTCTCATATAGAGCATTTGACAGTGGCTAAGGAGATATGGTTGGAGTTGGATCAGATGTATGATTGGATGACTATCATGAAGCGCATTTCTTTGGAAGTGCAAATGAGGACTATGAGTGTCAATAAGTCATCGTCCATGCAGGACCCAGGAGTATATCAACAAGCTAAGGCAACTATAGATGCAAGTTTAAAATGCAGGGAAGGTGATCACTTTTGAAGTTATCGCCTCGCTTCAACGGTTTTTATTCTGCCTTGATTACTTCAAGGCGGTTTGAGACTCTTCGGTGGGAAGAGTTGGTTCCTATGGTCTTGGACCAAGAGGAGCAACTGAAAGAAACCAATGCTTCGAAATCTGAAGCTTTGGTTGGTCAATCCTCTCAAAAGAAGAAGAAGGAAGACAAATCTAAGAAGGGCAAAGACAAGGAGTCTACTTGTCACATTAGTGGCAAAACAGGTCACTGGAAGAAGGATTGCCCCAACAAGGAGAAGAAGAAGAAGGAGAAAAAGGAGAAATCTTCAAAGGATTTTAGAGCAGTGGTTGCTTCCTCATCAACTGCTTTCCTCCATTTGGAGGTGGTTGAGGATTTGACCTTACCGGCTTTTGATGTTGCATTGACCGCCCCATTTACTTGAAGTGGATTGTTGGGCACATGACCCCTTCAGCAGGTGTTGCGTTGACCGCCCCATTTACTTGAAGTGGATTGTTGGGCACATGACCCCTTCTTCAGCAGGTGTTACTTATTTAGGGCCTTCTCATGGTTAGATTCTTATTGGCGATAGTTTGTCAATTCCTATTCAGGGATGGGGCAACATGCATCTTATTCTAGATAGGCGTGGTGGAGTTTATGCTTCTGAGGTACTTTATGTGTCGGCTTTGGGGTATCATCTTTCTCGGTGCACAAGATTTGTGCCCTCAACCTCTTGGTCGAATTTAATGTGGATTCTTGATCGAGGATCGAGAGCGGCAGTTCTTTCCTTAGGTTATGAGGAGAATGGAGTCTACAAGTTGCGGTCTTCTTCTACCTTGACTTCTCTTCTTTTTACCTCCCAAACTCGGTCTAAGCTTTGGCATTCTCAGTTTGGTCACCTCAATTATGAATACCTTTTGAAGGTATCTAAAAACTAGTTTGTTCGAGGTTTGCCAGATATTGTGGTGAGTTAGCAGCCTTGGGTCTCCTGCATTCGTGGGAAGTAGACTCGTGATGTTTTTCCTAGCAAGGCTTTGAGGCGGTCTTCAACACTCTTGAAGCTTGTTTCCACCTTTCTTTGTGGACCAATGAGGATGGAATTCCTTTGAGGGAGTTTGTATTTCATGCTCATTGTAGATGATTACAACAGGATGACATGGGCCTATTTCTTGAAGCTGAAGTCGAAGGCTTTCTTCAACTTCAAGGATTGGTTGCTCTTTGAGGAGAACTGATTGGGGCGGAAGCTGAAGACCTTATAATTGGATAATGGCGGAGAATTTGTTTCTAATGAGTTTATTCGGTTTTGTGCAGTTCGTGGCATACACTAGGAGTTTGCCAATACAAACACCCCCAGGAGAATGGTATTTTGGAGTGGAAGAATCGTAGTGTGATCGAGATGGCCCTTACCATGATGGAGCATCGTCAGACACCTTAGTGTGTGTGGGTTGAGGGTGTGGCTACTTCAGTTCACATCCTTAATCGTTCTCCTACTTTCGTTGTTGTTGGTATGACACCTTTTGAGGCGTACTTTGGATCAAAATCCAATGTTTCTTATTTCAGGGCTTTTGGGTGTGATGCCTATGTTCACATCCCAAAGACACAACATGACAAATTTGAAGCGGCTTCTAGAAGACAGGTGTTTGTGGGCTGTAGCTCGCAATCTCAAGGCTATCGATTGTATGATCCTGTTAAGCGGGATGTCTACACGAGCTATGATGTTCAGTTCGTGGAGGTTTCAGCCCTAGAGGGGGGTGAGGATCACCCTGTACTTGGAGATCCCGGTGATAGATGGGCCCCAATGACTGTTCCTCTCGAGCCTGTGTCTCTTGAGGACTCTTTTTCGGATGAGGAGTCTACTTTCCAGCCATCGGATTCACCGATTGGTCCTCCGTTGACGGTGGACCTTCCAGAAACTTCAACAGATGGAGAGTGCTGAGGTGAGATTCATCCTCCTCCTCGTTGGTCTCGTGACATGCTCCGAGATTTAGGGATCGAGGGGGTCTTTGAGGAGTGGCAATCACAGAGGTCACAGCGGCACCAGGCACATAGTATGGAGCTTGGTTGCTCTAACTATTGTTCGATGTCCCGTGCTATGCAAGATAGAGAGTCTACATCAGTGAAGGAGGCTTTACAGTCTGATCATTGGCGGAAAGCGATGGAAGTCGAGTTGGAGGCTATTGAGCGGAATGGCACTTGGTACCTTGTGCCTTGTCCCTCTTATAAGAAGGTGATTGGTGTCAAATGGCTCTTCAAGACCAAGTACCATAGTGATGGCTCTTTGGATAAGCGCAAGGCTCGACTTGTTGCTAAAGGTTTTGCACATCACCCACGTGTTGATTTCCATGATACTTTTGTCCCCATTGCTCGCATGGCGACTATTCGTGTTGTTCTTGCCTTGGTTGATCGTAGGAGATGGCTTGTCTTTCAGTTGGATGTGAAGTTGGCCTTTTTGAATGGTGATTTGAAGGAGGAGATCTATGTAGAGCAGCCTCCTGGCTTTGGTTCCTCGGATGTGAAGGTTTACAGGTTGAAGAAGGCCTTGTATGGCTTGAAGCAGGCTCCGCATGCTTGGATCGAGAAGATTGATTTGTTTCTCTAGCCCAAGTTGGGATATCGGCACTCTAGGGCGGATCCGCAGCTTTATCTGCACACTTCCGAGGGTGGTCGTGTGTTGTTTGTTTTGTATGTTGACGACTTGATTGTTACAGGTGATCATGCCCAGCAAGTTGAAGAGACGAAGGCAGCCCTACATTAGAAGTTCGAGATGACGGATTTAGGACTTATCCATTTCTTTTTGGGCCATGAGATTTATCAGTCTCAAAGGGGGATTTTCATCTCTCAGTAGAGATATGTACAAGAGCTCTTGGTGACTTTTGAGATGGAGGATTGTTGGTTCATTTCTACTCCTATGGATCCGAACTGGAAGGTCACGTCACATGTAGATTTTCCTTTGGCTGATGCTACTTGCTACCGTCGGCTGATTGGATCATTGATTGGCTCCCCAACACACGGGTTGATCTATGTTTTGCTCTAGGTCTCTTGATTGGGTTTATGAGTGCATCTCAACAGGTGCATTGGCAGGCCGCTTAGAGGATACTTTGGTTTTTGAGGGGGACCTCCGACCTTGGGATTTTCTATCTAGCAGGTACAGGTGCTTCTAATCTTGTTCTTGCAGGTTGGAGTGATTCGGATTGGGTTGGCGACGTGGACCAACGGCTGTCTACTATAGGTTTGTTTTACCTTTGGTGTTGGTGCTATCTCTTGGAGTAGCAAGAAGCAGCCCACGGTAGCCCTATCTTCGATTGAGGCAGAGTATCGGGCTGTGTCTTCTACCACATGTGAGACTGTGTGGCTTCAATGGTTGTTGGAGGAGCTTGGCTGCCCCTAGACTTGTCCTACTATTTTGCAGTGCGACAATGAGAGTCATTTCCTAGATGGCCACGTCAGCAGTGCCACGTGGCAGTAGTCAGACAATCCGTTGATTGTAGTCGGCTGCATTTAATGCAGTCGACATGATTATTATTGGGCATTATTTTCAGCCTTAAATAGGCTGAGTTTCCAGCAGTCTTGAACATTGTCTTTGACAAATTTCAATTGCGGAGATTGCTTTTGGGGCTTAACGGAGATCGAGATCCTCAAGGTGGAGACATACATAGATATTTTTCTGCATCTGTGTATAATTCTGCATCCTTATACAGCATTCTTCATTGCAGATTTTCTGCGTATCACTGTCTCTTTCTCTCTCTCTCCCCTCTCTCTCTGTTCACTCTTTGTCACGGTCATTCGCTTTCACATTGCTTCACTTTGACACCTTTTTGGGGCTGCATTTTGTAGTCTTCACCCTTCTCGGCTTCAACATCAGCTCTGATGAGCATTGACTACTCTCCACATTTTGCATTTTGCAATTCCTGATACTTCTAGGTTGCATTTGACCATCTAGCAGGTTGGCTTGTTGATTTTCACCTTCCGGAGTACGCGTCTACAGTCGATGATCTCTTTCCTCATCTCGGACAGCCCGTAATGACTACATTTCGCTTTCTCTACAGTTGGCTGTCCCTCGTTCATCGTTTGGCATTCCTTTCTATACCCTATTGCCTAGAGGACTACATTTTACTCTACAGAGTATAGGTATGGGAACCTAGTTTGGATTATTGCAACTGATCAAGTCACACATATGATGGTTGGAGGTCGATGGAGGGACCCCTTGCATCCATGATTTCCAAGATGATGAGATGTAAGGCCTCGGTACCACATGAGATCATCAAAGCTGAGCTAGCAGCTACACTAGTTGTAGTGGAGGCCCTCACACGATCAGTCATATATGTACACAGACTATGGGATCTACCTAGCCATAGATATGCATGGCTGGCTCTTGACTCCTCTTAGTAGCTTGCGAAGGAGGGTGACACCCCATGTTGGTATGCACATATGTCAGCTTGGTTTGAGTTACATGGCTTTAGCATGGATAGGCTATCCCCCTTCTAGTACTCCCTTGATGCAGCATCGCATACCTTTGGAGCCACTCAAGAGATTGGCAAGATTATCAAGATGGATCTTGGATGCCCAACGATGTAACAAATTCTCCATAGCCGATGCAAGAAATACAATTTGGTAGAGAGCGCTTGTTATGTGTGCTGCACTTAATTTTGCTTTACAATTGTGTGATATGAATGCTGTACTTCATGTTGTGCGAGAGATTGCCATCATCACGGGTCTCTCTATCAGCTTCCATAATCCATTGATTATAAACATCCTCTTGCTCTAGGTCACCATTATGTGCTCCATGTAGTGTTGTAGGAGTTACTAATGTGTCAAAAAACTGTAGCTTTGTCCTTATTATTGGAAAGTAGGCATGAGCACTCTCCACATTGCTCTTGCTGCCCTTCGCATAGAGAATCCAAGGCCAACAAAAATACTTTCCAATCATACCTTGAAACTTTGAAAGTCACATGGTCAACTTTGTGGGTAGTGTGTACTCTAGATCAGCCAATCCACAATTGGGAGGTATTGAACACCACTACCTTGGTTCTGCCAAGGTTCATCATGAGATTTTGGTTGCTGTGGAAAGTATAGAGAGCATCAAGTTGGTACTCATAGTAGGACTATGCCATCGACATAAAGGACTATGGACATCAATATTCCTGCTAGCAGCACTATTTTCGCCATATATTGGTTCTCATAGTCAAACATCTTATGTATGTATATGCGAAAGAGAGAAATAGGAAGCCTTGCTTCACTAAAAAATTCAGAATATGACTTGGAATAACCACTTGTGTGAGTGATCAATGGAAGCAAAGAAACACAGAGAGAAGAGAAGAGGGAATCCGATGTAGCAAAAATGTGGGTGCCCAGAATGTGGCACAAAACTGTCTCATGAGATCGAGCCGTACATTCACCCTCAATATAATGGCCTTTGCAAACCAAACACACAACACACTTGGTCTTGGAGGTATCTAAAGGAGATGTATGACTTCAGCAGAAGACTTAACACTGGAGCAGGTCACATATACTTTGATCAAGATGATCATTTTAATCAGTTTGAGGGTGAGTCTTACTTCATGAACTATCCAGCACCAAATGAGTCCATTGCACTAAGAGTGGTTACTACTGTGAGAACTCCTGCAGAGGACAACATTTCACATCAATGATCTAACAAGTTGTGCTTTTTTGATCTTAACTATATAATTTGTAGTTATATACCTTAAGGATCTATTAGCCAAGGTCATGTGCTTTGGTTAAGGTCTGATGATAAGTTCTTGCTGAGCATTTTTTATTGAGATGCCCCTCTGAATAGATTTTGCTTTTATCCAACTCAAGTTTCAACTGATGGCATAACACCACTAAGATTAGAATGTTAGCACAGCCATAGAGGTTCATATTAAGGAGAACGACAAAGGTTTGTGGGGATTAAATTGAACCTGAATATCTGTACTTAAAATGAGCCACAAGCAGACACACTCGTCGTGGACCATGTGCCTCCTTGTACATACCTCTATGCGTCCCAAAACAAAATTAGGACTACTTGTACTTAAGGGCTCACAAATATTTCCAAAAATTTTGAGATTTGTTGGTCGATTTTGGTGATTCTCCTTCTTCATGTAAAGTCTTCTGTTACTTGAGTTTTCTTCATAAGGTTTACTTTCAATTTCTAATTTTTTTGTTGTGCTTATGTTTGGTGTTTACCTCACATATGCTTGTTTTTACATTTTGATGCTGTGGTGGGCATATGAGTCAGTTGATCAAACAAAATGAGCAAATTATCTTGCTAGGATATTTTGCACTGTGAATGAAGTTTGACAACTTATTGTGAGGCTTTTAAGGTGGCTAAAATCAGCCAGATCTGCTAAGATGTGTCTAAACAGTGGATATTAAGAAACCAATATGTCGCTCCCCTTAGAGAATCAATCATTTGAGGCTTGTGGATTTTCCCTAACTTTTAGTTGCCTTGACGGTTTCCTGTGGCAGTAGAAACTCATGATGATGCATGAATTTGCAGTGACAGGCACCCTCCATCAGTGGTGACAGCAATGGAGACAATCATGGCAGCTGTGCTGCAAGAAAGTGAGAATATTCCACTTCAGCTGTTGGACTTGATATTGAAAAACCTGCTGAAACATAATAAGGTGAACGATTTGCTTTTGTTTGAAAACAATGAAGAAATAGTTGGATGAAAATTTTATGCAAAGTTTGGTAAAGTGGATGCTTGGGAAGAAATATGAAAGCCAGTAAAGCTATGGCTGTGTCCACTCTTCTGCTTTCTATGCAAACATGTGGGCTGTCAAGGTGAGCAGAGATGTTTAGGTGCTTCATTTTCATAGGTCTTTGAGGTGGAATTACTCAGCTTGCATGGCGAAAAATCATGTCAATGCTTTTTGATGTTTCCATCTTGTGGTGGATGCCTCAAAAACGGATTTGTCAGTTGATTCAACACTGATTTGGTAGCGCAGAAGACAGAATGGAGAGTGGATAAGCCATGTGCGATGATCTTCAAATGGCAGAAATTCCCATAAATCATTATCATAAACCACTAATAAACGTTTTTGAACCTTTTTCGAGGCTCTAGTAAAGGGGGCTACTAACATGACTTTGGCCTTTCATATCCTACTTCAGGGGACACAGTTCTAAACAAAGACAGATGGCTTGAAGTGAAAACTCTGATGAAGCCATTTGAGGTTCCCAAAGAATTTGTTATGATAAAGGCACATCAAACAGTGATGTCCAAATCCAAAAGATCTCATTTGTTTACCCTAAGCTTATTAATAACTCACTCTGACAATTATGTAAACAAGTAAAACAGTCAGGCATGTGGGAATTGGGAATATTTGAGAGGGAGTGGTGCAGGTAGGGGTGTCAGCCTTTGAGCAACTGGGTTCCAGTAGTTGTTTATGAAAACACCTTCATAGATAGTAAGAAAGGGGGGAACAGGGGAAAAGATAGAAAAGATTGGATGCATAGTAAGAAGAGTTGTGCACTTGCTTGAAAAAGATAGGTGGAAATATGGGGTCATGAGTCATGCTTTGCCTAAGGCTTTACAAAGGCTGAGATGGGATCCAAAGTAATGCCAGAAAACAGTGTTTATATGCATGCTGATATCGTCACACACACATGTGTGCACAGCTACCTTTGATACCATCTCAGGTTCTTGGTATTACCACACTACTCCCGATTGGTACATTACACCTATCCTTTACGTCTGGACTCTGGTGTCTCCAAGGATCAATATGCATGCACTATGAGACTGGGTGTCCTATAAGGTTTTGCAGATATCCTCACAGTGGGGCTCTACTAGAGTGCCCCCCCCATTGGGACATAACAACCATGCTATCAATTCTCTCTTCCTGTCTCTTTGTTTTAAATTTTTTTTTTTTGGGTTGGGGGGTGGAGGGGAGCTCACTAAGAGGCAAGGAGAAGATTGTGAAGATACAAGCTTAAGGGCTGTGAGAAGGAGAAGAGCTCTTTACTGTGAAGAAAAGTTTGGTCGCTTTATAGGAGTTGGCTTCTTCTTTAATAAAACTTTTCTGACAGTTTCTGTAGAAGGCTGTTGGGTTGTGTGCTATTGCCAGCTTTAATCCTTGATTGTATTGCTCCTGGGATAAGCAAATCCTTTTAACTTCACCAATTCGTTCAACTCCTTGGTTCTTGTGCATCTGAAAAATTTCTGTGCCTTGTTTAAGTGATTTACCACTTTAATTAGATGTTAAAATAACTAATGCTTGTCTGAAAGTTGACTAGACAACATTGACCTGCAGGTCATACTATCGTATGTACAGTTCCACAATTGATGTATTTTTAAACTTTGTCCACAGGGTGTGTCTTCTGCTGCACACAAGCTGGCGGTTGGTGTTGTTCAACAATGTGCAGAAAAGTTGGAGCCTTACATACAACGTTTGCTGACATCTGTGATGCTGGAGGGCAAAGAAGCTGAAATAAATTTGCATGCAGATTATCATGACATCATACACGAGATCTATCAATGGGCACCTCAAATGCTCCTTGCAGTCATCCCAAACCTTACCCAGGAACTCGTGGTAGTGATTTCATTTACCATCAAATTGACATTTGGAGGGGTTTTTACATTCTGATGCAAAGACATATTATACACATGCAAATGCTCTATATTATGGTGCATACTGTTGTATAGAACTTTGCATATGATTAACTGGAGAGCCTCTTATGACAATATTTTGGAGGTTCTTGAATATGAATAAGTAATGGCTCTGATTAGCATGTTGAATTTTTGCCGTCACACAGTCATCAGTGCTGCACACTTTACCCTTTTGTATATTTGTGTATATCTATCCAGTGGCCAAGCTATAGGTTTGAAGTGCATAACATTAGCTTGTTAAATGCATGCTAGTCTGTTTAGTCCGTTTACAGTGGTTTTAGGTATGTGTTGGTGTCCTTGGTTCATTGCTGTTGCAGTATGCCTTGAACATACCTTTGGTTTTATCTGTTTCTAGTCTAATGATGGATTACTTTTGTGAAGAACGATCACACTGATGTACGGTTGAAGGCAGTAAAGCTGCTCGGCAGGCTCTTTGCACTTCCTGGGCAGCATGTTGCTAAGGAATATCGGCAACTATTTTCTGAGTTCCTGAAGAGGTTCACAGACAAAGCTGTTGAAGTGCGGCTGGCCATGGTAGAATGTGCAAAGAATTGTGTTCGAGCCAATCCCTCTGGAACTGAAGCAATTGAAATATTAGGTGAGATTTATTTTCTTTTGGCTTATCTATTTTGCTGGTAAGTCGCGAGCAAGTGTTTGATGTTGGCAAACATTAATTTGATCTAATAAGCATTGATTTGATGGCAGCTGGTTTGGATGATAGGATACTTGATAATGAGGAACTTGTACGTCTGCATACTGTGATGGCAATATGTGATGTTGCCAAACAAAATTTTAAGTGCATTCCAGGTTCCCTCCTCACTCATGTGGCAGAGCGTTTACGTGACAAGAAGGTAGATATTTGTGTGCATGACTATGATCAAGTTTACTCGAACTATCTGCTTCATTATTTTCTGCCATGTAAGCACATTGATTTGTGCAGGTACTTGTGCGAAAGGAAGCATTTCAGAGGTTATGTGAAGTGTACAGAGCATACTGTGCAAAATGTTATGAGGGCTCTTTCAATCTTGACAAGCAGCAGCTTGAATGGATTCCTGGGAAATTGCTTAGGTGCTGCTACGACAAAGATGTGAAGGAATTCAGGTCAAATTCAGGCATATCAGCTTTTACTTCAGTCTTCGTTACAGCACATTACTATTCATATTTGAGAATCAATTTTCTGCGTATAGAGCTGGAAAAATATGAGTGGTCCAAAGCTTCAGTGGCCATACTTGCTCGCTAAAGGAAAGAGCTGTCTGCCTTGAGGATACATGTTGAAATGCTTATGCCTGAAAACATGATATATTTTGAGGATACACGTTGAAATGCGTATGCCTGAAAACATGATATATTTTTAGGATCAACCTAGAACCTAGCTGCTCAAACATTTGGTGAATTGTTTGGAGAGGTTTCTTGCACAAGCAATCATATCTGTGTGCCACTTGTGTTCAAAAGGTGCAGCTTGTTGTATGAAGTATTTCTGACAAAGGTGCATATCAGTGTTTGCTTTTGAGAGTCGCACAATCAAGGGTTTTGTCTTCCTGAATTTGCAGGTTTGCTTGGAGAGAGTAACATATAGCTTGTATATGCAAGGGAAATTTGAAGAATATTTCCGAGGGTCGAGTGCTGGTCTTTATTTTTGAGATGAATATATATATATATATATAGAGAGAGAGAGAGAGAGAGAGAGAGAGGGGGGGGGGGTTTAGGTATGGACCATGAGGATTTGGAGGGCAGAGTCATGTAGTCTGCTTAAAAGGACTTCTTTATTGGCAGCTCGACTTGATTTGAGTTACCATATATTCTCCCTAGATAGGATTTGCTCCCTTGGCACACTGCAGTTTCTTTTGCCTCTCTCTAGTCACTCTACTTCCTTTGTACTTTGATTGTGATATCTTGGACAGGTGTGTTGAGTCCGTTGTTTTGGCTATATGCCCGATGGTCTAGAGCCATTTTGCATCTTGTAGTTTTGTGGTCTTGTATTTATTTTGTGATCAATACAATTACCTATGATGAGAGAGAGAGAGAGAGAGAGAGAGAGAGAGAGAGAGAGAGAGAGAGAGAACCATGTACAACTTTTCAAAGACTCACCTTTTCCCTTGTCATTACTATAGCACCTTTCAAAGGTAGTATGTTCATCTCAAGAAATAAAAAGACCACTTCTGACACTCGCAAGGTGCAAGTTGAAGTTTGTGGTATGAGGATCTCGCATTATTGGTAAGTGCAACTTTACATTGCAAAAATGCAGATGTCCATCAATGGGTTTGAAGGCTGTAGTTGGAAAAGGGAGAAAAAGGGGTTGACAAAGTCAAGGAGTTTGTTTGAGGTGTACAAAATCTACGGTGCAGTGAAACTAGCCTTTTTCTCGGATAGGGTGGTAATTGTTGATCAAGCACTTAGTCATAGTAATCAATAAATAAACATAAATTGAAATACACACTTTACTTTCATAATCTTGGACAATAGACACCTTGTTGGCCCCAAAATTGGCTCCCTTGTTGGTATTTCTCTAACTTTATTGACCAATGGATTGGGTACAAGCTGAGATTCCACAATCTCCTTGGTTGATCCAAAAGCCCCTTGCTGTAGATGCAATCATCAAACAAATTGGGCAAATTGCTCCTTGATTTTCACTTGGGACTTGCTCTAATTGGACCCCAACTGGCCAAATGCTGCCCCAAATTCACAATGGATGGACTGGCATTTAAATTCCTTGATAATTCTACAAATTTCAGGTGCTGAATTTAATATGCGATTCTTTCTACTGATGGCATAGGTCTCGAGGTGGTTGCTAAACTCTTAATTTTTGTAGAATTTAGGGTTTATAGCAGAATCTCGTCTACTATTCACCAAATCTGGTTGAGATCTGCTCCAAATGGCTGAGATAAGCTGAGATCTTTTGAGAATTGATTGAAGGAGGTGAGAGAATGCGAGAAAATTCAGAGATTTCTTGCGGAGAAACCCTCCAATCATCCTATTGCCTATTTCAACCAGCAAGAGAAGCAGTTTGCTTGCAGCTTGGGAACACCAAAATGCTGTCACCAGCCAGCTAATGATGTTGCCAGCCCTAGATGGGCCTTCTCCTGTTGTGGCCTGCTTGTTGATGGCTCTAGATGGCTGGCACTTGCTGTAATCAGCTGTTTTTTGCTCAAAAAATGGACCAATAGCCTTCTCTCTCGTTTGCCAATTGAAATTTGATTTGAATGGCTGAGACCAAGCTGTAAAATTGTTTCTCAGTTTGCATGGGTATTTTTGCCAAGTGGCAGTCTTCTAAATTCAATTTTCAGTATTATCCAGCCATTAAATTAACTTTTAAATTAAATAAGTTTAAAAATTAATTTCAGCCCTTTTGACCTTGCCCAAATTAAATATGTCCATCCATAATTAAATTGGCTAGGCCATTTGCAACTTGGAGTGGTCCCCAACCTCTATTAACTGGTAGATTGGCATTAATTAATTAATTACTGCTAGTGCCTAGTGTCACCATTGATACTTATTGCTAAACAATTATCTTAGGGTCAAAATTGACACCAATTGACCACCATAGCCTAGTTGGCATAACTTGCCATAACTTTTGTCTTTGATGCCCACTTCATCCTCGGGATCCTTGGCTTGTTACCATGAAATAAGTGCCATGTGCATTACATGTGCTAAACAACCTTGCATATTTGACTAGTAACTTAAATCAAATATTACCAACAAGATTGAAGCATCTCAAAATTTCACATCCCCGTGATAAGTAGCCTATCACTTTGGCGACATTTGAGACAATAAAACGGAGGGGTTGGGTGGATGTTGACATCAGCAAATTGGCATAAGGCAAAGCATGTGTGGTCCTCCAAAAAGTCAGTGATAGTTGGTGATGAGTGTGCTTAAGTTGTAGATGGTGTTAGGTGGGAACCTTTGGTGAAAGAGTTGGTTTCCATTGGAAGGAGAATATTTGAGTGGGGGTGTTGAAGCTCAGTGATCGGGATGCTAAGTGATTGGGCACACTATCTATTTATAGATGAGGAACCAATCCAATTGTGAGAGTTTGCTTGTGTCGGACACAAACTCTTTTTAGCATTAAAGTTTGAGTTTCAGGGCTGTTTAAAGGAGCTAAATGATGTTGTATGTGAAATGTTTCTCCTTAAGAACCACCCTTTTGAGAAAAGGAAGCTTGGTTTCATGGTGCCGTCACTAGGATACATTGGCTCTCTCGAGTAGATAGACTCCAGGCATTTGATTACAAGCTAAAAGTGTAAAAAATTTGCTGAAATTGTTCTTAGGTGTGGTCATTAAAGCAAAAGCTTGTCTTCTTCAAATAGTGAAGAATTGCATAATGGAAAAGAGAAATATTGCAAGGGGTGCTAATGTTTTTGGGGCGAGTTGGGTGTTGACTTATCTTAATTTGTTGAGGGGAACTTAACCCAAAGAAGTAAAGTGTTGAATTTTGAAGTTAACATTATTTTATGAATTTATTGCTTGCTATAATTAGTGTTACTCGAGGGTTCCACCAGTGTGAAAAAGGAAAGGCTGGTTTCATGGTTCCATCTCCATGACTAAGCTACCCTCTCGAGTAGCTAGCACCTAATTGCAAGGCGGAAATGCAAGCAATTTGTTGAAATTGTTTCTAGTTATGGTCATTTCAGCAAGCATATCTTCTTTAAATAGTGAATAATTGCATTATGGTGACGCCTCATTAGAAGACAATCGAAATAGTGCAAAGCTTGATCTTGTAAAAATGGGCTTTCAGCATGGTTAGCATGCTCTAAATGCTGATTTAGGAGGTTGGAACTTGTGTGCCTTGTGATACTGAAAATTGGTAAGGGAATGAGGATTCTAATGCTTAGCTAAAGGCTCATAGCAAGAACGAATGAGCAAATACGAATGTTTGGTTTGGGGCAAGCATAGTAGTTGCATGGGAATGTTGGAAATGCCAACACTATGCCATTTGGATAACAAGGTATGCCTCAACATGTTGGACATCCAAAGATTCTTTGGTGGTGAATCTGTGTTTCAAGTTATGCTTGGTCATTGTACTGGTTCTTTTGGCATGCATGGCATGAATGTGTTTGTTCCTTAGCTAGAATGTTGTTGGATTGTAAAATTCCATATATGGTCACAGTGGAATGGTTTACTATTACTTCATTAGGAGTCTCCCAATCCAATGATGCAAGGCTTGGCAATGGTAAGTCCTCAATATGCCCATACATACCTTATCTTGATGGAACCATATATTGTGCATAAAATACAAAAATCCTACATTCACTAGAAAAACTTGCGGTTTGATCAACATAGATAATGTCTACAAATTCTTCATAAATTGTATAGAATGTGTCTCTAAGGCTCTCTACAGGCTGCCATTTAGAATAATCCACTGTTTACTACGTGCTTTAACAAAAAATATATTTGTATACAAAAAATAATAATTCTATATAATACTCAACTCAAAACTAAACTTATAGTGGCTTTTGAGAAAAATGTTCATTTGGAGACAAGTATATCTCCTTCGCCATGTAAATATGTAGATGGGCATGTTTGGCAATGCATGTGGTGCTCTTGGCCTGTTTAATGCATATGAGCCTAGGGCTGGTCAACTAGATGTAATGTTTAATGCTAGTCAAGTTGGAAGTGTAGCATTTGTACCATTTCTACAACAATCTAAAAGCTTTGAGGATTGGGGCGATCCTAAGTGTAAAAAGTCTCGAACCTAGTGTAGGTTTTTGGGAAAGTAGGGTTAGAGGTAAAATTTTCATAGGCTACTTGGAGAAATTGCATGATTACTTTACCTAGGGATACAAATGGATGGATGAGAGTGACTTGACAAATCATCAGAGCAAGAGGGTCCAAAGTATTGCTTGATATATTGGATGTACTTGGTTTGCTGTAGGATATTATGTGGTGACAAGTATTTTTGCATAGAGAGGATCACTACATAGTGCACTAATCACTGTGGTTTGATATGTAGATGGGCATGTTTTGCATCTAGGCTCTTTATACATTTTCATGGTGTGCATATATTAAATAGATGGGATGCAAGAGATGTACGTTTGCATGGGATACAAGAGAAGTACATTTGCATGGGCTACATGTGATTTGTAGGTGATGTACATTTGCATGAGTTATTTGATATGTATATGATGCAAGTGATGCATAGATACATCTTGGTTTGAGGCATTGTTTGTGCTCAGTTTTTGTATTGCTTTACCTTGGTATGTTGAGAACTTGGTTTTTGGCAAGTTGGTAAATTGTATCGCTACTATGCAATTGAGATTGATTGTAAGGTTTTTGACTTATGATTTGTGGATACCTAATTTGTACACGTGTGCTGTACATGTGAGATTAAGTTGAATGTGTGTCACGACGATAGATAATCCTAGCTTAGGTAGTAGGGGACATTGACAAAAGTTGTGGTGATAGGTGTGAGTGGGGTACCTAGTGTTATATAGACCTTGGAAATGATTGTTGGTGTTATGGGGGTCAGGGATTTAAACTATTTAATTTCCTAGACTAAGGTTTGTGGAAAGCTTCAACACTTTGGGTTCAAAGAGGTTAGAAATGTAAAATTGGAGTTGCCCCTCACCAAAGTTTGGATAGGGGCCATGAATTTTTCATTGAAGTGAATTATTTTTGGCTGGAAATTAAGTGTAGAGGTTGAGTTTGCATGGGCAGGTCTGACACTTGGCAGTTAGGTAAGTTTGGGAGCCATCGAAGGCTATGTGAGCTCAACTTGGGCCGTTTGGGGCGGATTTGAAGGTGGAGAATTCAATTGTGGACAGAGAGAGAGCAGCTTAGTCATAGGGAAGCTAGGCGGCTAGCTCTAGGGCTGTTTTTGGGGTAATGAACAGTAAGAAACCCTTGATCTTTGCAAGATGACCTGATTTTGAGACATTTCAGCTATAGGTGAGTGCTGTTGGTAAAGAAAAGTGATTGTACGGTATGCATTCTTACCATATGAGAGAGACGGTAGGGTTAAATTGTAGGGAGAAACACTGTGTATGGCAAACATTGAGAGAAGAAAACTCAAAAGTTTGAAAAGAAGAAGAAGATAAATGATGAACATTGAATCATGTCGAATAAAGCAAGCTGATACAATGGAGCAAAGCTTGATGATGACTATATTGTCTTGGATGATCAGGTGACAACGCTTGGAAGAAGTCTGCATTGTGAAGGGAGTGAAACATAGTTTTTCGTGCAAAGGTGTTGATGACGAGGGAAAAAGCTGCTCTATGGAGGGAGCGAAATGCAATCCTCTAGGTAGTGGAATGTTAGAGTAGACCCTTGAGTTTGGAAGATGAAGGGCAATAATAGAGGGAGCATGATAGCTGCTATCAAGGCGACTGCTGGGCAGCTAGTTGGAGAAGAAATCACAAGAATGTTTGAATAAGATCTCTCGTTGTAAGTGGCTGCAAATAGGTGACTGTTGGGCAGCCCTTTAGGAGTGAAGAAAACACAAAAAACGCAGGTATTTGTGTCAGAGTGCAGCGGTGCGGAAGCGTAGGACTGAGAGAGAGAGAACGCAGAGAGAGAAGGGAGAGAGAGAGACAGTGTACACTGAAGATCTGCTGTATAAAGAATGCTGAATACAAAGATATACATGGGCGCAGTGCGCTGGACTGCGTGTCTCCACCTCGACGATGCAACCTGCTGTCCACCTCGAAGTCTGCTGCAGTCTGCACTGTCTGCTGTCTGAAATCTGCGAACAGAGACAGAGATCTGCACGGCACCGGTCTGTAATCTGCGACAGAGAATGATAGGCAGATTGCTGAAAAACGTCAGCAATAAATAGGCGAAAAAACTGCCTGGAATGGGGCTCAAAATTGGGGCGCAGCCTGGTAAAAGTGGCTGCAGGAAGTGCAGTCGGACTGCCACGTGGCAGTCCGACTGCACAGTCCGACTGTGCCAGCAGTGCTGCTGGTCCGACTGCTGCAGCTGGACAGGCTATGATCTCTGACACCCCCTCTCAGAGCCTGGACAGGGCAGAAGCCTGAGGGATCTGGAATGTTGCCGAAGTAGAGCCTGCGGAAGCGCCTTCGTAAACAAATCCGCAAGATTATCCTCCGTCTTGCAATACTCCACAGTGATGGTCTCATCCAAAAGCTTTTCTCGAATGAAGTGGTACTGGATCTCAATGTGCTTCGTCCGGGCATGAAAAACAGGGTTCCTTGCCAAGGCAATGCAACTCTCATTGTCACATCGCAGCAATGTAGGACGAGTCTGGGGGCACCCAAGCTCCTCCAACAGTCTCCGAAGCCACACAACCTCGCATGTGGTGGAAGACGCGGCCCGATACTCCGCCTCAGTAGACGAAAGGGCTACCGTGGACTGCTTCTTGCTACTCCAAGAAATAACACCTGCACCCAAAGTAAAACAGTAACCTGTTGTAGACCGCCTGTGGTCCACGTCACCGGCCCAATCCGAGTCGCTCCAACCTGCAAGTAAAAGATCTGACCCATCTGTCCCTGCGGGGTAATGAATCCCCAAATCAGACGTCCCCCTCAGATACCGAAGTATCCTCTGAGCAGCCTGCCAATGCACCGTCTTAGGTTCACTCATGAACCCTGCCAAGAGCCCAACAGCAAAACATAGATCAACCCTCGTGTTGAGAAGCCAAATCAAAGACCCTATCAACTGTCGATAGCGGGAAGCATCCGCCAAAGGAGAAGCTGAGTGGGAAGTGGCCTTCCAGTTCGGATCCATAGGAGTAGAGAGGGCCCGACAATCTTCCATCTCAAAAGACACCAAGAGCTCCTGTACATATCTCTGTTGGGAGAGAAAGATCCCCCTCTGAGACTGAAAAATCTCATGTCCTAAAAAGAAATGGAGTAGCCCCAAATCCGTCATCTCGAACGTCCGATGTAAAGCTGACTTTGCCTCCTGGACCTGCTGTGCATCATCACCTGTGACAATCAAATCATCAACATATAATACAAACAGCACACAACTATCCTCGGAAGTGTGAACATACAGCTGCGGATCGGCCTTGGACCGCCGATATCCCAACTGAGTCTGGAGAAACGAATCAATCTTCTCGTTCCAAGCTCGCGGGGCCTGCTTGAGACCATACAGGGCCTTCTTCAACCTGTAGACTTTCCCGTCCGAAGAACCAAAGCCAGGAGGCTGCTCAACGTAGATCTCCTCCTTCAAATCACCATTCAGGAAGGTCGACTTCACATCCAGCTGATAAACAGGCCAACTCCTATGGCCAGCCAAAGCAAGAACAGCTCTAATGGTTGCCATACGGGCTGTAGGGGCAAAGGTGTCATGACAGTCAATCCCTGGGCGTTGGGCAAAACCCTTAGCAACAAGGCGAGCCTTGTGCTTATCCAAAGTACCATCACTGAGATATTTGGTCTTGAAGACCCACTTGACTCCAATCACCTTCTTCTTCGGGGGGCGTGGCACAAGTGACCAAGTGCCATTCCTCTCAATAGCCTCCAACTCAGCTTCCATAGCTTTCTTCCATGGGGCGGACTGTAAAGCCTCCTTCACGGAGGTGGGCTCTCGATCCTGCATAACTCGGGACATCAAACAATAATTGGAGCACACAAGCTCCGAAGAATGCGCCTGGTGCCTCCGTGACCGCCGCGGATCATCCTGCGGTCCCCACTCCTCAGGAACCCCCTCGATCCCTGAATCACGGAGTGTGTCACGGGCCCAGCCAGGAGGAGGCCGAACCTCCCCTCGTCGTTCTCCATCAGTAGAAGACTCTGGAATGTCCACCGGTGGTAACTCCTCAGAAGGATCCGGTGGAACAGTAGACTCTGTGTCAGAAACAGAATCATAATCAAACGGCACAGGCTCCAGTGGAACTGTAGAAGGAGCCAAACTCTCCCCTGGATCTCCAAGAACAGGATGCTCCTCACCCGTTGAAGAAGCCGGAACCTCCACAAACCGCACATCACGGCTAGTATATACATCCCGCTTGACGGGATCATACAGTCGGTAGCCTTGGGACTGGGAGCTGTAGCCAACAAATACCTGTTTGCGGGAAGCCGCTTCGAATTTGTCACGGTGAGCTTTGGGAATGTGAACATAGGCATCACACCCAAAGACCCGAAAGTAAGAAACATCTGGCTTCGACCCAAAATACGCCTCAAATGGAGTCATCCCTTCCACGGCCGAAGTAGGAGATCGATTAAGAATGTGGACTGCAGTAGCCACAGCCTCGGCCCACAGAACCTGGGGGGTCTGTCGGTGCTCCATCATGGTGCACGCCATCTCGATCACACTGCGGTTCTTCCGTTCGAGAATACCATTTTCTTGTGGAGTATTCGTATTGGCAAACTCCTGGTGAATTCCTCTATCTGCACAAAACCGAGCAAATTCATTAGAGACAAATTCACCTCCCTTGTCGGATCGCAAGGTTTTCAACTTCCGGCCTGATCGGTTCTCCTCAAAGAGAAGCCAATCCTTGAAGTGCGAGAAAGCTTCTGATTTTAGTGCCAAAAAGTAGGCCCATGTCATCCTGCTATAGTCATCCACGATCAGCATGAAGTACGAGCTCCCACGCAGGGACTCATTCCTCATAGGGCCACATAGATCCGTAGATACTAACTCCATCGGTGAAGTAGACCGCCGCGAAGCGGTGTGGGGAATGGCATCCCGATGCTGCTTCCCCCTTATGCAGGAGACACATGGCTGCTGGCTCACCACTATATCCGGCAACCCTCGAACAAGCTGTCCCCGTGACGCCTTCCGAAGATAGGCATAGTTCAGGTGACCAAACCTAGCATGCCATAATTCAGACTGTGACTGTGAGGTAAGAAGAAGAGTAGAGAGAGCAGTGGAAGACTTCAGTTTGTAAATGCCGTTCTCCTCATATCCACATGATAGAACCTTCCTCGATTCACGATCAAGGACTCGCACTGTAGAACTGTCAAACTCCACCAGAAGACCAAGGGAGCAAATCTTATGGACTGAAAGGAGATGGTACCCCAATCCTGGTACATGCAAAACCTCTGAGGTATGGGTGCCACCTCGTCCATCCGGAATAAGCTGCATCTTACCCCGACCTGCAATAGAAACAGAAGAGCTGTCTCCAATGAGAACCTGCCCACGCGAAGGTCGCAGCTGGGCAACACCATCTGATGAAGGAGTCATGTGCCGTGAGGCACCACTATCAATAATCCACTCTCGAGATTGGGAAGCCGCCATCGCAGCATCAGAAGCATTCGGTGAAGCGTCCTCAATGACAACTAAGTGTAGAAATGCAGCTGATGAGGGTACAGCCACCGCTCCAGAATCCTTGGTTTCCTTCTTCTTGGTGTCCTTCGAGTCTTTGTCAGGGCAATCCTTCTTCCAATGGCCAGTCTTTCCACAAATATGGCATGTGGAGTCTTTGTCCTTGTCCTTGTCCTTGTCCTTCTTGGACTTGTTATCCCCCTTCTTCTTCTTTTGGTCCTTCCCCTTCTTCTGAGAGGCTTGACCTGTCAACGCCTCCGTCTTGGAAGCATTCTGTCCCTTTAACTGTTCCTCTTGGTCCAAGACCATAGGAACCAACTCCTCCCACCGAAGAGTAGACTCTCGCCCCGAAGCAATAAGGGCAGAGTAAAATGTACCGAATCGTGGCGGCAACTGGGACAAAAGTGTAATCGCCATGTCTTCGGAGGAGATCGGCTTCCCCGCATTCTGAACCTGCATCTGTAGCTGCCTTAGCTTGTTAATGTGTTCCCTTAGCGAAGAAGACTTATTGACGGACAAGGTCCGCATCTGTACCTCCAAAGAAACCCTCTTCATCAGGGTCATCCGATTGTACATTTGATCAAGCTCCAGCCATATCTCACGAGCCACCGTCAAGTGCTCGATGTGAGCGATCACGGCTGTAGTGCATGATAGAAAGAGAAAGGATCGAATCCTGGCATTCAGTTTGTCCCAATGAGACTGGGCCCTGGCCAACTCCGCACGAGCATCGGAAGAGAGTTTGGACTCATCTCTTACCGAAGGCCGGTCAATATCTTCCTGTACCAACTCCGCCAAATCATAGGACTCCAGAATGGCCAACATCATAACGCGCCATATGCGGTAGTTGTCGCCGTCGAGCTTCTGATCTGTAGGAAGAGCCGGTAGGACAGGCACCTTCCGGTCCATAATCGCCTGGAACTCCAAGTCCATCTCTGTAGACATCTTCACCTGCAATGCCTTCTCAAACGCAAAAGCAGCCCCCTCTGACTGAGTAAACTCAGCCTGCTAAGGCTCTTCAGCGTCCCGAAGCTCCTTCACCCGCCGGAGGCGATGAAAAAGCAAAACCTGCACTTTTAGGTTGAAAACTCAAACTTTCTCCGCGTAAAACAGCAGTAAACAGCAGCAAATCCACCACCTGTACTCCTTTCCTGTGCGCCCACACTCGTTTCAGCCTTGTTCCAAGGCGCAGCCCTCCTGTCTGCCCTTAAACGCAAAAAACGCAAATTTGTGTCGCGATGGAAACTCCTCTTCAGGTTGATTCTGCGCTCAGTCAGCCCTCAAACACTGCTCTGATACCATGTCAGAGTGCAGCGGTGCGGAAGCGTAGGATTGAGAGAGAGAGAACGCAGAGAGAGAAGGGAGAGAGAGAGACAGTGTACACTGAAGATCTGCTGTATAAAGAATGCTGAATACAAAGATATACACGGGCGCAGTGCGCTGGACTGCGTGTCTCCACCTCGACGATGCGACCTGCTGTCCACCTCGAAGTCTGCTGCAGTCTGCACTGTCTGCTGTCTGAAATCTGCGAACAGAGACAGAGATCTGCACAGCACCGGTCTGTAATCTGCGACAGAGAATGATAGGCAGACTGCTGAAAAACGTCAGCAATAAATAGGCGAAAAAGCTGCCTGGAATGGGGCTCAAAACTGGGGCGCAGCCTGGTAAAAGTGGCTGCAGGCAGTCGGACTGCCACGTGGCAGTCCGACTGTGCAGCAGTGCTGCTGGTCCGACTGCTGCAGCTGGACAGGCTATGATCTCTGACAATTTGATGTAGGTTTGATAAAGAGGATGTAACCTGCTGTAGACGGCCTGAAATTGCTGCAAACGTAGCGTTCATAAAGTGGCTGATGGCTGGGAACTATTGCTTGGGTGTTGGGGTGGCAGTAGAAGGTGGAAGCACACAATAAAATGATGAAGATGATCTGCTCTACTATTCCAAGGAGGAGTGAAACCAGCAAACACAGCAATGAAGATGATGAAGAACAGGTTGTTGGGCCATGTGGACTTAAAATGCTGCAATTTGGAGTTTCTGGAGCTGACAACGATGTGAAGAAGACGTCCAAGAGGTGTCATGATTAGTTGGACAGCACCATGAACTGAGATATCCGCCAAGGTAGGGGTGTGGACAGCAATGGTAGAGGGCCAAGGCTGAAGTTGTGATGAGGGAATAATGAAGAATGAATGAGAGTAAGTGTGGAGTGGAGAGAAGAATGGATGAATACCCATGCCCTATTTATAGGCACATGAGCCATGGAACTCTCTTAGGTGGCGCCCACTGAAATATGTAGTGTGGTGCACCAGCTCTTTCGGGTGGCACTAAGACACTAACTTACGATACAAAGAAAGCCTTTTTGGGGCTGTAAATGGAAACCAAAATATGAATTAAGCTACTGAAACGAATTTAATGAATGGGTTTCTCAACACTTCCTTGGCATCAATGGTTGTTGGTGACAACATATAACATTTAATGCTATTGGTGACTCCTGTACACGGTGAATTCAGGGTTGGAAATCAGAACTCTCTCTCTCTCTCTCTCTCTCTCATTGTCTCTCATCCCAGTCAGATGCACATGCAATTTGGCAACAGAAATTGAGGATTTGAGCCTTGAATTTGGATTTGAAGTGTTGCTGATTGGGAATTGGCAAATTGAATGATAATTGCTGTTGGTCATTTGGGGCAGCACATAGATTCCGAATTTTGTAAGAGATTGTGCTTTGTCAATAGAGGAATTTGGAAACTCTTGGACACATTCCTTGAGTTTCAGTGAGGCCGACAAAATTCTGGGGGATTGGTCTTTCTCTTGGTTGTACAACAATATTTTGGGATTAACATGAAACGAAATACTGCAACAAGCACCAAACATGTTTTGGGCCAATTGGGTGTTGGCTTGCCTCAATTTCTTGAGGGCAATTGAGCCCAAAGTGGTAATGTGTTGGATTTCGAAGTTATTATTTATCTTATGAATTTATTGTGCGCTATAATTAGTGCTATTTAGGGTTTCACTGGACTGGTTTTGCCATCAGTTTGAGATTGAAAGGATAAAGAAGGTTCCTTTGAAGGTCTTGTTCCTTTGAATGACAAGCTGAAAAGATCTCCCACTCTGGGCAACTTGTGGCAAGAACTACTTGTCAAGGGCAAGAATATGAGTTTTGATAGTGCCATCCTCGAGCATGGAGTGATCCCTAGCCTCAATCCATGTGTCGAAGAAAGCCTTTGCTGTCCAAACATCCAATGGGCTTTTGGCTAGTGTCACTTTGGACTATTGTGGTGCATTGAAGCTGACCAAAGAATACTCTTTCCGTAGCAAGGCTAGTAGAATGGGTCCTTCATTTGATCCACTTCAGTCTTCACATCTTGAAAGTAGATGGGCTTCTTGATAGGTTCTTTCGAGTTATGGCTTTTTGTTGTGGAAGCATATTGGCTTCTTTCCTTGGATTCTTGCTTGAATGATAATTATCTTGAATACTTATGTCTTCTTTATGGCTTTTCTTCTTTGGCTGAAACCTCTCGAGAAGAAAAACAACCTATGAACAATCAGTGCACTGTCATACTATCTTTAGAACGTCATCCTTATTTTTTAGGATTGCGTTTTTAGGCCAAGCCAAGGCTCATAAAATTTGGGACCTCCTCAAGTTTAGGGATCTCACAAATTTAGGGATGCCCCAATATAGATAAAGATATACACATGAACATTGCATAGACTTTTCATGGTCATGCCATCTTGCTGATTGTGTTTATCTATTGTGGTAGATCTAGCCCGCAATCCAAAACGTCAATCTTTTTTGGTTTGCGAGTTTGACCTTGATGCTTGAGTTCTTGTTAGAAGTGCCCAATTGGGTCATATGAATGGAAGTGCGTTTTGTCTTTGTTCTAACCAACTGCGTCAAACTAACACCACTTGTGACCACTCATTAGCGGTCAGCTCTATCGCACTATTGCAGATACTTTTACATCAGAAGTGAAAAAAATGTTGGAATCTATTAAAAAGGATACAAGTTTCTTTTCATTGAACTGTGATGGAAACACAAGTTTGTTAAAACAATTTTCTTTGAAACGGTCTTTGCTTCCTCAGAGTGATTAGAGGGAGAACTCCAAGTGTGTGCGTGGTATTAGTCTGAAATTGGACTTTTGTCCGAGGCTCTGATACTAGAATGTTACACCTATGTGAGTAAGACAGTGGCTGACACTGATGTCTTGGTGTAAATGAATTATGTGGACTGAAGTCTTTTACACAAGTGAGAAGCAATGGAATTGATTGCATCTTCCACAAGAAACTGCAAAGGTGGATTTTGTAGCAACATGTCAATGCTTAAGTAGAATTTTATGTTTTACAAGAGCTGTATTTATGTATTTATCTTATAATTCTTATGGTAGAAGCAAAATTCATTTGTGATTACAGACCTGCCGCACTTGAGATCGTGTTTTCAGATAACCTCTTTCCACGTCAGCTGTCTGTGGTGGAAAGGACAAAACATTGGATGGCAATGTATTCCGTTTTTGAGGACAGTGACAAGAAGGCTTTGGGACGAATTCTCTTACAAAAGAAAAGGTCTTTCTTTTTGTCTGCATGCTGGCTCTGTACTCTGTGTTGTTAAACCACTTACCATTTGGTTATGGGTCTTCTAATTTGTAGGTTTCAGGATGATATGTCTGAATACTTGTCAATTCGTGAAAAAGAAAAGGTCAGATGGATTTTGAAAGCTTTTTGTAGGTAGGCTTTCAATGAGGAAAATATTATTGTAGATTTTGTCTGCAAGTTTATATGCTTTTACATTTTGTTTTGAAAACTTTCGGTTTTCAGGATATAAGCTTGGAGGATACTCGTGTGCTGCATCTTCTGAAGACGATGCAACTATCATTTCTGGACAATGGCAAGGTGGAGGAAAAGTTTCAGAAATTTCACAATATGAAAGACAAAAAAATATTCAAGGCTCTTTCTCAATTGCTTGATCCTGGAACGAGTTATAGCCAATCAGAAGAGATTATTGTAAGCTACAAGTGATCCTCATCTTTGAAGAATTTACACTGCGAACATTGCAAGGGGCGTTTTCATGTTTTGTCTGGGGTCATGACTGGCAGGATGATTTATTGAAGCGAATTGGTGAAAACCACCCCCAACATGAGTTCTTCAAGGTGCTTTCTCTAAGGTGTTCATATAGAATATTTAGCAAGGAGCACGCTAAGGCAGTTTTGGAAGAGTTGTCAGTTAGTGGGGAGCTTCACAAGGATATGGCGGGAGCTGGCTTGTCCTTGCTTGCAGTAAGTAGTGGCTAGCTCACCATTATTTGTCAAAGTTGCACCTTAGTAATAATAATCTAATACTTACAGATAGACATATGTATAAACTCTCTTATTGTTAAAAGCTTATTGGAGGACAAGGACACGCATGCTTTTATCTATAGTTAGTCTGTAAGTGGTTAGGAAAATTAGATTAGAGGGCAAATCATGGAGACCCCCCAACCCAAAAACCCAAAAACTCCCCACCAACACCCACCCATGGAACTCTCACATGAAGGGGCATGAATCTTGTTGGAGGGCGGCTATCCAAATTTTTTCTGCCACCAACTGGGAGCCAATTCCTTGTCAGCAGCATGCTACATACATGATGATTCTCAGTCCTGTCTATTTAGAGACCTTAGCGGAGGCCCAAGTTGATTTGGGTTATAATGCTACTCACGGCATAGGAATAAAGGTTTCACAAGATTTCTTTGATTAAGAATTTGTGGGGACTTAATCCTTGTCTCTGTCACGTGTGGTAAATCTTTATCTTATTGGTGGAAAGAGACCTTAATACTACAGGTGAAAGGCAACATTATGAATACAAATATGAAAATTCATCATGATAGTATAGAATATGAGAGGTTACAACTCCTTGTCTTGTAGAAAGAATCTCATGCAAGCATCTCAATCTTGCCTTTAGTGAATTGAAGATTGCACAACACTTTCTTGTAAGTGAAGAATGCACAACACATATAGTGCCTTATTTTGAGACCACTATACATGTGTAATCTTGAAAGTACTAAATACATTTTTCTAAAATTTCGTTAGGAGCTATCAGTATGTGATGATACTAAGACCTAAAATTGATCTTGGTGAAATATCTCACTCCATCGAATCAATCAAAAAGGTCTTTCAACTAAGGCAACAAATACATGTTTTGGATGGTCACCTTGTTGAGATCTTAATAGTCCACACAAAATGTGCATTGAGCCATCTTTCTTTTTAGTGAGAAGATGGGCATTCTCATAGAGATTTGCTAGGTTCAATAAATCCCATTGCAAGATAGTCATGTAATTGCTTAGCTCTCTTTCTCCTCTTTCAATCTAATCTATAGGGTTATGAGAAACATAATGGCTATCAAGCAACATCTCTATCTTTTGATCTAATGTTCTCCAAGATGACAAGATTCAGTTAGGTAACTTGGATGGAAAGACATGTGTGAAGTCGTGTAACATTCTATTGATACTCGAATTATTATTATTAACATTATTATTAAATGACAAATAATTGTGTTATAATGAAGACATTTGAGAAACATACATAAGTGATATCATCTAAACAAAAATACATTTGTTGAATGCCAAGGTTGATATCATACTTACATTAGATTTAGTGGTCTCAAAGGATGGCGAACCTTCAATCACAAACAAAAAGACCATCGAACTACATGGATTTTATAGTCTATACAAAGAGAGGATGATCCAATAAAGAACCACAACATGCCAAGAATTACAAACATGTGGTCGAGATTCATAAGTTGGAAGTCAAAGGCTTTGTGATTGTTGTGTGGAGTTGAAATTATGTATCATTTCATAAGAAAGAAAATTATGGGTGGAGTCGTTGTCAAACAATATCGTAACAAGTTGGCCATTAATTAAGGCGGTGAACTTAAGGAGGTCATATGGGCAAAACATGGTTTTTTTTACAAGACAAATTGAGTAATCACTTGTATAAACCAAGCAAAATCATGTGTTGAAAATTCAAGAAGCATACTTGTAGTTTCCATGGTATTTGCCGAAGCTTTATAGTTCGTTATTGCCTTCTTGTTTTGTGGGCACTTCTTATCTTCGTGGAACCGACTCGCCTGGTGGCAAATAAAGCGACAACCCTTATAACGATTCTTGCTCGGAGTTGACTTGCATTTCTTTCTTGTTCTTTCGTGAGTTAGGATTTTAGTGTGAGTTGGGAGTTTACTGATGTGAAGTTGGTGTTGTGGGGGGCATTTTGTAGTTTTAAGCTCAAGATGGCTCAATGGAAAATGCCCATCGACTAGTTGCCCTTGATCACCCCCACAACATTGTCAAAGTTCTTTGCATGCTTGTAGGCTTCCTCTAATGAGTTAAGAGGATTACATCATACCTCATTTTAGTACTTTGGTGGTGATAACCCCGAAAGACAATGCATGTAGAGGAGTACCTACAAGTCATCTAAGGCTTGTCTTAGTAGAAGGTTCTTGAACTCCTATGAGTATTCGTCCAAGGACTTTTTTCTTGTGTTGAGCTCAAACAACTCATGAGACCAGTATGTTGATGATGCCTCGTTTCTTACAATCACTCTATCCATCAATGAGAATGAAGCAACCATATTTAATCCATGTTGCCCGAATACGATCAAGGGCTCTATGAATCCTTTTCTTCTCTTCATGAATCTTTTTCATCCTCATGTCATATGTGACACTGGTCCACCATCCTTCACTTGAACCCACATTGGCAATGACTTTTACCATCTTCTATTACTCCAACTTTAGGATATTGAATGCAAGATTACACTCAATCACTGTGAGTGCAAAAGCTCTCAACGGTCATGGGTTAGCAACTGATGCTAAAAAACATTCTAGAATTTACCCAAGTCTCAATTTGGGGCGTAGCCCCATCCACCAAGCATACACCATTCATTGAAGTACAATTTGTATTTATCCAATACGTTGGGTGTCATTGAACTTATACAATTCAAAGTAGGCTGTCTACTTGGCCAACAATGAATTGATGCTTATTTTATCACATTCCTTATTTCCTTTGAAGGGGTTAGAATAGAAATGAAGAGGCAACGTGTGCGTGGCTGTGGTCATGGGTGGAAAGTGGTGAGTATGAAGCTTGGCAACTGGTTGTTGCATTTCTTGGAGTGGGTCACTATATATGATGAGTCCACTTACGCGTTACTCACCCGTCTGCCACTGGAAACCCACATTGGATATGGAAGCAAAAGAAGCGATGGATTGTGGCCACACTCCTTCCTTTTATAGACAAAAATAAAGGAGTTCTACCACAAAATAGGTTGGCCAATTACCAAATAAAGAATAAAGAGAGTGCCCATAAATTAGGTTGTGGGCATCCGTGAACATGTGATATGACCACTTCTAATAGATTCAACTCAAGCAAGAGGTGAATACCTTGAAGAAAGGGAAGATGTGTGTAAATGACCACTTTTACTATCCATGGTTGTATGTGGGATCGAAATAAGTTAAATAGACATCCTCTATGCATTGGTGCTAACTTGTGATAGGTGTTATAATGTCGGATCTAGAGCATGGCAAAAGCTATGGTGGATAGAAGATGAAGATTAGATTCATGTTGACGTAGACAATGAGTAGACAATTGTTATACAAGTGAATTAGGTTCCAAGATGGAAGCTTGGATATATAAACACAGTCTTGTGTAATGGATTGACAATAATACTAACTGAAAGAGGAAAGTATCATGATATATATCATATCATTAAAAAAGAGAGTAAGTACAATGCTTTATAGAGATAGATCATGCTGCACTTTCCACCACTGTGCATATGGGATTCTGTATCTTGAGCCCACATTGCTTCATACAAAGAGGCTAAGCTGGGTGTGATTGCCAATATCTCAACACCCCTCCTCAATCACAACCAGAGAAGTACAAAGTGTGTAGAGGCTTTAGTGAGCAACCATCTGCAAAGTGCGGGCATATCACAAACATGGTAAACACTAGAGGCTGTCGCAAAAAAGGCTAAGTGTGGGTGCCAAAGACATGGTGGACATCCAGGGGCTGTAACAGGGGCCTCACAAAGTGTATAGAGGCTGTAGTACAAGGTTGCATGAGGAGTTTACAAGCTCATGTCAGAAGCATTAGGGCTAGGCAATGCAAGGCTAAAAAAGTCTATTAGAATAGGAGTAGAAGGACTGATGAGGCTTGTCCTTCTCTTGGTGGTATTCTTTTTCTTCTTCTTTTGCTCCATGGTCTTCTTTTTGTTTAACAGTAGCTAGATAGGCCTTTTGAAGCCTCTTTCTGGCACGATAGAATTTATTTGTGTGCCTAATCTTTTTGTAGAAGGCGCATATCAGTTGATCTTGCCCTTGTACCTATTATCGACATATAACATTTGTTCATCTTTAGAGGTGCTTGGTTCTTCTTCAGATTTTATCTTCTTTTATTTCTCTATTAGGGAGGCCTTAATGTCAACTAGTTTAGGAGCATGTTGATTAATGTTGTTGACATGTTATTATAGTCAAGAGGCAAGATTTTTAACAATACACCAATACAAATATCTTCATCCATCTTGAGATCAATCTGTATAAGTTGAGTTAGGAGATTTCCATGTAGTTTAAATGAGTTGCTGGAGATGTGTTAGGTTTCATATCTAGCCTGAAAAATTCAATCAGTAATCCATACTTAGATGATTTTGATTGTGCACCAAACAAAGTATCTAATCTCTTCCATGTATCATTAGAGGTTTCACAGGTATCTACATGGTGGATGTAGTTGTCATCTAATTCCAGCTTAATGATGGCCTATGCTTTGTCATCATTCTTCTTCCAAGTAGCTGCAATGTCCGTATCCCAAGGCTTCTTCTCTTTGCCATTGGAAATGGCCCAAAGATCCTTCTTCATCAGGATGAGCTTGATGCGGGTTTGCCAGGTGTGAAACCTGATCCCTTTGAACCAAATAGTTGGAGAGTCTTTGCATATGCTGGAGCAGCAAATCAGCACCAAAACTCTTAGATTTAAGCAATAGAAGATTTAATTGTGTCAAGAGACACAAGGAATGTAGTGTCAAATAACACTTGATAAGTATCAATAGATACTATGCTTTCAAGCACTTGATGTTGAGTTTGATGCTTGGATTTCTCCCCTCCTCTCTGATTTAATGGGAAATGCTTGCTGGAAACTTCAATTCTCAATTAGATAAGAGTGGTAAAAGCTTTGTTGAGTCTAGAGGAAAATGAAGTGGTTTTGAGCTTGAAGTAAGATGGCTATGGTGTCTGTCTGTTAGGGTTTTCTGTGTGTTAGGGTTTTTTGCAGGTCTGGTTTTTTGATGATTGCAGTTGCTACTGTGGATCATATGACACAAGATTTATGTGCGAGGTAGCTCATATATGGACCTTCAATTGCCCTAAACTCGCAGGCCGAATTGCGCTGCGTGGAGAGAGATCAGAACGTACAATAGGTTGCAGGTGCAGTTCAAGGCGCCGCGACAAATTTCAGCAATGGCGAAGCCAGGGAGTAGCAGTGTTACCGATTAAGGTGCTAGAGAGGAGTGCAAGAAGTCCAGGAAGATATGCCTAGAAGGAACCTTGTGGAGATATGGCTTGTAGAGGGAGATCTGAGAGCTCTAATGGAGGTAGGTACAGCTTAGCTATGGCTGCCACAAGGCGACTATGAGATTCAAGTGAGGAATGGGGGTCATACACTCAAACTAAGCTGGACTGAGATGAAGAGGAGCTGAGAGGAGTGAAAGGAGAGTTGGACCATGCTTAGCTGAGTTTTGATACTATGTTATAATGTCAGATCTAGAGCATGAAAAAAGATATGGTGGATAGAATATGAAGGTTAGATTCATGTTGACATAGACAATGAGTGGACAACTGTTACACAAGTGAATTAGGTTCCAAGATGGAAGCTTGGACTCATAAACACAGTTAGGTTCCAAGATGGAAGCTTGGACTCATAAACAGTCCTGTGTAATGGACTAACAATGACACTAGTCGAAAGAGGAAAGCATCATGATACTTATCATATCATTAAAAAAGAGAGCAAGTACAATGCTTTATAGGGATAGACTAGGCTACACTTTCCACCACTGTGCATATGGGATTTTGCATCCTGAGTCCACGCTGCTCCATACAAAGAGGCTAAGCTGGGTATGATTGCCAACATGGCAACAATAGGAGCCTTAACAAAGGCATGTTGTGAGAGGCCATAGTGATAAGAAGGGGTATTTTTGAGAGAGAGAGAGAGAGAGAGAGAGAGAGAGAGAGAGAGTTTAATGTCTTTAGAAGGCCAAGATGGCGTATGAGACCATAACTAATACAATTGGTATCATCATCTCTCATCAGAGAAGAAAATAGAATATGTCTAGATCCACATGATAAATTGAAATGGAAAACAAAAAATATGGAAAATTGAAAAAACTGAAAAGAGCATAGAGCATCTCCCTCTCAGTGTATGGAATCCACCAAGACTTTGCAAGCTATCTCCGATTGAGTCATCGTGATTATCTTCGTCTGTAACGAGCAATCATGACACAAATGTGTTGCATATGAACATGTCTACGTTGTCGAGCAAGCACCCTTGGGTGTCGTGCTCTGCATAATGTTGTAGCTCTGTCTACTATGATGCCACGTGATGATGTCCCTTGATGGTGCCTATCAGTAGGAGATGTAGTGTCTAAGGTGGTGGTGGCCAGGGGTTCTGCTATACCAAAGAAGTTTGTAACTGCTCTCTAGAGGGGTGGATGTGGCTGGGGTTGCCTCCAATCCCATAACAATGCTGCTCTATGGTCTTGGAGCTCCAATAAGAAAAGGCCCTTCGTAAAGAAGCAATGGTAGTGGCCTCGAATATCATAGTATACAGTGCATCTACAAATGTAGTGTTCCTCCGTCTCTGGCTCCCATCCACAAAGTTGGCACACCCTCTCATTTGTTGCCACATGGCTCCATCGACTTGTCTCAATGTGCGAATCTGTCCAATAGCAACTTGAAGCTCGTGAGAAAGTTAAGCATCCATATATCTCGGCCTCACTATGAAACCACCATGGGAAAGTTGCAAGAAGTGACATTGGTATTGTGCCATCTTCGTGCCTAATGGGAAAGGGGGCTTAAACCAAGTCTTCTCTGTCTCCACGTTAGTGATGTTTGCTCTGATTACTCTATTCAACTCTAAATGGCTGAGACTCAAAGTGGAACAATCAAGGCTATAATTGAATGGTGGCAAATTGTCTATATTCATGCCATGCAAGTTCAGCCATGTGCTCATATGTGCATACCAACACTGTCTATCTCCCTTTGTTGCAAGCTGTCTTGAAGACCCTAGAGATAGCCTAGGGTATCAGTCTTTAGGGAGCTGCCATATCCTCTAAAGGAAGGTGATTGCCTGGAATAGTGCCTCCAGTACCATGGGTGCTGCACCCAACTTTGCTCGATCTCTTGTGGTACTAAGGCTTTCGCCCTTATCATGACCAATAGGCACTCCATATGTTCCTAGCCATCATAATGTTTTGCTTGAGGTCCGTTATAGTCCATGAGAGGCACACATCTCATATGATAAAGGCTTGGGTCCCAAGTGGCTGCTCCATAGAGTAGTGTGGGCATAACTAAAGCGTCAAAGAGCCACAATTTGGTACGGGGCTTGTGGAAGTGTGTGTGTGCACATTGTGGCTCTAGAGTGCCCAAAGCTACATACGCCCATGCAAGCCTAGCCTTTGAAATCTCCTTCCATGGAAACTGTGCCCCTTTGAAAGTGACCCCAAGGTATACATATTGTCTAACCATTTCCATAGACTAACCGTCATACATAAAGTGATCCTCTGAGCGTATCACCTAAGCTGTCGAGGTGTTAAAGATCATAATTTTAGCCTTTCCAAGATTAACCTTGAGGCCTTTCTCTTTACAAAACACATGCAATGCATCCAAATGTCGTTGTAGCCCCTTAGGTGAATTTGAGATGATCACAATATCTTCTGCATATAACAAAATTGGTATCAATACCCCAGCCAAGTTGGCTCCTATACCACCCCATCTTTGTATATAATCTGAAATCTTGTCAATGTACAATCCAAACAGCAAAGGGCAGAGTAGATAGTCTTGCTTTACACAAACCGTGTTAAACATTGAGTTTGTTGCCTCGAGGCACTTGTATTCTACTTGCCACTGTCTCGTACAATGTATAAATACACCGCTGCATATCTGCATGAGTCTTGCACGTGGTACCATATCAAAAGCTTTGCGGAAATCCATGAAACAACAATAGATTTTTTGTCTTCATGATTGTCCCTCCTCAATCAAGGCCCTCAACATGAATATATGGTCTAATGTATTGCATCCTTGGCGAAAGCTAGCTTGTCATGTGGACCGTATCCCCTTTGTTTCAGCCCACCAACTTAACTCATGCTCCACAATAGAGGCCTATATCTTCACTAGCATATAGCCAAACATAATAGTGTGATAGTTGTTAGCAACCAATGGATTCGTACTCTTAAATATCAGCACTATTATGTGGTCACACCAACTTGTTGAAAACCCCTCACATACAACTCTATTGAAGATATTTGACAAAATAGGGGCCAATGCATAACATTCATGTCCAAAATGCTTTGCCACAAGGCCATCTTGAGCACATGCTCTCCCATTTTTTAACCTCCAAATGGTATGCCTCACCATTTTTTCTGCAAAGAATCCACATTGAGTTGGCTTAGAGTTTGATGGACAATGAATTTGCTCTTGTGATGGATCATCATACAATGCACTAGCATGTTCATGCCATACCGTAGGTGATGTCAACTAAATTGGGTTTGTCTACCATAAAATTTTTTCTATGCCTTCTTGCTATCCCTGCTCAAAAAGAGTTGATATATCTCAAACTCTAGTTTGACTAGATAATCCCTCTTTTTTTTCCACACAAGATGATGGGAGACATTCTGTGCATGCTTGTGTATGCATGTCCCTACTTTAACATCCCTTTGTAGGCACCGGGGTCCTAGTCTGTGTGCACTCATCATCATACCAAGCATTTTGAGGGGCAGTGCATCTGTGTGGTGGAGTAGAGCCCATCTTACATAAGAATGCCTTTGTAGCTTTTGTTTGTAAAACTTTCGCCAGAGATTTAGTGACATCCTCTAGTGGTTCATGTTGGTCTACCTGGCCTAAGCCATCTTGTCCTGCATTACTATAGATATGCGAAGTTTGCCCTAGAAATTCATAGTGCGGAAATGTGTGCGCCTATGTGCATGTTTCTTGTATTTGACCACATACTAGGGTGCATGTTTCTTGTATTTGACCACATACTAGGGTGAATTTTAGGATTGCATGGTTGGTTGCGATCGGCTTGTCAGATATCTCAAAATACTTAATTTTTGGAATTAATGTTGGTGAGCCCATTACATAATCCACAATGCTGGCTCCCTTTTTGCTGTTCCAACAAGTGAACGCATCCGCTCCTGGCCATCTTGATAAGCCATTGAATATGCCTAATCCGTGAGCACTTCCTAATGCTAGTAAATGGGATCCATATGCTGCCATCTCCTTATCTTGAGATGTCCTGTTAAGTCCTAGTTCATCGCACTAGATGCAATATTTGCCTTTGCAACTTCTTTTGAGGGAGTGCTCTCATCATCTTTTTTGTCATTCTTCTTTTTCTTTCCCTGATGTTTCTTTCTTTCTTGCTCTTTCTTGTAGTACTGACAATTGGGCTTTTTATACCCTTTACGCCCACACTGATAGCAAGTAATATTCTGTTGTTTGCCCTTGATTTTACTCTTGCTTTTGCCTTTATTTCCATATTACCCCTTTTCTCTGACCTACCTCTAAGATGATAGGTTGAACCATTGCTTTCTCCACTGGACTTTCTTCTGATCTCATTGAGAATAGAGACCCTAGCACTATCAAAGGTTAAAGTAGGGTTGTTGCTTAGTGAAACAACCAAAGACTCCCAACTCTCAGGCAAAGTCATCAATAAGAAAATAGCCTTCATTTTATCATTGAAGGGTTGCAAACCAAAGTCTTGCAACTGATTCAAAATCCCTATGAAAGCTCTCAAATGCTCAGATGCTGGCTTAGACTCACCCAACTCTATGTTCACAAGATTGTGCATGAGATGCACTTGATTCACTGGAGTTGTGTTTTCATAAGTGTCCATTAACCTTTTCCATTTGGCATAAGCCGCATCAAGACACTTAATGTCTGTAAGTACATCATCAGACATAGCCATTTTAATGCATGCAATGGCCTTCTTGTTGAGTCTAGCCCAATCCTTATTTGTCATAGTTGCAGATTTGGTTTCCAAGAGAGCATAATCACAGTCCTTGAGAAACAAAATGCCTTGCATCTTGTCCTTCCACAGATCAAAGCCAGTGCCATCAAACCTCTTACTTTCAAGAAGGGATTTAGTGTCACTGTTGCTACAAGCACGAGTGGCTAATATTCAGCAAAGTGCCAAGTACCAATGCTGTATTTTATGACAATAAATAACAGGTTGAATATTCAGCTAATTTCAGCCCAAAATTTCAGGAAATAAGAGCAAGATTTGATCCAAATACATGTACAGCAGTAGAAAGGATGACTTTCATCAATATAATTGAGATTTGAGCATACATTCCATGCATACATTGCTCTGAGGTGACTCCCAATTCAGCAGTATCACCAAAAATACATTTGTGACAATCCCATAATTTGCAAATGATCACTAAGACTGTTGCACCATGGATATTCAGCAGTACATCAACTCAATAGGAGCTGCCCAACATGTGTACTGCATACATATGTGCCCAAAAGCACTTATGATACCCAAAAACACCCAAATTCTCTGCAATTTCTTCAAAATCTGACAAGTAGGAGGTAATAAACTCAAATTTCACTGCTTACAACACCAAAATTGCTTCAGCAATGTCCCCAATGTACATTTCACACATCAATTTTGCTAAAATCCACAAATTTCAGCAAAGACCCCAAAATTTTGGTAGCCAATCTGCCTCAACTGCATTAATACATGTTCCCGAGAGCATAAAACTGGCAAATTTTGCAAAATTTCGCAAAAGCCCCAAATTTCTTGGGTAGAAATGTGCACCAATGTTAGTAAATTCGGCTCAGCTAAGAGCAAAATTTCATTGATACTGAAAAGTCCCGAAAATTTTCAAGGCCAATGTGCACAATTTCTGCAATTTTTGGGTCCAATGTCATTGTTATGCATGAACAACAGCAAATTTGGGAAAAACCCCAAATTTTTGGGCATAAATATGGACAAATCTGAGAATTGTGCTTACACGTGCGAATCCCCATTGTTGAGAAGGGGGCTTGCTTGCAGAAATTAATAAAAATCTGATGAAAAAAATACCGAAACATGACGAAAGGTAGCCGTTGACTTGCCGTGAGCAATCACCTGCTGTCGCATGGTCTTTGCCAAGCTTGCCACCTGCTTGGAAACGTTGTCGATTGCCTTGCTTGGTCTAAACTGACTTGTCGCCTGCTTGCAATTGATTGCCTGCTGCCATGTTGCACATGTTTGCTGCCACATTGGCCTGGAAAAGATGTGTATGGTTTGTTTGAGCAAAAAATGAATCTAAAACACTGTCACCTTATGTTTCTTTGAGTGCGCCAGTTGAAACTGACTCACACTGTCCTCGGGAAGCGCACACACTCTTGCTGTAGCTATGATACCAATTTGTTGAGATGATTGCAGAATGGAATGCGAGATAGAAATGGAGTAGGAGCACTGTTGAGAGTGAGAGTGAGAGAATCCCAAGATGAGTGTACCAAGAAGCCATGGTACACAAATAATAAAATGTATTTATATGTTAGGGTACTCATAAGGGTATGTTCACACCTATGTATGTTTCTACACACGGATATTAAGGTACTTTACACTCGAAGGGACTTCACACCTGATAAAAGATTGATTGCTCACCTCTTGTTCGAGCAGTAAAGTCTCCCATTAGTAGTATGCCCCAATGCTTGCACATCTCATAATGTCCTCATGTAGTACTTCAAATGGTGATCCCTCCCCAATGGCAAATGTTGAATAGGCAGTTGGGAAGTAACATATTGCAACATATAGATTCCTTGGGTGCCCTATCCTTAGCCTTACACACATATATCTAGCATGCACATCTTGTGACGCCACATGAATCTTGTCTTGGAGGCTCTCACGATAAAGAATAGCGACCCCACCTAACCGTTTGGTTTCCCCTGGCCTACAAGGCAGAGGCCTATAGACACTCTTCCATTTGTATCCCACAACATCTAGTAATCTAGAACTTATACATTGACGTGTCTCTGTATATGTAGCTATGTCTATCCCACGGAAAGTATCCTCAAAATAACTTGCATCAAGTCTCGTTGAACCATGACTATTCCAAAGGGACATCCCTAACATCTCATAGGCCGCATATCGTCATTGTGGCCTTCATTTTGCTATGATTATTGTGCCATTGCTATACACAACATACTTGCTTTCTTTATGTGCCTCCAACATTGTTGGCATGCTAGCCCTTCTATGCCCTTAACTATGTAGGTATAGACACTCTTCCATTTGTATCCCACAACATCTAGTAATCTAGAACTTATACATTGATGTGTCTTTGTATATGTAGCTATGTCTATCCCATGGAAAGTATCTTCAAAATAACTTGCATCAAGTCTCGTTGAACCATGACTATTCCAAAGGGACATCCCTAACATCTCATAGGCCGCATATCGTCATTGTGTTCTTGATTTTGCTATGATTATTGTGCCATTGCTATACACATCATACTTACTTTCTTTACGTGCCTCCAACATTGTTGGCATGCTAGCCCTTCTATGCTCTAACTATGCAGATATAAGATCCTCATCGAGATAAACCTTTTCGCCTTTCAAAGCGTTTCTTCTCGAGAGAAAGGCCCTCTTATTATCCATGTCCTCAAATGTCAACATGAGGATCCAACCTCTTTTGTCACTTGGATCACCCATCTTCCAAGCTTCCATAATGCGTGTCTCATTCACACCTATCTTAGCATGAAGTGTTTTAGCATCCTCTAGGGGGGTTCCCTTTTCAACCCACCCCACCCCACCCCACCACACAAACACGTAATGCAGAGGCTTTCCTTTTTGCTTCCTCTTTTAGTGTCGCGTTCATCATTTATACTCTTTTATGAGACATCCCTTTGTTTCTTTTGACTACTTCAATTCATTGTGCATCTTCTTTCATTGTGTGCTTGACATTTTCTAATTTCTTGTGAGCTCCCTCTACGATATCCACCCATTTGTGCATGTCCTTTTTTAAACTTTCCACCTCTTTCTTTAATTCAAGTGCGATTGGCATTGTTGTTTGTGCATCCATCATTGGCTTGCGTGTTGCGAATTCTTTCTTACATGCGTCTAACTACCTTTTCAGTTTAGCAATCTCCATATCCTTGGTTGCTACATATGCAGTTGTATCAGATTCAATGCATCCATATCTACTTTCCAGGAATCACTTACTTTGTTCAAGTTGTCTGTCATATCAACTTGCAGGTCAGCCTTGATTTCTTTGTATGTTGCATCATCCGAGCCGTTAATGCATGATTTCTTGTTTGCATCTACAACAACACTTAGTTTCCTTTTGAATGTCTCTTGCAATTTTTCAGATATGTCTTTTTGCTTTGTATCCATGTCATTCATGACTTCTTGTTGCATGTTACCCCACATCTTCATACACGCTTTCAAGTTTGCATCCATTTTAGCATCTAATTCCCTTCCCCATGTTTCATGCATTGCATTCATATCACTTGTCACCTTGTCGATCATTGGCATACATATCGTTGCTATCTCATCTCTCATGAGGGCTTTCATGTCATCCAAATTGGTTGTTGCAATCCGCCTTTGCATATTTGTCCTTGCATCTTTATCCATTGCTTGGCATTTGTGGGAATGGCATTTTCACAAGCTCTCCTTCTGTTTTGTATGTAGTAAAACTTTTCGTCTTTAGTTGGAGTCTTGTACCACCCCTTTGATGCAGCCTCCTGTGGTCAGCCCAATTGGTTGTATGTCAAGTTCGGTCTCATGTCCACTGGTTTCTCTTTCAGTAGTATCTACCATCTAGCAATCTAAGACATCCATTCAATGCCAAGCAAGTAGGCCCCTTGCTTGTTTGACTGTTGAGCAACTCCCTACTGGGAATAGACTCACTGTTGGTCAGTTAGTACATTGCTCGTTATAGGTATGCGTGTTAGTACATCGCTATCAGTTAGAGCTGTCATTGTTGCATTAGTATATTCACATCATCATTCATGTGTCAGTACATCAGTCGCATCAGGCATTAGGTGTCAGTATATCAGATGCGTCAGACATCAATTACGTCAAACATCAATTTTGAGAGAGAGAGAGAGAGAGAGGGGGGGAGGGAGGGGGCGGGCGGGCGGGAGGGAGGGAGGGAGGGAGGGAGGGAGGGAGGGAGAGAGAGGGGGGAGGTGTGATGGTCCAACCCTAAGAGACCCTCTCAGGACCCCGTCTAGGCCCCGGGGCAGCACTAGATCTGAGGAGGAGCTCGTTAGCCCTTGCGTCGGGAGGGTAAACGAATGGCTGCACGTTGGATGAAGAAGGAGAGGAAGAGGAGAGTTGAAGTGGAGGGAGGGAGGGCAGGCAGACGGGAGGGAGGGAGGGAGAGAGAGGGGGGAGGTGTGATGGTCCAACCCTCAGAGACCCTCTCGGGACCCCGTCTAGGCCCCGAGGCAGCATTAGACCTGAGGAGGAGCTCGTTAGCCCTTGCGTCGGGAGGGTAAACGAATGGCTGCACGTTGGGTGAAGAAGGAGAGGAAGAGGAGAGTTGAAGTGGAAGGAGGTGTAGTGAAGGAGAGGAAGAAGAGAAAGGTGTGGAAACCTGTAAACTGTTTATTTGTCTACGGGGCAAAGGAGGAGACAAACCTGTCGAATCCGATGCCCCTTGAATCTGAATCGGCTAGCAGGCGACAACGGGTTAGCTTTCGCAAGAAAGTGAGGTCCTTTTGCTGCGAAACCGAGGAGGAGTTAACTTGTGCTTCAATGGCTAATTCAGAGGGTGCAAAGCCCTCATGCAGCAAGCGAGGAGCAAAGGCCGATTCCGAGGGTGACAGACCCTCACGCGGCATTAGGATTGGGAGTGCTAGGGGACTCTGAGTGCGGTCCAACCATGGCAAGTGGGCCTTCAGGAAGCAAACCCAAGTGGCTGAGTTAGGGAACGACATCGGACCCATGCTCAATATGAAGGTGAGTTTCAGGAAGGTGCAGGAGTCAAGGAAACCCACGTGTGCAATCAAGCCCATTTTGGTCTCTGGGCCAAAGGGATACGACCGTCTTGGCGAAGTCAAAGTGGCCGAAAGACTACTAGATGGAACCAAGGGGGAAGCAAGGAGGCTTCACACTCCTATGAGTTCCATGCAGATCCGGCTCTTCAAGGAGCAAGCAATGAAGGAGAGGGCGAAGTGTGAAGGCTTAGCTCTCGTTTGCGTTGACAAGACGGATCCGGGCATGTACATGCCCATTTCTTAAGCAAAGCGAGGCATGGCGGCCCCTCACCGAGAGTTGCTTGAGCGGATGGGAACCTCCTTGTCTTTTCAGGCCGTGCAGGGCTAGTTCAACGTGACTACGACCGGGGACATGACCCTTGTGATGCAAGCCTTTTTCAGGTTACAGGCTCTCATGTTCCTCATAGAGATTGATCTAGCCAGCAAGGGCGTGAAATTTCAAGTAGGCGTGGCATGTACGGATAGATCTAGAGTCTGCCTTCTTTTCTTGCGCATGAAACAGTCAGATTTGGGCAACAGAGGCCCGAAGGTGATCACGGCGAGGGAAATGGCCCTCACTCTCCAGGCACGGCGGTTTGATGCAACCCATCAAGTCGTCACAAGCTGGCCAGGCGCTCCAACTCTCCAGTCCAACCAGGGTCGGTGCTCTCATCCTATCCTTTTATCGGGGCGTGCTTCAACGAGGGTGGGTGCATTTGATGCGGGAGACATGATTCTTGCACGGCGGGCTAAGCAGCATGCACCTTTTGGGCGTGTTGTGCGGTTTGCTCCTATCACACGTGCTCCTCGTGCAGCTCAGTCCAACGGAAGACTTCCCCAAATCTACTTCAAGCTTACCCATAGTGGTTCCAAGGTGTGTGTTGCAACGTGGGGAAGGATTCCAAACAACCATTGTGCTCCCCTCACAATTCAGTCCAACAGAAGACTTCCTCGAATCTATTTCAAGCTTCAAGCCTATTCCAAGGTGTGTGCTAGAATGCGGGGAAGAATTCTAGACGCGAGGGAAAAGGATCTCGCGCGAAGGGCCAAACAACATGCTGCATCCCAGCAGGTTGGGTGGTTTTCTTTAAGAGGAGCTTCAAGAAAGATCCGTGCCTCCAAGGGCACTACGAGAAAAGCTACAAAGAACGGTGCATCAACGAAGGTTCGAGCCAAGAAGGGCAAGAAGATTCAAGGGCACGCATCATCGAAGATTTGGACGACCAAGGTCCAGCTCTTTTCAAGGGGAGGTGCGTTCAAGGCAAAACGCACCTCTTACACTCTCTTCATCTGCATCGGATTACAAGATGTGGCCAAAGAGGGCCTTCTCCTGCGAGGTGTCATTGCCTGGACCCTTGCATTTTGGGCTTGGTATTCAGAGTGAAAGCTGCTTGTTGAGCCCTTAGTCCACAGGTAGTTCTGCGCACTCAAGCTGCTTGGCCCAAGTTGGAGCATGGGTGCACAACGTGTCTTCGACTAGGTTACCCTCCATTCTGTGCTTGTAAATTTGGTCAGCAGGTGGATGGGTTGATGTGCCCAATAAAGTCTCTTTCACAATTCTGCCCAAGTCCCATTGTACTCCACAGTTGTAAATTGAGTTAGTGGGTGGAATGCAAGAAGTATGAAAAGTCCATGTTTCACAGTTGTAAATAGAGTTAGTGGGCATGGCACCTAGCAGGTAGACACTGGCCGCCTTGATAGTGAGGCGTGTTAAGACCCCCGACGATAAATATGAGTTTGAGTCAACTTGCCATTTTCAAAAGGCCAGTAGGTTGTGCCTCCCTCACTCGATGTGGTCATCGAGTTCTTTCAAGGGGAGGTGTGTATGAGGGAGTACCCTTGTAGCTCCCTCACCCCACGGTGTTGGCGTCGTGTCGGAGCATGTTGATAGCTCCACCCACCCACCGTGACATGGTCCCTTACTGAGCCCGGCAAGCTTGTAAATGCTTTCTATCTATGAATATGACTTGTAGCCCCCAAGATGGGCCCTTTGGAAAATCTCGCGTCGTGTTATGTTCCATGTTGCGTTCCGTGACGAGTTGAGGTGCCTCGTGACGCGTTGAGGGGTCAAAATGCAAAAGTTACAGGAAGGGTCTAGTGCTGCCCCGGGGCCTAGATGGGATCCCTAGGGGACCCCGAGCGGGTCTCTGAGGGTTGGACCATCACAGGAGGGGGAGGGAGCCGGGGAGGGAGGGAGGGGGAGAGAAGGGAGGTTGACACACCATGTGCTAAGATCAATGATGATCTGGACTGTACGTTCGAGAGTCTCGACGATTGTTATGGGGCCAAAATCTCCTATGTCTGGATTGTGTGTATGTGTGTAGATAGAGAGAGAGAGAGAGAGAGAGAGAGAGAGAGAGAGAGAGAGAGAGAGAGAGAGAGAGAGAGAGAGAGAGAGAGAGAGAGAGAGAGACGCACACGCACACACACACACACACACACACACACACACACACACACACACACACGTGTGAGGCCAAAATTGGTCTATGTAACAAAACCATGTTGAATATTAATTGTCACTAAGTATTGAAGTGTGATGTGCTAAAAGATGATTAATAAGGATGTAATATCCCCCGAACCCAATCAGACACCCCCCCCCCCTCCTACCCCCCCCCTTCTTGTTGGCGCCGCCAGCTGGTGGAGGGAGGGGGGGGGGGGAAGCAAGAGGCTGATTGCGAATTTGGGGGACAAGAGGGAGATCATGTGGTCGACGGCGAGCTGAAGACGGCGTGGATAATCATGATGGTGAAGGTGGTGATGACGTGATCGAGGGGCACATGTGTGCCACCTCTCCCTCCCCCCAACTATCTCTTTTCCTCCACATAAACTGCATGGTGGCGGCTCAACTCTGGCTTCTTAGGCTGTATGAGAGGGCCTCCATCCCATCCCATCCCCCGCCGCCCCCCCCCCCCCCCCCCCTTCTTCCCTCTTTTTATCGACCCCCATAGCTGGCGGAGGGGGGAAGGGAAGATGGCGAATCTGGGGGACAAGAGGGAGATGATGTGGTTGACGGTGTGGATAATCACGATGGTGAAGGCGGTGATGACGTGATCAACAATGGGGGGGGGAGGGAAGGGGCACATGTGTGCCATCTCTCCACCACAAAATCCCCCCCCCCCCCCCCCCCCCCGCGCGCGTGCGCGCACGTACACACACAGAGAGAGAGAGAGAGAGAGAGAGAGAGAGAGAGAGAGAGAGAGAGAGAGAGTTATATTAACGTCTACAACAGGCCAAGTTGGCCTATGAGACCAAAATGTTGCATACAAATGTCTGGGAGATTTCAAAAGTCCCAGTGAAGCTACCGTTTATGCTATGTTGAACTAAATTGAGTAGGTACAAAATGATATCTGGACTAGATACAATCTAGAGGTACTCCCAGTGTGGTGTGGAACTGCTCCTAGGGTGTTCATCCTAGGATGTCCCGCATGGGTCGGTCTAGCATGGAGAGACTAAAGTGGCGGGGTAGGGCCCTCCGATGGCGGTGTAGTATCCCTTGTATCTTCGACATGTGTCTTCTGCGGGGACGGGGGTTGGGCGGGCGTGGGCGCCGGGCTTTACCTCTCGCTGTGGCTATTTCTAAGGTGGTCCTCAGGGGTCGGGAGGCCGGTTGGGCTGGTGGGGGACTCGGTGGTGGGGAGAGAGAGAGAGAGAAGAAGAAGAAGAAGGCTCAAGAAGTTCCTTCCCTCCTCTTGGAGAGGAGTCACAAACATCCTCCCTTCCTCCCTATTTTTGCAAGAAGTGACCAGATTCAAGTGGCGTGTAGGAAATTCCTGCAAAAAGGAGTGCACCATGAGAATGGAAGCTTCGCATTTCGAGTTCTAAAATGGCCCCGAAGCGCAAGTTTTTCCAATTAGCTAGAAAGGCCGTAACCACGGAAGGAGGATCGGGCAAAGATGCCACCGCTAACACGAATGGGTTATCAAGTATAAATACCAACTTATCACTCCAAAACGAGGTACCACTACGATGTCTTGTCCTATGACCGGAGCGGTAGATTGTAATTATCATGGAACAGAATCATACCTTTGCATCGTATAATTTATATAACTTGAAGTGTAGATGCATAGGTTTGGATCTAAATCATGATTGTCAAAATAATTACGAGTTGATTAACATTTATAGGATGTATGCAATATTAGGCTAATTAGTAAGCACAAATTTGGGAATGCATCCTAGAGTAGTGATATGTAAATATACAAGCTCTTGCAAAGAATTGCATAAACCATTAAAGAGAGTTAGCTTGCATTTACATAAAGCATGATGAATTCGTGTGCTTTGCATATGAGTTGCAATGTATGATTTTTCATAAATTGTAATAGTATATCTTCAGTGGAAGAGGTTGGGGTGAAATCCATGTGTGTTGTATGCTCAATTGATAAAGGTCTTGCTACATGACAAAGTTTCTCTTAGTGTGGGAGAGGTGTGTGAAGGGGAATCACGATCATATTGAAAGGGGGGGGGGGAGGTGGTCCATGTCAATCCTATATCTGGTGAGCCATTGCTGGACCTGTGCATACCATGAAGTCTCATGTCTTGCTTGAGCTAGTTATCGAGAGGCGTCGAAGGCTCTGTGAGGAAGTCTATTTGGATGCATGTTGTGTACTTTGTGTATGAAGTTGATGGTCTAAAAAAGGGGCTCCATCATCATGGGGGGTGCAACAAACTTGATTTTGATAATCTCGTGTCGTATAGATGGTTTGATGTGGATCATCCCTAAGAGCGTAATGACATGTGGTCTCTCAATTTGTGTCCATAGGCATGCTGTGGTCTCTCAATTTGTGTCCATAGGCATGTAGCCAAGCAGGGGTCCAAATAGGTTTAGTGTACATCATGGCGAATATGAGCAATGCGTCGAATTAGCCGCCTCCGTGTGCATGGCTCTTGGAAGTTTACATGGTGGCAAAGTTGGTGTCAGTAGTCTCTATTGGTGGTGCCAAAGGCTACGTCTTGTTCATTATTGGCTAAGAATATTTCAAAAGTAGGAACCAATTCGGTAGGTTGATATCCCATTTGTTTGTAGTCTAATACCTCTAAGCACTCCAACCATTCAAGTTATGATTAAGTCTGACTATACCTGCATCAATGAACAAACCTTTTGTATGTGAGGGCTTTGAATCAATTGAAATCTGCCTTGTTGTTTGGCCATTGATATCGTAGTCAATTGAGTTGGTGTCTATATCATTTTCATCTTCAGTGTCTGTAGACTCTTCACTTTTATCCTCGATCTGCTTGCGCCATGGCTCTAATTGAAAGGCATCTAGGTAAAGTTGCAACAACTGAGGATGGTTTGCCAAGTCACCCTCTTCCATCCATTTGTCATCCGTTGGTGAGTAATTCTGAAATTTCACCAAGTATCTCTTGGAAACTTTACCTTTGGCCTTTCTTTTCTTATGTGCCAAAATCTGCTCGGGTACCAAAATCTCATCTAGCTCCTTAGCCTCGGGCTGAATTTCAGCGGACATATCCTCTGGTACATCACCATTAAAAGGCCTCAACAAATTGACACGAAAGGCATCATGTATTTGTCAATATGGAGGTAGTTGAAGCCGATTTGCCACATTGCTGATCTTCTCCAACACTTGGAAGGACCCATAGTATCTCATACTCATTTTTGGCTATAGACTTTCTCTTCGTTTGATCTTTTTCAACCTTGCCTTTTAAAATGCAGCAATACATGGTTGCCCTTTTCAAACTGCGAAGTACGTCTATAACAATTAACTGCCCTCTTTTGCTTTTTCTATGATCTCTGAAGTGCATAGTTTATCTTTGCATAGGTTGCATCCAAGTTTTCCACATAATAGTTAGCTTCAAATATCTTATTCTTAGTTTACAAGATAGGTGGTACCTACTTGTCACCCTCAACCATCTCAAATGGAGCTTTGCCAATGGAACACTGCAGTGTGTTGCTGTAAGTAAGCTCAACCAAGGGCAAGTACTACTCCCACTGTGTCTTGTGGTCTAAAACATAGCACCTCAAAAGATCTAATATTGTGGAATTTGCTTCCACAAACTAATCATCTGTCTATGGATGGAAGGATGATGAGAATTTTAGTGTGGTGTTAATATTCTCAAATAACCCTTTTCAAAATAAGCTTGTCATTCAACGTTCTCGATTATTAATGATTGGCTTTTGCACAACATGATACTTAAAGATATGTTGCAAAAACAATCATGCCATATGATCAACCTTTATTTTCTTTCTCACCGGAATGAAATGGGCTTGTTTGCTAAAATTGCAAATGATAGTCGATATCCCATTATTTCTTGCATGTGTCCTAGGAAGCTTAGAAATAAAGTCCATTGCAATGCTTTGCCAAGGCCTATCTGGAACAGGCAAGCCCTGCAATAAATCCGACAAACTGTTCTGCAATATGCCTCAAAGTTGGCCAATAAAAGAAATGCTCCACTGCCTTGACTGTGGCATCAATACATTTGTGTCTTGTATACGGAGGAGCATGTGTTTGAGTGATAACATTGCGATGCTCTGCCAAGGCCTATTTGGAACAGGCAAGCCCTGCAATAAATCCGACATCTTTTGCCTATCATGCTTCACCTTGTGATATATTTGCATGTCTTGACAAACAAACTGTTCTGCAATATGTCTCAAAGTTAGCCAATAAAAGAAATGCTCCACTGCCTTGACCGTGGCATCAATACCTTTGTCTTGTATACGGAGGAGCATGTGTTTGAGTGATAACTATGGGCCTTAACTGCTTTGTGACACACAAGCGTCCATGCATCATAAAAAATTCATCTCTTAGCACGAAGTGCTAATGTCTTTGGCCGTTGCATAGCTGATCATAAACATTAGCAAAGTCCGAACTAGCAACATATTGCTCTTTCATGATATCCAACTTAGTGTGATAAACCATGCCGATAACTGAAATTTGTGGCTTGCGTGATAGTGTATTAGCCACAACATTCTTGCCACCACCAATATGTACAGCTTGCAAATGAAACATAGAGAAAAAATTGGCCCATCTCATGTGCTTCTTTGTTAACTTTGTTTACGTCAGAAAGTACCTCAAAGTGTGATGGTTTGTCTGCATTGTAAAATCAGTCCCCAACAAATAGTGTTTCCATGTAGACAATGCATGAATTACAGCCAAGAGCTCTTTCTCATAGACTTGCATATTCTTTTTTGCATCGTGGAGAAATGGGCTCTCATAAGCCACAACTTGGCCATCCTGCATAAGAACAATCCCAATACTGTCACCATATGCATCACATTGAACTATGGATGACTTCTTTATATGGAGCAACACAAGCTCAGGATCTCGAGCAACACAAGCACAGGATCCAAAGTTATCTTTTCCTTCAACTTTTGAAATGCTGAAATTTCCACTGTTGTCTATCTAAATGGCACATCCTTCTTCTGCAAAGTATGCAATGGAGATGCGATTTCAGCAAATCTACGTACGTACTTTCTATAGTAGGAACATAAATCCAAGAAGTTGTGGATCTCGTGCACATTTCTCAAAGGTGGCTATGATCATAGTGCTTCAACCTTTATAAGGTCCATGCGAATACCATTAGTAGATACAATATGTTCCAAAAAGTGGATTTCATGAGAAAAAGTTTACTTGTCATTGGTAACTAGCCTATGCTCACACAGCTCATTGAAGACAATGTCCAAGTGTCTTCTATGCTCTACCTTGTTCTTTGAATAGACAATTATATCATCAAGGAAAGTGTCCACAAATCCTCTATGTGGCTTGAAGATGCTATCCATCAGAAGCATTCGTAAGTCCAAAAGGCATAACAAGAAAATTATACAACCCAAAAGATGTCTTGAATGTTGTCTTAGGCATATGTACTGGTCTAATGCCTATATGATGATAGCCACTTTTCAAATCAATTAGGTGCCATCGATTTGTGCTGCTCCAAGTGAGTCTAGTGTTTTTCAATAGTGCTCTAATCAGATATGGGAAGTTTGTAGTGATTCTATGCAGTAGACATTAAGAGGGATTCAAACGCATCAGAATCGCGCCCGCCGCCGACGCAGTCGGACCAACTCGCAGTGGTCCGATTCCCTGAATCAGACCACCCGAGTCCTGGGGCCGGACCGTCCGATTCCCAGATTCAAACCGTCCGACTGAGGGGGTCGGACCAGCACACGATAATCAATGCACATATGCCATGAACCATCCTTTTTCTGCACCAAAAGCACTGGAGAAGAGAAAGGAGATGAGTTGGGCTGAATCAGCCCTTTTTCTAACAGCTCCTTTGCTTGACTCATAATCTCCTCCTGTTGGGTTGCACTAACTTTGTAGGGTGGCTTATTAGGTGGGCTACTTCCAGGGATAAGATCTATGCCATGATCTTCTGGCCTTTCAAGCAGTAGTTGCCTTGGAAGTGACTTAGAGAAGCAATCAGCATACATTTTTAGAAATGACATGCGATCCTTCTCTAACTTAGACATGTTTCCAACATTCTCATTATCAACTTTATCCTTATTTAAAACCAAGTACGTTGAAAGATGATTTTTCATTACTTTAGAAACGGTAGCTACAAATACAATAGGGATATATTCACCTTTCAATTTTACATCAAGTGTGAGTGTCTTCCCCTTATGCTAAATAGTGATCTTTTTTGCATAGGAATCAATCACTGCATATATACATACAGTGACAGCAAGCATACCAAGCAATACATCACAAATCTCAAGTGAAGCAATGAAGAACTCTTCGTTGTTCACATATCCTTGTATATATAACCCAAGCTTTCCAATGAGTGGTGTGATAGGATTTTAATGGCCTTTACATGCCATTCCAATTTTCCCATGGGTGCCATCTCATCCTCTTTGATGCCTAGACAGGTTGCCATGTCAGCAAAGGTGAAGGTGGCTCGTGCACCATTATTAAAGAAAATCAATGCATGCTGATATCTTTTTCCCCGTGCTCTACATAATTTAGTAGCATGATCATTGGGCTGATCATTAACATTGGGCACCAATCCCATTGATGTTTTGGCCTTTTTTCCTTAAGAATCTCCTTGATTTTCTCATTTTGCAGGTTGCTGTCTATTGGGACAGTCCCTTGCAATGTGACTTTCCTGGTCGCAAATAGAACATTTATTTGCAACCATCAATTCCCTATGTTATGCCAATGTTTTCAAGCATTTTCTTTGCTATGTCTCACCACGAGCAATCATTGGAAACTTGCGAAAACGAGATTTGATTGAATGGAGGCTAGCATGCCTATTTCTAGAAAGTTTTGGGATCTTTAGGAGTGCAACATACTTTTTTGCTCAACACATCTACCTCACTCATTGAGACACGAGAGTTTGGGATACAATTTTCATTCCTACAGGGTTTGTTTGCTGCATGTTAGTCATTCATTCAGATTTCCACAGTGTTCATTGTCTTTGAGTTACCCTAACCCTAACTGTGTTTTTTTGAGTTTATGCTTTGTTGTATGCTTTTATTTATGCTTTTGCATTAGGGTGTGGCACTGAGACATGTAAGCCTTGTCCAAGGGTCGGCTAGGGCACAATAAAATGATTAGAAGGCCTATTAGGTAATGCCATGGAGGCAAATTGTGGTACCAATTGTTCCATACTTGGTAAGGATGGTTGGGTGGCATTCCCAAGCTGTGAAAAACTCGAAAGTGTGGGGATTGAAGGATGAATCTCCATCATGGAGACACCACCCTCGACGCTAGGTAATGCCATGGAGGCAAACTGTAGTATCAATTGATTCACACTCGGTGAGGGTTGTGGGTGGCATTTCTAAGCCATGAAAAACCCTAAAGTGTTGGGATGGAAGGGTGAATCTTCATCATGGAGACACCACCTGACTGAGGAAACTATGAGGTCCTGAAAGGTGTGCCTAAGGTTGAAGGATCCCTCGATGTGATGTTTGAAAACATGAAAAGTACACTTAATGGAGGCTAAAAGGACGTTGCAACAGAACTAGTGGGTGCGATGGGTGGGAGATTAAATGGATTTGTTATTTGTATTGATGTGGCAAATGTGTTACTTGTCCATTAAATGCAAATGACAAAAAAGATAAATCGCCAAAATCAAATTGAGCATGAGATATAAAAGCTGAAGGAAAAGATGGAGGAGGAGCATTTACCATAGATTCTTGCAATTTTTTGTTTACCTTTTTTTGAGGTCAGAAAGAATTTTCTTGAAACTCTCCAGGGCATATAAACCAATATACTTGGTATGAATGGTTTCTTCATCTTGAGCATCACCAATATCTTGCGAAAAAGAGAAGGTAAAATCAAAACATTGAGAAGTAGTAGTATGCATACCTAACATAGGATTGAATGAAGGTGGAGAAGTGTGTGGAGAAGATGAAAGAGGTAAGGATGGAGATGGTGGTGGTAGAGAGGAAAATGATTTGTACTCCAAGTCAGTTTCCATGTGTGGATGGCCAGTCCTTTGTGGAGGTTTCATTCTTCTTTCAAAATCGTTAGACTGGTGCATTGAAACTAAGGTGGAAAACTCAATTTTATCTTCGATCTGTTGTTGAGCTCAATTCATGAGGATGAGATTGTATTCGACTCGTGAAATCTCGTGTGATCTATGGACGTCATTGTAGTTCAAAGATTTTTGGATGGAGGAGCAAGGTGTGAAGACCACTCCATCATGTGTCTCAATGGCTGGGCTCGGGAGCATCATGATGATGCGGTAAAGATGTGTCCAAAGTCATTTGGCCCTCTTGTTGTTTCTGCTTCTTGCGAATGGCTGTTAGATCAAATATCGAGAGGGGGATAGGTAGGAGTGGGAGATGGGTAGGCAAAAATAGGTTGATAATGTCCAATGGGTGTCGATTGATGCGGAGGCATTGGAACATGAATGTTTCCATAAAGTTGCGATGGAGGTGGAGTCACTGGGACATGTAAGCTCTGTCCCATGGTTGGTTGGGGCATAATAAAATGATTAGAATGCCCACTAGGTAATAATGCCATGGAGGCAAACGGTAGTATCAACTACTCCATACTCGGTGATAATTGGGTGACATTTTCAAGCCCTGAAAAACTTGAAAGTGTGGGGATGGGAGGATGAATCTCCATCATGGAGGCACCACCCAATTGAGGAAAAGATGAGGTCCTAAAAAGTGTGCCTAAGGGAGAAGGAATCCCCGGTGTGATGCGTGAAGGCATGAAAGGTGCACTTAATGGAGGGTGAAAGGATGGTGTAGCAGAACTAGTGGTGGGATGGGTGGGAGATAGAATGGATTTGTCATTTGTGTAGGTGTCAGAGATATGTTAGGTTCCTTTGTCCATTAAATGTAATTGATGAATCACCAAAATCAAATTGAGCATGAGATGTTAAAGCTGAAGGAAAAGATGAAGAATGAGCACTCACTATAGATTTTTGCAATTTTTGTTTACCTTTTTATTGAGCTAAAAAAGAAACATTTGTCCTCTTCAAGGCTTATAAACCAATACTTGGTATAAAGAGTTTCTTCATCATGAGCATCACCAATGTCTTGTGGAAAAGAGGAAGTAAACTCAAAAGATTGAGTAGTAGCAACATGTGCACCTGACATAGGAGGGAATGAAGGCGGAGAAGTGTGTGGAAAAGATGAAAGAGGCAAGGATATGGATGATGGTGATAGAGTGGAAAATGGTTTGTACTCCATACTAGTTTTCACGTCAGGATGGCCAGTCTTTTGTGGAGCTTTTGTCCTTCTTGCAAAATCATTAGACAAGTGCACCGAATCTATGAAGGGGAAAACTCAAGTTTACTTTCTTGATACATGAGGAGGAAATCGTATTTGGCTTGTGAGATCTAGTATGGTTTGTGGACTCCATGGTAGTCCAGAGGCTCTCTGGCCATGTTGGATGGAGGAGCAAGTTGTGAAGCCCACTCCGTTATGTATCTCTATGTGCTCGGCTCAGGAGCATCATGATGTTGTGGTGAAGATGTGTTCGAAGTCATCTTGTCCTCGTGTTGTTCATGCTTCTTGGAAAGGGCTTTCAGATCAAAGACTGAGGTTACATGGAAGAGAACCTTGCTCTGATACCATGTGAAGAAATACCCTAACATAGAAACATAAACGAAAGCTTACAACAAAGCATAAACTCAAAATAACATAGTTAGGGTTGGGGTAACTTAAAGACAATGAACATAGTAGAAATCTGAATCAATGATTGAATGTTGAATATACAATGCTCATGTAGCAAACAAACCGTGTAGGAATGAAAATGGTACCTCGAATTCTCGTGTTTAGAGGATCCAGAGGAATATGTTGAGTGGAAGAGTGTGTTGTAATCTTGACAGATCTGGAAACACAGCAAGGTAACCTCTAGATATTGGACATCAATAAATGTAGTAGTGTGTGGTGTCGGCGGAGATTAGTGTTGGACAGGCATAGGAGAGAGAATTGCAAATGCAGCAAGTTGATGATGATGTGGCAGGTTGACGGCAGCAAAGATGCAGGTATGATGATGTGGCAGTTGATGGCATTAAAAACACAGGTAATGTGGCTGTCCAAACAACATTCGTAGATCACAAATGCAGCAGTTCAGCTGGTCGCCAGCTATAGACAATGTGGTTGATTAGCAAATGCAGCAAAAATCAATGTAGATTGTGCGATGGAGGTTGGAAATAGGCACCTGATGGATGTAAACAGCAACGGGCAGCTTCAGTTGAGATGACCTCTCTGAACGGGGTGTGCGTGGCGAAGATGGAGGGCCTAAAACTTGCAAAACGAGATTGGGCTGAATGGAGGGCAGCCTATCTATTTATAGAAACTTTCGAGACCTTGTATTGTGCACCTTTTTAAAAATCTCTTGAATCGAGCACGATTTTGGGTTTTCATTAATTAAGCATTTTTGGCGTGTTTAAGTGGCTAATTCAGCATGTAATGCTTATGTTAGCTTAACACATTTGTGTCTTGAAATCAAAACAATATCAACAGCATACAACATAATGTGGATATGAATACTTGCCAAGTCGAAATCAGATCGTTCTCCTTTGGTGATGTAGTTTGTGATCTCATTCATGTATAGCTCAAATAAAGTAGGTGACAATGGGCATGCTTGATTCACTTCAATGGTGCTAGCATTTCTCTCCAGACATTCCTTCATAGCATTGGACTCGTCCCACTATGGACTTATATTGTGAGTATATATCTTGTATCTTGAGAGTCAACAGGCGTTGTGGTAATCTATCCCTTGGCACTATATCAAAAGCTTTGGAAAAATCCGCAAAGCAGCATTAGAGTCTTTGTCTCTTGATGTAGGCTTGTTGAATTGGGGGGGGGGGGAGCACGCGAGAGAGAAATGAAATGATATATTAACGTCTGTAAAAGGCCAAAGTGACCTATGAGACCATGAGTTACAATCATCCACATGATGATACAACTGTCTGAGGAGAACAATAAATGAATTGTGTAATGAACAATACAATAAAGTTATAAGCTAATTGGCAAATAGAGATGTTGCTGATGATCTCTTATGTCCGCCTATGGAGGTGTTACCGACGTTTGAGTTTGGGTCTAGGATGCCTAGATCGGCTTAGTTGGATAGCTCGATCAATCAATATCCCTTGTGTATGCGTAGATGGTTGGGGCTATGACTATTCTGAAGTCTCCTAGGTCTCCCTCTTGAAGAAGTTTGTAAGCTACCTTTGGGCATGGTCTTGATGTCGTGTGTACTTGTGAGAAGGGTGCCTTGAAGTCACTATATCTCAAGGAGGAAGAGGCCAAGGCATTTCTGATCAGTGGAATCCTTGACTCTAGTGCGTGGGCCAAAGCCGTCTCTAAGCAAGCAGTGAAAACGACCTCAGATCTCATAGTGTGTTGGGCAGTGGTATATATAGTGCTCCTTTGTCTCTAGTTTGAGTTGGCATAGCCGGTATTTGTCCTCCATTGGTATGGATCTATATCTGGTAGTCTCAATCTCTAACTGGTGTGAGGAGGTACACAACTGACTAATAGCACATTTGATCCCATGTGTGAGGTGAGTGTCCATATATCTTGGGCAGAAAATAAATCTATCATTTGTAATATTTAGAAGAAAGATGCTCTCTGTAGAAAGCCATCTTCATACCTAACTCTTGCATTGGTGTTAGCCATGTTCTCTTGACATTGCAGAAAAATCATATGTGGAACTTGGTTCCTCCTTGCGAGGGGGTAAAAATGCATTGCCATGCAAGTGGGTATATATGTTGAAGAGCACCCTTGGTTACTCTTAGCCAACATACAAGGTCCATTTTGTTGCAAAGTATTTTAAACAAGAAAAGGGAGCTGACTTTGATGAGATATTTTCCCCTATGGTCAAGATGACCACCTTGTGCTTTGGTTTTAGACTTGGTTGCATAGTTAGATTTGGAGATGTATGAGGTGGATGTGAAAATGACTTTTTTACATGGGGACCTACAACATGAGGACATTTATGATGCAGTAGCGTAAGGACTTTGTGGAAAAGTGCAGGACTACCTAGTGTGCAAGTTGAGAAAGAGTCTCTATGGACTTTAGTATGTACTTAGGGAATGCTATCACAAGTGCAATGCTTTTATGCATTTGCAAAGTTAGTCTTGCAATGCGATGGATGCGTGTCTTTATATGAAGAAGGCCCGTGATGGTAGCCTTATCATTGTGGTACTATATGTTGATGATATGCTAATTGTTGCTAGGATTGCTCATGCTGAGCTCGATGCTTTGAAGACTCAACTTAAGAAGAGCTTTGAGATGAAGGACATGGTGCATGCTTCTCACATACTTGATATGCACATTATGCGCAATCTCCCTAAGTCGGTAGAGATCTTTATCTCGTATTGATTGTGGCCTTCAGTGATGTGCTCTCTCTCTCTCTCCACCAACCAACAAACCAAACCCCCCCTCCCCCCCCCCCAAAAAAAAAGAGAAAAAACACGTGGGTTATTTTGGCCTTTGATACATACATCATGAATTGATGGTGATATGCGTAGCTCGGTGGAGCATTTACATGAAGCCTGTGTGCTTATAGATCAAATTCTGTTGTGTTCACCTTGATTTTTCGACAAACTGCAATATTATGCTTTGGTGTATTGATGCTTGTGACTAAGGTGTTTTGAATTGAATGCTTTTTTCTTTGAAAAATTAAAGCTCTCCAACTGGGTTTTATACATGCACCTTGTGATTGAGTCCTTAGGCCTACTTCCAAACTACTTTGTCACACATATCTCAGAAGAGAAGTTGAGTGAAGCTGCATACATGTTTAAGTAAGGGTTATGAGGAAACTGCTTGTGTCTTTCAACTGAACACTTTGGCTGAAAATAATGAGCCCCTGATGCTTACTTGCCAGTCTACAGAATGTTGGTGATAGTGGTGGATGATTGTTCTAATGCCTTCATAAGGTGAGTTTTTCAAGGGTACTATCCTATCGATGACTGTGAGCCATGACATTGCACTCACCAATAGACCATGAAGCCTATGGGTATGTTTTATGTCCTTTGGCATTGTAGTCTACAATCTGTTATTTGAGGGATGCCTTTATTGTGTTGGGTGTAATTTATTCATACCTCAATCTCTGGATTGCGGATAGCTAGCCCAATAGTAATATCATAGCTACGGTCTTGTGACTTCACTATTTGTTGCGTTAGCTTCAGGCTTAAGGCTTGATGTGTTATTCATACCTCAATCTCTGGATTGCGGATAGCTGGCTTGATAGTAATATCATAGCTGGAGTCTTGTGACTTCGCTATTTGTTGTGTTAGCTTCAGGATTAAGGCTTGATGTGCCATTACATTTCTAGGTTCTTAGTCTGGGATTATGGGTCATGCAGGCAGGTATCGGGTAACGGATTAATGTTTATGTACCTCAGATGCGGTCTTTCAGTCTGTAATAATTTTTGATCAAGAAACAAATAGCTAGAACTTTGATATTCTTTGTAATTCTTAATTGTAACTGTTGTATGTAAAAATGAGTGCAGAAATGCTTTTTGTAGAGTGCTCTAGGTCACACCTGTGAAATATTTGCAGAAATAAAAGGTCAAGTACAGATGACCACTGGTACTTATTATGTTCTTGATGATTGGGAAACCTACCAAGTGGAGTTATTGATTGGTATGCATTATCCAAGCAATTCTGAGTTCAGCTGCGAATAAAATCATAAAGCTTTTAGCTTCCTCCATTTCTCCGTGTGTGTTCTGAAAATGCATGCTTTATAGGAAACATGTGGTGATTGTAATGCATCTTTGGTATATTTGTTGTTGAGCTGGTTAGTGAACAGGGGACTCACTTTCTGAATGAGGTCATTGAATATTTGCTCTCTACCTTTCTGATTATCCATTGCAAGTCATCTCCATACTATCCTCAAGCCAGTGGGCCGGCTGAGTCCACCAACAAGGTTTTTCTTAATGTTTTGACTAAGACTGTCTGTGTAAAATATTACACGGTGTAGCGAACAGAATCTGAGAAAGAGATAGAGATAGAGAGTGCACAATAGATAAGAGGAGAATTAAAAAATATATTTAGCTCCAAACAATTGATACAGAGATGGCTCTGTCCACCCATACTCTTCCACTGTGAAGCTTAGATGGCGATCTAGACAAAAGACAAGTGAAGAGCTTAAGGCTAGCTGGAACAACTTTGACTGGGTAAAAGATAGATGATCTATGACTGTGAAGGGGTTTAGCTTTTATAGCCCGCGAAGGCGGCTAGGTCGGCTGACCGACTTACCATGTGAGGCTCCACTAGTCGGTCAGGGAATATTCCCTTTACCGTCGGGCTGGGGGCGTTGCTCCCGGACCCTCGCCAGGGGGGCCGTTAGCCCCCTTGGGACTCCCCAGCCAGGGAGTGTCCCTCGGACCCCAAAATTGGGGCCCCTTTTAACTCCTTTACTTCGCAACTCGATGCAATGTGCCTCGAGTTGCTACCAGCTTAACTACTCAGTCCAACCCAAAGATTAGATCCACAATGGTCACCTTTTTGCCATCCGGTCACATAGACCTCATCTGATGTACAAGTCAAGACTCAACCAATATCCGGGTTCACATTTGGCTTCTCCTCATAATGGGGGCCTTACAACTTTGAGCACCATGGATCATTGGTGAAACATTATGAGGGTGGGGCATTGAGCATATCTAACAGTCTCTCCCTTGCATTGAGATTGGGATAACAAGCTTATGGCAGCCCTATGGGCCTATTGCACAGCTTTCAAGGCTGCAACTAGCCAGACTCCATTTGGACTTACCTATAGCACTAATGCCATTATGCCAATAGAATTTCTAATCCCTAGTCTTTGCATTGCACTACAGGAGTGCTGGTATGACACAAGAGCTTGGACCAACTGCCTTGTGGAGTTGGAATGCCTCATTGAAATCCCATCCTTTGTGCACATGCCTTTTCATTGAGTTATGAGAAAGTAAATGCAGTTTGTCAAGGAAATAGTCTGTCATGTATAGACCTTACATTTCTCTAAATTGCTTTTCATTTTCAGTGCTGGTATATATTTGCTTGATGTTTGTTATTCTTGAGTCACCAATTGCTGGTACTGATGCATATATCTTGCTTCTTACCCTTGCTTTCCCAGGACTTTTCCGGTGTTTTTCTATTCCTTATTCAAGATGTGAAAGAAGATTTATTGGCTCTTCTCCTCGAGGGAGATGGGACAATAAAAGAGAGAGTAGCAGAAATTTTGGGCAGAGCAGGAAGCTTTATTCGTGGCTATGTGGAAAAGAGCAGCAGGTAGTTTACTCTTGACTTTATTTTACTGCTTATTCATTTTCATCCAAGTTGTGATTATGTGGAGACATACATCTGTGTTTTTTGTTTTTTCTGCTTTGTTGCTTGCAAGTTCTTACCGCCTAGACGTTTAGATCAAACTCACAGTTCAGAGTGTTAATTTTTGCTGGTACAGCTCCATTGAACTCACGCTCCAAACCCTTTGTTTGGAAGGGACCCGAAAGCAAGCAAAGTATGCCATTGCTGCGTTGGAAGCTCTGAATGGCGATGAGGGCTTCAAATCACTCTCAGTTCTCTATGGGGTGAGTGCCATCTAAGTTTTTAAGGAGTTATTTTTCTGCTTTCGGAAACAGTAAATACTGACGTGCTATTTGGTGCTTTATAGCGGCTGATTGAGCGTTTAAAAGAAGACAATTCACATTTGCCGACTATACTACAATCTCTGTCATGCATTGCACAACATGCTGTTACAATTTTCGAAACTCAAGAAGATGATATTGTCCGCTTTGTTGTGCGCAACCTGTTGCAAAAAGATTCTGTACGTATAATGTTTCAAGCATTGACTGTTTATTGTGTTCTTGTATAAAAAGTCCAAAGGGCTATATCTGGAATTGCAGGTGGAAGAAGCTCAAGCCACAGAAGATTGCCACTGGGACTCTCTGAGTACAGTATGCCAGCTAAAGGTTCATCTCTCACGAATTTATTGCCGAAATACCTCTTTCCCAAGTCTAAGATTGCAGAGACCTCTTCATTCTCAATGTGCTTTTTTTCTGGTTTCATTTCCATTCTCGATTAATAAAAAATCAGTAGTTCCAATGTAAGTGCGGAGAAGAACGTGAGAATGATAATACTTTGAACTTAACCAACTTGATCAATTATCACCATGAAAAATTAGTAGAGAGAGAGATAGAGAGACCACGTTGAGAGGGAACCGGCCGCTCCCCCTTTTTAGGATTTTATTAAAATAAAACCAGAAGCACCAAGTGCTTGAACCATATATAAAAGGGTTGATTTGTTGCAATTCTGAAAACTAGAGTTTTGAAACCCTAATTTCTACAAACTCCGGGTAGCAAGTTGATTCTTTTCTTTATTTAGTGCTTGAATTAGATCAAGCTAAGTAGAAATTTTTTCTTGGATGAGAGATAGATAGGAGAGTACAAAGCATGCGGCTAAAATTTTAGTATGAGAGCTTGTTTGAAAGCAAAAGAGAGTCCTCCAATATATAGGTGTGGGGCTTGGGTGCTCAAAAGTGAAAAGTAGAGGCTATAAATGACAAGTGTTTGTTGAGAATGACAAGTATAGGGACACTTGTTACTTCAAAATGACACACATCCTCTTTTAGATGTGGCATGTCAGTTTTCTAGAGAAAGAAGATTTCAAACATTTTGCTCTAAAAATCTCTCAAACGGTTAAGAATTTGAGATAACAGTTGAAGACAAAATTGTTCATTGCAAAATTCAGAGCCTTTGACGCGAACAAAATTTACATTTGAGTAACGTTCGAAAATAGTAAGTTGCTAAATTTTAGTAGTTGTCAAATTTATCTTTTGGAAAGCTTCATTGTATAGGTTTATTGGTTCATGGTTTGTTTTTTCAATCATGAGTATCTGGTTTTACTTTTTGAAACTACTCATTATATAGGCTTTTAGTCAATGTGACTATTTGAGTGTAAAAGTCTTGGTCCTTTGAGCTTTTTGGTCAATCTGACCATCCGATTAAAACTTTAATTTCTCTTGGGTATCTTGTTAATGACCACCCAAGTATAATTATAGGATATTTTGTTCATTGGCCACCCTTAAATAGAAAGATGAACATTTAAATAATACAAATCACCTTTTAAAGTACATGAGCATAAAATTGATTTGCAATCATTGAGCCAATATGTCTTGGTGATAATTGATATACAGAAGGTTTGTTACATCCAAAGAGGAGGTTTTTAGATGGTTTGCATTTGTAGTATCATGCTACTCTTAATCTGCTCTTAATCACCACTAGTGTGAGAATAAAACACCTTTGCCATTTAAGTCACTAATGTTCCTACTCCGAAATAAGGATGACCATTTTCAGCTACAGGATGAGTTGAAAGTGTTTGTAAGTATACTCCTTGATTGTGCCTTGAGTTTTCTTCAGGTTTCCATGTAGGTACTCTCAAAGCTTAATAAATTTCCATGGACAAATCAAAGAAATTATGACCTTTAAGATAGGTTGGGAGGGATTTGAGAAATGGTGGGATTGCATGGTTATTTATTTGGGTCTTTTCAACATATTGATTGTCTTGCCATTTCTATCCTATGATGGGTTGGTCTTCAAGGGACAGAACACTTTCAGGGGTGCCTCCCACATGACCATGGATACTCGAGATAGAATAAAAAATGAAGGTATTTCGAGTACGCCAAATATGCCACAAAGCTGTCCAACTAAGGGAATGGAAAAGATAGGAATGATATAATTGCAAGGCGGACATAGAAGGCATCCTTTCCATAATCCATGAATGAGTTGATATCTGTTGAGTCACTGAGGATCACACATGGGAAACAAAACTCCAAATTTTTTGAGCAATAGGGCAAGAGACGAAGACATAAAGCAATGTCTCATCGCATGTAGTACAAAATACATAGCGACCAAGGGAGATCTTGTGAGCATGCAACACATCCCCAGTTGGAAGACCCCCAATAAGCAATCTCCATATGCAAACTTTACCTTGACAAGGAATCTTAGACTTTCAGAGTTGGAGAAATCTTTCCTACCACTTCTTCACTGTGGCTTTTTAACTACATCATGGTTGACAAGATTGGCACTTTATGTCATACAGACATAAGTGAAGATGATACAAATTTGTTCTTAGGATAAAGAATATTAGTGCTTGTTAAATGGTTGATTATAGCTAGCTCGGACTTTAAACTTTACTATGGGCATACTATGATTTGTAATGATTAGTCATTTTTTTACTAGGTTAGACAAGCCACAGAGTGGTTCTCAAAAGCTAGGTTGAAGAAGAATAGAAAATGACTATTTGTGCATGAACCCAAGAAGCACTACAGCTTGTTCAGGTTGTTCTTGAGCTGCCGCATGGTGCAATTATGATGCTTTCAATGTTGATTACTAAAATTGTCCTAGCAATGTTTTTCAAAATCAAGCTACTGAGGATCCACCTGAAACGGTTGAGACAATTGAAAGCTCTTTAATGTTGTAAAGATGGTTTGGTGATTAGATTATTCGGATATATCTTTTGACAAGTTTAATGATTATCTACCTAGTGTTTGCAACATGGATGTAGAAAAGTGCAATAAATAATCCTCAATTATACAAGCATGGCATTTAGGGTTTTCAGCTGAAACTCAGAGATGCTATACTTTCTGTTTAGAGGATCATTGCTTAGCCATAATGGACGCTTATGGGAGTATTATTGATGGAGAAAAACTACCTCAGTAAGTGACTTGATTTCTATGGTGGAAGACAAAGCATAAACTCTAATTGTTGCTAGATTGTGACTAAGACCGAAGTGGTAGAATTTCCTTAGCCTGGAAAGTAACCATGGACTTAGGTTGCTTGATATCCTTCGTTTATGCCATTTTTTGAACATAGTTTGGTTAGGACTAAGCCTGGTTCAATGGTACTCATGTTTCCTAAGTTGGTAAACCTTGAACCTGATAGGTGTTAAAAATTCATTTACTGTGTGGAATTTATCTTTTTTCATTCAGATATATAGAGCATTCAATGCTAAATACTTGGACCATCAAGTTGAAGCTTTCTGTTGCTTGTAATCATGGCCTAAGATAGGTAATTTTTCATATTAAGAGACTTTTCCAGATGCCAAACTGCTATTTTCATATAGTTATGCAAAATATTCACTTTGGAAAGTCTTACAATCTTCAGCAAAATGTGGCATTTGCACTAAGAGTGATTCTCCCAAATCATGGTCTAAGATAGATATTTTTTCATATTAGGAGACTGTTCCAGATACCAAGCTACTATTTTCATATACTTGTGCAAAATATTCACTTTGGAAAGTCAGAGATCTTCAGCAAAATGTGGCATTTGCACTAAGTGTGATTCTCCCAAATTTCAATGCTTGAGATCTCCCAAATTTTTATGCAATGATAGGATTCATTTTCTCAACCTACAAGATGGTTGTGATTACCTTGGAACACAGATGATATGGAGTAGGTTATCTACATCTTGTCTGGTTGTGTGATTGTTTTGATCAAATGGGTGGATGCCTTGAGGGTGAGGTATATATTGGTGGGTTTTTGTGACTGCAGCATGTGTGTCACTATCTGATTGTAGTTGGGTGGGTAGCTGGCAGCCAGCCTGCAGTGGGAGACAATATAGATTGTTTGTTGTTTGTGATATCACAATGGTAGAAGGTAGATCAGGTGTCACTGTGTTGCATTTTGGATGGGCTCAGTGTGGTCTTTTGGTGGCTTGGCTGTATACTGGAAAAATGTTTACTTTTTTTTTTGAATTGTAAATTGAAGTTTAAAGTGAGCTAATATCATCAGCGAAATAAGCAGTTTGTCAGAGTTTGGCTGCAAGTTCAAGAGATGTTGGAATCCATGTAATATTTTCTAAAGGTGGACAAAAACTGAACTTCTTTTTGTTATGACAGACTAACCAATTGGAATTGTATGTCTTGAGGTTTCTTCAACCAAAGATGCTATAAGCTTAAACAGTCTGGTCATCAATATGGGAGGTGCTTTATATTTGCTTCTGGAATCTGATTAAGTGAATCTAATTAAGTGTTGGGTATGATTGTTTGCCAGATATATGGCCTAAAAGCCCTTGTAAAAAGCTTCCTTCCACACAAGGAGCACATGAGAAAACGTCTGAGAGGATTACTTGGTCTGCTTTCAAAGCTTCTTGTCCATGGAGGCATATCAGAGAATACAAGATTAAGGTAGAAAGATTTGTCTTTTCTGAAAGTGCCCTCAAGGTATCTTGTAAATCTATCTAGCTGTTCTCTTCCAGGTGGTTTGTTTATCCTGAAGAGCCATCCAATACTTTTCTTTCATGTTCTTTGAGTGCCTCATTTGATACAGATGCATTCTGAAACCTTGTCTATTTAATTGCATGCACACTCTGAGAGTATGTTTGGATGGTGCCAGGACTATGTCTAGAAGGTTCTAATATCTCCTTAAAACAATCAAGTTTCATATTTTAAATGTTAATCAGCAAGCATGTATGTTTGTAAAGCAGAATAATGAACCGTTTGAAAACTGGTGTGGTGTCTTGTAGGAGATTTGACTATTTTCTGCTGTGTACAATAATACGAGGGGTTTCATGAGAAAGCACATTAAACTTATTTGGCCTATGAAAGGCGTTGAAAGATCGGCAAGGAGTTATACGTGCAAAAATCTTTGAAAGAGGATGTAAAAAAGCAAGAAGGGTTTTACCTTAGTCAGTTTGGTATTGCCTTTGTAGTTTTGGTGGGCTAGATCTAGCACATCAGCATGCAGCTAGGTTAGAATGAAACCAGCCTTCCTTCGGTGGAGGGGTGGTAATTCTTTGAGCAAGCACTTTATTACATCAATCAGTAAATAAATATAAATTGAGATGCATACTTTACATTGAAAATCTTAGACAGTGGGCACCCGATTGGCCCCAAAATTGGTGTCCCTTTTGGTATTTCTTTATCTTCAATTGCTGATTACAAGCAAAGATTCCACAATCTCCTCGGTTGATCTAAAAGCCCTCTACTGTTTCAACAATCAGCATGCAAGTAGGGCAAATTGCTCCTTGATTTTCTCACAACTCTATAGAAACAGAATTTATATCCTTTTTCATTAATTTGTCTATATAATGATTTATTAAATTTGTTTCCTTTGCACTAATTAGATATAAAGAAAAGTGCATTGGAGCTGGCCACTGATGAGTGGTCACAGGTTATGGTGGACCCACAGGGTGGGTTAGAGAAAAGATAGTTCACACTTCCACCTATATGGCTCGATTGGGCGCCTGTGACCAGAACTCATGTATATCAGGGTTAGACTCGCACACAGAAAGGATTGATGCCTTGAAGTGTGGGCTAGATCCGCCAGAACAGACAATTACAATTAACAAGATGGCATGATCATGAAATGCTTGTACAATGTGCATGTGTGGGCTGAAAGCTTGAAATGCACATTTCTTTGCATAGGAAAGTCACATGAAGATTCTGATAGCGTTTTTGCGATGTACATGGAAAAAGCTTTCATATGACACCTATATTGGGGAAGGGGGGGTTTTCCTAAATTTTAGGAGGTCCCTAAATTTTAGGAGCCTCGAATTAGCTTAAAAATGTTAGTCCTAAAAAATAGGGATGTCATTCTAAAAATAGTAAATTCTGTACTCTGAGTGTGCTTACTAAATTTGGTTGTTTCTATTCTTGACAGTATTCAGCTCAAAAAGGAAAGCCATAGAGAAGAGACAAGTGTCAAGACACTTGTCACACAAGTTTCTAAGTGTCCCACCACTTGTCACATCTCATGACATGTGGTTGGACACTTATCTTGTGCTACTTCACTTTTCCCTTCTGTACTAGGTCTTCCCTTTCCTATAAATAAGAGCTTGTTTTTCTTCATTTAGCATCATTTTTCTTTGCTGTAAACTCATCTACAACACCCACAGATAGCTAGAAACTGGCCCCATTTATCCCCATCATCATCTCCCACTTCTCCATTATCAAATTTCTCCATATTCCCTCTTCTATAACTCCTATTTTAGAGGACAACAAGCCTGTAAATTCATTACATCACCTCCTTCTCGAGCTCTTTCTTCCATTTTAGCAACAAGAAGCAAAGCCCTATCCATGTATTGTTGATCAAAGAAAGGTTGATTTCCCCTCTTTCTTCTCTCATATTGTAAAGAAATTAGTTCTTATCATTGCATAATAGATAATGCATGTGTGTTTGTACATCTTTGCATGATCTTGTGAGAGTGAGAATTACTTTTCCTCTCTCAGGTTGATTGTAACTGAGCTCTTCCCTAAGGGACTTGGGTTGAGTAAAAATACTTTTCTTCCGGGGAGGGGGGGGGTTTACCCATCTTCAACCCTCAATCTTGTCTCCATTACTTTTACATTTTCATGGCTGTAATTTTGTGAGTAATTTTCATTTTCAGCTTAAGTGTTTATTCTCTTTTATATTAAATCTCGAAAACAAGCGAAAATCATAATTGTTAAGGATACTATGTTGTTCGGGGCGTTTACAGTGGTATCAGAGCTTTGGCTTGGTCCTCACCCCAACACTGGTAGTGCTTACAATTATAAGTTTGTTTGTTTTCAGCCCTTGCATTGAGTGCTTGAGCATATTTTTCTTAGAGTCTCAATGGATCAGTCGAGTGCTATCCTTCAAGCCATTCAAAGTCTTAGAGAGGAGAATCAACAAATTCGTGAGCAATTTCTCAAACTATAAAAAGTTGAGAATCCCAAAGAATTCAATAAAAAGAAGCCCATCTGCTTCAAGGACTCAAAGCCATATCAATGAAAGGAGCCGATCAAGAAGTCCAACTACTTCTAAGAGGCAATCCCATTCTACTTCAAGACAAAGAAAGAGATCGCGTCAAAGCTTATTCTCTTTTTCAAAGTCATCTGGCACCTACTCTGATTAACCCTTTTCTAGTGACGAAGAGCCACACCCTTCTCGTGGAAGACCTCATCATCGTCAAAGGCATTGACATTCTTCACCCTTGTCTCCATCTTCATCCCCATCAAGCACTTCATCATCTTCAACCTCAAGATCCGGAAGGCATAAGAAGAAGAAGAAGACTAAGTCACTATCTCAACTTGAAAAGAAGATCAAGTTCAGTATGTATGATGGTTCTCGAAATCGTGATCTTCTTCTGAAGTTTATTTGTCAATTTCAAATTTTATATGGTCGTGATAAGTATAAAGAAAAAGAAAAGATTAAGTTTGTAGCTTTACATTTGACCGACTTAGCCCATACTTGGTGGATGGGGTTGGAATATGATCATGCTGCCCCAAAATCATGGCAGTCCTTTGTTCGCATGATACAAAGCGAATTTCTTCCTGTTCATTTCAAAAGAGATGTAAAAAAGAAATGGGATCGACTTTGGCAAAGGAAAAATGAGTCACTTTGGTGACTATACCAAGAGATTTTGGGAGCTACTTTTGAAGGTCTAACATTTCAAGAAGATCAACAGTTTGGAAAAGCTTAGGAAGTTTCAAGGAGGTTTGCATTTTAAACTTCGTACTGCTCTTAATCATTATCATTGTTTTAGTATTAGGGAACTCATTGACCATGCTGAGAGATGGGAAATGAAGCACAATGGCAACAAATCATTCTAAAAGAATGATAAGAAGAGTAATTGATGATGAGGAGTATTCAGCCCTAAATGAAAGACAAAAACAGCGGCAAAAGCAGCTATCAAATCAAAAGAAGATGAAGCTCTATGCACCTCCTAGTGCTCCTCAATTTCGCTCCAATCTATACTCACAAGCAAAGCAACTTTCCGAAGAAGAAAAGCAGCGCTTCATGAAAGAAGGGAAGTACTTTAAATGTGGACAAATAGGCCACATAGCGAAGCAATGTCCAAACAAAGGACAAAGCAATGTTTCTGACAACAAGCCTAAGTCGCCAGTGAAAATCAATGCTATCAGTGATATAGTTGCAAACACAATTCACACTCCAGAGATGTGCAAATTATTAAAAGCTTGGGGACAATTGCAAGGTAAGCAAGCATTATTCTTGATAGATCTTGGGACGAATGAAAATGTCATTTCCTTGCAATTAGCTAAAGAGCTTGGATTAAAGAATGAAGAGATGGACACTACGACAGAAGTTCGCCACACTTTAAATGTCGATGAAGGTGACACAGTGAAGACTGTGACACCCTATATTGGCAAGCTCAAGTTTCAAATTCAAGGCTATAGTGACGAAGATACCTTTTGTATCGAAGACCTTGATGGTTGCGATGTGATTTTTGGCATGCCTTGGAATCATAGAGTAGATTCAACCATCTTCTCTCAGAAAAAGAAGGTAGAACTCACCAACAAAGGCAAGAAATACGAGATCCAAGTTGGAGTTTCTGGAGACACTATACCTATGTTAAGCCATATGCAAGTCTCTAGAGCAATTAAGGATTGTGTTCAATGTTGTTTGCTTTATGTCATTGATGTAAAAGATAATATGAATGTTGAAAACCAAGAGTGACTTCAGCTCTTGGAAAAGTATAAAGATTGTTTTTCGGAAAATCTTGCTTATTATCAACTTCCCCCAGAAAGGCCAGAAGACCATCATATTGATATTATTCCGGGCAGTTCTTCTCCTAATATAGCACCATACCGTGTGAGCCGTCCTCAACATGAAGAAATCAGAAAGCAAGTCGAAGACCTACTCAACTGTGGCCTAATTAGGCCAAGTAGCTCACCATTTTGTTTACCGTTTTTTCTTGTTCAAAAGAAAGATGGCACATTCAGGATGTGCATTGATTATCGAGCCCTCAACAAAATCACTGTGAAGAATCGGTTTCCTATTTCCATGATTGACAACATTTTGGATCGTCTAGGAGGCTCAAAGGTTTTCAGCCGCATTGATCTAAAGAGTGGTTATCATCAAATTATGGTAATACCACAAGATGTACACAAAACTGCTTTCCGCACTTCATACGGTCTTTATGAATTCTTGGTGGTTTCTTTCGGATTAACCAATGCACCAGCCACCTTTAATCAAATGATGGAGCGCATCTTTAGAGAGCATCGACAATATGTCGGTACTTTCTTTGATGATATTCTTGTCTTTAGCAAGAATGAAGAGGAGCATAATCAGCACTTGGAGATTGTTTTACAATTACTTCAACAAAATCAACTCTTGGTAAATGGTAAAAAGAGTGAATTTTTTACGCTGAAAATAAATCACCTTGGGCATGTCATCTCTTCTGAAGGGATTCAGATGGATCCTGAAAAGATCAAGATAATCCAAGAATGGCCTCATCTTCATGATCTACATTAGGTGCAATCATTTCTTGGCTTATGCTCTTATTACCGCCGCTTCATCAAGCATTTTGCACATATGGCTTCTCCACTTCATGACCTTACAAAGAAGAAGACCTCTTTCCAATGGAAGGAAAAAGAGAAGGCAGTCTTCACAAGGCTGCAAACAGCTCTTACTTTTGGACCTGTTCTTATCATTCCAAATTTGGTAAAACCATTTGTGGTGGAAGCAGATGCTTGCGGTGATTGTATTGGTGCAGTGCTAAATCAAGAAGGCCATGCCCTAGCCTTTGAAAGCCGCCGTCTAAATGATGTGGAGAAAATGTATGCACTTTCTAGAGTGCCTCGCATTGCAACTATTACAGTGGCTCATCATGAAGATTTTCAAGCAATGAAGAATACTTATGATGAAGATACTGATTTTGCAGCAATTTGGTCAAATTTATAGCAAGGAGGTTCTCATCCAAATTATTCCATCAAAGACGGTTACCTTCTCATGAACAATCGCCTTTGTGTCAGTCTTCGTGTTCGACAAAAGGTGCTTAAAGAAAGTCATGAACCCCCATGCAAGGCATAGAGGAAGGGCAACCACTCTAAGTGCAATTGAGCGCTACTTTTATTGGCCAATATTACGAAGAGATACACATAACTTCATTGAGGGTTGTCTAGTATGCCAAAAATCCAAGTATGATAGACAAAACACTCTAGGATTGTTGCAACCTCTTCCAGTGCCTAAAGATCCATGGGAATCTATCACAATGGATTTCATCTTAGGTATTCCAAGAACACCTCAAGGTCATGATATGATTTGGGCCATAATTGATCGATTCAGCAAGCAATCACATTTTATTCCATGTCATAAAACATTAAAATCCGCACAAGCTGCAAGACTTTTCATTCAACATATCTTCAGATTACATGGTATGCCTTTTGAGATCATTTCAGATAGAGACTCCAAATTCACAAGTAACTTTTGGCTTGCTTTATTTGAGAATTTGGGAACCACTTTAAAGTTCTCCTCAGCTTTTCATCCTCAAAATGACGGCCAAACAGAGGTGATGAATCTCACTCTTTTGGATATGTTGAAAGCTTATGTTAGTGAACATAAGTCACAATGGGAGAAATATCTTCCATTATTGGAGTTTGCTTACAACAATACAGTGCACTCATCCACAGGGAAAGCTCCAAATGAAATAGTACAGGGTAAAGTGATTCCTCTTCCAATTATTCGCACTAAAGATAAGATTTTTGTTGCTGATGAGTTTGCTTCGGATTTAAAAACAGCAGTGGATCAAGTTTGAGCCATTATTAAAGTTGCCCAAGAGCGACAAAGAAGCAAGCAGATAAACGAAGAAGATCTTTGGCTTTTGAAAAATGTCAATGTCTTGCTAAAGTTTGATAAAAGCAGGCTAAAACAAGGTTCCGGTCAAAATTTATCTTTTCCAAAGCTCTCCAGTAGATACTTTGGACTCTTCAAAGTGATTGAGGAAATATATGAAGTTTCTTATCGACTTGAGCTTCCTGCTCATTGGAAAATACACAATGCTTTTCATGTAAGTTTGCTAAAACCTTACATAGGACCAGAACCAAAGGAACCCATTACTGAAGATGCCCCGGAAATTGAAGAAACAGAGCAACTCTTGGAACCTGAACAGATTTTGTTTCACAAGTATCGAACCATGAGAAGTGCCCTTGTGACACGAAAATTCTTACTAAAATTCAAGACTCTACCCACAACAGATGCACAGTGGGTAGATGAAAAATTCATGAAGGATTACCCAGACATTCTTCAGCCATATCAAGAAGCTTTTTAACCGAGGAAAGTTGAATAAAAGCCATAGGGCTGTCACAACTCTATAGAAACAGAATTTGTATATTTTTTTATTAATTTGTCTATATGATGGTTTATTAAATTTGTTTTCTTTGCACTAATTAGATATAAAGAAAAGTGCAGTGGAGCTGGCCACTGATGAGTGGTCACAGGTTATGGTGGACCCACGCGGTGGCTTAGAGAAAAGATAGTTGACTCTTGCATCTAGATTGCCCGATTGGGCGCTTGTGACCAGAACTCACGCATATCAGGGTTAGACTTGCACACAGAAATGATTGATGCCTTGAAGTGTGGGCTAGATCCGCCAGAACAGACAATTACAATCAACAAGATGGCATGATCATGAAATGCTTGTACAATGTGCATGTGTGGGCTGAAAACTTGAAATGCACATTTCTTCGCATAGGAAGTCACATGAAGATTTTGATACCGTTTTTGCGATGTATATGGATAAAGCTTTCATATGACACCCATATTGGGGGTGTCTCTAAATTTTAGGAGGTTCCTAAATTTTAGGAGCCTCGAATTAGCTTAAAAATGTTAGTCCTAAAAAATAGGGATGTCATTCTAAAAATAGTAAATTCTGTACTCTGAGTGTGCTTACTAAATTTGGTTATTTCTATTCTTGACAATATTCAGTCCAAAGAGGAAGGCCATAGAGAAGAGAGAAGTGTCAAGACACTTGTCACACAAGTTTCCAAGTGTCCCACCACTTGTCACATCTCATGACATGTTGCTGGACACTTGTCTTGTGCTACTCCACTTTTCACTTTTGTACTAGGTCTTCCCTTTCCTATAAATAAAAGCTCGTTTTTCTTCATTTAGCATCATTTTTCTTTGTTTTAAACTCATCTACAGCACCGACAGATAGCCAGAAACTGGCCCCATCCATCCCCATCATCATCCCCCACTTCTCCATTATGAAATTCCTCCATATTCCCTCTTCTATCACTGCTGTTTTATAGGACAACAAGCCTGTAAATTAATTACAGCACCTCCTTCTTGAGCTCTTTCTTCGATTTTAGCAACAAGAAGCAAGCCGTATCCATGTACTGCTAATCAACTATGGAGAAAGGCTGATTTTCCCTCTTTCTTCTCTCATACTGTAAAGAAATTAGTTCTTATCATTGCATAATAGATAATGCATGTGTGTTTGTACATCTTTGCATGATCTTGTGAGAGTGAGAATTACTTCTTCTCACTCTCAGGTTGATTGTAACTGAGCTCTTCCCTAAGGGACTTGGATTGAGCAGAAATACATTCCTTCGGTGGGGGGGGGGGGGGGTTTGCCCATCTTCAACCTTCAATCTTGTCTCCATTACTTTTACATTTTCATGGCTGTAATTTTGTGAGTAATTTTCATTTTCAGCTTTAAGTGTTTATTCTCTTTTATATTAAATCTCGAAGACAAGCGAATTTCATAATTGTTAAGCATACTATGTTGTTCGGGGCGTTTACAGATTTTCACCCAAGACTTGCTCTAATTGGATTTGCAATTGGCGAAATGCTATTCCAATTTCACAATGGATGGGTTGGCATTTGGAATCCTTGACAATACAATATCTCCTAGAAAGTGCATTTTGTACAAAAATAATTCATTTTTCTTGTCATGAATAACTAGCTAGCTTGTGCTTATACAATTCATTGAACATAATGTGCAAGTGCATTCTATGCTCCACCTAATTTTTTGAATAGATAATCATGTCATCAAAGAAAGTGTTCACAAATGCTTAATGTGGCTTGAAGATGCGATCCATTACTCGATTGAAAGTGGAAGGAGCATTTGTAAGTTCAAAAGGCATGACAAGAAACTCATACAACCCAAAAGATGCCATGAGAGTTGTCTTAGGACATCGTTTAGTCTAATGTGTATTTGATGATAACCACTTTTTAAATCTACATGGTTTAATATAGCTACATATTGCAATGTTATCCATAACGTCATCAATCTGAGAGATGAGAAACCTGTTTTTTCTCATAATCTTATTCAAAGAACGATAGTCAATGCACATATACCATGAACCATGCTTTTGCTACACCAAACGCATTGGAGAACAAAAAAGAGTTGAGCTGGGCTGAATCAATCCTTTTTGTAATAGGTCATTCACCAGACTTGTAATCTCCTCGTGCTAGGTAGCACCGACATTCTAGGATGGCATATTGGGTGGGCTATTTCTAGGGATAAGACCTATGCCATGATCTTTAGGTTTTTTAGGTGGTAGTTGCCTTGGAAGTGATTGGGAAAAGTAATTAGCATACATTTTAAATGACATGCGATCCCTCTCTAACTTAGACATATTCCCATCATTCTGACTATCATCCTTATCTTTACCAAATAGCGAGTATGCCAAAAGATGATTTTTCATTACTTTAGAATTGAGAGTTGCAAATACAACAGGGGTTGATTTCCCTTTCAACTTTACATCAAGTGTGAGGGTATGTTTCTTATGCTAGATAGTGATATCTTTTGTGCATGAATCAATCACTGTATGCATATGGTAACAAGTAATATATCACAACCTCTAAGTGGAGCAATAAAGGACTCTTCGCTATCCACATATCCTTGAATATGCAACCCAAGCTTTCCAATGAGCGGTAGTATTGGTTTTGCGTGACATTTGCATTTCTTTCCCTTGGGATTTTCCTAAATTTTTGATTTTCATGTTGCTGTCTATTGGGACACAATCATTCGCAATGTGACCCTCCTATTTAGGAATAAAGCATTTATTAGAAGCCATCAATTTCCTATGTTGTGCCAATGTTTGCAGGCCCTTTCTTTGCTGTTTTGTTCTCTTTTCACACTAGTTTCTAGATCCACCTCTTTTCGCGGCCTTAAAACAACTTTTTATTGAGCTTCTCTTGACTCTCTAGGAAGCTCAAATCCTCCCACGCTGCAAAGCATCAGTTGTAGCAGCAATCTCTATCAGTTGAGACGTGTTAGACACGATCGATTTTATGCAAAAATCCCTAATTTCTTTAGGAAAGCCACAAATATATGTTTCCACTTGCTCATTAAGGGGTATGAGACAATAATAAGCTATGGGAGCAATGCATCCCACATTTTCTTATTGTATTGCTTTAGATTCTTGCATTCCTTAGCATCTAGCTTATTCTAAGCTTTCATGATGCCCACCTCAAAGATACTTGTCAACCAATTTGATGCAAATTGACGCGGTATGCTACCTTGCATCAAAAGTGTAGACCACCATTGCAGTGCATTTTCCTTTAAGAAAGTGGTTGTGTTTCGAGTCTTTGAGGATTTGGTAAAGTTTCCCCTTGAGTGGAATGCATCAAGCTATTGAATGAAACTCAGCTTTTAGTCTATCCTATGCACCACTGAAGGACTCAAACTTCACTGCTTTTCTACCCTCTTCATAGTCTTTTGTTGTTCCTTTGGGTGTCAAGTTGTCATATACTGGCTGCTGCAAAAAGGGTGCATTTGTTCAATTTACATGAAAACCAACACCATATGAAGCATTTGCATGACCGGTATTCATTCCTTGAGCTCCGTAAACATTTGGGGGTGTAGATGCATTACCAAACATTGTATCTTGTGCCTCAGGCATCACACCAATGTTGCCATACATAGGGTTTTGCACATTTCCGGCCATACTTGAATACATTGGGCCTTGCATACCATGCATTGGCTGCTACATACCATTAGGATTTGTGTCTACATTCTTGCATGCGGTCCTTGTCCAACCATAGCAAGAGAAATCGTGCCATTGCCAAAGTATCCTGGCTGCCCCATTATAGTATAAATGCATGGTTATCCACGATCCATTAGATTGGCACTTCCATGTTGGCCTTGCATTTGCATTCCGTGCCCCATAGGTACCAATTATATTGCTTCATTTGCCTATCTGGGAGCTTCAAGTGAAGGCTTTGGCATTACCTTCGGTGTACATTGTTGTCTTGAAGGTGTAGAAGATGACTTCTTCTTCTTGCCCTTGTTGCTCTTTGGAGCTTTCAAAAATGGGGTGAACTAAGAACCTTTACCAATTTAGCAAAGAGATTTGCTGTGTTCCTCATTCGATTAATTGGTCATCAAATTCCTCTTCATTTTGCTGGTCATTAATCTCAATATGCCTTGAAGGGCCTACATCTTGCTCAACAACAACATTTTCAGTTTGCTATGCATCATGAGAGCCTTGTCCAAGATTAGTCATTGAATTTTCTTCCTCCCCATGTGAATCTCCATATTGAGAGGCATCATCAATGCTTGATTCCATCTACTGTATGAAGACATCTTGCTGTAATTTCTCAGTTCAGCCCAAAAATCAGCATTAGCATAAAGCTTTGGCTTGCAATTAGGTGCCTCGGGCCCACTAAATCAAGGAATTGAGTGGTATTTGGGCAATGGAACCATGAAACCAGCCTTCGTTCTATAGAGGGGTGGTAATTCCTTGATCAAGCACTTAATTACAACAATCATGAAATAAAAATAAACTGAAATGCATACTTTACCTTCAAAATCTTGGATAGTGGACACACTATTGGTCCCAAAATTGGTGTCCCTTTCGGGATTTCTTTATCTTCAATTGCTAATGGATTGATTATGAGCCAAGATTTCACAATCTTCTTGCTTGATCCAAAAGTCCTTTGTCGTTTCAACAATCAGCATATAAATTGGGCGAATTCTTAATTTTCACCCAGAACTTGCTCTAATTTGATTCCAACTAGTCAAATGCTGCTGCAAAGTCACAATAGATGGCTTGGCATTTCAAATCCTTGACAATACCACAAATCGTTGGTGATGATTTTAGTATATGATGCCTTCTATTGATAGCATAGGTTTTGAGGTGGTTACTAAATCATCATTGAGGGATTATAGCGGAATGCCATGTGCTGTCCACCGAATTTGGCTAAGATGTTCTCCAAATGGGTGAGATCTTTTTAGACTAGGCCCTTTGTAATGTGGAGTGGTCCCCAACCTTTGTTGACCCTTGGATTGGTATTAATTAATTAACTAATGCTTGTTCCTAGTGTCACCGTTGACACTTAAAGGCCAAACAATTGTCATAGGGTTCAAATGGACACCAACTCAGCACCAAAGTCTAGCTGACATGACTTATCACAACTTTTTCTTTGATGTCCACTGCATCCTCAAGGTCCTTGGCTTGTTACCATGAAATAATTGCCATGTGCATCACATGTGCTAAACAACCTTGCACATTTGTTAGTAACTTTATCAAATGTTATCAACAAGATTAAACTATCTCAAACTTTTTGTCCTCGTGACATAGAATGGTTTGTACTTTTGATGGGATGTTTAAATAGAGGTGATGCCCTTCAATTTGTAAACTTAGGGTGGGGTAACATGCAATTCTTGCCAACTCAATATGTTCAGAATACTTTCAGCATAGTGGAACTTGTAGCTGTGTGTTGTAGTGTATCATTTTTACAGTTATGGATCCGAAATGGAAGCAACATGTTTTCATGTAGAAGCTATGTTTCTTCAATTAGGTACATGGTCTTCATTTATGATGTTTTAGTTGGTCTTGTTAGGCAAATCCTATTTTTTGAAGTGATTTTGGTAATTTCCTAGGAGTTATTGAGCACACTATTGGATTCTTTTCATGGGCAAATATTTAATGTGCCAAAGTAATGCCATGCTTGAATTCAGTCAAATACTTGGATGCTTTTCTACTTTCTTTAGAAAAAGTCACAATTAATAAGCTCTCTCCATGTTCATCCATTTTTTGTACTCATGTTTATGACTACCTTTGAAAAATTTATTTTCATATGTCAATATACAGATAGGCATATGTGGTGGTATGTGCATTGGTGTCTACCTCAGTTGATGCATGCATTCCAATGAGTTTTTAGATGCTTTTATCAATCATGAGAATATAAAATTTAAAAGACAGGTTACATGGCTTGCTTGCTATTGAGCCGACCAGAGTGGCGTAAAATGAGATCTTTTTAGTTCACGTAAGCAAATTATCACAAGAATGGAAATTTTAAAACCTTGTTACAATTATTTCCATGAGAGTTTTTGCTGGTATAGACTTCATATATTGTGGTGAATAAACATGATGCACTAGTGTATGAAGAGAAGAACATTGAACGCATCAGTACAAGATGTTATCACTTTGTAACCATGAATCAAAGAACCCAATCCTTTTTTTTTTTTGGTTTGTACTAGAAAGCATTAGAAATATCGATGTTTTAATGTGGGTAATGAGCATTAGCAAATGATGCTAGTGGGGCAAGTATCACATATGCAAGGCCAACTTGGTAGTGCCAATCCAATGTCTTTGGAATGGCAAGGCATGCATGCTAATGTGGGTTGCTTGGGGTACTTTGGTAATGGTTTGGTTCTCCAAGCAATGGCTGGTAATGCTTCAGGCATGGGGATGCAAGGAGCAAATGTATGCAGCCACATATATAGGGTAAGCAAGGCCCAATGTATCCAATTATGGCAAGTGGAATGCAAAACCCCATGTATAATAATGTTGGCATGATGCCTTGGGCACAAGATAGTATGTTTGGCAATGCATATGCAACCCGAGCTGTTGGTCTTGGAAGTGGAATGATTACTTACAAGTTACGTAGAACTATATGATCGGCTGACTGATCATTTGTGTACTCTAATTTCCTTCTTGTTTTCTCCTCTAACCTTGTAATAAGACTGTCATGGGTAGTGACAAATCCCTTGCCAGAACTCAAAGATAACATGGAGGTGCAGAAATAAGATCAAGATGCTATTCTTCTAAAATGCTATTATGTCCCTGGCCAAACATGAGTGGTTTGAGGCAATGTGGCTCATTGGTAGCTGGCTGGGAGAATTTTTCGCTAGTCTACGACAAAGCTATCATAAGGACGGTGCTAGAGCCTCATCCTTTCGTTTAAATAAACTTGTAATTCATCACTAAATCTATTACTAGTGTATCAAATCCAAACGCCAAAAGAAAACTGCTTAATTTTGAAAAATCTTACTTTAGATTCTGAAAATATGGAAAATTTTGAAAGTTTGGGCATGCCAATCTACGAGGGCTGAAAAATATAAGCCTGAAACTGGTTTTAGGTTTCTGCTTGAGTAGAGGTGGAAATTAGATGAAGATTGGATAAGAGAGAACTGTGAAATATTAAGTTAAAATCTGCAGTGAGCAACCTTGATTGATGTTGTCGGCATTGCTGAGAAAACAGGCCTCTGCACAATCGCAGGTAACCAAGATGATGCAGAACAGTTTTGTGCAAGTCACAACAGCCTTGCTGGAAGTATTGGTTGTGTTCAATAGAGCAAGATGGTTTTGAGACGTTGAACTTTAGTTGATGGCTAGGCAGCCAAATTGAGTCTTCAGCAGTTGCATGCAACCCAATCTTGCTGTGATAGAGAGAAAGGAAACAAGTCTCAAATATAACTAAAACAGAACAGGAAGAAAGCTGATACAACATACCTTAGTGTCATAGCATGCCAATGAGGGCCCTTGATTGGAGGGGCATGAGAGATATTTGGCTGAGTAGAGATATATCAGTCATGACTGGCTAGAGATGATCATGATACTGATTGCAACACTGAGCATGTGGGAGAAAAGGCCCATAAATAGACAAAAGCACCTGAAAAAGGAACAAGCAATGAGTGAAAGAAAGATGCCATTTGATGTTGGAGAAAGGAGACTGTTGCTGCACGCTGCTGAGAGCCACATGGGCTGCTTGGGAAGGATTGGGGGACAGAAATTACAGATCTATGGAGACTGAGAAATGTTAGTCCTCCATGTGATGTGCCTCTGAAGAAGGCTGCTGTCTAACAGAAAAAGTCTATCAGACTGAGAGAGTTCTAGTCTGAACGTTGTCGTTTGACTCAAATTAATGCTCACAACCAGGAGATAGACATGGAAGAGAATAGGTAAACATGTGTGCTAATACCCCAACTCAGATCTTGGGTGTGGCTGAACGCTAAAGCAGTAGAGAGTATGGAATATTAGGGGTGAATAGCTCGTAGAAGGGTGAACTTTTGGGAACCTTGGATTGGCCTAAAAATGCTAATCCTGAAAATTTCAGAATGCCATTTTAAATGCAGTAGGCAACACTCAATTTGCTAGCCTTTTATAGTTTGCACCTTCTTCCTTTTTCTTATACGTTGCTATTGTCACTGTGTTTCGCAAAGGGAGGGTGAGCGAAGGGAATCAAGCTATTATGGTGGACACAAGGGCCACTCACAACTTTATCACACTGGAGTGTGCAGCCAAACATGGATTGAAATTGTCTAAGGCCCCAGAAGGATTAACAGTAACATTTGCACAAGGAGAGGCCAAGGAAGTGAAACAGGTCTTTGTAGTACAAGTAGAAGCTGGGAATGGGAAAGCAAAACTCAACTTCTTAGTAATCCCCATGGACAATTTTGAAGTTATCCTAGCCTTGGAATTCTATGATAAATATGTTATTGCAATGTTTGGAAAGGGGGTTAATGAGATGATGCTGGATATGCAAGGAGAAGGCGTCAGAGTACCTTGATTTGAACATAGCAACCATCTTAATGGACATAAAATACAAACCTACTCATGTAATATAGTTAGTCTCTATCCTTCTTGTAATTTCAAGATAAAGTGGTTGGTAGGTTGCTCTTTTTGGTAATTTGGATTAGGAGCTGATTGGATGAAAGCATTCTATATACTTCATATAGTTCTATAGTGTTCATTCTTTCACCTAACCACTTCATATTTTCTTTTCCCCTTCTCCTTTTGAGTACTGTATTTTGAGGATGGTCATCAAGGAACCCTTGGTGCAGGTGCTTATCCTTTCCAACCTTTTGGAGAAAGATGAGCATGATGGCTCCAATCGGGCCATTTGGTCTTGCAAGATTGAGTGCCTTGGGTCCGGCTTGACTCTCGTGTTCATTTCTTCATCTTCATGAGCTGTCGAGATTCATTTCTTGTTCATATTTGCCACATTCGCACTCAGTTGAGGTCTCATATAATTTTGAGAATGAGGTGCCCAATACTTCAATTGACTCAATTGAAAGTAGACAATAAGAAGATAACAGAAACAATTGATTGGAAGGAGCTAACAATCAAGTAGATTGTAGTGGAAGCAAACAATGTAACAATAGTAGAAGTGATTGGACATACTCAAAGAGATAATGCATTGATTGAACATGAATGATACAATGATAAGAGATGTGAATCAGGTCTGCTCACACTTCCTCACTCTCTTTCTCTCATATACAATCTCCCATACAATGTATTGAGACTAGCTCAATATATATTAGTGAATGTGGTAGAGTGTAATTTTGCTTGAAAATTGTAGATCAGTAAATGCTAATTCAAAATTAGCTTAAGTAAGGTCTTGACGATCCGAATGGTCAAGGTGTAGATCATGAGTAAAAGAATAACTTTGTAGAAGATGATAACTCTATCTGATGGCTAGATCTTTCCAAATCTATGCTTTCATTTCCATTCAAAATTAGCTAAAGTAAGTTCTTGACAATCCGAATGGTCAAGGTGTAGATCATGAGTAAAGGAATAACTTTGTAGAAGATGATAACTGTATTTGATGGCTAGATCTTTCCAAATTTGTGCTCCGAGTTAGGTATGTCCGACAGTCCTTGAAATGCAGGAAAGGTAGGTAGTTGAGGTCTGAGTGCCTATATCTCACCATGGAGTAAGCATTAGCATAATTCCAGTGGTCGAAGTATGAAGAGTGATCTTTTGAACATTCTCTCATTTTACATCAGCAAAAGTTAATGGTTGGATCTGAAGTTATTAGCTCTAGAAGTTTGCACTATTGTAGAGAGTTGAGTAGTTGAGAAAAATTAGGCTTGAAATGTAGGACTTTTGACCAACCATATGGATGTATAAAGTGGTACATCCATGATAGAATATTCTTATTGAGCTGTGTACTAATGTGTCATTATTGTCCCATGATGATTGTGCTTTCAACTAATGCCATTGTGTACCAGTTAATAATTGCTTGTATGCTAGTTAGTACTAGCTATTTGCTAGTTTGCAACTAGCTATCTTCTAGTTAGCAGCTACCTAACTAGATAGTTCTACTTGTCATTAGTTCCGTGTTTGCTAGTTATTAGCTACCTATGTGCTAGTTCTTGGCCGAGTTTTATCAAGGTCCAAACCCAATTGTCTTCACTCTATCAAGTTAGAAATTTTGCACATAGGATGAGCCTTGAGACGAGGCTATTACAACTTTTTATTGTAGATTCCCCACTGTAAAAGATGACATCACTGAGATGGAGATTTGGGATGAGCCTCATCTCTTGGCAAGAAAGAGGCTTGGATATCATGGTTGGGACTTTCTTGTCACATCTATTGTCTCCAAAGTAGGATATATTTTTCACTAGCTTGCTTAGCTCTCGTATTCGGGAGGATGTAGTCTGTATGGCTCTTGAGCTAGGATTGACCAATTTTTGGGAGAAAAGGGTATTGATGGGAGCTTGGCAACAAGCACCATCATTTTATTGTCAATAGCCTATAAGGCACTGAGAACGATGGTCAATAGTAATTATTACTTTAACTTCATTACGGTGAGTAGATATGCTTTGTTCATGATAGGCATAGCTTGAATAACGACTTCACCTCCTTTGAGGCTACTAAACATGCTCAATGTAGTTGTAGGATGTATTCTCCAATGGAGTTTATTATTGTATTAATTGGCCAAAGGTAGGGTGGTTATTGGAGAAATGTGGAGGAGTTCTATGTAGAAAGATTGATCCAAAAGTGGTCCCTTATTTGCTCTTTATAATTGCAAAGGCTATGCTATATTGCCTGCCACATGATGAAGGTGCTGAGGACTCTTGTTGTGAAATGAGGCTGAGATTTTGGACTTATGTAGATTAGACAATCTATTATATGGAGGATGATATTGTTATGTTGAAGAGGCTTTGGCCTACCTTATTTTTGAGCCTGGAGGTGTTATGCATTATAATAGATGAGGAGATCCACTAGGGAATTGTGGCTTTTGACGGGGTATCTCTTTTTGATGCGTTTGTTCCCATTGAACCTCAACACATAGAGGATACTTGTTTGGCTTCTCTTGAACCCGAACACATGCACGGGTAGCATCTCGAAGTCTCTTCTTCTTCAAATCTGATGGAGATTTGTCCCTTGTGCGGAGTCTCAAAGCTCAAGGAAAGGAAATGCAGTGGTAGTTAGTTGAACTGCACACTCCATTTTTCGTTTGTGCTTGCATCTATGAGGATGTTGCCTCTTCAGTTCCAACCTGATCGCTTTAAAGAGGACAAGAAAGAATGTGATGAGACGAACATGAATTCATGGTTGGACAAATGGATGGCGTATTTTGATTTTTATCAGTTCGATGACACTTGCTTGATATTGGGAGGAAGAGCTTGGATGCATACTCTCAGGAATTTAAATATTAATTACATAAAACAAAGGCCTTGGACAATCCTCAAGCGTTGCGTTACATGCAATACCTTTTTGGATTGCTGCCGGATTACTAGAATGAGGTACTCCGCAATCCTCTTTGCTCAATTGAGGATGTCTATAGGTACACAAAAAGTTTTGACAACAGTGTGGCTGCAAGTAGGGGTAGCCAGTCGTCTTCACATGTCCAAAATCTAGCGCAGATTGTAGAGTCCTCTTCAGCTTCAAAGGGTAACTAGAGGGATAGATGGTCATGTATGTTGGGTTCTATGTGGGCTGTGATATTATGATAACGTAGCAATTCATTCTTGGGAGTGACTCGATTTGGTGAAGGTATGTGGAGATCCACTAGGGTATTTTGGCTTCTTCATAAACCCAACTTCTGGCATAGATTGGAGTCTGCATGGGCTTCCGATAGGTGATTAGAGGAATATATGGCTAGATGCGGTGGGTTCTATATGGGCCTTCATATTTTGAGAAAATAGCATTTCACTCTTGGGAGTGAATCTATATGATGGAAATCAAAGCCTTCTAGAATTAACGCCAATGTTTGAACCAACTTTAGTACGGGTGTACAGTGCAGAAGAATTTGTACTGAATGCTCCTTAGAGATGGGATTTAGTGTTATTGAGAATCTTTTACCAACCTTCTCTTTTTAGGGCAAAAACATTTGTAGTAGTCCATTTCTCGTATCCATCTTCTATTTGTTTGTCATTTTCTTTTGTCTAGCTTGTGGTACAGTGTCATCTAGCACAAGTGAGAGGGGTAGTATGGCATGATTGATCTAAACTTCCAGAACTAGGCTTGCTGGGCATGCTACTAATCAGAGGGTTTTTTTTTCCCTCTTTACTTTGGCTCTGACACATTGAAAGGTTCTTGGGCCAAAGTTGGAGGACTTCTGGGGGTCAGTAATCTAGGGTAGAAGAGTCTGTGGTCAAAGGCCTTATGCTAGGTTGATAGACCTTGGATTGATGGATTGGGTGGCTTCTCTTGAGTTGTTGTATCAGTTGCGTTGCTAATGTGTTTCTTGAGTCACCTTCAAAATCTTGTTAACCTGGTAGTATCTCTCAGGTATTAAATGGTAAGTGTTCCAGCTGAAATTCATATGGCATGGCAGAGGCATTTTGGCTGTACCAAGTAAGTTTAAATAAAGGAAGTAAATATTCCAGTTGAAATTCGTTTTTCATGGCAAAGACATTTCTGCCGAACTAGATAAATTTAAATAAAGGAAGTAAATTGGCATCCAATCTTTGAGAGGAGGCATAACTGAAGCATCTAAATTCCAGGTTTGTAAATTCACACTCTTTTTTCTGTAGAACAAGATGTTACTTGTATCATGCCTGGTATACTGTCAGCTGAACATTAATTGAGCTTGCTCGTTTTTGAGTAGAGTCAAGATCTTGAAAATTTACTGCTGTCTTCTACTCTATTCTTTGTTCAAATATGGGTCGTGTGACATGGACAGTGAAAGAGATAAAGCCCAATTGCGCCTTGCATCTGCGAAAGGGGTCTTACGTCTGGCACGACGATGGGATGTGCAAATTCCTGTGCAGTTATTTCATGCTTGCATGTATGTTGCACAGGTATGCAATATTGGCATGATCTCAGGACACTAATTGTGTGTGTGTGTTTTTTTTTTTTTTTTTTTTTTTGGGTTTGAAGAATAATTGCGACATTTATTAGTACCTTTTTTGTTCTGTCAAGTGTTGTGCTTTATTGATGTGGTTGGAGGAGAATAGCCACTGATGCTGCTTTTTTGTTTGATTGTGTTTTCTATTTGCTTTCAGGATTCATATATTCAAGTGAGGCAACAATTTCTAAAAAAAGTTCACCAGTATATGAAGGATCATACTCTGAACCATAAATATGCCAGTGCTTATGACTTGGTTGCTTTGGATTCATCAAGAGAGATTCTGACAAATGTAAACATCTTTTGGAGAACATCACAGTTCCTAGGACTCTGCCTGTTTTTGACATGTGCTCCTTGTATGTGCAGGCCAAACATTACTTAGCTGATTTTATTGAGAGTTGCCGTCGTGAAGTCAGGTTACAGCAGAAATCTGCTGGCTTGGAAGCTGATGCACCCCTTCTTACTTACAACCCTGAGTATGTATTGATGTACTTGGTGCATGTTCTAGCACACCATCCTTCATTTCCAGATGCAGATTCGACCATTGCAGATGCATATGAGCCATTTTACAGGTAATTGTAATGTTACAGTACATGGTTGACTTTTGTTGAACACTGGTACGATAGTGCTGATGGATTGAACTGCATGCACAGATTCCTCCTGTTTTTCCTTCGGTACCTTGTTCTCTCTGACAGTGATGGTTTGGGAAAAAAGGATGCTGATAATTTACCTGCAATTTTGGCTATATTTCGCACAATCAAGAGAGCAGAGGATGCATTGGAAGAGAATAAAACCACTGTGAGTTCAGACCTTACTTCGTCTCACAGGGTTATGCCACTCTCCTTTTTTAGTTGTAACTACAATTTCTCTTACCAGATTTGCATTCCGCATGTATCTTCTGTTCTTCCTGATATAACAGCCAGCACCAGCTGTGGGTGACGTGCTTATCATAGAAGTTCTCTTTTTTCAAAGAAAAAAAAAAAAGTGTTAATGACACCTTGGAGTGGAACCCCTGAGGTAAAATACGAAGTATAAAGAAGACCCTGTAGGAGGTTGTAAGTACATCATAAATGCAAACCAACCTCTTGGGCTATAATGTGTCACAGAAGTTTTAAAGCTGATTGATATAAATTTGTAAGCAATAATGATTTTGCTACATCATATCTTGCATGGGCAAGATTGTGGTTGTCTAGGAAACGTTGGTGATGTAACCATTGCAGTGGTACACAGTTGGGTTTAGCTTTTCATTATATAGGCTCAATTATAGGGCCCCCCCTGACTAAATTCTGTGAAGTTGCATTTGATCCAAGGGTAATGATGGTTAATATATTCCACATAGCTGGACACCGTTGGGGTTAGCTTCTCTGTGTCCAGGCTCAATTGTGGGGCTGCCTGGTTCCCTACCTAGTTGCATTTGATCTAAGGATATGAGCCTATGATGGTTTGCACGTTCCACATGGCATGAAAGGGTAAATGAACTGACAATTTAGTCACCTAGTTTACAAAGTGAACCAATTGTTAAGGCATAGTGGCCATTGTATACAGGTAGTTTCTGTGGACGGCTTAGGTTGTATCTGAATAGCTTGTTGCATTTCTAGGCAGTCCTAAATTTTCTTCAGAATCAAGCAATTATGTTCCAACTTTTGTTGGCTCACCAAAGAGTCCGAGTTAGCAGGTACAAAGAATGATATGTTAAGTGTTGGCAAATGGTCTTGGGGGTTGCTTAAGATGCTTAGAATGATATGTATCCGATCTCATCAATAAAGTATGATCCCTTTGTGCGGTATGAAGAGTTAATGAGAGTATGGCTTTTAAATGAGTAGAAATCAGAACTTCCAATTGGAGAGAGAGATGTGATACATGTTTACATGTGTGTGTATGCATGCGCATCTGTGGGCACGTGTGTGCATCAAGGCTTTTCTTTGGGCATTAATTAACTAAGAACAGTGCTTTTATGCACACACACAAAGCATGTGGGTATATGCATGTATGTGTGTGCATGCATGCATAGATGTTGGCACCTAATCTTAACAAAAGGTTCTGTTGGCAGTCGTACTGGCATCGCTTGATACAAAAAAAGTCTATTAGAAATGTTGGTGAACAATATTAAAAAGAAATAGGTCAAATGTACTTGTGTAGGTGTTTTCCTAGGGTGTGGGGTTTCTTAACAAAGATTTAGTGATGCCTGTTCGGGCCTTGTCTGCATTTTTTCCCTGGTTGGTTGCAGGCCTTGCATATTCTGTGTGATTTGGGCATTATCATTACAAAAGAGCTTGGGCGGAGCAGTCTACACTCAGAGACATATCCTGGTGTGGTGCCATTGCCGAGTTCCTTTTATAGAGTGAAGACAGACGATTCACATGACAATGGCAAGGTATGAGTAAAAGCTATTTCCAAGTATTTCCAAATTGGTCTATGTATGGTTTGGGAACTGTTAATTTTCTTTGTTTGGTCTATTTCCAAATCGGTCTATGGACGGTTTGGGAACTGTTAATTGTCTTCTTTGTTTGGGTTACTTTGGCTTGTCTTTGGATGTTTTTCTGAGTGAAGTGGGTGTGCAGGGCACGTGTGTGTCCATGTGTAGACACACTTGTACATTCAATGATAGTGTGCAGGTTTTGGGGGGGGGGGGGTTGGGTGGGTTTGGTTCAGGATTTTTTGGTTGGGTGTTTTTGTTGTGTTTTTTTGGGGGGAGGGGTGTGTTTTTGTGTAGGTGCCTGTGGGGCGGTGGTGGTTGGGATGCGTGCGATGATGCCTCTGCACTTTACACCATGTGGGTTTTCACCTTTTCTGAGCTTCTTCAATAGTGTGGGAATGTGGGGGTCGGTGACGGTACGGTGTGGACCTGTGTGTGATACCTGCAGAGTTGTTTTAGAAAAAAGAAATGCTTTATTTAGCAACACATTATAGCAGTGGGGTGAGCCCTGCATTACCCTGGGGTTGGGGGTGGGGTGAGTATGTTTGCGTGTGCATGTGCATTGTGCATAGAGTCTTCCTCTGGACAGATTTTGGAGTGACCAATAGTGTTGGTGTTTGTCTTGAAGGTTGATGGGAGTGATTTGCCAGCATGCCTGGTTGAAAGTGATGCACTTTATCAGTTATGGTCTAGAGGCTCTCGACCTGGACAGGTGGCACTTTTCTTTCCATTAAAGGAGCAGAATAAAAGGGTTTCTGTTATTTTAACATCTGTCAGAGTCATTTAACCGAGCAGCATAAAAGGTTTCCATTATTCTAACATCTTTCAGTGTCGTTTAACCTTAAGTAACCTTGTTTAGGGAAAGTGCATGTAAACCTTTTTTTCTATGTTGGTGTCTATTGATGATCCATGAGTTGATGTGCACTACTGATGAATTTGATAAGTGTTGGTGATTTGAAGAGAGTGATTATTGCAGTTGAAATACCCCATGTATGCTTGAGACACGTTCATCTGATGTGTGGATGCTTATTCACCGCCTATTCTCCTCTCCCTTTCTACTTGGTTTCTCACTTTGGTTTCACCCAAGTATATGGAGACACACTGTATTTAGGCTCACTATAGTTGCATTCCGTCTGCGTATGGATCCATGTAGTACGATCTGTCCAGTCCGGTCGGGGTTCTATGATCCGTATGGGAATCTTCAGTCCAGATTGGTAAAAACATTTGACCATTTTCTGACCTGTGGAGCTTCAAAAAAGTGTCTGCCTGCCTCTTTTTGGCCATTTGATGATCATTTTCTGGCCATTGTTTCATTGTTTTTGGGTCAGATTTGCATCTCAACTGTCAAATTTTTTCCTCTATCTATCATCACAAGCTTCAAGATCTTGCTTATTCTTCTTACTTTTCCTCTCATCTACGTCCACATGTACAAAATCTCCAACTGCCTCCTCTTCCTCTACCTCCCATCTTCTTCTGGTCATCTACCTGTCTCTCTACATTCTCCTCCTCTTCCTCTACCTCCTCTGTGTCACCCTTACCTTGAGCTCTAGATCTGTTTCCTCCTCCTTTACATCCTCTATTGGGAACGTGGATCTAGCTTTAGCATGGGTCATCATGTTGGAAGCAAGAATTATAAAGGCTTGTATTGTAGTATAAAACAATGTACTTTATCTAAAATTCTTTTGTGCATGTTTTGTCCTGTATTAAGTCCGTGTACTAGAGACATTGTGTGAATTGTACTTTGGCTACCGTGGGGCTCATTGAGCAGAAAGGTTCAAAAATAAAATTGTGAGTATACAGAAGGGGTTTAGTTTTGGTATTGAGTGTTGAAAATTCCAGTCTAGTTAGTTAAGTAATCTAGAAAGGAAATCTTTCAGTTTGGTATAACAAGGGTGTATTTTCCTAGATGAGCTTGGTGGTTGGAAAGCCTCAGGTCGGCAATTTCAAAAGAGTTAGTTATCTTGCTTCACAAAGGCAAAGCTATGTCTAATGCTACTGTAATACTGTCCCCAGCAGTGATAGCCAGCTAGCTGGCTTCATAAATGTTATAGTGAATCTTGCACATGAGCACAAGTAATGTCCATGATACTGTTAAAGGACAATGTTGCTGCTGAAGTTGCTGCATATGTCACAAGGACATAATGATTGGGGATATTACTTCTTGAATCTGGTATTGTGAGAAGTGATGAAGATTAAAGAATGCATATTGCTGATCGAAATTACTAGTCATGGTGCTACTATACGTAGTGAGGGATTGGCTTTGGTTAATATCGCTTGTGCCCCATGCACTAGGAGCTACCTTGGCACAGTGAAGATGTTCTGGGATGTCATGGATGTGTGTTTTTACACCTTGGGCAAAGTAGTGTTTGATAATACTTGTATCTCTTGGACCAGTAAGGGGAGCCTAGCTGTGTTATTTTTGTCTGGACTCAGCATACTCTTGGAGACTCCTTTTTTCAGTTCATTGATAGGATGAGAAGTTTAGGGTGGTCTGGGCTGTGGTGCTGAAGATAGAGTCACAATGGCGGTACAAACAATACGGTTATAGTGTATGATCTCTCAAATGTGGCTAGCCAACCAGCACTTGGGGTAGATTTATGAGAGCGCAATGGAAAATTCACATCTGGATGCCAATGATGAGGGGACAATCTGGATTCTGCATTCTGACTGTTAGCAGCAGTCCGGCTGCATGGGCTGTGTTTGGTGGAGCAAACAGCTGCGCTTTAGTGGTGGCTGCTGTGTGGCAGGCTGCTATTGGGTCTCATCAATGTATAATCCAAATATTTGGGGGGAGAGGACATCCTTGTTTCATCCCTAGAGTGGAATGAGTAGATGCTTATCGACCCTCAGATGTCCTTACTCTGCAAATCACCCTCTCATATAAGGTCAGAATCCCAAGTGAGCTGCCTAGGCACTTCCATGTCAGATAGCCTATGCATGACTTTTATAATGCTAGAATCTTCTGAGGTGAGCTGCCTAGACATTGCTATGCCATATAGCCTATGTATGAAATTAGCTTTTCAGACTATATCAAGGCTTTGCGAAAATCCACAAAGCAGCAATAAATCTATGTCTCATGAGCTCCTCTCTCCTCAATAATCACTTTGAGTGTAAGGATATGATCCAATGCTGAAAAGCCTCTCCTGAGTCCAACCTATCCTTGTAGCTTGAGACCCTCTTTGTGTACCCAACGGCTCAGTTTATGCTCAAGAATGGAGGCATAAAGCCCGGCCAATAAGTAACTACCATTATAGTATGGTAATTTGTAGGTAAGAATCTCTAGAAAGACTTCACTTGTAGCATATATTGAACAAATATGCAAGAAGTTGTGCTGCCATATTAGCATATGCTTCAACTACTATGCTACATAGCGAGCATGATCCTATGACTTCCACATTGTCACATGCTAGTCCATGCTCAAGTTATCTAAATCTTGCTCCTATAGCATGTTGTTTGATGCATCATAGAAAGATAGTTGATGGCAAGCTGTTCTGGCATTGAAGTCCTCCAATGAAGTGATGATAGAGAGAGAGGGGTTTGCATCTCCTCTTTGACTTGGACACTTTTTCCACAAAAGTAGTTTGGTTTTCTCCCTCTCTCAACATAGAGTTGTCTCGTGCCTTGAAACCAGTCTTCCTTCCTGGGAGAGGGCGGCAAGCAATAAAATTCACAAATCTGAAGGCTAAACTTCATCAAATAATCTTGGATAGCCCACACCTAATTGGCTGCAACAAATAGTGCCTCTTGCAATCAGGGTTGTCACATCCGACGGTGTGTGATTGGTATAGTCGGATACTAGTATGATACTAATTGGACTAATAAATATTGGATCTACGTCCGATGCATGTCCGATGAAAAAAGACCATATAATTTAAAGTCTATATTTAATGTTTGGACTTTTTTTTTGCAAATAAAGTGTGGCTAATTATCTTACTTTAGAAAAAAACCTTGAATATAAGGAAGTGCTCATGCTGAAAAGACTAGCTGGAGCTGATGCAGAGTCACAGATATATCAAATGTACAAGCCTTTCAGGGTGGTCTAGGGGGGATAGGAGCAAGAAGCCATGGAGGGGAAGGGGGGGGGGGGGGGGGAGGGGGTGTGTTGTCATTTGGGGCTGCTTGCCTGCATCACGAAAAAGAGGTCCTGGCCACCCCAAGTGCACATGAAATGACAACGGAGCTCTTGACAAGCCTTGGACTCACCCTGCACTTGGTCCCGTCGGCCGCAGAGGGAGTGGATGATGGAGGTCTAGAGCTCTGCTAAGGTTGCCTGTACTGAAAGTCTCTCTTTGCCAAAAGCCTTGTGACACCACGCCTTTCAGATTTGCCATACAGTAAGACTTCCTATGATCACCTAAACCTCAGAGCGGTTTGTTGTGGGCTCTAGTACCTGGTGGATGGGTAGAGCCTCCAAACGGATCATTGCGCACGAGCGTGCCTCAATAATGAATATTGTGTTCTGTATCCTGGCCTCGTACAAAAGGTGATGGCCTTGGGTGATTGCTTGCCAGCAGAAAGCTCCCCATGAGACACATCCAAGGTTGGGTGTAATACGGCGAAGGATGCAGCATGCTCCTCTCCACACGAGCTGCGCCGCCTCACACGACTAAAGGCAATGCTTTGGGGTTTCTAGAGGCTGTTGTGTGCAACGCTTACAACCTCCCTCTTGTATTTGGGCTAGCCAACTTTCCACTACCAAGCCGCCATGTGCCATTAGCCATAAGAAATATGATACCCTCCTTGGCCTTCAACTATCCCATAGACGCCGTCAGAAGGTCTGTCAGAAAGGCTCCGTGATGCTGTGCTCCGGCTAGTGCTTGCTACATGATGGCGCCCAATCCATGTCCTCCTGCATTAGTACATGTCTGCCAATCTTGACTGTGTACTCTAGGAACCTCAATGGCTTCTTGGCGACCGTAGTGGCCGGCCATAGATAGTCTCTTGGATCCCACTCCAGCTCATCAAGTGGCATGCCCTCCCAGATCAAGAGGCGCCACTCCTTGAGCTCCTTCCAAAAGACATAAGGGTATGAGTTGGGGCCACCATCCTGTACACCTATCGTCATGTCCTGATGGTATGAGCTGGGGCCGGCCTCCCAACGCCTACTGGATGTGGGTGCGCTCACCAATTTGGGCCCATTCTCGATTTTTGACATGGGGATTTCAGATCACCGGTTGAGGTCGATCTCCTCCTAGCAGCTTGGGGGGCTCTGGATTAGGGCCTTACGGAAGCCATGCCACACACGGAGCAAGCTACGTAGGAAGGGGAATCTGGGGGGGGGGGGGTGATCTGGGCTGTCATAAAGATCCATCTCAGGGACGGCCTCCACTCTTCGTCTAGCCTCAGTCTACAATCTTGAAGACCCTCTTGCCATAGGACCTTCTAGGTCTACCTTCCTGGTGTGAGGCATTGGACTACTAGCTTACCCAAGAGGGCCATACTCTGATACTCTGGGTTTATGATCCCAAGCCCTGCCTCTGACCGATGCCGGATGAGGGTTTCCCATGCCACCTTGGTCCGAGAATCCTTGGAACCGTTTGACCTGGACCAAAGGAAGTTTCGTACTAGCTAGCGAAGCTGCACTACACATGATGAGGAGAAGCACCAACACGAGGCGATGTACTAGGCCGTCGCTAGGAGGACTCGATTCACCACAAGGGCTCAGCCTGCTAGGGATAGACGAGCAGTACTCCAGTAGGTCAGCTTCCTTCAAATAGAGTCGAGAATTGGAAGAAATTGTTGGCCGGGGTTGATGTCGAGTCCCACCGGGAACCCTAGGTAACGGATAGTCTGCCCTCTACTCACGCATCTAAATCCCAAGTGGACGTTCCACTCTGTACTAGAGTCCTGGTCTGTGAGGAAACCAATTGACTTTCCCCAGTTGATTTTTCGCTCCAGCTGCAGTACAGAACACCTCAAGAGCTAGTCTCACTCTCTCCAACATCAACTCATTGCTCTCTATGTAGAGTGTTGTATCATTTGCATAGTCTAAGTCTAACAACTTCGTCTCCTCTCTCACTGGAAGTCGGAGGCCACGTAAACCGCTCACGCATGACCTGATGAAGTGAGACATCGCGCCTGCAAAGAGTAAGAACAGGTACGAGGCCAGGGGGCAGCCTTGTCGGACCGATCTCTCCAGTCGAAACTCCTCTCCTCGCCTGTCGCCTATGAGAACCTTGCTCGTAGTCGATCTATAAGTGCGGAGACCTCGTGGATCCATGCTTGGAGGAAGCCCAACCTCACCATGGTGCCCTTTAGGAAATCTTAGTCCACCCTGTCACAGGCTTTCTTGAAATCTAGGAGTAGTATGGCCACTCCTTGCCCACTGTGCTGAGCCCACTCTGTCACCTCAAAGAAGGTGAATACATTGTCCAGGATGCTCCTGTCCTGGACAAAGCCTGTCTATGTGTCATGAATGATGTTTGGAACCACAGGGCGTACTTGCCTACCAATCAACTTTCCGAGTGCCTTATAGGCCACTGACAATAATGTGATCGGACTTCACTAGGAAAGCTCCAACCGGTCTTTCTCTTTGGGGAGAAGACTGATGAGGCTTGCGGAAAGACTTCTTGGTATCTGTCTCGAAGTGAAAATCTCTTGGAAGGCCATTAATAAGGGGTGCTTCACCACCTCCCAGTAGGTAGTGAAGAAGGCCTTAGAAAGGGCATTCTCTCTCGGGAATTTCTGCCTGTCCTGTGTATGGAAAGCCTCCTCTAATTGCTTCTCTGTGAAGAGATCTAGGAGGGAGCGTCTCATCTCCTCTGTGACGAGGGACAGGATGTGATCCCAGACCTGCTGTTTGCAACGCTGTCCTTTGACTGAGGCTGTCTCTTGCTGGAAAAGACGTTTGTAGTAGTCGATGGCAATCTCCATCACCTCATCTGGGCTAGAGCGAATCCTCCCATACTGATCCTGAAGGCTGTGTATTTGCTCTGTTGAGGTGCCGGGATGGTGTGCCGGAAAAAACTCCTTGCACATTGTGTCTCCCTTTCGCGCCCAGAAGGCTATTGAGTTACGGAATGAGAACTCCGAGCGCCTGTCCTCTAGGCCGACGATGGCTGCTCGTGCGTGCACCTCTTGTGCGTGGAGGATGGGATCCCCTGGTGTTTCCTGTAATAATCTTTGCGTGGTTGCTAGGTCCCGTTGGAGTGCTTTTTCCTCCTCATGTGTTGCCTGGCTTGTAGGGCTGCCTCCTGCAGATCCTGCTCGACTCGGCTAGGACCTTTGTGACCTTCTCTGCGATCCGTTCCTCCTGCCCCACTCCTAGTCCAAATATGCTCAATCTGTCTCTTCACCTCCTCCCTCCTGTAGATCAAGTCAGGGATCCAATAGGATTGTGTACCTAGGGGAAGATGTTGGGGGATCAAGTGTTAGGAGGACGGTGCAGTGATCGAAATAGAGTGGTGCCAGCCAACAGCCCTATCTAGCCTTTGCGAGAGCATTCCCACTCCCCCACATAAAACTTGCGCAAGTGCTCCGCCTAGCCAGCTGTATCCCCACAAGAAGTCCAACGAGGTTTCCCTTCCGTGGAAAGCTGGGTCTCTCCAAGCATTGCGAGCTTCTACTGCCAGTAGGAAGACCTCCCATGCCTCTTGCTCCTCCCCAGCCATGCCTTGGTAGTTTTTGCCTCTACCTGGATGGTCCTCCAAGGTCTCCAGGTTGTTGAAGTCTCCTCCAACAATCCAGGAGTCCACCTCTGGGAGTCTTGCTGCAATCTCCACCCAGAACTTGTTGCATGCCCTGACATCAGTGGGGGCATAGACATTGAGGACTCCGAGACACGAGTCCCCAATATCCAACTTGATCTAAAGAACCCTCCCTGCCACAATCGCCCTATGATCCTGTACACAGGCGGTAAGGTTCAGGCCAATAGAGGTGCATATGCCTACACTCTTGCCGTGGGCACCGATGACATACTCCCAGTAGGTGTGTGACTTGCCTGGGAGAACCTTCCCTACCCGATGGGCCTCTATCCCCCACATAAAACTTGCGCAAGTGCTCCGCCTAGCCAGCTGTATCCCCACAAGAAGTCCAACGAGGTTTCCCTTCCGTGGAAAGCTGGGTCTCTCCAAGCATTGCGAGCTTCTACTGCCAGTAGGAAGACCTCCCATGCCTCTTGCTCCTCCCCAGCCATGCCTTGGTAGTTTTTGCCTCTACCTGGATGGTCCTCTAAGGTCTCCAGGTTGTTGAAGTCTCCTCCAACAATCCAGGAGTCCACCTCTGGGAGTCTTGCTGCAATCTCCACCCAGAACTTGTTGCATGCCCTGACATCAGTGGGGGCATAGACATTGAGGACTCCGAGACACGAGTCCCCAATATCCAACTTGATCTAAAGAACCCTCCCTGCCACAATCGCCCTATGATCCTGTACACAGGCGGTAAGGTTCAGGCCAATAGAGGTGCATATGCCTACACTCTTGCCGTGGGCACCGATGACATACTCCCAGTAGGTGTGTGACTTGCCTGGGAGAACCTTCCCTACCCGATGGGCCTGGGGGAGGTGAGCTTGTGCTCCTGCAGAAGTAGGATGTCTATCCGTCCAGCAAGGGTGGACTGCAACTCTTGCCGAACAATCAACTTCTTGGAACCACGTGCCCCACTGTAGTGGAGACTATTCACATTTCAGGATGCAAGGTGTAAGCTCATGGGGAAACCTGTGACTAACCGAATAAGCATCTATTCGGTGTGAAAGCTGCTAATGAGGAGGAACTATGGGGTATGCGAGTATGCTTTGTCGCAGTCCTAGACATCGAACTCTAGTCCCCATGGTGGCTCTCGGGTGGACCATAGGGGTGATAGACGCTCCAGGTGGTATCACCAATGCATCTATCAGCTAGACTGAGAGTCGTAAATAATGCTAGTCCTTCTTCTCCCATCGATTGTGAGATGTGGTTTGCCACTCGACTCTTCACCTCCTCCTCTATCTGTGTCGTCGTTCAATCCCCTGAGTAAGAGGACTGAAGGAAGAAGGCGTAGTTTGGTCCATTCGGTGGTGCTAGTAGATGGACCTTGCTCCTCCGTGACTTACGTACCACGAAGATCCCCACCTCCAAAGGTAGTGGAAACTCTCCGTGCTCCGCAACTCTTAGGTAGGACCATGGGCCAAGACCTCCTGTGGTAATAGTTGCGCTTGTCTCGGGAAAGTGTGATAGGCTGCAGGGACAGATGACCTGGTAGTTGTTCAGGGAGGGCAAGACTACTGGTACGAGGAGAATGTAGGCGTGTGTGGCTCACGGCCTCGTATGGGAGGAGGGGGGGAGTGGTGCCGGGAGGGGATCACCTGTACCGGGTGCGGATCAGGGGGGTGCTCAACAGGGGATGTTGTGGGGGGGGGGGGAATGGTGGCCTTGGACGGGGGGGTTTTGTGGGCCAGGGTCAGTGGGGGATCCATGGGAAGTTGGGGGGAGGAGATGGGTGTGGGGGAGTGTGGGATCTTAGGTGAGGTAGCTTGTGGCACGGGTGGTGGATGTGGAGGACTGCGGTCCTGCTGAGTTGGGGGGGGGAGTGCGGAGTGCTTTGCCAAGGGGCCATCGCTCGCCCTTCTGCTCCTTGCTGCAGTGGTTGTGTTCGAGGAGTTGCCTATGGCGTCCCTTGCCATCTCCCTCTCTCTCGTCTCTGAACCCGTGTAAACCCGTCAGCATCCACCTGCGGGCTTGTAGGCGGAACCGCATTGTCTCCGAAACGCGTGCAATTTGTTGCCTGATGCCCAAAGTCGTGGCAGCGCAGACACTGCCTCGGTTGCCCAGTCACAATGCCCTGTTGCCTAAAGGAGTGGACTCTTGCTTCAATCTCTAGGAACTTTGGTATACTCTTTGCGTCTTTTACGGCCACTTGTACCTTTGGGACTCCCATAGTTGTCACTACATTCGTGAAGGAAGCACGAAGAAGTGTGCCGAAGAGCCGTCCAAAGTCCTCCACTAATTGGCGGTACTCTACGGCCAGTCTGGAAAAAAGTAAAGTGATTGGATGTCTGAGAAATTTGTTATGGAGTGCAAATGTCTCCACTGTGAAGCCGCTATACTAGGAAACCAAGTAAATGACCCCCTTTGAGGAGGCATAGGATGAGCTCTTCACTAACTCACGAGTTGCGTCCGCAGAGGTGAGACTAACCATGAAGATCCCTTGGCCCATGAGGGCTTCCTCTGCGATTTGCGTTGTGCCAATGCGCAGCGTGGAGTGTAGCCAATCCCGAAGCTAGGCCCTCGATGGGGAGTGTCCAATGACCTGACCAAAGATTGTTGTTTCTTTCAACTCCAGTTTTGTGGTACGGAGAGCTAAGACTCGTAGAATGTGCCGGCGTCTAACCAGAGGTCTCCATTTTGCGCGTCCCTACTGAGAAACGTGCCGATCACATTGTTGAAATTGTTGGAAGGGAGGGGGGAGTGTTGGTGTAAATGGAGGGGGCAACCCAGGGGGGGTTTTCTATTCTCTTTTTTGATGATGATGGAAGCATTGGGCGCCAGAGAGATGTTTCCAGACTAGAGTCGCGTGGGTGAGGGGCTTGGAGCTGTTGGTTGAATGGGACGGGGGTCCAGGCGGGAGTGGGGGGGATTGTGCATCAGATTGGAGAAGGGCAGAGGGGCCAAAATGGGGGGCAAAAAAAAAAGGGTCAGGCTGGGCGTCTGATTAGGAGAGAGTGCAGGATTGGGGGGGGGGACTGGGTGTTAGAGCGGAGCTCGGGCCGCGCGGGGGGGGGGGGGGGGGGGGGGGGGAGGGGGGAATAGGGAGAGGTTTTCCTGGCAGAGCCAAGGCGGAGCTAGGGCGGGAGGGGTTGATGGGCATGGGTAGTGTTGTGGGAGGCAGCTTGATGGTGTGATAGGTTGGTGGGGGGAGAGGTACGGTGCGTCGCGTGAGGGGAATAGGCGGGTGAAACGGCTGGGTCAAGGGGAGGGACGCGGCGACAAGTTGACGGAAGAGACGGGGGGTAGCGGGAGACATGGTGGTAGTTAGCGATGACAGGCGACGGAGTTCATACCATGTACACAGAATGTAAGCCCACCTCGATGAGAATTCTAGCATCCATAATGTTTGGACTAAAAACATAAACTTAGAGATTAAAGTTAAAAGGAACTGCAAAAGAGATTTGAAACAGGATTCAAGTCCCAAGAGTATAGTTTGAGTCATGAGTCATGATTCATGAATAATGAAACCGACCATTTTATTTATGAGCCAAATTGACAATCTTATAGAAAAAGATATACAAAAATGGATTGAGATAAAAGCCATGGTTCAATCCGAATCAAGATACAAGATCAAATGACAAATCCCTTAGCTCTTAAGTTCTCATATCACTCCTGGCATCGGAGGTAGAAGCATCCTCATCTTAAGTTCTCTAAGCTCTATGTGAGAGGTACTGATAGGTATATCCTCATGTACCATCTAAAGGCCTCATGAGCATCATGGGTAGACGATGTGGATGTGGAATCAAAAGCTCCACCATTAGCGATATGAGGATAAACAACACAGGATTGTTGTGTATTGGTGTGAGAGACCCATTGGTCTATCTCCTCGAGCCTCAAATAAACCTTCCTAAATATTTACTTCTTCTCTAAGTCCCTCTTGCAAGATACGCTTTTAAGTGTGCTAGTAGAGAGCTTGAGCGTATCCATGTTCATCTATATATTTAAATGATAAAAAACTTAGAATAAATAAATAAAACATTTTTAAATATATTACATGATTTATGAATAGAGTTATGAACTAAAAAGTATAAAAATATGGTATACTTCTCTTGCTAGAGACATGTCATGCATATTACATAGCATGCGTAAATTTGAGCGACGATAAAATTTCAATTGTCGTGTGCTAAGCTTATTACGAATTTTGGTGTGTACGAGGGAATAGGTGGACTAGTTTCTCTTACATGCACCTGATGAACAATCCTTTACCATGTAAAGAGAAAATAAGTTTAAACTTCAAACTTGCGAGTTGTAAGTATAATCAAATGAAAAAAAAAGGAGAGATTTTTAAACCTATGCAAGAATGCGTAAGACCATTCTTTGGAGGTGGAGCAATTGGTAGCCAAATGACTTCCATAAAAAAGAGGCTTCACCAACAATTCTTGCTTTCTATAAATGGTGGATACGAAAGTGGTGTCCCTTTGATCACAATAATTTATTAGCTCTTGGAGAAAAGCACCATGGTGCTTTTCCACCATAGCCAGTGGGTGGAAGAAATGTATTGCAGTTGGCAAGGACATTGGCATCCATGAAGAGAGAGGTTTTTTGAAGGTAGGATGCAAGAGTGCCACAAATCCATGGATGGGTTGCTTCATCCACTTCCATATCTTCTTTATCAAAAAGAAAATATAATCTCTTTTAAGGGTGGTATCCAGGATGTCACTATATAGATGTAAGAGGATAGAGATTTAGGGAGAGATTGAGGAAAAAAAAACGAGAGTATGGCAATGTGAATTATAAATTATAAAACTAAAAAGAAGCACGAACAAGAAAAAAAAGAATAGCATAAAGAAGAGGTCTTTCTATCCAAGGTGGTTGATGACTGTATCTCCTCCATTACATATGCCCCATAAGATAATAGAGGAGGCAAATAGTAGCCCCCTCTAGGTCCGTTATGCGAAGCACCTTGTAGATGGGAGTCGCGACAATGATGATGTCTCTTATGTCCATCCGAAATTCCTCCTTTAAGCAAAGCTATTGAACGGCCACTTGGCTTGATATCATGGTTGTTAGGTACGATACTGTACAATATGATACAATACGGTACTAAATAGTGCCTTATGATTTTATAGGGTACGATACGATATTAGTACAAAAAAATTAACTTACTTTTTTTAAAAACTATAAATAATAAGACACATGTTTAAAGTGAAAATAGACTACAACAATGCCATTACAAAATGAGATCAATGATCACACATGATACTGTATACATCAATGATCATACAACTGCCATAGGAGTCACGACTCAAGAATCAAGAGTGGAATCCGCCAATTTGGATACAATCATCAATGATACATCATCATCATCAGAGCGCTCATGAAGAGAGTCTGAAGATGACCCCTGAGCATTGGATGATGAGACATTCTCATACTCCCTCATTGATGAGGTTACCATCACCATTAAATAATGGCTCTCTAGGCAATGACTGTGTAATTGTAGGCAAGGGGGGAATGTGACCATTAGGTATGGGATGAGAGCTACTAGGGCTTTGCCTCACATATGTGTGCTACATAGAAATAGGGAGCGCCCATTCTCGCACTTAGGAACGGATTAACGCGTTCCAGGAGGTCCAAGCCTAGGAAACGCTGGGGCAACGTTCCAGCCCGTTCCTGCTCGTTTTGGGCCATTCCCTGGACGTTCCCTATTTGGAACGGCAGTTCCAGCAGTGGGGCATTCTTTTTAATAAAAAAATCGTGGATTGTGTCATGTCCCGCCTTGTGCTAGTTGCTTGACTCCCGTCTCTCGTAAATACTGTCGCGGCTTGCTTGCCGTGACTCTTGCCTCGCCTCGTACCAGCTAGCCCGCTCTCGCCTCTCCCACCTCTCTTGCCTACTTGACATGCCTCACGCTTCTCTCCACTGCTTGGCCGCCCGACTGTTAGACCCGCCTCTTGACACTTGCCTCTCCAGCCTGCCTGGTGCTTCTCCCGCCTACCTATAATTTCTAGATGAATCTAGACTTAAGTGTTGTCTCTCTCCTCTCTCTCTCTCTCTCTATATATATATATATATATATATATATATATATATATATATATATATATATATATATATATATATATATATATATATATATATGCCCATCTATTCTTTGTCATGTCAATGATGTGTACACGTTGTGACTGTGCGATCATTGTGGAAGCCCATGCCCATCTATTCTTTGTCATGTCAATGATGTGTACACGTTGTGACTGTGCGATCATTGTGGAAGCCCATGTCCATCTATTCTTTGTCATGTCAATGATGTGTACACGTTGTGACTCTGTGATCATTGTGCAAGCCCATGCCTCCACTAGTGTTGCTCTAAAGAAGTGAATGAAAAGGCCCAGGGTGGACCCATGGCAATCACTCATACGTAGCACCTGTCGCAATCACTCATATGTAACACCGTATCAAAGGGAGTCATAGCAATCACGATCCCATGGACTATGTGCCGGAACTACTCATCGAGGCAGAAGCGTTGTATGACTTTCGCCTCCTCTGTCTAGAGTGGACACCACTGTCTAGTGTACGGCACCTCATTGTGACGCTCCAATAGCAATCACATGTAAGCAAAGTGAGTTGAATAAGACTTCTTCAACTCAAGTATGCTATGCTCACGATACATTGCAAGCATCTTCAACTTCATCGTGAAGAAGATGACAATTGATGTAGCCTTATGCGCCATCCACTTCACCCATTTAAGCTTCCCAATGTCCTCCATGAGCAAGTCCAAACAATGACTTGCACATGGAGTCCACACTATTGAAGGAAAGTCGGCCTCAAGATAATGGCCCATGGGCCGACGATTGGATGCATTGTCAGTAACAACTTACATCACATTTGATGGGCCCATCTACAAGCATATCATACATGGCACAAATTCAAAATTATAATAAGGAAAGCTTTGAGAGCACGTGAATTAAAAATTATAATAATGAAAGCAATAACTTTAAAATTTGATAAGACAATGTATATCTTAATGATAGCTTGCCGAATGTGGCAGTAGATGAATGTGCGGGTTGTTTTACTTCCTCTCTTGTTGGTTTCTATGGCCCGCAAAAAATGTATCCCGAGTGGACATGAAATGAGTATGTTGATGATGCCCCATTTCCTACAGTCTCTCCATTCGTCGGTGAGAATGGAGCAATTATATTTTGTCCATGTTGCTCAATTGGGATCAAGGGCTTTATCAATTCTCTTGTTCACTTCATCAATCTTCTTCGTCCTCATGTCATTGTATGTAACACCGCTCCATCCTTCACATGGGTCGACATTGGCGATAGTTCTCACAATCTTTCTCCATTGCTCATGCTTGAGGACATTGAATGCAAGATTGCACTTGATCATCGTGTGTCCAATCTCAATGTCCGGTTGTTGTTGTCTTTCTCTAAGAAAAGCCATTGGTCCAAACATCGAGAGCTTGAGACAGAGAGGATTTCGTATCCGGTGTTGCATGAGCCTCAAATCATTGCCTTTTGTGAATGCCAAAGCCGGAAGCAGATATGGAGTCGGCACCACCAATGGTGGAGGCCTCGCTCGCATCGGTTGAAGATACTCCTATATTTCAGGTTTTCTCACGAGTAGGCATAGATGTGGGTGTTGTTGTGGATGCACCACTTTCTTCTCCTCGAGTGGAGACCCCTCTTATCTTGGCGAGAATCTTCTCCGCAATATGTTGAGGGATTGCCATGCATTCGGCAACTTGGCCCTCTGTCTTGGAAAGATGTTGAAGAAGTTCGGTCACACCACTTGTACAGTGCTTCCCACAATACTTGCATGTCCAATGGTGGAAGTTGGACTTCTTTCTGTCCTTCTCCACATGGATGGTGTGCAAGTTGAAGGTCTCGTGCTTCTCACCTATCATAATGCCAGCTTCCAAGGTATCAAGGCAAGGCCCGATAGAGAGAAGAGGTCACTCCAGTCAGTGATCACGAAGATGCTTAAAGAGGGAGGGGATGGGAGGAAGAGGAGAGAGTGAGAGATTTAGATGCTTGAAGACCCAAGAGGGATGGAGTGGGGAGATGATGCTTAGGGGATGGGGGGAACTTGAAAGGACAATAAAGAGGGAGGGGATGGGGGGAAGAGGAGACGATGCTTGAAGAGGGAGGGGATGGGAGATCGATGCTTGGAGACAAGAGGGTGGGTGTCACCAGGTGGTGATACTTTTTGCAGTTGCTTTCCTTATTTACTTATATAAATAATTTACTTTTCTTTTCTTTAGTTGCTGTTGCTTTTCACCCCCAAAGTTCTCTTGGATTAACCCGCATAGCCAGAAGAGGTAGCCATTGGAACAAATTGGACTAATGGTTTGTTTGAGCCTTGGGACCGGATTGAATGGGCACTGAGGAATAGAATGCTAGTGGTTTGGGACTGTGTGCTTAGCTATTGGAGATGGTGCATGACAATGAGCCTGGCCAAGACAGAAGATGCACATGTAAGAATGCTCACGGAATAAAAGTCATTGTAACTGAGCCATATTACACTTTTTGATGTATAAAAGTTGTTTAGAACAACTTGAGAAATGCAAGGGTCACCATCCCTAAAATTTAGGGAGTTACTATTTTTGGATCCCAGAATGTGTTTGCGTCATTATCTTTGTTTTGGCATGAGGATTAATTTGTTTGGTTTGTGCCGAGGTCAAATTTTGCACCGATCATGGAGAATTTTAGATCGGAAGGTTTAAACGGGAAAATTGTTACATGATGCCATGTGTCACAGTTTGGGCACAAATTCTCCAAAAGAGAGGGAGAGAGAGCATTAGAAAAAAAAACGTAATAGGCAAGAGGGACAGGTCTGAGAGTGAAGTTTTGAAGGGCTGAGGGCAGATTGCTTCAAGTACATTAACTATGGAGATTACTTCTTCGTTTCTGACTCATGTATGGAGGTAGAGCTTGCTCCCTCTGGTGATCTCTCTCTCTCTATTCTCAGAGGAAATGCTTCGCATGATGGGCTGATTCCATCGAAAAGTGATGACCATGCCACATGGGAACATGGTTTTCAGCTCTGATTTAGTGTTGTTTGTGGGATTGTTTTACTGCTGAAATGATGCCAGGGTTAAAGGGTTTGTAGTCCAACTAGTTTGGAACAGATCTAGAATGGAATAAGGCTGAGAAAAAGTCAAGAAAGAGGTAAAAACAGTAAATATAGAGTTATGCAGACTGCAATTCTACACGAATTATTGAGTTACGGTCACAAGAAGTGTTTTTCTACTTGGGATGTTGTTTTGGATATGCTGGACAGTAAAAAATAGAAAATATAGAGTTTTGCAGACTGCACTTGAATTATTGAGTTATGGTCACAGAAAGTGTTTTCCTATTTGAAATGTTGTTCTGGATATGCTGTATGGTCCTTATGTAGCTGAGATTTACTCAAAAAAGATGAAAGCCAACTATTCATAGGTTTTGTATTTTGGAACATTTCATTTTTGTAACTTTCCATCTTTTAATTGATAAAGAAATACGGAGAGAGACATCGGTCTTCGGGGCCAATCTGGTGTTAAGCGAGGGAGTGAGGTCTATATTCATGTGTCTATGTGAAAAGACCAGGTATTAATTGAAGGAACAACCGCTTTATGTGAGTCATAGACCAGTTTCTGTGGGGATGGGCTTTGAGGAGAGAATGAGACTTGAGAAAGTGTGCAAATGAGCCTCGAGTTGAGCACACGTGTCTTTTTGCCAGAGGCTGCTCCAAATCCCCGTAAAAACACTCTGAAATAGTTCTTGATAACCAGTTTGTGCTCGAAGGATGGGTGGTAAAAATGCATCATATGGTACTGTATGGTACGAACCTATCCATGTGCCGCATGAAGGCAACTATGTTGGACTCCCTTTCAAGCCTTTCCTTGAATTCATCTAACACTAATGTTGTTTGGGCATTGTTGCGAATGCCATAGAGACGCTCGAGGAGAAGCCACATTGCCACAATCCGAGTTTTCCAAGGCTTCTTTAACTCCAAGTCTGAGTATGAGCAATAAATCACAAGAGCTCGAACCTTGGAGTTGATGAAGCCAACGATTGTGTAAGCATCGCTGAGAAACCTTGCCACCCACTCCTACTTACCCGTATCTTCTATAACAAGATCTAAACGATGTGTAGTGTATACCGTCTATTCTATGGACAAAAACTTGGCCCTAATGTTTCCGTCCGATAGATGCACAATCTAAGGCGGTTTCCATGACAACTTGTTCAACATTTTGTGGATCAACCTACACCTACAAGATTACACACTGTCAAGTTAGAATACATTAGAAGGTCAAAAGAAAAGAGGGATTACAAAATAATGGATTCAGAAGTATTACCTCAATGATGGCTTGTCGTATGTGCCAATACATGAAGGAGCCCATGGTTTTCCTTTTCCTTGTGTATTGGCATCCATTGTGTGAAGGAAGTATGTGCAATGCGGGCAAAGATGACGATGTTGATTATCCCCCTTTTTTTGTGGTCACTCCATCCATTGGATAGGAGAGTATCCATACTTAACCCAACCATCACGTATAGGTTCAATGGACTTGTCTATCCTCTCTCTCTCCTCATTGAGTGTCTTGGTACGTATGTGATTGCATGTGAGACCTTACCATCCCTCGCATGGACCCACAGTGGCAATGGCTTCCACCATCTACTTCCATCGATCCACTTTGAGGATATATAATGAGAGATTGCACTCAAATATGCGATCTCTATTTCCACTTGCCTTTGCCCTCTTGCTTGGGCAAGAGTTGCTTGCCTCTTGAGCATAGATGCATTTTCTAGATGGAATAGAAGCAGCCCCTCCAACGGAGGAAACAACATTTGTTGGAGAGGGATCTTCGTTCGCATTTGATACCTCATGATTGGGAGAGATCACTTCTTTACTCGTTTCTTGAAAGGCCTTTGTGCCGCTTCAATGGCAAGTATTTTAGGTGATGATCTTCATAGACATTGTTGGGAATAGTTGGGCATGGTGTGGGCTCTTCTCCTAATTTGCAAAGGTGGATGAGAAGGTGAGTGATGGATGAGATTTGGAGTTTTGGGAAATACTAGCATTGTTGCTTGCAAGTGTTGGATTTCTCCTTCACTCGCTTGAAGTAGGCACAATGTGAGCAAAGGACCCCATGAAGAGGGGGTACCATTGATGATGTATTGAGAGAGGGTCACAGATTGAGGGTGAGATGATTGAAGAAGGGAGTCGAAAGGGTAGAGAGGTTGAAATGTAATGGTCACTATATGAATGTCATGGAGTGCTATGGTTGTATTGTAGGATGTAGATGTGTCCTAAGTTGTGTGTGAGAGAGAGAGAGAGAGAGAGAGAGAGAGAGAGAGAGAGAGAGAGAGAGATGGATGAGAGAGGGAGAGGGAAGGAGAGACAGTTTTTAATTGTGTTAGTTTAAACATTAAACTTTAGTATTCTCTGTGTGACGAAGAGAAAATAAAGAGAGAGAATATAAAGATAAGAGAGAAATAAAAGAATAAAGGAGAGAGAATGTGAGAGATGGAGTGGATCGAAGCTTAGTTGAGAGTGGAGTAGACAGTGTGGAGAGTGGAAGCACGACACCCAATGCAATAGACCAAAAGTGTAAGGTGAAAGTACAAGGTACAACCCTTAAACATTAGGGTTATAAGAGGGTGTTCATACCCGAAGTGTGTGCAATACGATAAGTGTCTAAAAATGTGTAACATAGGCACATAAAATAAAGAGAATAAATTTGGGGGAAAAACCCTCTCGTACAAAGAGTAAAAAGTGTCCCAGTGTCCTACTGAGATCACGGAAAATCCTCTGTGAGCGTAGGTGTAAGTGAAACCCAACAAATCCCCCTGGAGTGAAGAGTGATCAAAATACAAGGGTCATCCACCACCAAAGGAGATCAAATTTAAAGCATTGCGAAGTGCTTTAAATTTGTCACGAGGAAGAACTTTGGTGAAGATGTCTGCCATATGATTGGTGGTAGGACAATAGACAAGATTGATATCTCCGGCATGTAGCCTCTCTGTGACAAAGTGATAATGGATATCAATGTGTTTCGTGCATGCATAAAACAGTGGATTCCGTGCCACTGCAATGGCACTCTGACCGTGAGTGAACAAAGGAGTAGACTCCGTGATAGATACATCCAGATCAGCTAGTAAGCGTCTAAGCCATACACATTCAATTGTGGTAGTGAAAGCTGCCTTGTGTTTAGCTTCACATGATGACGTGGCAATAGTGGATTGTTTCTTGCTAAGCCAAGCTATGCTAGATGAGCCAAGAAAGAAACAATTGACACTAGTGGAGTGACGAGAATCATAATCACCAGCCCAATCAGAATCATCGTTAAGCATGCAAATGCAGTAGTCCTCCCTTGGCATAAAGCAATCCAAGAGATCTAGTAGCTTGCAAATAACGGAAAACAGGCTTGATAGCTTGCCAATGTAACATGTGTGGCTGATGCATATATCTGCTTAGGGTTGAAACTGTAAGTTATATGTCCGGCCTAGTGTTGGATAGGTAGATAAGACATCCAATTGTTGGAGCATATGGGTGTATATTAAACAAGTCATTGTCATAATGCAATGACAGCTTCAGTCTAGGTTCCATTGGCGTACAGATTAGCTTGCAATCCTATAAGCCAAACCTCTTAAGAAGTTTACCAATGTATGTTGATTGTGATAAACCGATACCTCTAGCATCATGAATTAATTGAATGCCCAAGTAATAGTGCAAAGACCCCAAGTCTCACATCTCAAAAGTTTGCTGCAAATTTGGTTTAAATGCTGAAATCTGATTTGGATGTGTCCCTGTAAGCAAAAGGTCATCAAGATATAGACAAATGATTAGCATGGATCCCCCCTCTTTACGTACGGAAAGACTAGATTCTAAGGAGCTGTTTATGAACCCTTGGCTGAGTAAAAAAACATTAATCTTTGCATACCAAGCTCTAGGAGCTTGTTTCAAGCCGTATAAAGCCTTTTTCAGCTTGCAAACCAAGTGCTCGGATCCCTGAATTGCAAGACCAGTGGGCTGTTGTACATATACTTCTTCATGAAGTTTCCCATGTAAAAATGCAGTCTTTATATCTAATTGATGCACAGTCCATTCATAATGGGCAGCCAAAGCAACCATAGACGTGATGGTAGTCATGTGGGAGGTAGGAGCTAATGTCTCCTCATAGTCAATGCCTTTCTTTTGTGCATAGCCCTTGGCTACAAGCTTGGCTTTGTATTTGTCAGTGGATCCATCTGCATTCCTTTTCAGCTTGTAGACCCATTTTGCTCCAACGGCTTTCTTCCTAGTAGGCAAAGACACTAAATCCCATGTTTGATTCTTAATGATGGAATCAAACTCAGCTTGCTACCATCCAATGCACACTGTTTTGCATCCTCAAAACATCTAGGCTCCTCATCATCAACTGTATTTGCTGCCATAACAAACTCCATGGTATGTGCAGTATCATGCATATGAGCTTGCCTTCTAGTACGACCAGCCATGGGAGCATCCAAATGACTATATTTCACAGTCTGTAAATACCATTTAGGCATTTGTCTTGCCTCCTGACTATGCACAAGCTCTTGCTGAATTTCAGATTCAGCACATTGCTGAATATTCAGATCAGCCATTGGCTGATTTTCTGCATTATCCAATGGAGCAGCTAGCTGAACATTAAGTTCACTTACTGAAACTCCAATTGAATCACCAAATGAGATGGGAAGGAGCCCTTCAAATACATCAGTGGCAGCCTGATTTGTGTCAAAACCAGTAAGCGATAATTTTGATTTTTCATCGAAAAGTACATCCCTATTGACAAATACATTTTTAGAGACAGGATCATATAGTTTTATCCTTTGCTCTCACTGCTGTACCCCACAAAAATACATTTGACAGCCCTGTTATCCAACTTTTTTCTAAGTACCTTGGGAATGTGTGCATATGAAGACACCCAAAAGTGCAAAAGTGCCTAACAGAAGGTTTCCGGCTGTTCCAAGCCTGAAAAGGCGTGATATTCTTTAATGCTTTGGTGGGGCATCTGTTCAAAACATGGCAAGCACACATAACGGCTTCCATCCTTGTCTGCAACAAAGGACGTTGACTCAGTACCAGTGGAAGGAGTATTAGAAACAGACATCCCTGACTTCTTTTTCTTCTCCTTGGCTATGCACTTTCTACACTTAGTGATGTAGTGGCATGGCTTCTTGCAATAATGGCATTTGCCTTTCTTGGCTTGCGTGCCCCCTCATTTCTTATTACCCTGTGAAGTTCTTGAAGTCCTAAAGCTCTACAGAGCATTCTTTGCTTGGTTGCCCTTGCCCTTCTGTCGTACCATAAAAGCTTGCTCAGAGGCTATAATATCCACACCACTGTTTTTTTTTTCTTATGAAAGGCCAAGTATGAGAGCGGCAATGAATTCAATGTAGTAGATATCATCTGTGCATTTGAGTAATACTCATCAACATTCATAAGCTGCTTATGCAAGTCCTGAATTTTGTTTAGGTGATCCTGCATAGAATCACTCTCATCCATCTTTAGTGTCTTAAGCTGTTTCTTCAAGAAAGAGATGCGTGTCTCATTCTTACTAGCAAATAGCTGCTCCAAGGTCAGCCAAGTTTCTCGTGAAGAAGCTGCAGACCGAATGTGAGGGATAATTGATTACTGAACTACGAATGCAATCGGTGACAAAGCCTGTACATCCCGTGTATCCCATGCCTTTTGTGTTGTTTATCTTTGGGGAAGTGGTTGAAGTGGAGCAAGCTGTATAGGCTGAGTTGCTCGTTGTCCATGTCCTCCTGGAGGAGCAGCAGGAGCCACAACTTCAGGCCTAACTTCTTCTCCGCTCATGTAGTTCCAAAGATTCTTCGCAATCAACACATTCTTCATCATGAGGGACCAGAGTCAATAGTTGTTACGATGCAACCTGTTCTCCTTGGATACGTAGGTAAATACATCACCTCGGTGATTTTCCATGATAAAGAATGCCAAAAGAAGAGCAAAAGAGCAATGTCCTAGCAGACCCAACCTGGAAATCTCAAAATTTCCAGAAATTACAGCAAATAACTTGCTGCAATTAGCAAGCTGAAGTACACTGTATCAAAATTGTTTGTAATGCACAGAGTTCAAGGTGCATTCAATGCTCATCAACACTATAGAAGGAAAATACCCAAAATTTCTTGCCCGAGAGTGCTTAAAAACAGTCCATTTCAGACTGAGTCTCTGGATGTACCAATGTCTTCACAAAACCCAAAAGCCCCAAAATTGTTGACTTATTTGCCAATAAAATTCTGTATAAATTATGTCCTAGACATGTATCAAGACTACTGTGCCTACCTGGTCAAAAGCCCATTTTCTAGAGATGAATCTAGAATAAAAAAGTAAAATTTACTTGAAATTTTTTTAACCTGGCACAAGAACCAATTGAGCTGGTGGCAGGTGGCATAAGTAGGTAGTGGGTGGTCTGGGCATTGAGGCTGCAGGGGCGGTGTTGGCCACAGGTGGGTGGAAGGTTTAGGTGCAAGTAGGCGGCCTGAGGCGCACGGTGGTGTGGGGCAGAGGCAGAGCATAGAGGTGAAGTGCAATGCAAGTGGGCGTAGAGGCAGAGTGGAGAGGGGTGCCGGTATAGGTCGTAGGCGGCACAAGAGAAGTATAGACGGTGGGTTGCAGGGGAGCTGTGCAGGCACAGACGGGCTATAGGGGAGTTGCTCAGGCTTGCGCAATGTAGGGCAGAGGCCGCTAGGCGCATAGAAGCTGCGTAGGCGGACTTCTTAGGGAGTAGTTGTGGCTGGCTAGGTGGCACAGTCTGTAGGGTACGGAGTGGCGCAGACTGGAGCTGATTGTTCCAATTGAACCGAGTTGTACACAGAGAAGGGACTAAGCTGTACTCAGATCTCATACCAAATGTGAGAGATGGAGTGCATCGAAGCTCAACTCAGAGTGGAGTAGACAGTGTGGAGAGTGGGCAAAACCTTAGTATGACTGGTGAGCCGATCACATTGAGGCAGAGAAGGAATCCTATTGTCCTTTTCCTATGATGCTGCATAACTTTTCAATCTGGAGGAGTGATATCAAGGGAATCTTGGGTGGTTGCTTAGTGGAGGGATCACATCATGTTTGCAAGTGATGGTAAATTGTAGGTAGGTGCGGTCAGTTGCCACTGCTAGTGGATGAGGGGACACTTTGAAGGACTGTATGTCGGGGATGAGGGATAAGAGCCCTAGGAGATAGTCCACCGTATGCACTCTTAGTCTTTGTATAGATCCTCTGTAGGGGGCTTCTCTTGTACATCTGGATGCATGAGTATCCGATCTAGGCCATCTATCCAAGGCATTAAGGATGGCTAATCCATGTGCGCCTCCCAAGGCTAGAAGGTGGTCACCATAATTTGTGTACTCAATGTCAGAAGATGATGCACCAGCGAGATAGTAGGGTTGGCGGGGAGGAACACGGAGTGAACTCGGCAAACATGGAGAAGAGAAGAGAAGAGAGAAGAAACTCTGATGAATGGAATAATGAAGACCTGAATCATGGAGTGAATGTGATACAAGGGAACAAGGGTGCCATAGCACAAGGAAGATGATGAAGAGAACTGCGAACCACGAACCGCAATGTCCTCTTGAAGGGGTGGGAGGATAGTGGAGAGGTTGGAGAGAAGAGGCGACAAACTGAATGAATCAGCCATAAGGAATGAATGAGAGAGTGGCCTATAAATAGGCATAGTCAGTCTAGGATGGCGCCCCTTTTTGGGGCTGCAAACCCTAAATGCAATCCCTAAATGCAAAACGCAAAAATGCAAAAATGCAAATTTTAGGTAAAGGGTGAAGGGCTTCTCAACACCCCCTCTTACGCCCAAAAAGGAAAACAAGAGAAGAGTGAGGTGGAGATGCAATGCTTATGCAGTAGGTGCCACTTAGACAGTGTTCCTCGTGGGGAAATTGTTCACTTGCCCAAGCGCTGTAGTATAAAGATAATGAAAACACGCAATGTATAGGAGGAATGTCAGACTTTCTGTGGTGCCGAGAACCATAAGGATATGCCTGTACTCGATCTTGGGAGGTGGCTCCATGCTTATCAAGTGTCAAAGGCAAGAAGAGAAGAGGAGGAAGATGTAGAGGATTCCTCCGATCCAAGATTTCCACCGGTAAGGGAACCTGCAGTAAAGACCAGTAGACAGAGTAAACTGGAGAACCCGAAACACAGCCTCAGGAGAGAAGCCACTGGCTTTGTGCAACCATGTTGGAAGGAATACGAAGGCCTCGTCACCAAGTCGCGGCTGAACCTTTGAGGTCCTGATCTAGGTGGTACCTGAAGATCCTGGGTATCGGTAGAAGAGATGACTAGTCGAAGACAGCCACCCCAAGAAAGTAGAGGATGGGTGAAGAACTTCATGTGGAGTAGGTTCCCCCTCTGAGGCGGGAGGTGGAGGGGTCCCCGTTGAAGTTGAAGAAGTAGATGCCTCCTCTGAGGGCAAAGAAATAACATCCCCCTCTAAATCCCCCTCTGAAGTAGATAGGGAATCCAAAAAATCATGGATCACGGATTCCGAAATGTCTGATGACGAAGGAAGTGCCGCCGGTCGTGTTGAAGAAGGTATCCGGAGTGCCGAAGAGCTCCTAGAGGTAGCCTCTCGAACCTGAGTAGTCGAGGGTGGGGAAGGGTGGGGCTTAGAATGATCAAGAGGTGGGCAACATACGCTGTCTCTTAGTGGAGCAGATTGGGTAGCCGAAGAAGAGGAAGGAGTCGAGCAACCACTATCTCTCTCAGGAGCGGATTGACGAGGAGACGGTATCAAACAATTACTCTCTCGATGGAGCGGACTGTAGAACCGCAGGCCGTGGTAGCCACTATTCCCGAAAATAGGTGGGAGAAGATTGCCGCTGGCATTGCGACGATCTCCAGGAGGTCGTAGCGCCAATCGATCCTCCATGTGCTCGAAAGGACTTAGTGCGCATCGGATGCGTCTTATTGCCTTGAGCATAGTACTGTGATAGTCAATGCAGAACGATCTCTGTGGCCCAGAAAGGAGAGGTGGCACAAGGAGTGTCTAGTGGAAGACGCATATACTCCCGGGGGGGGGGGGGGGGGTTTGGGGAGCAAAGGTTGAAGTTGGCAAGCATCGGTGGTGTGTCCAGTGATGCCACAGTAGGGGCACCCAGTAGTTTGGTCATGTGTTGGTAAAGAACCCATGGATACTAGCGTGCCTTGCTGAAGAAGGAAGAGGTCAGCCACCATGAATCACGAATCGCAATGTCTGTGTCAAGGGGTGTGAGGGCAGTGTGAAGCACGAACCGCAATGTCTGCCTTAAGGGGTGGGAGGGTAGTGGAAGGGTTGGAAGTGAGTTGCCAGTGGGGGGAGGATGCGACTAGCAGCAAGAGGTTGCAACCAATAGAAAAATGCAGGTGAGGAGAGAGAGATAAAAAACGCAGGCAAGACAGCCTGCAGGAGAGAAAGACTAAAAACGTAGGCAAGACAATCTGCAGGAGAGAGAAAGACTAAAGACGCAGGCAGCAGGTGAGAGAAAGACTAAAAACGCAGGCAGGACAGCCTGCAAGAGAGAGAAAGACTAAAAACATAGGCAGCAGGTGAGAGAAAGACTAAAAACGCAGGTAGGACAGCCTGCAGGAGAGAGAAATACTAAAAACGCAGAAAAAAAACAGCAGCGGCAGTCAATATGCTGAAATCAGCTCCGAACAGTGTTTGATAGGTTGGAAATAGGCGCCAGACTGTTCTAGATAGCCATGGCCAGCCTGGACTGCAATGTTCTCCACGTTTGGGGTGTGGGTAGCAAGCTGAAATACCTGAAATCTGCAAAAACGAGATTTTGATGTAGCGGAAGAAGAAGAGAAGTGGATGCTGAACCCGCCACCGGTCTTTGCCTTCATTGGAGTGGAGGATCTTTGGCACTGTTTGAGTGGATCCAGCTCTGATACCATGTCAGAAGATGACGTACCAGCAAGACAGTAGGTTGGTGGGGAGGAACATGGAGTGAACTCGGCAAACATGGAGAAGAGAAGAGAAGAGAGAAGAAACTCTGATGAATGGAATGATGAAGACCTGAATCATGGAGTGAATGTGATACAAGGGAACAAGGGTGGTGTAGCACAAGGAAGATGATGAAGACAACCACGAACCACGAACCACGAACCGCAATGTCCTCCTGAAGGGATGTGAGGGTAGTGGAGAGGTTGGATAGAAGAGGTGACAGATTGAATGAATCAGCCGTAAGGAATGAATGAGAAAGTGGCCTATAAATAGGCATAGTCAGTCTAGGATGGCGCCCCTTTTTTGGGGTTGCAAACCCTAACCGCGAAACGCAGAAATGCAAAAACACAAATTGCAAGTGAAGGGTTTCTCAACACTCAATGTTTGCATTTGATGTGCGGATGAGTCCCATCTCCTCGGGGGCTCTCTTTGTGCATGTGGTTCTCCCCCTCAAAGAAATGAATCTGGCTTTGTGCTATGCAAGCATTGAAGTCCCCCGCCAACAAGACATCTCCAATGCTGGAACAATGTATAATGTCCTTATATGATGGTAGATATGGTGACTCCCCCCCCCCCCCCCCCCCCCCCTCCCTTGTGGGTGATCTTTATATATTCCATGTAAATATTACGAGGATGTTCTTCATATATTCGGATTCACATGAAGTGAGTCTCCTCATCTCTCCGCATGACCTATACTATACGATGTAGCTTTTCCCCATACAAAACAACTACTCCTTTAGTCCCCCTAGGCCCCTCTCATGATGGGACTCTAGGGTAGCACGTTGTTTACCATCTATAGCCTCTCACCTCTGGCAAGTATGTGCACGGATTTTGGCATCTTTGTATATTGGATGATGTCTCAATCAATGAAGGCCTCTTGGAATAGCCATGCATTCGTCCTCATAGCTCCATTACAGTTCCACATTGTGCATTTCAAGTGTGCCTCATAGGTTGGGACTTGTCATCGATACTTATCTTTGATAATGTTGTGCTGTCTTTGTATATTGCCAGTTTGCTCGCTTTGGGGGCTTCCATAATCTGCGGCATGCACTCTATGCGGTGGGCTACTTGGGTGGGATCCTCAAGGTATACTCTCTCTCCTTTGAGAGCCTTTCTTTTGGAGAGAGAGGCTTGTCAAGATTCCAAATCAGCAAATTTGATGATAAGGGGAGGACCCTTTTCTAGATCCTTCCCTATGCACCATGCATTTTGTACCATGGAAGGGGTCCACCATTGTTTCACATATGCTCTTGACATCTTCTAGAGGGTTGTCTTCCTCTTTCCACCTGACCACTTGAACTTACAAGGCTCTAATTTTCCTTTTGTTCTCCTCTTCAAGTGTTGCATTTAGGAGCTCTTCCTTCTTTGTTAGCATCTTCTTTGCCACTTTGATCCATTTGGAGTGTTCAGCCACCTCTGCTTGTGCTTGTTTCATTATGGTGCATGTGTTAATCTCCTTGGTCATGTGTGTCTTCAGCTCATCTTTTTCAGTTTGCACATTATTAGGCATAAGTTTGGTGACCCTTTGTCCTTCTTAAGGAGGTTAAGCTTGCTAGAGTTCTTCAATCACCCTATTCCTATCTTCGAGAGAGGCCTCAGTTTCCACCTTCCAAGAGGTGGAGTGTGATGTAATCTTCTTATATTTTTCCTGCTTCCATTATTGCACCTTCTTAGCCGTCTCCTTCTTGATTTATTGTATGGCCTCATCACACATTGCTGCCATCATTTCTTTGATATTAACCATATCTTAATCCTACATTTTGCACGTCTTGAAGTGCTTCTAGGCTCTTCGTCATGTGAGAATCCATTAGCTTGTTGATGCTGCTTCAAATAATCGAGTATTTCTCGCTCTTCTCCTCTCATGTGGATGCTAGATGTTGGGGATACCCAGCTTCTCTTGAGGGACCCCATTGTATCTTGGAGGCTCGGTTGCTGTTTGTTTTCTCAAGGGCAATCATTTGAATGCCATGGTTGGTGGGTGGGTTCGGATTGGAACAGGTAATGGCGTGATTGAGTAGGTGGAGAGAGGTGGGCTGCAAGGTGAGCCCGGTGAGAATCTTGTGATCGAGATTGAGTGAGCTATGATCGAGACTGAGTGCTCTATAGACTGAGTGTAGGAAGAAGCGTAGAAAAGAGTGAGCAACAAGAGAGAGAGCACGATAGAGTCAATATTTGGTACAATGATAGGTGTACTACTTTTAGGTTTATATAATATATAAGGTACAAGAGTCTAAGGGTGCGTTCACATACGAGCACCGTAAAAGGCACGAAAAGCCTTTATTCCCAACAACCTCCCACCTAAATTCAATGTTCCTGAAGGTAGAGAAAATAATCAGCTTAGTCTATGTATGTATAAAGTTGAAATACACATACTATCCAACCTCCATTATTTGCCGGCAATGAGCAAACTGCTCTACTGGAAGACCCTTCGTGAGATGGTATGTAGGGTTATCATTTGTATGTACCTTGATAGGCTCAATGCTCTTGCTGTCAAGTATATCCCTCATAAAATGATACTTCACTTGTATGTGCCTTGTCTTTGCTTGAAAGATAGAATTTCGTGCTAGGATGATAGCACTCTGACTGTCCCAATGGACAATAGGAATCTTTGTAATACCAAGCTCTCTCACCATACGTGAAAGCCATATTTGCATGCTTCAGTGGTAGCCACATACTCTATCTCTGTAGTAGACAATGCAACACACTTTTGCAGCTTGGATATCCAAGAGACTGCTCCACTTGTGAACGTGAACACACATCTTGAAGTAGACTTCCTGTATGGTAACTACATGATCACGCACACTAGATACATGCAAAGGATACAAAGTATCACTTTTGGAGCACTTGGTAATAATACGAGAGCCCTTACAAATTTTCCATTTGCTCTCCCCAAAGGTGGTGTGATAGCCTTCCTCATCTAGTTACCGTGTGCTTATCAAGCTCTTCTTGAGTTGAGGTACATGTGTCACATTATGCAAAACAAACACGGAGCCATACTGAAATTCCCGTTTCACATTGCCAATGCCTTCAATTTTACATGCATAGTTATCCCCCAAGTGGACAATACTACGTGCACCACGATTATAGTCAGAAAACCACTCATGATATGGTGTGACATGGAAGAAGCATGTAAATCAAGTATCCAAGTTTGCATGTCATCCTTAGAATCTACAATCAATACATGTGCACTTAAAAGAAAAAGCAAGAAGTACATCACCGTCATTGTCATTCTCATGAGTGACTACATTAACCTGTTCTATTTTCACATTGCGCTTCTTTGCAGGTTGGCTGTCCTTTTTTACAGCCTTGTTGTCTTCAGTGTTTTTGTTTTTTCCTTTCTCTTTCTTCAATTGGAAATCGTCTTATTTGTAGTGTCCTTATTTGCCACTGATGGCATTGCAAATTTTTGGAATGAGACTTGCTGCTGCATTCTCTATTTTCAGAACTATCCTTTTGCTGAAATGTGCCTCTAGTGTGCAATCATTAGGAGACTTGTTTGCTGAATTATTTTGCCTATTGAGTTCTTCCATTAGTGAAGAACTCTCCACATCAGAATATTATAGTTGAGCATTGAAGTTACACAAAGCTGTCTTGAAAGTATCCCAACTTTCAGGCAAAGTGCATAGCAAGAAAGTAGCCTTGAACTAATCATCAATATGGAAATCTAAAGCAATCAGCTGATTGAAAATTGAGTTGAACTCGTTCAAATGCACAGACATGGCTATACCTTCTTTCATGCGGATGTCCATTAAAGTTTTTAGTCAGTAAACCTTGCTGGCTGTAGTTTTCTGAGCGTACAATGCTTCAAGTTCACTATAGAATCTCTACAATGAGATTTAATTGGCTTTAGGGATGTTGATGGCCCTTATTCACACAAGAATTAATGAGGAAAAATTGCATAATACAATTCACACCGATAGATAATGACATGCATGAAAAGGCATCTCACATCGCTTGACAAATTTTTTGATTGGAATACTCTCAAATTTGTGAGCACAAATTGTAGAGTGGGCAAGCTCATCCAAGTCATCCCACTCGTGTTATTCCATGTCTACTGGTTTTATTCCCTTTGTTTTGATGGGCTTTACACGTTTCTTCTGCACCAAGACATTGTAGCATTGTTTTTGCCATATTGCAAAATTATGTGCATCCTGGAGCTTCTTGATGTGCAAAAGATTGCTATTGTCACTGTTTCCAGCCAAAATTTATAGTACCTTATCAACTTAACAGTCACCAAAGGCAAGCCCAAATGTCAGACAAGTAACCAGTACACTACAATTACCAACCAGCAATGCAAATCCCGAGATTGCAGAAATTTCAGATCTGCAAATAGATTTTCAGAATTAAAAAGTGTCTGTTGCTGCACTCCTCAAGCAATTACTGACACATTTAGAGACCAAGGCGCCAATTACATGTGAAATTCCCAAAATTTGACTGCAGTTTTTACTCCAAAAGCATTCGCAGGCAAAATCTGACAATTTTGATCAAAAGCCCCAAATTTTTAGAAGATAACCCATCCAGATTGCATGAATACATGTACCCAAGTGCATATGCCAGACAATCGTTGCATAGATTGATGAGATTTTGCAAAAGCCCCAATTTGGTTGGGTCCAGAGTGCACAAATTTCAGTGAAATTGAAGAAATTCAACTAAAATGTGAAAAGCCCCAAAATTTCTCAGGCAAATGTGCACCAAATGTGCAATTTCTAAGTTGGATTCTCTTGTTTTGCGTTGAAGTGCCCAAATCGAAGAAAAGCCCTAATTTTCTTGTGCAAAATTGCACGTTGTGCTTGTGTGTGTGAACGTTTGGCAAAGGGGAGATTGAATAATGGTAGAAATTAAAGAAATTTGATAAAAAAGAAGAACAGATCTCTCTTGGAGTTGACCAGGACCTATCTTGCGTTGGTGAGATTTGCTTTGTGTTGCCACCTTGCATTGCCTGACTAGTCGACCACGTTCGACGCTTGCACTGCTTATGCTTGTCAAACTTGTTGCCTATGGTCTACAACTTGTCGCCCCAACTAGCCTGCTGCCTCTCGACGGCCTGCGACTTGTTGCCCTGACGAACCTATTGCTTGTTGACTTGCCGCCTCTGGTGTCTTTGCATGCCACATGTTGAAGTGTCAACTATTCTCTTGCTTGCTCGCGCCAATCACCTACTTTGATACTAGTTTGATAGCCTTGCTGTGATCGAGACTGAGTGAGCTATGATCAATGTTGAGTGCTTTATAGACAGAGTGTAGGAAGAAGCGTAGAAAAGAGTGAGCAGTTGGAGTGAGAGCCCAACACAATTAGTATTTGGTACAATGACATGTTCCACTTTTATGTTTAGATAATACATAAGGTACAAGAGTGTAAGGGTGCGCTCACACCCGAGTGCAGGTGGGTAAAGGCAAGGCAAGTTCAGGGTGGGTTAGAAGGCCGGGGAGGCAGGGTGGGGCTGAGGCGTGGCATCAGTTAAAGCCACATGTTGACTTAAGGACTAGGCAACATGTAATCAAAAGTGAGGCATAATCAAATCAGGCAGGCAATAGGCCTTGATTAAAATAGAGGCACAATCAAATCGGAATTGAGGTGGCCTAGGCGACATCATGCCAAGCTGAGATAACGAACCTGTCTATATGCTCCAGGGGTAGTGAGATAGGCCTAGTGGGATTGTCCACAAGCTAGAGCAAGTAGAGCGTGATGGGTTAAGGTTGCAGGGCTGGTTCGCCCCGCGCGCACGCACGCACACACACACACACACACACACACACACACACACACACACACACAGAGCTGCCATTGCTGTGGAAACTGTTGGCAAGCCATTTTCAGGCAACAAGAGATCCTCCAGGAGCTGATGGTATGTTTTCAGCCAAGCAACATTATATTCGGGGTGTTCCATCAGCGGTGACAGCTTTCATGGTTGTTTAAAATATGCAATAGTTGATTTCTTACATTTCTCGTGATGGAAGTTTAAAATTTCTCTCCCACATATTTTCTCACATCCTCCAACCTATTCTCATTCTTAGCAATTTCCAGCAAAATCAGCCATAGGAGGTGGACATTTTGACTAATTTCTGCTATAAACCATAATTAGCAGCAGAAATAAGGGATTGATAGTGACCTTCGGAAACATGCTTAGAAATTGAAGGCCTAGAGGCTTGAATTTTAGTCACTAAAATTAGGGCAAATTGAAGAGATTCAACTGGCCGCTCAGCCAATAGACATTTGGGGCTTAATTTGTCAGCTAAGGAGCTCAATTGAAGGCCAATCCTCAAGCAAATCAAGGGGCAATCGGTTTGAAGGCTTGTTGGTCATTTGTGACTATAAGAGGTATTTGGAGAGCGAGGAGATTCAAGGAATCTCAATGTATTCTATCCAAATTCCAATACAAGATAAAGAAATACTGCAAGGGGGGCCAATCATAGTAGTAGGGGAATGCCATTCCACCACCTTAGAAACGTGGGAACGTGTTCCACGCTTAAAAAAATCGAAGGTAATGGGGGAACATCGTGGGGGAATGCCCATCAAGGGGGAACGTGGGGGAACTTTTTTTTGGGTGGGGGGGACTGCTGGGGAATGTGATCTGCTGCCATTTCCCTTCAGGGAACGTGGAAAAGGTGGCACCTTGCAGCAGGGAGTGTTTCGGGAGTCGTGTCTACATTATTGGGAGTTGCATGGACAGTCCTGATTGTTCAGAGTAGGCTGCAGGTACCGTGCGCATTGTTTCATGTGATAGTGACTGATTGTTGACCTCTTCAACATTAAGGTTAGCATGATCAATGTCGTGTCTCCACACACACACACACACTCTCTCTCTCTCTCTCTCTCTCTCTCTGCCCTTTGAAAGGATTGCAGGCTAATGTCTTCTACTGTTTACAATTTTCTCTGCCTAGACTCTCACGCATTGGGCTGCTGTTTTTAATTGTTTACTGTTTCTACTATTTTAGTTCTCTCTCTCTAGATTCTCACACAGAAGCGTACCTCTAAAACAGCTCAGTCTTTGACTGAACTAATTACAGCTCTCTCTCTCTCTCTCTCACACACACACACACACACACACACACACACACACACACACACACAGCTCTTTGTTTTTACAGCATTCTTTGTCTCCCTCTCTCTCTCAAAGCAGGCTGAGAGCCTCAATTTTTACTAGCTACAGCTCTCTCTTATGAGTAAAATAGCTCTTTGTTTTTACAGTGCACACACTCACACGTGTGCGTGGAAGTGAATGACTTGATATTTGTGAGTGCGAACTTACGCTTGCTGCAAATGTGGCTTTCCTCAAGGCGGAAAAGTTTATAGCTCTTGATGAAGAAGAGTCCTGAAATGATGAGGATGGAGAGACACCTATGCCCACATATATGGATGATTATCAGGATGCTTTGGAACTTGCAAATGCTGATTTTGATGATGATATGGCTTTCTTAGACAATGTGGATGATCTTTTGGATAGTCTTGTTGCTAGTGGCAGCCATATTCGAGAGACTTTCAAATTCCAAGCTCCTATATTCTATCCATTGTAGTTGTTACTTGATGCTTCTTGACTCCTTTGTGTAGTGTCATCTTAGATTATTATCTATTTTGGATTTGATGTGCCATTTGAATGTAGTCAACCTTTCGTTTATGAGAAAGACTACCTTGTTTTGCATATTATACATGCATTTTTGAAAGAGCTTTTATGAAATATATAAATGAATAGTATAAAATACATAAATCATGTATATAGTACAAGTCATTCCCCTTACGTTGCGGTTCCCCAAGGGGCTTCGTTCCGGTTCCCTTAGGACCTCTCATTTCCATTCTATTTCTAGTATGGCACCAATTTTGAGGCAAATAGGCTGTCCATTGTCCAAGATTAAGTGGTAATGTTTCAATTTCAGTTTATGTGAATTTTATGCTTGCTGTAATTAGTTCTAAATTAGGTTATTTACCACCCTATCCAATGAGAAAGGCTCGTTTAAGATAAAACATGCTAGACTTCTTGAGATCTATAGTCTTGATAGCACTAGTCATGTATATTTCATGAGAGAGCATAAGAGTGCCAAGGGGAACAAGACTTATTTGGAGAAATTAGCTCAATCGGGGAACTACTTCTCATCTAAGGATGCCCCTTATGGATCATTGAAGCATTATAAATATGTCCTCACAAAGATGGTCGATCAAGCATCTCCATAAGCAGGTGGCAATGGCTGGATGGTGGCCTCTCAATTGATGACCATCTCCGTCCTTTGTGGTTGGGCTAGTCATCTTTGTGATAAAACTATCATGTGTGAGATGGAGAATGTGGTGTTGATTAATAATTATCTTTGTCCGTAGTGGTTGGGCTGGAGTGTTCCATGTACTTTGGGTATGCAACATGATAAAGTTTCTGCGAATCACCTATTCAGCTTAGGAAAGGGGGAAGTGCATTGTTCTTTTTCCATGTATCACAATGTAGGTGCTCACTTGTGCATGCCAACAGTATGTGGCCCCATGTAGGGCTAGTTGTCGTGATGATTGTACTTGCCATAGTCTATGTAGAAGGGTCATTCGTTGGAACAAGGCCTTGATTACTTGTGGAGCTGATCCTATTTAATGGCTTATTGCACTAAGGGAATCTGCTCATGGTGTGGGATTAGAGCTTGCTAAGTTGGTCTCTCTTCTAGCATTGTTGCAAAGAGCTAGTGAAATGTTGTCGCTTCATATGATGTTCCTTTATTTTATCTATTGAAAAATCTTTTTTTTTGAACCCATGTGATATGCTATATATTTATGAGTGAACCCCCTGAGGTACATATATAGTTAGAGTTAGTGGGTACGATGGATTTGGCTGGTCACATTGGCCTTCAACCGAACAACCTCCTACTTAAAGTGCCTTTAAGGGGGACAAAAGAATAAGAGAATATGTGAGGCATAATACATGTGAGTTATCATCACCCAATGCCATTAACTCCTTGTAAATTTCAAAATTTTTAGAAGGCAGACTCTTGGTAAGAAACTCTATAGGGTTATCATTGGTATGAACTTTGATAAGCCCAACTCATTTATCCTGAAGTATTTAACAAATGAAGTGAACTAGATGTGCTTGCTCTTTGAAACATTGCAACACTTTCTTTGAGATGCTTTGACAAGCCCAACTTGTTTATCCTCAAGTATCTAACAAATGAAGTGAAACATATGTGCTTGCTCTTTGAAACATTGCAACGCATAGATGCTTTCAATATGAAGGTGTTTTTGTGAAGGGTATTTGCTATGCTTCATCTCCTCCTCTAGGAATCTCTCTTTCATAGATTTCTACGTCTTTTAACGAATATGACTATGGTTTGATAGATTATTCATGTTTTTGGTATGTGCCAAGCATTGTTTGAACTATTTGGTTTGGCCACATTCATAGACGTTTTGGCACATTCGGAATTGATAAGCCCAACTATCGCTACCAGTTAGTGCGAATTCTTCCATGATTGCTTCTACTTAGAGTAGATTGATAAGTTATATGTAGAGCTAATTTTTCAACCCATGCAATATATAAAGGGCTTTTTGGAGGATTTCATATCAAGTTCTCCTTTGTATTGTCCTAGAAATGTGTTTTCTCTCCTTCCTAGGTTTCCTACGAGTAATATACCTGTCGACTTGCCGATGCCCCCACATGTTTGTCTTAGTTTTGTCCATCTTGGTTTTGTTTGTTAGAGGGACATTTTCCAGTGAAACTCGTTTTTACTATAGATATTTAATTGTTCTCAATTGTGCATTGTAGTTTTTATTGGGCAATAAATTTTCTTTCTTTTAGATTTTTGTCATGTGATGAGATACAGAGTACACATTTCCATTGCTTTGAGCTATCTAGTGCTCTGGATGTTCAAAACCCTCCCAAAGGTCAATGATGGAATCCATAATGTAGCTGCCCATAATAAAACCCTTTTGCTCTTGTGTAATCCATTTATCAAGATGGCCACTAATTCTTCTCGCCAATTCCTTGGCGAAATTTTTTAATGCGGTTGTAAGATAAGTAATAGGTCTCTAGTTAGCCAATTGAGATTTGTCATCCCTTTTATGGAAGAGTTTTATTACTTCTGCATAAAGACAATGTGGCGATGCTCCAAATGCGAAAGATTCTTGCCACATTGCAAGGAGTAGGAGTATTAGGTACTCCTTAGATTTTTGGAAAAAACTCATTAGGGAGACCATCTAATCCTCAGAATTTACCCTTTTTTAGCTCATTGATTGTATCGTCTAGCTCATATGGTGTGAGGTCTTGTTCAAAGATTTTGGAAATTTCTCTAGGGATAACTTTAGGCCTGCATCTAGCAATTTTAGCTCTAGCATTGGTCTTTTCTAGACTTTGAGGGGGGTAGAGCTAAAAATGTTGTAAAAGAAGTCATAAGCTATCGAGAGATTTTGATCCTGATTTTTTGCCAAGTTGCCATTTGGGTCAACCAAGAGGGGTAGTAATTCTCTTTCCTTTTTTTCATTATGAATTACAAACATCTCTAGTGGGTATGTCCAATTTTTGTGCCCAGCATGTCTTGGTGAAAAGTAGTTGTTCAGCTTCAAGCTCTTCTCCTTGTTTAAGTTCCAACTTAAGTTTCAGGAGATTGTCCTAAGTCAAAGAGGAGGGGAGCTAGAGGGCAAGGAGCGTGATGGATCTTCTAAGCGAGTTTTTTTTTTTTTTTTTTTTTTGGGGGGGGGGGGGGGGTTTAGGGTTTGGGGGGGGGGGGGGGGGGGTGTGCAAGTGGCCATTAACTAAGAGTTGAATAGATGTATGGTTGATTTCACCTTGCAGGTAAAACATGATTTTACAAAAGCAATGGGTGCAATTTGAATTTGTCAACCATAGTTTTAAAGAAAATGCAACATTAAAACATTAAACATTTAACAATGAAGAATAATGCTTGAAGAACATGACAAGAAAAAAGTAATGAACATGAGAATTATAATGCTTTAATGCTATGTATAAAAGGCAAAGAACATGATGATTAATAAGGCTATGCTTAACAAGCATAAAGAACATGAGGATTAATAATGCTACGTTTGAAGTGAAAACAATATACAATGTTTTACTAAATACGTTTCGGTCTTGTTGGGAAATGGGGTGAACCAAATCATTTCCCCAAGAGGAAATGCCAGCCATTTCCCCAAAGGGGAAATGTTTTTGATAGGGAAATGGGTTTCGGGCCCTCCTCCACACGTTTTGGCGTTTCGGATCCTATAAAGGGGCATTTCCTGCTTCTATGCTGTCAACATATCCAAAAATGATAACACAGTCAGCAAAAGCTAAGGCGGCAAAATTGAATATATCATTTCAAACAAATTTTAAATTCTTGAAGTCTTGTTTTATGCATGGCCAATTATGTTTGAATACCTCTCTCTCTCTCCTCTGATTTTTCCCTTTTTTTCCATTTCCCTCCTTTTTGGGTTGTTTTTGTTTTTTTTTGGGGGGGGGGGGGGGAGTGCTGGAGGGAGAATGAAGAATCCTGGCATGAACAAAAGCAGATTATTTTAGATGCTTATATATGGTGCAGTTTTTCAAATAAGTTTAATTGATTAAATTTTTTCTGTGTACAGGCTCAACCCTTAAGCTCTACTCAGCTGCCTAAGAAAGCCAAAAGGGATGCAGAGGAGAGCTCATCCTCAGAACAGGAAGTGGTTGATGGAAGGAACCATGAGAAACAGAGCGATTCAGTGGAGGCTACTGTAGCAGCAGAGAATACAGATAACGAGTACGGAGCACAGCCTAAAAGGAAAACAAGAAAAGGCAGAATGGAGATGGAGAAAGCAGAGGAACTTGAAGCACATGGAGAAGGATTGGAGCACACAGATAACATAGAAAGCCCTAGCAAGGGGAAAAGGCAGAGCATACATGGGATGGTCTCTGAAAGAGACCAGAAGGCAAGGGATACAGTAGGAATTGGGGTTAAGTCTGCTAGAACCACAAGGTGCCAAGGATTAGGCATGAAAATTGTGATGGGAAGCAATGCAGGTAAGTTCTATGTGTTGTCTGTGAAATATAAAATAAATGTAAAAGTCACCTTTTCATTAACACCATCAATGTGCTCTATATATGCTTGTTTGAAAATGTGTCCAGAAAATAAGATAAGCTTATCAAGTCCATAGATTTGGACATTGGGGGGAACACTAGAATTGAAAAGACCAGACTCTCATGTTGATTGCTTAAGAGAAGCTAGGGAGATGCAATGGAGAATACAGAAGCTTAACCAAAAAAATTAGGAACATCAATGTAAAGAGAGACATCTGGGTTGTTGGCTTAGAAGAGAGCATGGTCGCAATGCTGAAAATGAAGACCCTCTTTAAACAAGGACCTGAAAATGGAAAGCTATAGTGATTTGTTGAGGTTAATAAACCACTGATTCCTTAAGTACATGATGTAGGTGTGTCAGACATCAGCCAGCAGAATTTGCCAGACATCTCCAGAAGTCGTACTGATGCTGAACATTCTGAACCACATGGGAGTGACGATATTTCTCTTCATGGGGCAGATGAGGAAAATAGGCGTCCACAAACAAGGTCAAGAAAAGCAGCAGCAAAATTGACCAGTCAGGTGCCTTTCTTGGTGTGGGAATTTGAAGGAACTAAATGGCGAAACAGCTACAAGCAACAATGTCTATGTTGCCTCTAGTGGTTTGGGGGAGTTTGTCTTGTTTGCAATCTTGTTTATGCTGTTATGGTAGGGTTATTAAAAGTTATTATTGACTTCTTGTTGCTGCTACAGTAGAGTGACTATCAGGTTTTTTTTTTTTGTAGGTTGAAATGGAGTCAAAGACATCATCTATTATGGTCAAGTAAGTTAAAGCTTTGATCTTGTTTTTTGTATATACATCAAATCTTAATAAAAGCAGATTTTTAAGTTGGGTTGAAATCTAGTACATGCAGCATTCCGGTTTGACCATCCAATTGCAAAATTTTGGGCTGCTCCATTCCCTCTTTCCTTCTTCCTCCGCATCTTTCCTCTTTGCCCATCTTTCTTGTTGCGCACCCCCAATCTATCCATTTAGAAATCACAAAATGCACAAACATGTCTAGAACATAAAAACTTAGATGAAAACAAAAAAACACAAAAAGAGGAGAAGAGTAGAATTTGATGAATGGATGAATGTTGAATATGAACGAGTGAAGAAGATGATACAGATGTGATGCTTAAGGATTGGATATGTCCAACAACCACTTGACTCTTGTGGGAGCAGGCTGAGGAAGAGTGTTGGAGAGTGATGCCCTCTGTTTACGGATTCTGAATGCATTGATACCACCAAATTTGTAGTAGATGGAGCAACCTGGAGCCAAAGGTGATTTCTTGCAGCAGTGAGGGCCAGTTGAATGAATATGACTGAATCTGATGTGAAGGTGCAGAATCTGTTGACAAAGTGCTGGAACAATGAAACACAAATTTGTGGATGGTGTTAAAATGCAGGTCTTGTGATGGTTTCCCATGGGGAGAAAAGGTGGTTAGTGTTGGAAACAGGTTGGCAAGGCTGGAAATCAGGTTGCCTGCAGTTTGGAGTAGATGATGCTGTGGAGGAAGTTGTAGCAGTTATAGCATGGACAGGGTTGTCTCCGTACGTAGTATGGACCGATCCATACAGTATGTATTCGTATGATTTAGTATGAAAAATAGGCACTTTTTGGCCACTCTCCTTCATGCCTACAACTTTCTTTTTTTTCGTTCTCGTTTCTTTTTTTTTTCTTCTTATCTCTCTTTCCCGCAAGCCTCTCTCTCTCTCTCTCTCTCAAACTTCTCACACCCTTTGTATCTCTCAAGCCTCTCTCTCTCTTAAGCTTCTCACACCCTCTGTTTCTCTCAAGCCTCTCATCTCTCTCTCGATAATCACACTGCTGTTTAGAGGAGTGATGGGCAACCTCCTCATCCGAGTCATCAAAACCTTGGAAGCGCTGGGAAGACATCTTCGCACAACCTGCAAAAACACAAAGGCTATTGTGTTTTAACTTTTGCTGTAGGAGAGCCTGAACAGAGAGAAAATCAGCAACACCTACAAGAAGAGAGTTGTGGATATCCCACCTTTGTTGAAAGCACCTGTATTGTAAAAAAACTGCATTTATAGGAGCAAATAGGTTGCTGAAATGTGAGTTTTCAGCAACAGTGTGGTCTCCTCTTTAGCTGGAAACTGTGTCCTCACATAGGCCATGATACCATGTGAGAGTGCGCAATGGAAGATTATCACAAACACAGAGAGAAAAGCTGAAGAGAAAGGACAGCATGAAGAGAAGAGAAATCTGCAAAGAATTTGAGAGAAAGACTGATTGGTCCCAATTCAAAAACAAAGGTCTATCCTGATGAGCTGCATGAAAGTGCCGGTCTGTCCTATTCATACAGGGCTTGGAATGGACTTCCCTTTTTGTTTTATATTTGTTGCTTGTTTGGAAGTCTCTGTGGTACTTTGCCTTGGAATATTTTGACCCTTCCTTTTTGTTTATATTTGTTATATGTTTGGAAGTCCTGTTGTACTTTGTCTTAGGATATTTTGTCCCAAGGGACTCGGTATCTTTATTTTCTTTGGGGAAAAAAAGGCATGCTTGTCCTGTTTGCTACTGTACAAACATGGCTCCTCTGGATGTGATAAAGTTCTCCTGCTATGTCATCTCTCTAGCCTCTCCCTCTCTCTCAATCTTCTCTCTCGCAAGCCCACACTTCTGTTATTTGTATTATCGTTCATGTATGAGTATTCACTCGCATCTATGTAGTTGTAAGTTGTAGGTAGCAGTAGCGCATGTTGCATATGCAGCGTCAGGTTTTGGCATGTTACCCTCAAGTAGTGATCTTATATACTCTAATAGCATTGCTATTGAGACATGGAACATCTATTCCATTATCGTTGGCCCAAAGGAATCAAGTTATTTGTTTTCGTACTAATATCGTACCATACCTTATAAAATCTTAAGGTACCATTTAGTATTGCATTTTATTGTACCGTACTGTATTGTACCTTTCGTACCTGACAACTATGAGCATTGAATGCAACAGATGAGGCCATGGATGCTGAAAGCGTGAGAATGCAGTTGAGGGATGCCTGAAGGCAGCTGGCGAGAGTAGGTAGGACACAACAAACATGTTGAAAGCAGCCAATTGCTGATGTAGATGGCTGGCAGCAAGGGCAGCACCTACTACAGATGGTGTGGATGAGGGTAGATGGCATTGAAAATTGTGGATGCAAAGGTGGCAAAGAGATAACAGGAATGAGGAATGGTGTGCATGTAGGGTCCCCTTTATAGAACATGATGGAGCCAGAAGATTGTCTAGAGTCTTGTTTTATTATCTAGAGTGTCATAGAAAATATTGAAATGCCTTTTTGGAGTTGTTTGAAGTGAGCTGGAGAAATGCTAGGAACATATGATAATTTAGAGGCAAGTTTTGGGTGGCCAAAACTTCCTCCTTGAGTTTCTCCCTCATCTTGCGGTGTCAAGTCATGTAGGATGTGCGTTGACAACTCCACCCTCACTCGTGACGTGGTCCCTTGCCATTCCTCCAGCTTACCTTGTACATGCTACATTGATATGGATATGAGCTTCTACCCTCAATATGGGCCATTTTTTAAACTTGTAACCGTTTTGTGAGTTCCGTGTCGTATTGAGTGGGTGCCGTGACATGTTGAGTTGGTGAAGTCGCGATGCAGCACAGCGGGTCTAGTGCTCGTTTGGAGGTTGGACGGGGTCATGAGAGTGTGCCGCATGGGATTCTGAACCCACCATCAAAATCTTAGTTGATGCTCCTCTTTCATGATAGGCTGCTATGCAATGCAAAGTGCGGAGGAGCCTCGTGCTCTCCAGATAACCACCTATAGTGATTCATAGTGTCTTTGAAACAAGGGGTTAGTGCTCTCCAGATAACAATCATTTGCTATTGAAACAAGTGTCTTTGAGTTTGACAAAGAGGAAGAGAGCATTAGCTTTTTTGCTTATGGGTTTGGAGCTCCAAATTTGTATCTCTTCCTTCATGATTCCAAAGCCAGTGTATGTGGGCAACAATCATTGACTATTGAAAGAGGTGTTTTGAAAGCCGAGGGAGGATGGGAGTGTCACCCTTAGTGTTGCTTCCTTCGTGATCTTGAAATGGAGGTTGTAGAAGAAGTATTGGAAGGAGGTTGAAATTCAAAACTTACAAGTGGGCTACCATGAAAACTAGAAATGAGAAAGAGGAGAGTTGAAGGATTTGAAGATGAAGAGGTGGAGGATAATGAGGGCATTGGGTGTAAGTAGGTTTGGGTTGCTCTTTAGCCGCTGCACAAAAGATACAGCCTACAGGAAGGAACTTGTAAAGAAGAAAAAGGAAGGAAAGAGAGGGGTTGGGGTGGTGTGGGAAGAGAGAGAAGAAAGACAAAGTTATATTATCCACAAGAGTTCAAATTAGCCTAAAGGATGTTGAGGAGAGCAGCGGATTGGCTATAACCAGGTTTGGGGCTCGTTATAGCTGTTGTACAAAAGATTCAGCCTACAGGAAGGAACTTGAAAAGAAGAAAAAGGAAGAAAAGAAGGGGGTTGGGGTGGTGTGGGAAGAGAAAAAAGAAAAAAAGAAAAAGCTATATTAAGATTCACAGGAGGCCAAATCAATTTAAGGATGTGGAGAGGAGCCAGTCTTTCCTCATTATTCAACAACATCTTAGTAAGATCCCAACTCTGAATTATGCGTAGGCATATTGGACCCAAAGAGATTGTCATAGATGGGAGTTTCTTTTTAGTATTGTGGCTTGGTTCATTCGGATCCTGAGGTGTAGCCATGGTATAGAACTTTAGGATATATCCATAGCTGAGACTCTTGAGGATTTGGATAGCTTGGTTTATTTGGACCATGAGGTGTAGTTGTGTTATAGGACTTCAGCTGAGACTCTTGAGGGGTATCCACATCTGAGACTCTTGAGGTGTAGCCATGTTATAGAACTTTTGGATGTATCCAAGTCGAGACTTTCTGCAGACTTGGGACTCCGGTACTTTTTTCCATATGGTCCCTTAGATGTCATGGCAGTATAGCCCACTATATTGGTTATTCATACAATCACTGTACATGTAATCTACTTAGAAACTCTCTTGAGAGTTCCTTTTACTTTGGATTTTACCTCAGGGTGTTTTTCTTTAAGGTGTTATCAATAGATCTTGCTTTTCTCAGCGAAGAAAAAGAAAAAGCAACTAACTAGGAGCAACGAATTATTGGATAAATGAAGTTGGGCCATATATGCCAAAGATGGTTGAATATGGATTTGATATGAGATGCTGTGGAGCAAGGAGAGCATCAATATCCTCCTATGATGTTCTTCATGGGTCTATCCAACATAGATAGGCTAAAGTGTCATGATTGGGCAGTTCAATGATGTGTAGATATCATTTCTATCCTCCAAGGGTGCCTCGAGTCAAGATGTGGGCCCGTGGGCTTCAGGCACACTTTGTATCTCTCTGTGGCTCTATCCAAGGTGATTCCTTGTGATCGGTTCACCTCTATTTGAGGTGTGCTCTATAGTATTCAATGTCGCTGCTAATTAATTACCAAACTATTGGCCAATTTATTTGGCTCTAAAACAGGCACAAAAATGATAAATTAAGTAATTTCGTTTATTTGAGTTCCAATACTTAAAAACTCCAACAGAACTGTATGGAAGGGGCCCAGCCCCATTAGTTGACACTGTGCTGGCCACCTCTCCTTCTGCAGTTTGTTACAGGTTGTAGCAGCTCGCTGGCACTTCCAGGTTCTGCCCTGAGTGCTTTAGCAATTTGCGACATGCCATAAAGTGCGGCTGTCTGGAAAGTTGTTACCTGTTGTTCTAGGATTCTATGCTGCTGTTTCAACTAGAAAATGCAAGTTTCTAACCTGCCATATCATCATTTTTGTGCCAGACTGCTGCAATTTCAGTCCCTCAACGCTGTGCAGCCCTCCTAAATAAAAAATACAGGTTTGCTCTGCCAGCTCTAACAGCGATTGCTGGTTGCCTGCTCACAGCTAGGGACCATAAATGTGACATCAACACTTTACCCTGCTGTTCGGGGCTTGTTTGACTCAATGTTCAGGGCAACATAGCTCAACTCTTTGAGTGTCATTGATCCCTCTACCCCACCCTTCACTTGAAGTCTTCACCCTTCTTTCAGCTGTTCAGCAGTCGTCATCTATCATATTGGTTCATGATATTTCCTTTTCTTTGGCATTCGTTTGTTTCCATGGAGTTCATATTGTTTGTGCACTTTGTTAGACTCGTGGGATTCTAAGACGCTTGAGGTGCCACAAGTATTTGGGCTACAAGAGCGTGTGAGTTAATGAATGTGCTCAGCTGTCTCTCATCATCAGGGAAGAGCTCAATCCTTTTCATGAATGGAGTGATGTTTATCATTGAGCTTACCTTACCTATTATGAATCTTTATCCTTTTAGATTTTGAGGGAGTGGTATAGGCAAACAATGCAACAATGAATCATCCCTATACCAGGTTCAGCCTATTTTTGCACGAAATGGCATCCCATCCACTCTATCCAACTCTTAATCATCATTTCTTCTTGAGATGTATTGCAGGTATGTTAATCTTCAATTTATTCTCATATTCCTCTAGCTTCTGCTCCTCTTGCCAAAATCTTTGATCTATCCGATATGAAGTTGAAGGTGCACTTCAATCACATGAACCATCTTGTGAGAATTTGAGGCAGCCAATAAAGGGAGGATGGTTTACTCTTGTTGATAAATGTCTTCATCCAATTAGGCTTTATGGTAGGTGTACATATTTTCGGGACCATCAAAACACCTCCCCTCCCTCCCTGCCTGCCCTTGTGATGCACTTGCACTCGTTACTCACTCAACACGGCTCAGAAAGGTAACACGATATGTGAGAGAAAGGTATACTCTTGTATTATTCAATCAAAGAAACGGTATAACATGGGCACATCTCAGGACACACCCTCATGACACCGCGCATGAGAGGGTTCACCAGTGGGTATAGGGAATCACACAGAGTTGAAACCAAGCATGGCTTAGAGTCACTACTACTCCCTATATAGGTGTTTTTGATAATAATGCCATGATATAGCTACAAAACCAAAACCCACCCCCCCCTCTTGAACATCCTCATAACTATAGGTTTGGGCTTTGTCCATGACCCAAGCAATAGTTTCCCATGTCTATCATTGTCTTTGTAACGCCATGAAAAACCATCCCAAGGGTTCTTGAAAGGCATGGATATCCTTGATGGTTTTTACAGATCAATTCACTTATCTATTGCTTGGTTTGTCAAGTATGTATTGATTGTAAGCCACCATGTAGACCTAGACATAGGCAAGATGTATATTTGAAAAGAGGATCTAGAAGGAGAAAAGCTTGTTAGGTATATCTCAATGGTTACATTTTGCTTCACTCTATTTATATGTATCATGTATTTCAAACTAAACAATCTTCTTCCGCTTATTTCTAAAATCTTCTATGACAATCTTCATTCACCTTTTTTATAGTATTACTTCTTGTCATGTGGGTGCTCCTAGTCAACTTCTTGTCTCTTGGGTGCTCCTGATCAACTTCTTGTCTCTTGGGTGCTCCTGATCAACTTCTTCGTTATCATGAACATGACTTATATATACTGTAGTTGATGCGCAAATGTAGTCCAACGCTTTTGATGCTATCCATGCACAAGGCATTTTCTCCTTAGTCATAGGCAAATATTCTTAATTGGTATAACTTTGCTATTGATCTTATTTCAATTAACATGTTCATACATCTAAGGGTCTTTAGAACATAGTCTAAAGCTTGGAGTCACAACTTTATTGTTGCCTTACTCATCTTGATTTAGTTCGCCAATGGTAAGTTAGCAATTTTGTGGCTATTGTTGAGTTGGTGTATGGATTGCTCCATTGGTTGCATCATGAATTGTAGCATTTCCCACTTGCATGTTCTCCTAGGGCCCATGTTATTGACCAATATGTGGCTAGAGACGGTGCATGACCGAATTACTCTAAGGAAGTAGATGACTCGAAAGTCCAAAGGGCAAAATATTTGCAATTTCTTGTTTACCACTGGCTCCAAAATTAGATGATAGTTAGTTACTTTTTTTTTCAAAGCTTTTAGCTAAATACAGCTATTTGATGTAGGAAACTATCACTATATGTACTACTATGTTGAGTATGAGCTCTTGAGTCCTTTGTTTGTACAATTGCATGAGACCAAGTTCACAAGTAGACTTTTTTTGCCTTTTCTTATTTAAGGGGGGACCTTGCTTTGTAATTCTTTGGAGGGGAAGCTAGGGAGCATTGAAAGTAAGGCAAGTATTAAGAAGGGCAGATACTCTTACGTGAATGCTACTGAATCTTCTTTGTTTTCCTTGGAAAAGAGAAACTTATTCATGTAAAGATCTTAAAAAAAAGTAATAAGAGAAGGTTAAACATAGGAATTCATTAGACGTAGAGAAAGAATTTCGATACAAGGATAAAGTAAAATTCCAATCAACTGAACTAGAATGATGAGATTGTAAGTGAATGAAGGTGTAATGTGAAGAAAAGCATTCTCATGTTCATACGCTTACACTCACTTTGTAGTTTTTTATATCTAGCATTGAATGTGGACAATATTTGCCCAAATCTTGAATAGTACAATTGAAGTAGACGTGTCTTGCTAATCCATGGCATAACATCACAATCAAGATGAATTGATCAATAATGCTGGCAAACAAGTGTTAGTTGTGGCAATTGCTTTTAGTTCTCTTTGTTTGCTAAAAGTGTGGTGTGGAGATGATGTATCATGTATCCCTTACCAGAAGCTCGATCATATGGATGATGAATCTAGGCTAATCAATCTTAGGTTAATGAATTTGGTGATTGTCTTCTCCGTAGACTTTGACCCATCCAAAGATAGTGATGCTTGCAACCATTATTAGAATTGTATTTATATGTGGCATATGGATTGGCTCTCAACTATTGAGTTGCACTATCCTTAAAGGCTTTGATTGAGTAGTTTGCTACTCTTCCCATGTAATTTGGCACTCATGCCCATCTCTTAAGGAAGGTCACGCTGAGTCTTAGTCCACATCTAGAAGCTACCATCCGATTCTAGTGTAGAGCCCCATCCACTCTCTTATGTGGTCATCTGGTCAAGTGGAGCATGGATAGTTGTGCCTCTCCATATCATTCCTAGCCATGGCATCTTTACCATAGGTGGAGTAGTCCAATATGGCAACAATATGATGGGTCATATTTTAGGCATTGACTTAGTTCTCTTTGATACTCGAGAAGGCTTGATTCTCATTGAGGTATGCAATGTGTTACTTGTTTGACAATGGGTTAGTACGGTTTAAATCATTGATGAATCCATTTCTCTCGTTGTCGCTTTAGGTGAAGCAGATACAAATGACCTTGGATCTTTAATCATGGTTCTTATCCACACTGAGTGCAAGGGGCTTTAAGTTTTATTGAGTTTTGTCTTTGTAAAGTATAAGGGAGTTTCAGAAATGGGGGAAACGAAACGAGCAAAAAATAGAGTTTTGGGATTTTGGTTATTTTTGGAAATGGGGTGAGGAGTTTTGGATTTTAGCATTAAATCTATGCACATAAGACCACTTTCTCAAGTTTTAGGCAAAACTCCAAGCCTTCATGCCACATGAACTTGTCTTCATCTTGTCTGCGTCTCTTATATCAAAACAACTTCAACAAGTTGAGGGCTTCAAGCTTTCATGTCACTATGTAGTAGCTACAAGTTTCTAGTGAGAGCTAAGAGTTAGTACTACCTTAGTTATGTAAGTCTTTGCATGATTACTCCCATTCTTTTAGTATAGATGGCTTTAATGAAGATAGGCATGCAATCACATGCAATGAAATTGCAATTTGAAGGCTAGAATATAACGTTGAGAGGTAAAACACATTGCATGTTAGCTAGAAACCAAAATGTGGGTAAGGTTCAAGCAACACAACCACCACCACCACATACCAAACCATCAAAACATCAAAAGAAAAAAACAATTTTTTTTCACAATTCCAAATCCGAAAAAACAAAATGGATCAAGAAATATGTTTTAAAGTCTTGGAAATGTTTCCAAAACATGGGTTCCAAACACAATTCAAGATACTCTTTTGAGTTTCTTTTTCTCACTCTCACTCTCTCTTTCTCCTTCAACCCAAAACATGGATTTGAAACGCCATTCGGGATACTCTTTCACTTTATCCGTTAGCTATGTATTGTTGATTGTTTATTTTCCATTTAGATAGTCATAGCATTAGATGTCAACTATTTTGGGACATGGGAAATTTTCCATAATTTCTAGATGTTACATTTTGGTCTCATAGGCCGATTTGGTCTTTTGCAGCCATTAATATAACTTTATTTCTTTCTTCCTTTCTCCCCCTTCAATCCTCTCTCTCTCTCTCTCTCTCTCTCTCTCTCTCTCTCTCTCTCTCTGCCTCCCCTTCCCCCCTTCACCCCCAAAAAAAGAGAGATAAAAAACGTACAATCATGCCTACCATCAAGAAATGGGATTTCTCAGCAATCTTATGTAATTACCGTACGTTTCCTTTAAAGGAACAAATACTATTGGCAATAGGTCTAGGCATGGTATCCCTTGGGGATAGGTGGGGAGAAGGAAACGTCTTTTTTTGAAGGGGGGGGGGGGGGGGATTTGTTGCATCCTTGGATATACTGGGTGGTAATAACATTGGTCATAGTGGTCCTAAAGGGAGTTGGTGCAAAGAAAGTAAGGGTACTTTAGGGTTAGGGTATGTGAGTTCCATTTAGAAGACTCAAGGTCCCATTATGCACATTATTATGTGATCACTACTCTTTGACTCTTGACTCATAGGTTGACGTGTTTGTACTCTGGAATAGTGTGGGCGGGTGGTAGGAGCTGATAGCTCTTGGGACTCATTGCAACTTGGTGTGTTGCTAGCTCGCAAGCTTAGGGGTGAGTTTGTTTGGCTCTATGATTGGAGGTGAGTTTGACATCCATTACTTAAATATTTGTGGTTATGGCTTGTGTTGTGTCTTGTGTGTAGGTTGGATCCTAGGTCGACGTTTCATTGCTATTAAAGTCCCTTGAGACATGTCCTATTGGAGCACTTGAGGGGAACAATGTTGATTAGCATAAAATGTGACATGATCGTGAATTGTTTTAATGCTTTTCCTTGCGATTGTCAAATTGTTATATGCTTGGACATTTGGATGGGCGCTAGTAGCATTGGTTACAACAATCATAAACTGACTTTTTGCGAATTATGTAGGGGTACTTCAGGGTTAGGTAGCATAGTTCATTTGTAGAACTCAATGTCCTATTGTACACATCATTGGAATGTAGTAATGACCCAGTGTCATGCTAGCATGCGATTCAAGTAGAGGACAAAGCATAAAGTTGTAAAGGTTGTAGCCTTATTGGTATCTAGAACATCTAATCTAAGTACTTAACCTATGAGAGGCTGTTTGCATACAGAGATTAAAACATTCATCCATAGATTCTTGCTCATACATTGAAGCTATGAAATATTTTAGAAATTTCTCATAGCAAGTATGGATGAGACCTGAGGAATTGAGGAGTGCTGCCATTTTTGGGATGCCCTTGTCCAGGAGCATATTGCATTGATGGAACCTCGTGTCATGCTAACATTTCTCTTAGTTCAACAAGATTAAATTGACGTGGCAAAATCTCGTTACCCCTTGCTTGTGAGCACAATTTGTTTTGGATATGTAAGCTATAAATGAAAAACTTATAAATTTTTTGGAGGATAGTTAGGGAGAGAAGACAATTCAATAGAAAGTGGAAAATGTAAGACAATATTGGGTTTTAAAGAGCCATATGGCTATCTCATGAAGAGAGACCAAAGCAATGTTAGCAACTATAACTTTAATCTTGGAATCTTCCATCAAGTTGGCATAGTGTTGCTTCAGTTCTTTGTTCAAGCATTGGACTTCCTCGTGCTTAATGTGACCACAATGCCAACTCTTGATATTCTTACTACCTCTACAATTTCATGAAGTGGTAAACACATTTTCATCCAAAATGTTATTGATCAGGGTTTGTCTCCCTTTCGTGTATGGATTCCTCTCTAACTTGTACTTGTATATTCTACAGAACACTCGCCTAGCTCTAGCCCTTATACGCATGCATTAATTGGCTGAGCCCAATATTTAAAATGGTCTAAGCCTTTGGTGATGTGTCCATTGTTTATGCTATTGGTTATATACCCTTGAACCCCATACTTGTATATTTTATATAACATTGAAGGTCGTGGCTCATAATATAGATCTTGGAGGTCTCTATCCCCAAAGGATAGAATGACTCATGCAATACCTAAGGCTTGTTGAACAAGGACCATTCTCTTATAAAAAGCTAAAGTTTACCTATAGAGGATTTTTTTTTTCATTGATTAAGAATGGTAAATATTTTGTTCCGTTCTCTTTTTGTTTTTTCCTTCTACTTTTAGAGTAAATGAAAATTCTATTAATGACATATCAAAGAAAATCCTAGGAGGTAGAAAGTATAGAAGCAAGGAGAACCATATAAAGAGTAGTTGAGTATATCATAAATACAATAATTATGTGAACAACCGATTTGGTGGGTCATCAGACCATATAAGGAGCATAATATGAGGGAGTTTCGAAAACAGAAAAAACTAGAGTTTCGGCAAAACTTTGGAAATGGGGAAACGACGTTTTAGATTGTACACTAATCTAAATATGGTATTATGTGAATATGTAAATATATCAATGTCTACAACAACATGTATCCAAATTTCATACAAAACTTTGAGTCTTCAGGTGGTGTGATTAAAATCATGATTCATTACACGTGTCACTACTGAGGAGTGAAGAGTCTAGACTCAAAGGTTAAAACTTAAGATATCTTAACACAATTAAGACTCAGTTTTCAAAACTTAAGACACCAAAATAAATTATACCTTACGACTCATGAATCATCTATGATTTGAAAAGGAGTGAAGACTGACATCAGGAAGAGTGGAACAAGGTGCATAGTAAATAAAATCAAGATACAATGATACATGTAACAATGTCATGACTTGTGTGAATAATTTGTCCAAAATCCAAAGTTTAGTGAGCAGTGAGCAATGAGTAGTGGATACTAGTCCCTAGAATCTAGTAAGTATTGACTACTGAGTCATGAGTAACAATATCAATGAACAACTGGCAATTGGTTACTACAGTCTGTAATACTGAATTGACTCGTATCTACTATCATGAGTCATGACTCATCCTGACTCCGAGGGTCCGTGCATTATCTTTTTCTTCAACTTCGAGATATTGAAGTAGTCTTAAGCTTAATCTCCGACTTTGGTTTTGACTCTGCTTGTGATGTAGGACCATGTGTGGTCCTCGCTCTAGTAGCTCTAGCTCTCCTTTGTACACATGTCTCATGCACAGGTAGCGATAGCTCCTCATAGAGCATGAAGTAGATATCTCGCTCCTCGTATGGTATCTCTGGGATGTCATGTACTTTCTTTTTATCAAATTTGACAAGATTCATGTGTAAAGGTGAACAAGGCAAAGAAATGAGAGAAGATTTAACATGTTTAATGTTCATACATATCACAATTTACAATTGAACTACCAAGTAGTCTCAAGTGTCAAGGCTTAGAAGTTAATTATATATAATACTATTCAGTATCAATTTACCTAGTGAGAGCTCAAAGAATAGAGTGGTGCTCTGAACAAGTTAGAGATTGCAATGGCAAAACACCTAACGCTTTAGCTAGGCAATTGTGAGCTTGTTTTTGTTTTTGGTGTGGAAGAGGGTCCATGTGCTCCAGTTTCTCTCAGCAGACTTGAACTCTAATTTTGCGAGAAGAGACGAATGGCAACATGTTTGTATTCAAATTTAAGAGATTGAGGCTAGGTAATTGACAATTGCTAATAGATAAGTGGAAAAATTAAGATTTAAGTGGACAATAGAATATAGAACCTATAACATGTTACCTAGGTTGCATCATATATTAGATTATCAAGATTCAAAACATAAAACTTACTAGTCACATATTGAAGTAGGAGCACAATTCTCGTATTTTTTCTACCAAGAGACATGTTGAAGCTCTCTGTTAAAGCCTAGCTGTGGATCGGTCAAAATGAAGAGAATGATTGCGGAATTCAAGCAAATTATTGTCTACTCTCATTATCGTATCTAGATATTTCCTTGTGAGATGCCTTATGTACTCCATGAAGCCCTCCTTGAACTCCTTGCTAGTGTACTGCTCCTCACTGCGCCAAAGGGGATGGAAGATATATGCGACAACATGGATGGGTTTATGGAACCAATCCCATTGTGTATTCCACACTTCATGAATCTCATCAACCCTTGGGAGCGAAGGATGATGGATCATACATAAAATAAGTTAGAAAGCTGGAAGTTAGAACAATCATCTATGAGTTATAACACTAAATAATTACGCATGTAAAAGTTAAACAGTAACTTACTTGTCTTGGGACAAAAAGCTATTCCGAAGCAAGGCCTCATGAATTTTATCTATATAGTCATATAGAAGGCCCGAAGTACTTCCCTCCATATCAATGATGCGTAATATAGTGTGTAAATAGGAGAGAGACTTTTTACCAATGGCTCTTACTTAACCCACCAACTCATTTAAAATGTTGCGTCTAAAGGCAAATGCCTTTGGAGACTCTCTCTCACTTCACGTGAGCCACTTTGGTTTGTGTCAATTTTGGATGGATCCGTATCAACGTTTTCAATACAATAAATATATAAGTATGTCTAGTGGCAGAGGTCTTCAATAGCTCAAGTGTGCTATTGGCTTGAAATATGCTTGTGACGGATGGCCTCTTCTTTAGAAATCTTACCATGCTTGTTGCCATCTTGAAATGTCATCCACCCAAGATATTTGCCCAACATCTTCAATAAGCAAGTCGAGGCGATGGGATGCTCATGCAGTCCATGCTATGCTAGAAAACTCCTCCTCAAGCATATATCTAGTAGACAGATAATTACTTCTGTTATCTGTCACTACTTGCACCACATTTTGGACTCCTATGTCCATGATGACCTATTGCATGTGCTTCCAAATGAAAGCTCTTGTGATGATAAGACCTAAGGTAGAGACATCGATGGCCTTAATGAACATGGTGCCTTTGCATGAAGACACTATAACATTGTAAACATTCCTTCAACACATATATGGCCATCCATTGCATAATATTATGCATCCATGTTTCGCTCATGTCTCCTTCAAGGGCTCCAAATTGAGTCTTTATGAATGCTTTTTGTTTTGAAGGTCCTATGTGCGTAATGCATTTGTGGATGGGCATTCCCAGCTACACGCTATGTGGCTCACTGCTCTGATTATCTTCTTTCATTGATAGATAGCGGCCACATTGAAAGGGATAGCACCTCGAATAAATAAGCGCACGAGTTTCCTAGTTGCCTCCACGATTGCCAGCCTCTGAAGTCTTGTCTGGACACTTGCAGCATGCAAGGAGCCCCTTTACCCACCACCATTAGAAGATGGCAAGCGTGTTCTTTTTGCACTTGGATCCAATAGGGATATGGATGTACTTCTTTTTGATGGACCACTCACACCTCCATTCGGCTAGCACCACTAGGCCCACTAGTCTCTTCTTACCGCACTTGTGCTTCATTAGCATGATGTGGTGTTGGATGAGAGTATTCGTTCTCTTCTAGTTGAATACCCATATGCTTTCGATGCTAAAGATGGAGACTTACCATTACTTCCGCCGGCACATTTATGCAAGGGCCCATGTCTTTGTTGGGAACGCATGCCAAGTGGTCTTTCACTCGCGTTACAGTCCCTAATTTCTTCAATCCACAATAGTTGCACCTCAATTTCTTCGATCCACTAGAGCCCTCCTATCTATCCCTTGATTGGAGTGACATGCCTCCAAAATGGATCAGGCACCATGATTATGTAATAGGAAATTGGAATTTGGAAAGAGGATAAGTAATAAGAACTTAGAAGAAGATTGAAGGAGGAGGAGGAGGTTGGAACTTGGAAGAAGAATAAAGATGGACGGAACAAGAAGAAGGAAAGAAGAGACTTGGAAGGAGAAGAACTTAAGAAGAAGAAGAAGGAAAATAAAAGAATTAAGGAGGATGAGTAGGAGGAGGAGGGAGGCAGGGAGGAATGGAGGGAGTTTGGAGACCAAGTTGTAGAAGGTAGAGGGCTGGAGCGCGGGAGTTTGGAGGCGAAAAGGTGAAATGAGGCCCGTAACTCGTTTTTCCTCTGCATAATGAGCTACCTGTTTTGCACGGGACTACCCCAAAACGCCGTTTCAAGGTACTATGACATTGAGGAGCTAGGTGAAAGAAGGTGTTTGAATCCCAAGTCTACATGAAAGCATCCCTCCTCCATATCCTCTTGGAGCTGCCCTCTTCCAAACCCTCGAAAAATCTCTCTGATGGAAACATCTTGGAGGTTTATAGCATGGCTACAACTTGGTTGTTTTTTATTTCCATTTCCTTTTCTGTTTCCTTTGATTTTGGGGTAATTATATTGTTGTTGCCAGTGCCATTTATGTTATGTGGGACTACGTGAGGTTCATTTTTAGATGTGAATATGTAGGGCACATAGAAAATAGTAAAAGGCTTGGGATGTACAAGTGGTATTGTTTACTTGGGAATGTCCAACTTTCAAAGCAGTTGTTTCATATCTAGGAGTGTGGATATCTTATGAGTGGGCATTCTTTTGTTGATGTGAAGAGAGGGCTTTGGATCCCTCCAAGACTAGACATTTCACAAAGGAGAGTGGTAGAAAGTTCCAAATATAGAGCTTTAGTAGATGTGGTGGCAAAGACATCTCTCTTCTTTGTTGTCTTTTGGGGGTTGTCAATTGGCTTGCAAAGGTGAGACAAAATAAGGATTCTTAAATATGCCCTAGGGCACATTAGTAGGGGGAGTATCCAAACATGCTAGCCAGAGTCTTCTAAGGTTGAGTTTAGTTAGAGTGAGTAAAAGTATTTCTTACTTTCACACAATCGTACAAAATAATGTTCACATCAATGGTATGGCCGTTTCATACAGGAGCAGTACAGCCGAAACACCATTTTGGCCCTCCCATTTTGTTTGGAAACAAAGGCATCAGATTGGATGATAACTGATGCAGATTCATGAGTGGGTTTTAAAGTACTCACAATAGTCTATCAATGTTACTGAGCATTGTGATGAATTCAATACTCATGGCAGCCTAGGCTTTAGTCTAACAACTTGGAGGCTTAGTTGTGAGCTGTTGTAGTTGATAGTACCCTAGGGATTATGAATTATAGTGATAGTGAGTTCTAACTCTAGTTGGTTCAAAAATGAAATCATGTATGCATGTAATCTTTTCATAGTTAGGAGCTAATAGCTACTTTTATTTGACTCCTAGTGCAACTTGTTCATTTATGGTTGTAAGGAATGCTGATATGATCAGGTTGTATTCTCCACTCTTGCTAGTAGCTGCTAACTATCGAGACTCCAGCATTTTGCGGAAAAGGAAAATGCTTTAGTATGGTATATATACTTAGAGAGCTTAAAATACGATAAATCTCACTTGTTAGGCTGTTTCTGATCCAATTCGAAATGCAGACTCTATGCAACTAGTAAGAGTATGGGGCATCATACCTCTTAACAGGTGACAATAGTGAGAATCATATAGCTTCAATGTTGAGTTGTTTTGCCTTGGGAGTAACCAAATGTACTAGAAGGAGAATCATATCCCTAAGCCAGAATAGAGCAGGTACTGCACACGTCAGGCTTTTGTAGGGCGAAAAGCGGAGGGTCAACAAGCTACACATCTTGGTTAGCAAAAGTTGTGAAGCTTTTGTTTGTTGGATATCAAGGTGTGTTGAGGATGACTGCAATATATTTTCACCTTGTGTAAGTATTGACACAAGCAGGACTTCCCATACTGAGGTGGCTGTAGGCTGATTCAGATTACATGAGCATGATGTGAGAGGCCTTTGTTCATATAAAGAGTTGTTGTGCGCATTTTTGTCTTTGTGGTGATTATCATGAGTTGCTATTATTGTTCTCTGCTTGGGGGAAAACAGTGTTAGTGTTGATGAAAGGACCTTGCTGAGTGCACCTGATAAGTAAATGCTTCAGAAGGTGACGGGAAGCTGGTTGAGTTGTTGCAAGCCTGGTACTAATAAAGTTTTGGAGTAGTTATTTTTAGTGCAAAATTTACATATCTCATAAGGTCTTGAACTAGCTGTTCTAATCTGTTCTATGTTATGTGGCATTTGTGGGCAGAGGTGTCTAATTGGTTTATTCTTTACTTTAAGCAAATAAAATAGTTTCAGGCTGTTGTAGAAGGGAACTGTTGAGAAGCAACTGGATGTTCTTATCTTTTTGTTAGTTTTTCAAGATATGTTTTTATAACCTTCTAATACTCTAAGCTTTCTAGATTTGAGTTTGGCCCAAGCTTCAGCAGTAGGAAATTTATCGGTGTTTGAAAGTGAAACTTGTGAACATGATCTCATAGAGACACATTAAGCAACCTTTCATTGTTTATATGCTGCTTTTGTTTGCACAGAAAGAAGACAATTGTGGCTGCTGTGGAAGTTGGGGATGTGGATGATTCTGAAGGTGCTGAACAGAAGGAGATGGAGAAAACAGGCCATCCTGTTGATGAAACATCAAAAGAACAGTGGCATGAAGGTACATGAAGGGGAACTTGTCCTATTTGTCATTAGATTCCCATCATCAGCTTGGAAGTCAAAACCTCCCCCCCGCCCCGCCCCCCAACCCCCTTTCCCTTCCCGTCCCGGTCTTCAGTAAACGGTAATAAACCAAAGGGCACTAGAACTTTTATTGTTATGCACATTTAGCACTTGAACAAAACAAAATGCAGGGAAGGAATGAATCTAGAATGCTGCTGCATAGTGGCATGATTTAATGGAGCTAGGCTGCTCCTGCACAGTTGCACTTATCACATACATATACTTTCATGGGCATGATATTCCTCTAAGATGCTTTATCTGAACTACGGTCCAAGTGTTACTTCACAAGCCTTACAGCCATTGCCCTTCCATTGATGGCAAGAGTACGTCATAAGCATAACATAGGATTCAATGTAAATAAATATGCAATGATGGTATCCAAACATACAATCAATGGATTTGGTTTTGTACTTTCCACATATGTTCCTTCTAATGGTTAATCCAGTCTGTGTATGATCACTTGCAAATCTGACTCAGCTGCTTGTTACCTTATCTCAGACATGCAACTAGGGCCCTCTCTGAACCAGTTTACCCTGGCATGAGAAACTCCAACCCTGTGCCTTGTGACACATGTCAGCATGCATGCATCCCACCAACATCTCGAATCTCAAAACAGTCGAAGAACAGCACCAGAGCAGCAAATTGAAGCATGAAATCAGATCAGCCACTTCGGCTGCCAGATCAGCCTTCACAATTGCCAGAACATCCTGTAGTCAGTCAAAGACCAGCCATATAGGTTTGTAGCAGCCATAGCTACACGAAAGGAGTATGGAAATGGGAAATGGGACTGAGGAACCCTATAAGAATGCGGAGGCTCAATTTTCAAAAGGAAACATTACAAAAATAGAAAATTTTATGAAAGACACCCTAAACGCAAAACACAAAAGAACAAACACAAACATAGAAGAAAGAGAACGTTGAAATTAATCTATTAATGCTGTAAATAAATGAGAGATGCAGAGAATGCTCAAGTGTAAAGTTGTTCGATAGCTGGTGGCTCTTGTGGGAGCAGGTTGAGGGAGTTGTCGATGTGTGTTGTCCATCGGAGACAAATCTTGGTCCAGTAACCACTAGTCAGAGTAGAGGCTGATGAAGAAGAGTGCTGAAAACACATAAATGACTTGGTGTAGATACAAACGCAAATCAGGATGGTGCTGGAAATGGAAGGGCAACATGTGGTAAACACAGCAATGTAATTGCCTAAAGATGATGGCCATTGATCACCAGCGGCAGTGGGAGGTTGGGTGATAGTTGTAGACTATGTAGCAATAGTAGTTAGGGGTTGGACAACTATTGGAAGAGGGCTGATGGCTGAAACCTACAAGAGAATGATGGGATTGAATGGTGGGCAGCGTGCCCATTTATAAATGCAAAAGGATGCTTCCAAATCAGGTTTTACTTATGGGATAGGGAAGCTCTTTTGGGATTGCACACCCTTTAATGAAACTTTTGGTAATTTACATGTTTTGCGAGCTGATTAGTTTGTAATGCATTTTTTAGTTCAACACCCCCTCTCAAGCCCAAAACAGGAACTACGAAGAGATTGGAAAAAATGCTCAAGCCCATTTTTACCCCAATGCGTTCCACCCTATAGCCAAGGCATTGGACAAAGGGTGCATGTTGGCTACTTAATTGCCTAGCAAGACAATATAAGCGATGCTTATCTTAACAAGGGAGTTGTTGTGATGATGCTAGAGAGGCCAAGGCATTGGACAAGGGGTGCTTGATAGCTGCCCAGTGGCGTACCAAGACTTGGAAAGGCGGATGAAACCTCGATGAACTTTTTTTTGCGAGGAGATGTGGTTTTTGGCCTATCATGTGATTGTGCTTTGTGGGGAGAATGAAAGGGGATTGTTAGATTCAACATGTCACAAGACAAACACACTATTCCAACCGTCGGTGGATGTTAGTGATGAAGGAAAAGGGAGAAGTATGTAGGTGTGGTGGTAAGGTGATGAAAGAACCATCGGTGGAAACACCTAAGGATTCGGTAAAGGATGCTCTATACAATGAGATATATAGAGGAATGCTACTTGATGAAAATGTGCATCATAGTTGAGGGAAACGGAAAGGGGACCGGAAACGAAAATGTCAAATTTTGAGGAGGGAGAAGGGGAAAGGCCACGCCCTCTTTTTTGGTTTTGGGGGTGGGGGGGGGTTGGGGGGGGGGGGAGGGTGGGTTTTTGTGTAGAGTTTAGATGCTTAGAATCTAAAACTTATAATACAAGTTTCATAATCAAAATCAAAGCTTTCTAATTTCCATGTTTTGAAAGAGTTCTAGAAAAGGTGTAAGCTCAAAGGACCCTTTTGATGCATACAAGGATTTTGGCGCACAATTAATATGCTGATTTCAAAGAAAGAAAAATTGTAATAAGTGCAAAACCATACAAAAGAGTGAGTGATAACTAATTCTCATCTCTTAGTTTCTCTTCCTCTGTGTCTCCCTATTCCTCATCCATGTCGTCATCTTCATTTGCTGTAGGCACATTGTCTTCATTATCATCCTCCTTATCAGCGAAGAAAGTTTAAAGTAAAATATTTAACGATTTAAGCTTAATTCATGAAACATTTAAAACATTAAATATTAAATGACTATTTATTGTTATCAGTTTTAACAAAACAAAACATTAAAACATTAAACATTTGACAATGAAACATTAATAATGCTTGAAGAATATGACAAAAAAAAGCATAAAGAGCATGATAAGAATAACGCTTTAATGTTATGTATAAAAGGAAAAGAAGATGACGATTAATAAGGCTATGCTTAACAAGCATAAAGAATATGAGGATTAATAATACTACATTTGAAATGAAAACAATATACTAGGTTTTGCTAAAAACGTATTGATCTTGTTTGAAAATGGGGTGAATTGAAACGCTTTCCCAAGGGGAAACGCCACGTGGCTAAGCCAAGAAATGCAAGATGAGTCAAAAAAGAAACAATTTCCACTTGTAAAGTGATGCGAATCAAAATCACTAGCTTAATGTGAATCATTGTTAGCATGTAATTGCAGTGGTCTCCCCTTGGCATAAAGTAATCTAAGAGTCCTAGTACCATGCAAATAATTAAAAATATGCTTCTGAGCTTGCCAATGTGACGTGTGGGCTGTGCATGTATCTACTTAGGGCTGAAACTGCAAATTGAATATTTGGCCTTGTGTTCCATTAATAAATGAGACATCTAACTGCTGGAGCATATGTATGAATGTCAAAGAGAGTAGTGTCATCATGCAAAGATAGCTTGACTCCAATGTCCATTGGTGTGCTATTTGGCTTGCAGTCCTAAAAGCCAAATCACTCAAGGAGTTTAACAATATATTTGGATTACGACAATCAATGCCTCTAGCATCACGAAGGAACTTAATGTCCAAATAGTAATGCAAAGGCTCCAAATTTGACATTTGAAAGGTTTGCCGCAAATTTTTCTTGAATATTAATATCTGATCAGCATGTGTCCGTGTGAGTAGAAGATTATCTACATAAAGATAAATGATCAGCAAGGATTCCCTCCGTTTGCATATGTAAAGAGTAGACTCTGATGGGCTGCTAAGGAACCCTTGACTAAGTAAAAAGGCATCAATTTTTGCATACCAAACTCGTGGAGCTTGCTTCAAACCATACGGAGCCTTTTTCAGCTTGCACACTAAGTGTTCGGATCCTTCAACTGTGAAACCAATGGGCTGCTATACATACACTCCTTCCTCAAGTTCCCCATGTAGAAATGCAGTTTTAATATCAAGATTGGATAGAGCGAGAGGTTAAGCTAGACGAGGCGAGCGTATGAGCTCGGAGCTGAGCGAGAGCTCAACTAACGTGGTTCTGATACGAAATGTAAAAATTGAGATACTAGCTCTTAGCTCGAAATACAGTGGACAATGGAGAGAGTGACAGTGAAGGTAGAACTCGATAGTGAGAGTGAAGGCATAACTCGATACATGATGCAATTTTCAAGTGTGTAAGTGAAAGTACAGAGTATAATCCTTAGAACTTAGGGTTGAGTAAGTGCCTTAAGGTGCATTAACGCCCGAAGGATGTAAAGTATGGTAAGTGATTTGACATTGTAATATACACACACAAATAGAGAATAATATGCCAAAGAAATACGGCCCTTTTGGTAACAAATTTCTGAGAAAAATAGGTTTCGCACACATTGCCAGAGGTCGGTTGATGTGGACGAGAAGTGTCATATCAAGGCCCAAGGTCTTCCATCTAGAAAACCACAACAGCCTCCTGTGATTGCCTCCACTGCGGTTGGCGAGTCCATTGGAGCTACGCCTCCCGTTATTGCTCCAATTTTCCCAATGTTTATTGGGCATGTGGCATGTGGACAACCTCTACAACCTATATCTTTCGCTACCCTTGAAGGATTAGGTGATTGGTCTGCTAGTGACTCACCTATTGCACCTTGTGCATTCACTTCTAGGGCATCCACTAAACCTTCTAGGGCCACTTCACCACCTCGTGAGGTGTTTCATTGGCAAAGCCGTGCTAGTAGGGGGACGCAATGGTGGCCACACACTTAGCCTTTTCCTTTTTAGACTTCCATTGCATACTTGCATTCTCATTGCATTGCACTTAGCTTTGCTTTCTTTCATTTTTTTGTTTTGTTTTTTGGAGCATCTCACTACTCATGTTTGTGTTTGTAAATTTTGATATCTTTGAGAGGGTTTCGTATTTCAATGTAGGGCTAATATGTAAGTTTGCACCATCCCTTCTTAAGTTGGAGATAGGAGATGCATGCAGTTTGTTTCATGGTTTCATATACTTGCAGTTTTGCTCTCTTACTAGCATGGAGGCTTTTTCTCTCACAGAAAATCGTGCAGCATCTCTCTTGATGCTATCAAGGGGGTGTCTTCTATTTATGCTCTTCTAGTAGAGATGCTCCATCATCTTCATCCACATGGTTCTTGGCACTACGCGAAAACTGATATCCTCAGGCTCCTCTTCCTTCTTCGCCATTGCCATTTAGGCTGAGAGGGGGTTCCTAGCCTTCTTGATATTCTATAGGTTTTGACACTTGTCTTCGACATTGGCCTTCTTTCCCTATTATACCTTTTTCTGTGTTGCATGATTTCATCATGTGTACTAGGATGCTTGGGCAAGTGAACAAATTTTCCACGAGGGACACTGTCCAAGTCACACTTGCTACATGAGCATTCTCGAGAAGGTAGTATACTATGCATACTTGAGCGGATCCAAGTTGTTTCCAGTAGTAGAGTACACCAATATCCTTCTTCACATGATACTTCATCACCTTTCCCTCGTCATTGACATCCTCAAGTAGATGGGTATGCTTGTACTATTTTGTGATGTGTTGGGTGTCCCATCCCTACTCTTGTCTTTTGTGTCATTGTTACTCAAATCGACAACTATTATAAAATTAACTTTTACATTAAAAACAAAAACCAAGAGTTCAATCTAGTTCCATCCCTCGTTGTAGCGTTGGTAGGCCATTGGGCAGTCGATGAGCATCCTTTCTCCGATGCTCTGACCTCTCTAGGGTGATTGCTTGGGCTCTCTTGCTAAGATAACCATCGCCTTTGTAGTCTCGATAGGCTGTTGGGCAGCCATTGTGCATCCTTTGTTTGATTCCTTGGCTACTTTTTTTGGGGGGGGGGGGGGGGGGGATAAAACATTGTTGACTCCTCCTTTCCGTTCAGTTTTGGACCTGAGAGAGGATGTTGAGCTAAGACACGCTTAACAGTTGATGCATTTTGAAACAGCCCCAAAAGACGCTAAACTAATGAAGAACACAAATTTGCTGCATGGTTTGAGAGAGTTTCAGTGGTCTTCCAAAACCCTGAATTTTAGGGCATGTTTCAACATCTAGAAATAGATAGGTTGCGCACCATTCAGCCTGATCCTTTTTGTGCAGGTTTCTCGCTCTACCGTGCAGATTTCAACGATCAGTCCCTTACCATTTGCTATCTAGCCATCACCAAGGGCAGCCCATCACTATCCACCCCTAGGCGGATTGTTTTCAGCCATTGCCTTGCTGTTTGGAGGTCTCCATTTGCTACGTCATCATAGCATCTGATTAGCTTGTGTTTGAGTATCTGGTGTGAGGTGACAAGCTCTTGGCATCTCTCCCACTAGATGACTGTTACGATACCTGCGTTTTTGCTATCCAGCAGCTTGCCTACATTAGCACACATCTCTCTTGTTGTCGCCTGATAGTTCCCGGCCTCAAGTGTTTACCAGGTTTCAGCCTTCAATTGCTGTGTTTTGGTGGCCAGCCTTCTGTCCTTCATTATTCGACACTCTCTTTGCTGAGTGGTGATCACAATAGTTGAGATCCATCTCTGGTGGATGTCACTCTTTGACACTCCATTGCTTGGCCTTGGGCATTTTGCACACTCTTGCATTTATTTATAGCACACATTCACTGTAGAGTTTCTTCTCTCTGTGCTCGTCTTTGTGTTTGAGTTTTGAGTTTTGCGTTTTGCGTTTCGTGTTTAGGGTATGAGTTTTGGTTGTCACTATTTTTGTCTTCGTTTTTCAATCTTGGTCGTACATGGTGTGTTTCCTCTGTGCAAACCCTAGCATGTCTTCACAAATGGCTCCTATACTAGTCAAGAATGTGAAAGTACAACTACCAACTTAGTAGTCTACCTTTCATAAAAAAATAAACTATAAGTGTGGAAAATAATGGTTAAATGACGAAACACCTCCACTGAAGGGAAATAAAAATGGATACCAAGAGAAGAAGGATGCCCATGAATCAATCTCGAGAGAGAAGATACTAATTTTGCTTCCATGTGGATGGAGGAAATACTTACCACGGCAATAACTGAAAAAGAAATCCTCAGCCCACGTAGAACTTGCAATGTTAGTGCCAACCGGAATACAAAACCCAACATGAGAAAATCAAGTAAGGAACTTATATACCAATTGCTTCATATTGAGATACTTTACATATTGTGAGAGTAAGACACAATGTTGGTGAATGAGAAAAAGGAGGTGCGCAATGGAAGACTTGAAAAAGTATGGCTAAGCCTAAAGGAAACTAACCTAGGTTCTTAAGGATGACCTAGGACTTGTAATAGATTACCCTAGGGGAAGGTGAAGACCAAAGTAGTCAAAGATGCTACAAGGCATTAAGTGAGGAGGAGATTCAAAACTATCTGCAGCGGTGGCCAGCCACTGATGACCATATATACCAAGGACATAATAAACTACGCTATCTTGTTGGGGAAGATACCCTCTCAACCTCGTTGGAATGACACTATCAATGTTGGAAGCGTATGAGATTGTTTGAAGAATGGGGATTGGATTCAACTTTGGTTTGGGTTGAAGACTCTTAGCTGGAATGAGGTGATTGTAGATATGGTATGAAGACGCTTGGCTTTTGAGTGACAATTGTCATCTATATGGCCTCTTTTTTGCGAAAAAAGCACAAAACCTAATCTTTTTAGGCAAGAAGTTCGAGGAGGGTCTTTGTGAGGGTGAGAGTGTACTACTCCCTTTCTCCTTCAAAGAAGGAGATTACCCATCGGCATTGGAATGTGGTCCATGTTTACGGTCAAATGGGGAAAAGGCTGAATTGGGTCTAAATGTGTAGGGGATTCCTTTCAACTCCTTGTGTCGCTCATAGGAGGAGGTGGCGCATCAACATAAGATGGAGATTTATGTGTTTGGGCGATTGAGGAGAGTGATGTGTAGGAGGGGGATCCCCCATGTAAAAGGACTAGAGGATATAGAGTAATGTACTTCTGAAGGTGTGTGAAGCATAGTTTTAAAGTGTGGCATTCGTGTTTACGATGTACTGGGGTGTAGAGTGATATAGTTTTGAGTGTTGTGTGGTGGTTGAAAACCTTGATGTGCATCAAAGACAATATGTGCGAAGACTAGATAACCTATTATAGGTCTAAAGAAAGGATCTAGATTGAAAGAATATGAATCTTAAATGTGAAGTGAATATGGGAGAGAAGAGAAAAAACTGTAAAGGTGAATAGGAAGCACCAAACTCATACTCAAATAAAATAGAGGATGAACTACATTGTGGAACATCTTTGAAGTGTTTTCTTCAAAACCATACGGGTACCAATTTAGGTCTCGATTGCGACTTAGTTGATTCTTGTATAACGGAAGGAGCTATATAGAAACAAGTAGACTTTCACAAAAATTTGATTGTATGAGCCTACGACTTGGCTCGATTGTGAAGAGTTTGAACTTTTGGGTGTGTCTTGAGTGGATAGTGTTTTGTCAACCGAGAGGTGATTAGTCTTGTTAGCAAAGTGGTCCAACTCTGATGCACCTTGTGAAGGAGTATGAGACGAAGAAGAGTTGGATCTTGGTGAGACCATAATACCTCATCAATTCCTCCATTGAAGGAGTAGCTAGAGAAAGCATCAAGCATCCAAAGATCCAAAGATGGAGTTGATTGAGCCATTACAAATTAGTTACATGTGCGTGTATCAGGCACGAAACCAAGCTCTCCATGATATACATAGGATACTCGTTAGAGCTGTGGCCCCAAAACACGTGAAGATATGTTAGGGTTTAAAAGTTAAAAGAGAGAATGCATTAACATGGCTGAAGCATAATAACTCAAATTGTAATAGAATAAACACAAACCCTAAACCTTAAATTCTAAACGCAAAACACAAAACGCAAAAACACAAACACAAATAGAGAAAAAAGAGAAGTTCAAAGTGAATGAATCAATGCTATAAATGAACGAGAGAATGCATAGAATGCTCAATGATAGAGTTGCCCAACAATTGGTAGCTCTCCTGGGAGCAGGTTGAGGAAGTTGTCAATGTGCGGAGTGCAGCAGCTACCAATTGGAGTAGAGGTGGATGAAGGAAGATTAAAAACACAATTTTTTTTTGCTATAGATGCAAATGCAAACGAGGATGATACTGAAAATAGTAAGGCAGCAGGTTGGAAACCAAAATGCAAGTCTTTGGGGTTGAAACTGGTAAATGCAGCAATGTAAGTGGTTGAAGATGATGGCATCTGATAATTGGTAGTAGTGGGAGGTTGGACGATAGCTGTAGACCAATTAGTAGTTGTTAGTGGGGGATTGGATAGGTAGTGGAAGAGGGTTGATGGCCAAAACCTGCAAGACAAGAATGGGATTGAAAAGTGGGCAGCCTGTCTATTTATAGAAGGATCCTATCAAACTAGGATTTTGCGGATGAGACATAGAAACTCTTATTGGACCACACGTTTTTTAATGAGGCTCTTAGCAATTGACATATTTTGGGACTTTTCTAAAGAGCTAATCAAATTGTAATGCAATTTTCGCTCAACACATGGTTCCATTATAGCAGTTTCAAATCGAACCTCGAAAATCGTCCCAAAGCCTTTGGTCCTCTTGAAAATCAAGTAAATGTTGGGTTGTGTGGTCCTTCATGTGTAAATGTGATAGGCTGAAGCCTTGCTATCAGAAACATATTTGAAGACTCCTCGGCAATGAGCTTAGCTAGTGAGGCGTTGGTTTGGCAATTTGTGTTTATGATATTCTTGTCTCCTTTAGATCCGGGATGCATAATGATGTCCGAAGCCACCTTTGCTCTAGCTAGGCTTTCATCTTCTCCTCACCAAATAAAGGTCTTGATAAGAAACTTCAATTGGCTAATGTGAGAGCTCGAGAATGCCCAACAAGAAGGGATATACCATATGGTTGCAAGAAAAACGTAATTAGGGATCACTACTTTCCTTGGTGGCAAAAGCCTCTTTGAGCTCCAATACAAGAGTTTCGATTGGATGCTCAAAACAAGAGGGGTCGATTGTTGCTCTAAGGTAATGCCAATTGTTAAATCGCATCCCAAGTTATGTGACTGTAGTCGTGCAAGGAACCCAAGTGGAATCCTTGTGCAACCACCATTCTAGGTGTCTAGTGTCTCATACCCAAAATCCATAAGACTTGTGCCAATTAATGCTAGTATCTATTGCTTTGCAAAAATTCTCCATGGTTGTTGGACAGGCCATGAAGTTAATGTTATCTCGATGTAAATAAACTGCTATGGCATTAGTAGATTCCACATCAAGAATGTCCGTGAATTGAAGGATGGGTAATGAGATGCTTGGGGATCTCTCTTAAGAAAGAGCTCATAGCCTTTGCTACAAAGAAGAATAAGAGGGCTAATAGGTAGCTTTGTACTAATCTCTAGATGACAAACCTCTCTCCTCTCGCTCCACTGATTGTAACTCTAGTATGTGCAACATGCTAAGGAATAGAGAGCTGCTAACCTACTAACACTTTTTTCTAGGAATCCTTGCCTTAGCATCGTGCCCTCCAAGGACTCCGAGTCCACAGGGTCATACCTTCTGGAAGTTGAGGAGCAAAATAAGGTCCTCATTCTTGGAGTAAACAAGAGTCGTGGAATCCCAAAAGGTAAGGATGTTGTCCGAGATGTTACATTCTCTAACAATGTTGGTTTGGGTAGGGTGGATTGTCTTTGATATTAGTGGGGCTAGTCTAAGAGTGATCACCTTCACAAGGATCTTGTAGTGATTTCTAAGCAAAGCAATTAGTCTCCATTGTGTCATCTCCAATCAATCTCCACTTTCCATGGGAATGAGGTGAAGTAGTCACTCAAAAAGTCTCTATAGCATTACCTCTGATGCCATAATCTCTTGGAAGGCTGCAATGAGGCCTATGCCGGTGAGATATTAGTAGCTCATGAAGGACTTATTGTGTTCGTCTTCTTTTGGACACTATTTGGCAGGACCACGGGCTCACTTCAGTTCTCTAGGAGAGACAGGGCGATAGGAGCCAAGACTTTCTTCAGGTTTGATCGATTTTATGTGGATGACTGGGCCTGCGACAAAGGCGGCCTTATAGGCATCATACCTGGCACGACCCTCTCAGACCATTCACTGATTCGGATACTTCTTCTTTAGAGAGTAGGGGGACCCCATTCCAATGTCAGAATTCCAGAGCACTTGTTTTATGAGGATGATCTTAGAAATAGGCACACAGTGTTGGAGATCCAGAGCCTTTTCAGCTGGACGAGCAGCTAGTGACTTGGATGAGAGCCTACAGGAGATTGGTTCCCTCTTCAGGGAGGAGACCACAAGGAGGAGATAGAACCTTCTAGAGAAGGAAAGAACTGCTAGGGCATCATTGGTTGCCTTACAGAGGGAGGAGGAGAGACGGCCGGGATGGAGATGGATAGTTGAGAGGATGCATACCGCCAGGGTAGAGATTGATTCTATGAAGGAAGCCCGATCAGAGTACATATCTCATGCAAGAGACACTTTTTGGACTTAGTCTAGGGACAGGGTTAATAGGGATTTTTTCCGCACCATAGGGCCTAAACACTCTAGACAAGGTGTTTGGAGACTCAGGAGAGTTGATGGATCCATTGCACATGTTCCTCTAGAGGTGAGACATGTGGCCACACAATACTATACATCCCTACTAGGATCCACCACAAGAACCCCTGGATATGAGAGAGATAGAGAAGCAGTTTGATAGAGCACGCAGAGGGTGGTTATAGACAGGATGAACAGAAATCTGATGGCCCATTTTACAGAGGAGGAGTTGGAGGAGGCACTTCGGACACTACCCTCAGGCAAGTGTCGAGGGGAAGATGGACTAGATAAATATTCTTTGTGAGCTATTGGGATCTTATAAAAAAAGGCCTTTTAGCCTTTTAGGAGATTATGGATCAGGGACTATGCCAGAGAGACTCTCTGAGGGGTTGATTCATCTTATCCCGAAAGGAAGTGGAGATAGATTGGAGATCACACAGTGGAGACCGATTACCTTGCTTGGAACTGCCTATAAGATCCTTGCAAAGGCGATTAGTCTCAGGCTGGCACCATTGATGTCAGATATTATACACCCCACTCAGACAGGATTTGTTTGAGAGCGCAGCATCTTGGACAACATTTTCACCTTCTGGGAGACCACAACTTTGGCTAGATCCAGGAGGCAAGACCTTATTGTCCTCCTTCTCGACTTTAGAAGGCATACGATCCCGTGGATTGGGAGTTCTTGGAGGGCACAATGCTGAGGATGGGCTTTCCAGAGCAGTGGGTCAAGGGTGTAGTGGCTCTTTATTCTTCAGCACATAGCCAGGTCATGACTAGAGGGGCAAGAGGAGATAGATTCAGCATCCATAGATCTGTTAGACATGGATGTCCACTTGCACCGTTCTTGTTTCTATTTGTAGCAAAGGCCATGAGTTCCTTCTTGAGAGACATATCTACAGGTATTAGAGGCATCGGGCTACCCATCCTTGAATTTGAGGAGCTTCTTGATGTGGAGTTTGCTGATGATACAGCAGTTTGCTTGGATGGGAATGAGGGCAACTTTAGAGCCTTTGTAACAGCGATGGAGACATTATGCAGAGCATTAGGAGCACTAATTAATTGGCGCAAATCCTTTGGATTTTGGATATGCGACACTAGACAGCCAGAGTGGCGACCACATGAGGATTTCACATGGGTTCCCTGCGGGTTCGCTGTGAGATATCCCGGATGCCATGTGGGGATTGACATTACCTCAGAGCAGCAGTTGGCACCCCTCCTTTTGAGCATCAAATAGAAGATTTTGTATTGGAGCTTGGCGAGACTCTCGGTGGCAGGAAGAGTAGTGGTTGCGAACCAAGGTCTTCTTGCGATCATGTGGTACATCACTTCTTGTTCGGCATTGTCTAGGTTGTGTATTGGCTAGGTGAAACGCGTCATCAGGAACTTCATTTGGTCAGGAGGAGATGGGAGTCGAGCCAGAGCAAAGGTGCTTGGGATGTCATCATACAGCCTAGATCCGCAGGAGGATTGGGGATGATAGACTCAAATAGTTAGAGCAAAGCCTTATTGGTCAAGCTCAATGTTAGGGGTTTGCTTCCAAGCGAGGAGCCCTGGAAGAAACTTCTTATGGGGAGGCTAGAGGACTTGACACCTATACATGGAGGACCATGGCAGCCCAACATTCACTGGACACTTCAGGAGATCAGCACTAGAGATTTAGGGAGGAGCTTCGAGGTTAGATTTGCAGCTGCCATTATTAGAGCTTGGAGATCTATATCTCTAGGGCTCCACCAGCTCCCCCCGACTACTATTGAAGAGAAGAGGAGACAGCCTCTTCTCTTTAATCATTATTTGAGATTAGAGTTGGGCACACCATTGGGCAGCGGACATTTATCAAGGGGGAGATTCTCTTTACAGGTCGCTACATTAGTGGGGTAGTGGTTTGCATTTCAGGAGTTACCACACGAGACCCAAGGGCAGAGATTACATGGTCTTAGGGAAGCGAGGGCTATGATTGAGGCCGTGAGGGAAGGGGTTGCACCAGATTGGAAAACTGAAATAGCTTCCTCTCAGACGTGGATTGGTCTTTTCTGTAGTGGTGATATCCTTCTAGGAGTCATTGCATCTAGTAGAGTCATGACATTCACTTTCACATTTGAGGAGGATGGCCACCTCCAGCAGGAGGACCTTGACCTTACAGCACTAAGTGGCTGTTCCAGGCAGAGAATCAGAGTAAAGGCACAATTTCAAAGAAAATGACACATAGACCCATACCCAACCACTTGTCTTATAGATGGATGGAGATATTGGGCATACCATAGGAGGCCTCTATAGAGACTTCAGTGGGATCCAGGAGAGTGGGTGTGGAGGGATCCCTTCCTTGATAGGCGATCTGTGATCCCCTTCTTTGGCTACACTACTAGATTGGGACGGAGGATACAGATGAGCAAGATTAAAGCACAGCCATCCCTCATTGTCATCGAGAGGGAGTCTCAGACGAGTTCCTACACAACTTTTGGAGACGGCTACATGACAGATTCAGGCCCAAGAAGATATCTCTCTTTCTATGGCTTCTAGCCCATAGGAGTTTAGTAGTTGGCACTTGGCTTGGATATGGCAGGGACCCAGTGGCTTGCGCGCGATGTGGTGAGCCAAAGGAGACATAGAGGCATTGCCTCTAAGATTGTCCTAGAGCCCAAGAGATTTGGAGGAGATCACCCGTCTGCCATTTCCCCCGGCCTAGCCATTTTCCCCCAACCTATCCGTCCCACGTGACCAACAAACAAAACCAACCCCCCCCCCCCCCCCCCCCCCCCCCCCCCCCCCCCTCCTCTTATACACACAGAGGTAGCACCGTGATGTGATTGGTTGTTCTCGCAGAAGGGACATGCAATTGAAACCTCTAGTGAGACGCGGACGCACTTAGCGGGTGCCCCCCAATCAAAACACCTTGTGCATCCTCTCTGAGGAGTAGCTCTTAGCCGTCCGAGCTAAGGAGCTGGAGCTAAAGGAAACATTGATTTATGGTTAGGTAGTAGGACATTCTCCAACCACGACCCACCTTCGGGACTAGCTTCACTCCACGCTGCGCATCGGCACAACACAAATCATGGAGGCGGTCCTAATGGGGCAAGGGATTTTCATGGTCGAGCACAGTTCGACAGACGCAGCTCCTTGTCACTTGCTAGTTCACTATATGCGTCCACGAAGGGGGTCATATACATGGTTCCTTGGTACAGTGGCTTTACTGTGGAGGCATTTGCACTCCATATAACATGTTTCTTCAGCACCTGGTCACCCTTCTTTTCCTTGGCTTGGCGATAGAGTATCGCCAGCTCGTGGAAGACTTTGGACGTGTCTTTGGCACTGTCCTTCAGCGTCTTTCGCGGATGCAGTACAGTAGCAGGAGTGCCAAAGGTACGGGTGGTAGTGAAAGGTCAAGATTATCCCACTGGTCCTAGAGATTCAGGCGGGCGGGCACTCCTTTAGGCAGTAGGTCATTGTGACTGGGCAACCAGGGTAGTGCTTGCGTTGCCATGACTTTGGGCATCAGGCAGTAGTTTGTACGCGCTTTGGTGCAAAGGCAGCTACGTTGACATGCCCGCAGATGGACGCTGACGGCTTTACATAGGTCTAGAGGCGAGAGAGAGGAAGACGGCAGGGGGCACAGCCAACCCCTTAGACCCAACCTCGGCAGCAGGGAGCAGGTGGGCGTGCGACGCCCCCTCGGTAGAGTACTTCGCAGACCCCCACATCCACCACCCGCGCCACAAACTACCTCGCCTGAGGTCCCCCAGCGGGGGCCCCCGGCGCCGCCCCCCGGCCCCCGGCGCCCCCCCCCCCCCCCCCCCACCCCAAAAAAAAACTCCCGGCCCAAATCCCACTATACAACGCTCTCCATCCCACCATCACTCGATTCTCCTCCCCCCACCACCTTCCCTATCGAGCACTCTCCCTGACCCGCACCCAGTTCAGGTGATCCCTGTAACCGGCTTGTTCACTGGAAACGGCGGTAGTGTACAACCAAAATATATAAATGGGCTGTCTTTCACCTATTTTGGGTGAAATTTGGCAGCATAACAGTACAATTACTGACCCAAAAACAAGTTGACCAAGAGGAGAAACTCTGCCCAAGTCTTAAACTTGTGGTTGTAGTGCAGAATTGACCATTTCAGGCCGTTGTAATTACCACCCTCACCTGTTCCTGCTTGGGAGCAGCAAACAACTGCTCCTGTTCTTGGAGAAAGGAGGCTCTTGCCTCATGCAAAAACAACATATTCCCACACAACTGTACATGAATCAGAAGAAAGGCCCTTGACTGGGGCATAACCGTAACTGTCAGGGAGAGAGAGAGGGAGAGTAGGGAGCAAGCTCAACCCTCTGTGCATCATAGACAAGGTAGGCAAGCTCTCAATAACTCTCCATCAACAACTGTCTATCCTTTTCAAATGAGGCCCCCCAAAAGCCCAAGAAACTGCACGCCAGCCCCTCTTTAAACAGGAAAGTGCACAAATTTGTGCCAAATGGCAGCAATGGAAGGTGTTTCCCGTTCTAGCCTTCCGGTCTAAAATTCTCCATGATTGGTGCAAAATTTGATCTCACCACAAACCAGAGGATTAATCCTCGTGCAAAAACGAAGATAATGATGTGAACAGATTCTGGGGTCCAAAAATAGTAACTCCCTAAATTTTAGGAGTTGCATTGCTTCCATTGCATCCCCACTAGTCTTCTGACCATCTTTGCAGACTATGGCTACATCCAAATTTGTAATGTAGCTCAACTGAAAGTGAATTTCCACTAATGACCCCACATGGACTAATCTCTTGGAGATTTGTCCATCTTCACTTTGAACTAGTGTCTTGCAGGCTAGTTCTTCAGCACACTTGTCCATATATACTTTCACAAGTCTCTTACAGGCTTGTCAATCTATAGTGCCATCAGTCTCTTCTAGACTTGTACTGGACCTTAACTGTCCAGTCTTGACTCACTAGACATTCCTGTCCATTTCACATACTGGCCATGCAACTAAGGCGTTTAGATTTCAAGAGGGATCCTTCCAAAAAGAAAAACCAAATAAAGTAGTAATAAAGAAATCAACAAAAGTGATAATCCCTTTTCCCTTCCTCCCATAGGTGGTGATAAGCCACACACGCCTACATCCTCCCACCAGCAGTCTTCATCCTACAATACACCTGCAATATAGCTACTAGCTCATCCATCCTTGCCGCCCATCACACTTTCCCGAGACAGACATAGCTGCTGCAACAGGAGTTCTTCTGCAGTGGCCCATGGTCCTACTTAAGAGTTGTGGAGCGTGGAGAGTTTCCACTGTTGCTAGAGGTGGGGATCTTCGTGGTTTGTAAGCCAAGGAGGGGCAAGATCCATCTACTAGCACCACCGGATGGATCAAACTATGCCTTTTTTTCTTTAGTCCTCTCATTGAGGGGAGTAGATGACTACACAGGTAGAGGAGGAGTTGAAGAGCCAGGTGGCGGACCACATCTCCTAGTGGATGGGAGAAGAAGGACTTGCATTGTTTGCATAGCAGTGGCTTGGTTGCATGATGGACATTAGTTGGTGGGTTGGCGTCGAGGTCCCACACTTGAGCATAATCTTTCGAGCCCCTCCACAGTGGAGAGCTTTGAAGGATGTGATTGAGTGGCCCATGGCATAGGCGGCCCGATTCTAACCGTGTATAGAGTGATGACTCTCAACATGGTTGATAGATGCATTGATAGTACCACTTGGAGTATCTATCACCCCTATGGTCCTAGGGCCACCATGGGGGACTGGAGCTCGCCGTCCAGACTGGCGGCAACGCATACTTGGATGCCTCATAGTTTCTTCTCCTCATCAGCAGTCTCCACACCATACAATGGGGCATGTGGTTCCAAGAAGTTGATTGTTTGGCAGGAGCTGCAGCTTGCCCTTGCCGGGGACGAATCGACATCCTACTTGTACAAGAGCACAAGCTCACCCTCGCCCAGGCCCAACGGATAGCGAAGGTACTTTCGGGCAGTGTACACTTACTGGGAGCACGCTATAGGTGCCCATGGCAGGAGTGGAGACGTATGCACCTCTATTGACCCGAACCTCATTGTTTGTGTACGAGACCACTCGACGATAGTGGCAGGGAGGGTTCTTTGGATCAGATTGGATATTGGGGACTCGTGCCTTGGAGTGGAGTCCTCAATGTCTATGCCCCTATGGAGGTTAGGGCACGTAGCAGGTTTTGGGTGGAGATCACGGATGGACTCCTATAGGTGGACTCCTGGATTGTTGGAGGAGACTTCAACAACGTGGAGGCTTTGGAGGACCAGCAGGGCAGAGGCACAAACTACCGGGGCATGGCTGTGGAGAAGCAGGAGGCATGGGAGCCCTTTCTTTTGGCAATAGGAGCACGTGACGCTTAGAGAGACCTTGCTTTCCACACGAGGGAGAGGTCGTTGGATTTCTCCTGGGGATATAGGCAGCTAGGAGGAGTCTTGCTAGAGCGGTCGGATAGGTTCTATGTGGGAGAGTGGGGAGGCTCTCGTGGAGGCCAGATTGAGCAGTTGGTAGGCACCACGTTGTCCGATCATTGCCTGGTCCTCTTGACACTTGATCCCCCAATATCCGCCCTAGACACACGCTCCTGTCGGATCCCTGACTTGATCTATACGAGGGAGGAGGCGATGAGACAAATAGAGCAGATTTGGACCAGAGAGGGGCGAGAGGGACTGGATAGCAGAGGAGGTTGCAGAGGTCCTAGCCGAGTTGAGTAGAATCTGCCAGGAGGCAGCGATATAGGCTAGGCAGTATAGTTGGGAGGAGGAGGGAGCACTCAGCGGGACCTTACAGCCACGCAGAGATTGTTACAGGAGGTACCAGGGATCCCACCCTCCACACGCAGGAGGTGTGCGCGCGAGCAGCCATTGTTGACCTAGAGGACAGGCGTTCCAAGTTCTCTTTTGGAACCTCAGTGGCCTTCTGGGCGCAGAAGGTGGACACGATGTGCGACAAGTTCTTCGAGGTGCACTGGCCTTGCAGTGTAGGACAGCAGATACGCAGCCTTCGGGATCAGTATGAGAGGACTCTTTCTAGCCCAGATGAGGTGATGGAGATTGCCACCGACTACTATACGCGGCTCTTCCAGCAGGAGAGAGCCTCAGCTAGAGGACAAAGATGTAGACAACAGACCTGGGATCACATCACATCCCTTGTCACAGAGGAGATGGGACGCTCCCTCCTAGCTCAATTCACAGAGAAGGAATTAGAGAAGGCTTTCTATACATATGATAGGCAGAAATGCTTGAGGGAGGATGGCCTATCTAAGGCCTTCTTTACTACCTACTGGGAAGTGGTGAAGGATCCCCTATTGTTGGCCTTCCAAGAGATTTTCACTGTAGGACAAATTCCTGGGAGTCGCTCGGCAGGCCTTATTAGCCTTCTCCCCAAAGGGGGACACCGATTGGAGCTTTCCTAGTGGAGACCAATTAGCTCATTGTCAGTGGCCTTTAAGGCACTGGCAAAGATGATTGGTAGGCAACTACGCCCCGTGCTTCTAGACATCATCTATGACACACAGATAGGCTTTGTCCAGGATAGGAGCATCCTAGACAATGTATTTACCTTCTTTGAGGCGACAGAGTGGGCTCAACATAGTGGGCAGAGACTAGCCGTACTACTCCTGGATTTCGAGAAAGCTTATGACAGGGTGGACTGGATTTCCTAAATGGCACCATGGTGAGGTTAGGATTCCCTTAGGTTTGGATTAGCGGGGTCTCCTTTTACAGATCGGTCACCAGCAGGGTTCTCATAGGCGGAAGGTGAGGGGAGGAGTTTCGGCTGGAGAGATCGGTTCGATAGGACTGCCCCTTGATCCCATACTTGTTTCTACTCTTTGCAGAGGCGATGTCTCACTTCCTCAAGTCACGTGTGAGCAGACTACGTGGCCTTAGACTTCCAGTGAGAGAGGAGACTGAGTTGTTAGACTCAGAGCATGCAGATGACACAACACTCTATATAGAGGACGATGAGATGATGCTGGAGAGAGTGAGGCTGGCTCTTGACGTGTTCTGTTCTGTAGTAGGAGTGAAAATCAACTTGCGAAAGTCAGTTGGTTTCCTCACAGACCCGGACTCTAGTACCGAGTGGGGCGCCCACCTGGGATTTAGATGGGTGAGCACAAGGCAGACCGTCCGGTACCTTGGGTTCCAGGTGGGACTCGACATCACTCCTGCCTAGCAGTTTCTTCCTGTCCTTGATTCCATTCGGAGGAAACTGACCTACTGGAGCACGGCTCGCCTCTCACTAGCTGGCTGAGCCTTGGTGGTTAGCAAGGTACTCCTACCGACGGCCTAGTACATCGCCTCGTTTTAGTGCTTCTCCTCATCTTGCACAGCGCAGCTCCGCCGCCTAGTGCGGAAATTCCTTTGGTCACGGTCAGATGGTTCCAAGGACTCTAGGGCTAAGGCAGCGGTGGGTGACCATGATACGGCATTAGTCAAAATGAGGGGTCCTGATCATAGACTCAGAATATTGGAGTATGGCCCTCTTGGGTAAGCTAGTTGTCCGTGGCCTCACACGAGGCGGACAGACCTAGAAGGTCCTCTTGTAGGAGGGCCTTCAGGACTATAGACCGAGACTTGGTGGTGAGTAGAGGTTGTCCTTGAGATGGATCTTCATGTCAGCCCAGATCACCCCTGCCCCCCCTTCCCCAGATCACTTTTCCTACGCAGCCTACTCCGTGTGTGGCATGGCCTTGGTAAGGTCCTAATACAGAGCCCTCCAGGATGCCAGAAGGAGATAGACCTTCAGCCGGTGATCTGAAACCCGTACGTCAAAGATCAGGAAGGAGTACATATCGGTGAGTGCCCCCACATCCAATGGGCTGGTTGGGAGGCTGGCCCGGCTTGTACCATTAGGACATGGTGGGAGGTGTATAGGATGGCGGACGAGGAGGTGCTGTAGTGAGTATCAGGCTACCAGAGGGGAGTGGAGTTAAGCAGAAGGGAGATAGACGCAACAATACCTCTAGAGTGGCTTGCTCCCCCAATACGAGAGCTGATAGAGCTTGGGAAGGTATGGGCAGCTAGGTTCTCACCAGCACGCGTTCCCCTGTAGGTGGCAGGTAGAGTGGGCGGCGCCTCACATGGGACGTTCTTCGTAGTGCATCAGGGGGGACGTTTGGCCCATGACAGAGGGCAGCAGGATGAGGGGATAGCTGCGCTCTTGTTGAGAAGGATTCGGATGGTGGGCCTTCTAGGAAAGACATGGTGATTGAATCCCTGTCTTCTAGGAGGAGTTCAGTGAGTGGCACCTTTGGATTTGGGAGGGCAGACCACTTGATGAGCTGGAGTGGGATCCAGGAGAGTGGCTATGGACGGCCATGGCAGTCGCCAAGAAGCCACCCAGGTTCCTAGAGTACACTGCCAGGATTGACAGACACGTATTGATGCAGGAGGATATGGATTGGGTGCCGTCACGTAGGAGGCACTAGGCGAAGCACAGCATCACGGAGCGTTTCCGACGGAGCTTCTGGCGCCGCCTATGGGATAGTTGGAGGCCGAGGAGGGTGTCGTATTTCTTATGGTTGGTGGCACATGGAGGCTTGGCGGTGGGAAGTTGGCTTCCCTAGATGCAAGAGGGAGGTTGTAAGAGCTGCGCACAGCAGCCTCTAGAAACCCCAAAGCAGTGCCTTTGGTCATGTGAGGAGGCGCAGTTCGTGTGGAGAGGAGCTTGCCGCATCCTTCGCCATATAGCACCCAGCATTGGTTGTATCTCATGGGGAGCTTTCTGTTGGCAAGTAGTCAACCAAGGCCGTCACCTTCTGTATGAGGCCAGGATGCAGGACACGATATTCATTATCGAGGCATGGTTTTGCGCAGTGGTCGGTTTGGATGCTCTACCCATCCAACAGGTACTGGAGCCCACATTAGACTGCTCGGAGGTATGGGAGATCATAGGGAGCCTTATTGGATGGCAGATCTGGAAGCCACGGTGTCAGAAGGCTTTCGACGGAGAGAGACTGTCAGTACATGTGACCTTAGCAGAGCTCTGGACCTTTATTATCCCTTCCCTCCACGGACGATGGGATCAGGTGCAGGGCGAGTCCAGGGCTCATTAGGAGCTCTGTTGTCATATCATGCACACTGGGGGCTGCCAGGACTTGTTTTTTGCGATGCAGGCAGGCAGCTGAAGTTGACGATAAATCAAAAACCCGCACAACAAACCCCCGCCCGCCCCCCCCCCCCCCCCCCCCCCCCCCCCCCCCCCCCCCGCCCCCCAACCCCAACACCCACCCACCCAGAACCACAAATGGCTTCTTGCCCCCAGACCCCCTTGCGAGGCTTGTATTTGTGACTTTGCATCAGCTCCAGCTTGTCTGTTGAGCATGAACATTCCGTTGTTATCAGTTTTTTTGAGTAATATAATCAGCCACATTTTACTTGCAAAAAAAGATTGTATGACCTGCAACATTTCCATACATTCTTACTAATTCTGTGGTCGAGAAGTTGTGTTGTATGGATTAGTTATTTTTTCTACCCTTTTCAATTTCCTTTTTGTCATCTCCCCCATTCGTTTGAAGGGCAGTTGCATGCAAAGTGATTTGGTTGCAGACATCTGAAACATAAATTTTCTTTACTTAATTTATGTCCAGAACTCTGGTTTTTAATTCAGGGTGGTGGTTAAGTATCTTTTGTGAAAGGAAAATTTCTGTTATATTTCCCCATGTTTCTAAATGTGGCATGTTCCATAGACTTCAATTTCATCTCATTGCGGCTAGTGAATGTTGTTAGCCTGGCTATTTTAGGGCTGTTAGTGTGTCATCTCCTAGTTGTGAGTTCCTGTTAAGAGTCTAACAGAGTCATGGGAGCTGTTTGTTTTCCAGTCATTCCACTGCCCTCGGTCACATTGGGACTGCGACATCATCATCTGGTCTGCCATGTCAGCGTCTGTCCCGCCATGCCATCATTTTCACTGGCAGCCTATGCAGTTGGACTGCATTTACTGCAGTCAACTGTAGTTATGGAAGGTCAGCCCAGGCCAGCTCAGCTTTTTTCAGCTATTTATAGCTGGCTGACCGGAACAGATTCATTCATCTTTGGCAGGTTGCTGATTTGCTCCTCCATCTCTGGCATACTTGTTGTCTCTGGTGCTGCTGCTGCAATCATCATTCTCAGTGTAATCTGGTGCCCTCACTGAGGCATTGGTTGTGTGTAGGGACGGATCAGTCCACACTGTCGTATTCAGCATTCATCTCCAGTTAGTGCAGATTTCTTCCTTCTCCTTGCTGCTGTCTCTCGCTTCCTCTCTCTCTGTGTTCGTGTCCTGTTGCGCACTATCACATGGTATCATTACCAAAATGAGAGAATGTAGAGTTGTTTGATGCTGAGGAGACCCTCCCAAACTGTGATTGCTCCCTCCACATCAGCGATTTGCTGAAACATAGGCATCTGTGGTGTTAAGCGATCGCCCACATCAAGGTTTTGTTGAAACAGAACCTTCTTTGGTGCCAGGCAATTGTTTTGATCAGCATTTTTTTGGAAATTGCCTTTCTTGTGTAGGCGACATCTTTCTCCTCACGGCGGACCATCTACATCACTTCTCTCACAAACTTGTAGCTGACCTCATGTTCGAGGGGTTGTGTACAACAAACACAAGGTTTTTTGGGTATTTTGCAAGACATTGAAGATGTCTTATCACCAATTTGTAGGCTTTGAAGGTGTCTTATCACCGATTTGATGATTCAAAGGATGAGGTCTCTCATCATTCCTATGAAAGGCAGAGAGATTATGGCACTAGTTCTCGCGAAGACTGAGAAGAACGGAGGTCACTAGTTCGAATCGCACAACAGCCTTCTTCTCCTCTCTCCCTCAATGTTTCCCAAAAGACCCGTCACCATGGTGTTAAGATGCCTTCTATGGCACTTGGTGGTACTTATTTCTTTACCAAAGGAGGACCACTTCGATGGCTTCAACTATTCATTGTGTTTATGTAAAGTCGAATGTATTCTTAACATCTTATATCTTTGGGAGTTTGTTTCCATCCCGTATCCTATCTCGTGGAGGATCCCATAGTGGGATCAACGGTAGAATGTGCTGACTTATGGAATCAGCTCAACTCTTGAGCTAGATCTTTTCTTTTCATCAACTTGACGGATTTTGTCATAGTACATGTTAGCAAATTGAAGACTGTTGTGGAAGTTTGGAACAAACTAGTGTCTCTCTACCATCTGAAGGCATTTGCCCACCACATATCCCTTTAGAAGAAGCTTTAGATGCTCAGCATCGATAACTTTCTTTTCATGAAGGACCGTATCAACAAATTGAAGAGCATGAGAGATGAGCTTGCATCTCTTGGACGAACTATGTCATGAGGACATGTATTTTTGTAACGTCAACATGTGATTAATTTTTAATCACATGGTTAAGTAAATGTTACACATGTGAGGTGTAACTAAGGTTAGAGTAAATTTACGAGCCCGGAGTGGAGGAAATCACGGGATGTCAAAGGCGAAAGTTGCTATAAGTTATGGTGCACAAGTACTTGGTGGTATCTAGTGCCAATTGTTGGCCTAGGTCATTCATTTGGCCATAAGTGTCAGTTTGCTGACACTAGGGAAGTGGCGCTTAATAGTTCCTAATGCCAATCTGATGGTCAAAGATAGCGCAGAGACACTCGGGAATGGAAGTTTTCTAGCCAATTTAATTATTGGCCAATTAGATTATTTTTTAGGGCATCGAAATAATTATTAGATTATATTTGGGTTTTAACCTCTTGTGTGTATATGGTCTTATAGAGGTAGACACCCAAGCTATCTTTACCGATGATGCAGTGACAGTGGAGGATGCATTCTACCGGAGCTACTCTTTGGACAAGTACGTAGAAGGGTAGAGTTTACACACTCATAGTCCTTACTGCGCGGTCTTTCCATGAGCTTGGATTGCCTTGGCATGCTTGTTTTGGGCATTTAAAGGTTAAACCTTATTGCTATTTAACGAGCTTCTTAGAAGAAGATGGTGGAGGGACTTTCAAAGTTTCCTACCGTTCACAATCCTTGCCCTAATTGCTTGAGAGGCAAGCAGCATCAAGAGTCTCATCGAGAGGCTGCGGTTAAGGGCTTGGACTTCCGTCGAGTTGTTTCACACTAACCTTTGCGGACCTATGGGCACAATCTCCCTTGTGAAGGCCAAGTACCTCATGCTAATTGTTGATGAATTTAGTTGTTATATGTGGTTCTACTTCTTTGAGGGGCAAGGAGCATCAAGAGAGTCATCCAGAGGCTGCTACTTTGTGAAGGACTTCAACTTTCTTCGAGTTGTTTCATACTAACCTTTGTGGACCTATGGGCACAACCTCGCCTGTGAAGGCCAAGTATCTCATGCTAATTGTTGATGAATTTAGTTGTTATATGTGGTTCGACTTCTTTGAGTAGAAGAGCCAGGTATATCTCTTTTTAAGTTCGTAGTGTCTGAGTAGACCGTGGCGCCGAGTTTTGTTCCAACCTTGTTTCCTAGTTTTTTAGGGATCATGGTAGTTGGGTGGAATACTGCTATTCGAACACACCATCCAAGAATGTTGTGGTGGAGCACACCAATTGCAGCATGCTCAAAACAGTCTGATTGATGTTGGAGCATAGGAGTCTTCCTTATTCCTTAAGAGGTGAGGTAGTGGCTACCACAATACATATCCACAATAGGTCACCTACTTTGGTATTGTTGGCTAACCTACTAGGCTTTCTTTGGGAAGAAGCCTTCTATTTTCCACTTTTGCATCTTTGGGTATGAAGTATATGTCCATGTGGACAGGAAGATAAGAGGGAGCAAACTAGACGTCGAGTCGAAGAAGTTCATCTTCGTGGGCAACAACATGACCCCAAAGGGCTATTGAATCTACGACGCAAAGACTCGAAAGATTGACATGAGGGAGGATATCATCTTCCGTAGGGCTGCAACCTTTGAAGATCCTATTGATGTCTGTCTTGTTGTAGGTGGTTCTTAGTCATTGACTAGAGAATCACACCACAAAAAAAAAACCCCTTAAAAAGCCCATGTACGGACTTGCTACGAGGGCGCCAAAACCAAAATCAACCCTTCCTCATCCTTTCAAGTTATCCATTTGTACCTCTCCTTTGTCCACCACTCCTTTCTCTTATTCCTCCCGACCCTTGATGTTTCCTTCCTCTTCTACCTTATCATCGAGTGTTTTTACCTCTTGCCCATCTCATTAGTTTTCTTTTGGGGGAATTGAGCGATCTGAGGGGGAGTTGTCGTTATTGGATAAGGAGGGTTTACCTTCCCTACGTGAGGGGGAAGTCCCTTCCACAAAGAAATGCTTTAAAGGTAGTGGATGTGTCTCGGTCTTCATAGCAACAAGTTGAGTCTATCACCATAGAAGGTATTAGAGGGTCATGCAAGATTTAGGGATTACTTAGTTCCTTGAGATGCATCTTGACCTACATGGGTTAGCTAGGATTCAAGTCTGCATGAACTATGCCCTTATGCCACAAATTCTTAAGCACCATGAGCCTAGTACAATTGATGAGACTCTTGCACACGAGGTTTGGCATAGTGCTATGCATGCTAAGCTCAATTCTATCAAGCAGAACCAAACTTGGGAGTTTATTCCTTATCTAAGGAAGCGGAAGGTGATTGGTGTAAACTGGGTCTATAAGATAAATTCTATCAAGCAGAACCAAACTTAGGAGTGTGTTCCTTATCCAAGGAAGCAGAAGGCGATTGGTGTAAATTGGGTCTATAAGATCAAGTATCTTGTTGATGTATTCGTGGACAAGCATAAGGCTCGGCTTGTTTCCAAGGGCTTCTCTCAGCACACACGATTGGATTACTTCGAGGCCTTTGCATCTATGGCTGAGATGTCCACTATTCGAGCTATCGTGGCTCGTCACTCAATACGATTGGCCTGTTTATGAGAGGATGTGAAGTTGGCTTTTTGAAATGGCATCTTGGAGAAGGAGATTTATGTCTTTGAGTGTCTTGGTTTTCTTGTGCAATGGAAGTAGGACCATGTTTACATGTCATGGAAAGCCCTCTATTGCCTAAAGTAAGCTCTGTGAGCTTGGTACCATAGGATTGATTTCTTTTTCTTATAGAGTGGCTTCGATCGTTGCAATCATGATCCCAATCTTTTTTATAAGTTTGAGGGTGAGAAGAATGTATTGGTTATCTTGCATGTTGATGACCTTATTGTCAAAGGGAGTGACTCACAGGAGGTTGATCAGACTCGGGAGATATTGCGCGAGGAGTTCGACGTGACGAATCCATAGTTGTCAGGTACGAAAGGTACGATACGGTACGGTACGATAGAATACGTTACTAGCTGGTACCTTATGATTTTATAAGGTACGGTGCGATATTAGTACGAAAAAAGTTAAGATGATTTTTAAAATAACAAAAACCATAAATCATTAAATGATAGATCACAGAATATATGTTTAAAGTGGAAACAACCATTTCATTACAGAATAAGATGAATACATGAGGGAGACTATCGTGGTCTCATGGGCTACGCAAAACATGCGATACAACTACAGTCTAGTATATCTGATACAAAAGAAAAGAGAAACCTATGTGACATGTCATATGAATGATGAATCTATGACGAGGCATCACTATCATAATCATCATCATCATCATCAGAACCATTTGAGTGCTCATCAAGAGAGTCTGAAGATGACTCCTCGGCATTCGATGATGAGACAGACTCATACTCATCCTCACTAATGAGGTTACCATCATCATCAAATGATGGCTCCCTAGGTGGCGTCTAAGTAGGCAAGGGGGGATGTCATCATGAGGCACAGGATGTGCGCTACTAGAAGCCTCGCCTTACATATGTTTGCAAGCCACTCGATCTACCTCTCCTCGATGATGGAGGGCGTCGAATGACCATGCCCTTGCTACCAGCTACTTGAACTCCTTGCCGACGAGCACGCTGATTGCGAGTGTCATGAGTATGTCATGAGTATCTGCTACTATAAGCTCTGTATAGAGCTTTGCAAAAATCATCTCCTCCTCCTCGTCCACCTCCTTATGTACACTCCGAAGAGTGTCGCCTATCAACTTAAATGTATCAACATTCACCGTCACAATCATCAATTCAATGATGCACGTAAGATTGATCATGATTCATTGTAAATACTAAATGCTAAAGTCTAAATTGTAAAGTATAAAGTTTAAACTTCAAAGTTCAAAGTTTAAAAGTTAAAACAACAAATTTTAAATGTTATGGTTAAGTGTTTAAACTTTACTTGCTTTGGACTACCCATGCTCATCATAGTCCTCATCATGCGTAAGTTAGTGCGGCAATAGGCTAGCCGCTCTAATTGTCGTGTGCTAAGCTGATTGCGAATCTTTGTGTGAATGAGAGAATAGGCATTCTAGTTTCTCTCACATGCACCCGAAGAGCAATCCTGGGCAAGGACCCTCATGACTAAGGGCTGAAGGGTCTCCAATGTGTATTCAAAGTTTTGCCACCAAAATAAAGGCTTCACAAGTGACTCTCTCCTCCAACAAGTAGGAGAAGCAAAAGCCACATGCCCTCTCTGATCTGCATAGCATCCTAGCTCCTCTAGCACTGCATTGTGGTCATCAACAAGGACCACATGAGTCAAATAAGCAAGTTGGTTTGAACGGAACTCTCTATCATCCATGACCGCCGGTGACTTGTAGGCTGGATGTACCAACGCGGCAAAACTATGGATGGGCTTATGCATCCACTATGGATGTACCAACGCTGTGTCTTTGTGATCATTGTACAAGCACGTGCCTCCGCCAATGCCGCTCTAAAGAAGTGAATGAGAAGGCCCATGGTGGACCCCTCACAATCACTCATATGTAACACCCTATAAAAGGGGGTCACGACAATGACACCAGCATGCACTTTTTGCCAAAACTGCTCAATCAGGCTGGATGTACCAACACGGCAAAACCATGGATGGGCTTATGCATCCACGCCTATCTCCTCTTTGCTATCTCTAAAACATGTGCACACTATCTCTGTGATCATTGTACAAGCACGCGTCTCCGCTAATGCCGCTCTAAAGAAGTGAACGAGAAGGCTCATGGTGGACCCCTCGTAATCACTCATACGTAACACCCTATAAAAGGGAGTCATGACAATGACAACAACACGGAATTTTTGCCAATACTGCTCATTAAGGCACAAGCGCTGCATGGCTTTGGCCTCCTCTCTCTCATGCTCATCCCACTCATTCCATAGAGTGAACACCACTGTCTGGGGCAAGGCAGACCGCACCTCATAAAGGCGCTCCAGCAATAACTACATGTAAGCAAAGGGAGTTGAACAAGGCTTCTTCAACTCAAGTGTGCTATGCTCACGATACATCGCAAGCAGCTTTACCTTTACCGTGAAGAATGTGAAAATTGATGTAGCTTTGCGGACCACCCTCTTCACTCACTTGAGCTTCCCAATGTCCTCCATGAGCAAGTCCAAACAATGACTTGCACATGGAGTCCACACAATGGTAGGAAACTTGGCCACAAGCAAACGGCCCATGCACTGACAATTTGATGCATTGTCAGTAACAACTTGCACTACATTTGAGGGGCCTACCTACAACCACAATTGACAAATTACAAGTTATATATAAATCAAGTTTCAATTATGAATCATGATATTATCCATGCGGCCCGAATAGGATCAAGGGCTCTATCAATCCTCTCCTTCTCTTCATGGATCTTTCTCGTCTCATGTCGTTGTATGTGACACTGGTCCATCCTTCACATGGACCCACATTGGCAATGGCTTTTACCAACTTCTTCCATTGCTCTTGCTTTAGGACATTGAATGCAAGATTGCACTGAATCACCATGTGTGCAATTTCAATGTCTGGAAGTCGTTGCCTTTCTCTAAGAAAGGCAAGTGATCCACATACGTGATCGGGTGCTTGAGAGAGACACAATTGTCTCTGTGGCACTGCATGAGTCTCCACTCTTTGTCTTTTACCGGAGCTGGATGCGGATGTGGAGCCCCCACCACGAATGGTAGAGGCCTCTGCTGCATCAGTTGAAGATACGCCCACATTGGATGCTTCCTCGTTAGTAGGCATAGGAGTTGGTGCCGATAAGCCACTTCCTCCTCCTCTTGCGGATCCCCCTCTCATCTTGGGGAGAATCTACTCCGCAATGTTTGGAGGGATCTCCTTACACGGAGCAACTTGTCCCCCGTCTTGGAAAGATGTTGGAGAAGCCGAGTTGCACCACTTGTATAGCGCTTCCCGCAATACTTGCATGTCCAATGGTGGCAATTGGACTTCTTTGTGTCCCTCTCCATATGGATCGCATGCAAATTGAAGGCCCCGTGCTTCTCACGAGTCATGGTGCCGATGATGAATAAAGAGGCCACAGAGAGAGAGAGAGAGAGAGAGAGAGAGAGAGAGAGAGAGAGAGAGAGAGAGAGAGATGCTTGAGTCTCGACTCTCAACTCTTGAAAGTTGAAAGTTGAAAGTTGAAACTTGAGTCTTGAAAGTTGAAAGGGAGGGAGACTCAAGACGCCCGAGGGTTGGGGTAAAGTTGAAAGAGCAAGAGTGAGAGAGAGGGAATGGAAGATGAGAATGGCAAATGCTTTGATAGGGTACGGGATAGAGGGGATGGGATATGATATTTGACTCTTTGAGAATGGCAAATGCTTCGATAGGGTGCGCAAAAGAGGAAGATGAGTATGGTAACTTGTAAGTGCTTGCTGAACTGGTGTGGAAGCATGGAGGAGAGGAGCACCTTCTGTAGATGAGAGAAGGGTCAAAGTTCAGAGTTCAAACAGTCAAAGTCTAAAGAGAGAAGGAATCCAAAGTCTAGACTCTAAAGAGAGGGCTGCAAGCTGGAGCTTGGAAGGAATCGAGAGAGGAGCATTAAGTTTTGCATGGATGATGGCTGGAATTTGGAAAAGGGGGGGTGGGTTGAGGTATCCAAGGCTTTCCACCCCCCCCAAAAAGTGCAAAGTGCACACTGCAGCCTGCAGGAAAAGCGCGAAACGCGGGAGGTGGGGGCACAGAAATTCTGCTAGTTTCCTACTTGAGCAGGTCATCTACCGTTTTGGTCCCCCAAAGGAAATAGTATCAGACCGTGGAACTCACTTTTGAATAAGGTAATTAGAAGCCTGACTGAAGCATGAAGCATTAAGCATAACAAGACGACCCCCTATAATCTGCAAGCCAATGGATAGGTTCAAAGTACTAATAAGCAGCTTGTGGGTATCCTATCCAAGATAGTCTCTGAAAAGAAACAGGACTGGGATACAAAATTATATGTGGTGGTTTGGGTGTATAATATGATGTTTAAACGAGCCACTGGCCACACCCCATTCAAATTAGTTTACGGGGAGGAGTGTGTCTTGCCCTTAGAAATTGAGTTTTCGATCATAAGATTCGCAATCAATCATTCTTTGGGTGATGAAGATGCCTTATTTGAGCAGTTTACAACTATAGCCCACTTTGACGAGCTCAAATTGTAGAAATAGGCCAATTTTATCGTACGAAATCATACAGTACGATACTGTACGGACCGTTTCGTACCACATACGGAGGCAACTATGGACAGCTCTTGGGATCCTCCACTTCTTTCGTTGATTGGAGATGTACCAGTGGACACATGGCATCTTCATTTCCTAGCATAGGTACATCTTGGAGTTACTTTCCGAGTTTTTCTATGGCTGAGTATTAGCCTATTTCTTGCCCCATGGATCCTAAGTCCAACTTATTGGCAGGAGGTTATCCCCTTCCAACTGCCACCCGTGAAGGTGCCTTGTTGGCCCTTTGATCTGTCTAATTCACATTCAGCTGAATCTCTCTTTTGTGGCGGCTTTGTTTTCTTTCATGAAGACTCCTATTGAGACTCATTGGAGAGCTGTTTTACATGTTCTATGCTAGCTACAAGGGACTTAATCCCACAGGATCATGTAGGAGAGGGGGCCACTCTTTCTCGATGGAGTGACTTTATTTGATTGGGCAAGTGATGTCGATTTGAGACAGTCTACTATAGGTTTTGCTTTCTCCTTTGGATTGGGAGCTATCTTGTGGAGCAGTAAGAAGCAGCCTACTGTGATGCTTTCTTCCACAGAGGTAGAGTACCACACCCTTTCCCCTTTGTTTGATTGGTATAGAGGTAGTGTGGCTCCGTCGTATCTTGGCAGGGATTGGTTTTCCCCAGATACGACCCACTCAGACACGCATTGACAACTAGAGTACCCTAGCTATGGTTAAGGACCGTGTCATGAAACATATTGAGGTTCAAGACCATTATGTTCTCGAGTGGATCGTGGATTCCCAGCTATGGATGGTTTACTGTTTCATGGAGGACAATGCAACGGATCTCTTCACGAAGCCTTTATTTAAGGCTTCTTTGCTTCATCACATGAGATTGTTGGGTCTTCAGACACTCCCAGGATCTGAGAGGGGGTGTTAGTGTATCTATTTTAGGATTGTTAGTTTGTTCTCTCTTGGTTGTGAGCTCCTGTCAGAGTTTGATGGAGACATGGGAGCTCTGACAGCTAAGTGTGCTTTTGCTGTGTGTTTTCCAGTCATTCTGCTGCACTCAGTCACACTGGGACTTCCATGTCAGCATCCCTACTGCCACGTCATCATTTTCACTGGCAGCCTGTGCAGTCAGAATGCATTTACTGCAGTCAGCAGTAGTTATGGTTGGTCGGCCTATTTTTGGGCAGGTGGACAGCAGGTCAGTCAGGTTCGGCATTATTCAGCTATTTATAACTGGCTAGCTGGGGCAGATTTCATTCGTTCTCTGCAGATTGATTATTTGCTCCTCCATCTTTGGCATACTCCTCTATCTCTGGTGCTCTTGCTGCCATCATCATTCTCAACCTGATCTGGTGACTTCGCTAACACTTTGGGCTGTGTGCAGGGACTGATCAGTCCACACTGTTGTATTCAGCAATTCATCTTTAGTCAATGCAAATTTTGTCCTTCTCCTTCTTGCTCACACACACTCTGTGTGTGTGTGTGTGTGTGTGTGTGTCCTTCCATTGCGCACTCCCACAAAGGTACCCATGTGTGGATTTTATTTTCTTATATTGCCCTATGAGTCTAAATGTGGCTTGTTCTTAGGATTGAGTTTCATCTCAATGGGGCTGGTGAATGTATCCAGGCGTGTATTATCTTTATAAATCATTGCAATCTCAATTGCCTCCTTCAGGGTCTTAGATGGACTCCTCTTTACTTCCCTTTTACAGGCCTTATCCAACTCCCTAACAATTTACAAATCCTTTAGTCTTTTGAAAGTCACCAAGTCCTTCCGATTTGATGAATATTTCACATTAGACCATGATATATGTTAGTAAGGGTCGAGCCCTTTGTATGCATCGCTAGAATCTTCCCAAAAATTTTCCATTTCATTTTCTGGAAGATATTCTTTCACAAAGATGAATTCAAATTGAAACCAATTTTCAGGAACTGCATTGGCCTCTTTTAGGGTCACTTATGATTTTTTGGCCATAAAGACAAACTGTCCTCCAACACCTAATGTTTTGGTAGTGTGTTTTTTTAATTTGTGCAAATCTTGCCATTCTTGATGAAAGGTGAGCATTTTATCTTTATTTCTATCCTTTTCTTGACTGTTTTTTTCATTGGGGCGAGGAGGTGTGGGTTCATATCTTTAAAGCATGATTATCTATGGAGCTCGATGGTTGAGATTGTTAGCAAGGACCTTATAATGAAATCAGTTTTGATCTTGACTACTACCACCCATATCTTTCAACATAGGTATTGTGTTGAGATGTAGTCATGTAGATCTTATATCTTGAATTTCTTGTTGTTTGCCCTTTGCCATTTTAGAGATTTCCACAATGTGAGCGAGTGGTGATTTTATGGCATCCAATGTCTTCTTGAAAACTTGCATTTGCATTTCCATGCTATCAATGCAAGCCATGAGCAATTCAAATGAGCCAATGTGTCAAGACTTTCCATCCTATGAACGCGATAGCATGGGAATAGAAACTTGCATATTCATTTTCATGCTATCGACATGAGACATGAACAATTCAAATTATTCAATGTATTGAGACTTTCGAGTCTTTCGATACAGTGAATGTGTTGGGCCATAGTGGAATCTTATATCTTTAATTTCTTGTTGTTTTCCCTTTCCCTTTTCAGACTTTTCCACAATATGAGTGAGTTGCAATTTCATGTACCCAGTGTCTCCATGAAAACCCGCAATTGCATTTCCATGCTTTTCACACGAGCCATGAGCAATTCAAATGTAGCAAGGTGGTTCCTCAACCTCTTCAATCTCCATTTCGGGATCAGCTTTGCAATTTATTTATCCCCTTTTGCTTCTTGCATTGTTATCTTTCTCTTACATTGATATCATTGGAATTTTAAAAAGAAAAGAAAATTAATAATAATGATTGCACAAATTCACACAATTAATTTAAAAAAGTACAATTCTCAGACGATATCCATAGAAAACTTTGCTTTATTCATTGTCAATGCTTCTCTATGAATGATTGTCCTCTTCCAAAATTAATGTTCAAAGACTTAACTGGCTGTGTGTAACCTTCGAAGAGTTGTAGAAGTATGGTTTTCTGCTGTCCAAAGACGAATATCAGCAAGTTCAAGATTGAAATTACTACTATCCTGAATTTATAGATGAGAAAAAACTGTGCTATTCAAATTTGATCACGAGAACAATCATTTGACTGCTGTTGACACAACTGCTATTCACACAGTCATGGCTGCTGTATAGCAGAATCATGGATGCTGTCAGGAGGTGGTTCGTACCAGAAATGCCTACTTTTTCTCCAGCTGATGTACAGTTTGTTGAAGGCCTTCTCCTTTGCTTTTTGGGAGGAAGTGAATGATTCCATTTTGGATGCATTTAGGAGTTCTTGAGCACTAGGCAAATGCCTAAGGGTCTTCTCGCTGGTTTGGTTAGCTTGTCCCTGTTGGGAAGGAGATAGAAGCTCAATTAGTGATGGCCCATTACTTTTTTGTCACTTGCCTGCAAGGCCCTTGTGAAGATGAATACTTGTTGACTATGCCCTTTGCTTTGAGACATTGTTGATGATATCCATATATGCTTTGTCCAAGGTTGGATTATATTGGACAAATATATTTATGTTTCTTGAGGCTAGGCAATGGCACACCACAATGGTTAGGACATTGCTCTTTTGCCTCTTTGCTTTGCAAAAGCGTATGACAAGGTCAGTTGGGATTGCTTGGAGGGGATCATCTAGACTTTCTTGGAAAGGGATATTTAAGCCATGTAGATGAGAAGTGTCATACTAGGGCCTAGGGTCTTCTAGCCAAGAAACTGCAATAGGTTGCGATTGCAACCACTCCCCTTGGATAGTCGAGTAGGGCTATGCCTTCCGCTACTACCCCATCTACTCCTCCTTGCACATGTTGTTGGAAATGTGACACATGGACATCCTCATCCACTCCAGCCTTACAATAAAACATGTAAATTATCGAAAGTAAATTACAATGTGGAGTCCCAGAGAGTCTGAGGCCCATGGGCAAAACCCTAATTTGGGAGGATCCTTTTGTATCTATAAATAGTCAGTTTGCCCACGATTCAATCTATCCTTGTCTTGTAAGTTTGAGCCATCCACTGTCTTCCACTAGCTGTCCAAGCTGCAACAATGCTATTACCTGGTGTACAATTGTCATCCAGCCTTCCACTACTACTGGTGATGAAGTACCATCATCTTTAGGCAGTTAACATTGCTGCATTTACTAGTTGCAGCCCCAAATGCATTGTGGTTTCCAGCTTGTTGGCTTTCCATTTGTAGCATCAGCTTGATTTGCATTTGCATCTACAAGAGCTCACTTTTGTGTTTTGAGCGCTTTTCTTGATCAGCCTTTGCTCCAATTGGTGGTTATTACACTCACTATCCGTCTCTGGTGGATGACACATACAACACCCCCTCAACCCTCTCCCACAAGAGCCATCGGTTGTTGAATAGCATTGCCCTTGATCATTTTCTACATTCTCTCATTCATTTATTGCACGGATTCATTCACTTCACAATTCTCTTTCTTCCCTATTTGTGTGCGTTTTCTCATTTCGTGCTTTTGCATTTTGTGTTTTTTAATGTGTTTTAACTATGTTTGTACATTTTGTGCTTTTTATGTGCAAACCCTAGTATATCTTGACATGGTGCTCCTATAGCACAACTTGAACATGTGAATCAATTACGAAGTAAACCTGTCAAGGAACAATTAGAGTAGAAGATCTGGTAGTAGCATAATCAATGGGTGGAGTGTGAGGCCTCACTTAGGAAGATTGATGAGGCCATCAAGAAGCGATGTTGAGCCCCTCCCCTCACATCATGCATTTCATAGGCTCAAGGCCCTATTGAACCATCATAAACTAGAGCCAACCATCATGTACTACAACCCTTAGCTTTGAGTTTAGAGTTTTGTTAGCTGATTTAGGATCTTGTAGGATGGCATATTTGAAGCGCACTCTGTAAGTTAGTCTTTAGTGGAGAGAGCCCTTTTACATACCCTATTATAGTGGATCTCCTATCCTCCATCATCTACTTGCTATGAGAGTGATGGAAGTAGCTTAGATGAGTTGTTTCATTGATAGGAGATGCAGCAGTTGTTTCCTGTCACTTGGGGCCATTATTGCCTACTATTTAAGTTAGAGACAGGCCATTGTTGAGCAAACAAAATTAAGGGGCATTGTTGTTCTGAAATTATCATGAATTTAGGCCTTATTTAGCTCCACAAAAATAAACCCCGAAATAGAATTATCTTTAAAAAAAGACGTATTTATTGGTAATAGGATAAATACCCAGAAACTCCTATAAAAGGCAGTTGTGGGTATTCATTGCTAGCATTCTCTCACCATTACCATCAAAGCACTTACTCTCATATCCAATCCCCACAAATCCAATTTTTATTTAAGATCATGTTGAAGTTGTGAGATAAAGAAGCAAAGGCAATTCGAACAAGGCAAGTCGTATTGCCCCAAATTCACCTCAAAACACTCTTGTATCTCCAAGATATGAAACAATTACCCAATTTATAGTCCAAAGTTAGGTACAAATTCCTTCCACAATTGGCTCTCGAAGTCAGATGATGATTGAGTAAGTCCATTCTTAAATAAGTTGCTTGCTTAATGCTTCAAATTCTATTCAAAAAGCCCTCATAATTACAATTATCCCTTGCCTTTAATTTCAAATGCCCACACTTGCATTTCACAATGTTCTTAAACTGAGTCCAATAAAGAGACTTCTTACAATCTTTAAACTTCTTACAATGCTCATGAGGGAGCTAGCACCTGTACTTCTTAGTGATGCAGAGCTCTAGATATAGTGGATCTCGGATGTATTGAGTATACATTCAAGGTATTGTAGTTGATAATATATTTGCAAGAAGATCACTATTCAGTGTACTAGTCATTGTGTTTGGTATGGAGATAGATATGGTTTTAATTGCAGGTCTAAGACTATACATTTGCATTGATTAATGATCATTGGGGATTGATTAGTGAATGCTGGTTTTCAATATATGATCATTAATATTCTGTGGTATTCAGCTAGTTCTGTGGACAGCAGCGTATGTAATGAAGCCATTTGATACTTTAGCCATGGTTTATACTTGGTTTATGCTATGCTATGGTTTGCTTTTGCTAGATGAGTTGAGCTCATGAGAAATAGACATGTCACATGATAGTATAGCAATGTTTCTGACATTCTTTGTGGGTCTTATGTTATGTTGGCTGGTAGTTTTCAGCATGGGTTGGGCATAGGGAATGGTTTTGCAGCAGTGTGCAATGTTATATTAACTATGATGCCTTGTGGAAATTCCAATTCACTATTTTGCTTTTGATGTATCTGGCAATGCAATCCAGGATAATTATGTATTTTTGAAACCTCACTTAACATGTCCATTAATTTTTAATCACATGGTTAAGTAAATAATGCATATGTGAGGTGTAATTGGGGTTAGAGTAAATTTATGAGCTCGAGATTCGAGGACAACATGGCATATCAAAGGCAAAAATTGCTATAAGTATGTTGCACAAGTACTAAGTGGTATTTGGTGTTAGTTGTTGGCCTAGATTATTCATTTGGTCGTAAGTGCAAGTTGGTAATACTAGAGAAGTCGTGTTTAGTGGTACCTAATACCAATTTGATGCTCAAAGATGGCGTAAAGATTGTTAGAATGAAAGTTGCCTAGCCAATTTAATTACTAGCCGCTCGGATTAGTTTTCTGGACACACTGAAGTAATTATTAGATTTATTTTTAGTATTTAAAAATTTTAAAAAATATTTAATGGGTTGCATAATGCTAAAATGGGATTAGAAGCTTGCCATTTAGCAAAACTTGCCCATACAAGTGGGAAAAACGTTTTTAGAGATTGGTGGAGTCTACTCCAGCCATTGTAAGAGAATAAAGGGTTGTTGGAGAGCAAGAAGAGGCTGCCGATGTGATTTGTAGCCACTAAGGATTAGTCCTTTAGCATGTAACAAAAGTTTGGAACCCTATAGGAGCAAGTGATAACAACCCAAGATTCCTCTAGTGCAGATGACAACCTATAAGAGAGGGCAATAGTCTTTTTGGTGGTCCTAAGCTGTAGGTGATAGCTTCCATGGTTGTTTGATAGGGTAACCTTCTAAATGATTTCTTCAGATCTTCGCGAAGAAAGCTTGAATTTTCTCTCTCCTTAGGATGGTCTCTTATCTTTAATCTTTCTATAGCCTTGCATTGAATATTACAGCATTGGGATTACCAAAGGGTGAGAGATTTTAGATTTCTCTGTTGTAAATCCTAATTTGTAGCAAAAATGAGGGTTTAATATCAACCTGGGGATGCATGCCGGAAATGAGAAGCTCTAAGACTTGGATTCAATAGGGCTGAAGCTGTTTTTCAGCCAAATTCAACTAGAGGGACAAGCAAATCAATGACTTTGGAGCATTTTTCATCTCCATTACAGTGGATGATGGCCAATTGATTGCCCGATTCAAGGAGCAAAGCAGATTCAAGCTTTCTGGTCATTTTGGATAACAAGAGGAGTTGGAATACCAAAAGGGATTGGGAAAATTCCATTGTACATCTTCTTCTTCGATAAGTTAAAGAAATACTTGAAGGGGCGAGAGTTTTGGGGCCAACAAGCTGTCTATTATCCAAGATTGCAAGTTAATTTGCATTCCTCAATTTTGTAATAATTGTTGCTATTGTATCTAAGTTCTAATCAGGGAATTGCTATCCATCCACAGAAGGCAAACTAATTTTAGGTGGTTGCTACATGCATCCTTCAGAGATTGCCATGCGTGTGTTTTGACTTCAAGGGATGTGCATTCTGCGTTTTCACTCCAAGAGGGGTGCATTCTGTATTTTGAGTCCTTTTTACTAGTTGCTATTGTGTTTGGGATCTGTGTCCGGTGCATTTTACTCTGGGAGGTGTCCTTGGTGTCTCTGATGGATCTCTCACTTCACCTTTGTCTTAGTCTTGGAGACATGGAGGCTTAAGACGCTTTATATCATTCTCATTTTTATATACATTTTTTTCCGCACATCTATTAGATTGTCTTCATTGGGTGTATTGTGCTTTATAATTCTCTAAAATTAGGATTGTCTTCATCTATTAGATTGTCTTCATTGGGTGTATTGTGCTTTATAAAGCACATCTATTAGATTGTCTTCATTGGGTGTATTGTGCTTTATAAAGCACATCTATTAGATTGTCTTCATTGGGTGTATTGTGATTTTAGATTTTTGTGAGAAACACTTGGTTGAGGAGAGATAAACAAGTGACATGTTGAGTGCACGGCTAGCAGAAGTGTGAAGATTTGCAACAGGGAAAGTGTGCAGGTAAGTGAGAGTGAGAGTGATAGAGACTACGAGCTGATTTGGGTGTACCCACAATGTATTGGTACACAAAGAATAAAATGTATTTACACTTCCGCCCCGTAAGGGTGCATTCACATGCACAACATAATAATATACGTGTACAATACATAGAGGTGAATAAAGGACCTTTACATCCCAACAACCTTCCAGTTAAAGGTCCGAAGTAAACCTTTAACCAACTCCCACTAGTCATATGCAATGCTCATGCTGAGCCTTGCTTAGACTTTTAGTGAGAACATCTGCAGGGTTGTCCTGTGCTTTGATCTTGGTCAATGTGATTAGAACATCTTGCAGAATTTGTCTGATAAAGTGATATTGCACGTCTATATGCTTTGTGTGTGAATGATACATGGCATTCTTAGCCAGATACACAGCACTCTGGCTATCACATCCCAACACTGGAGTACTCAATAGACATGCCGAGATCCTCTGTAAGTCTACTCAACCATATTGCTTCCTTAGAAGCTTCAGTAGAGATGATATATTTTCAATTTCAGTAGTACTCAGTGCTACGATGTTCTGCAACCTAGAGCACCAAGAGACGGCCCCGCCAGCAACTGTAAAGACATACTCGCTAGTGGACCTGTGAGTGTCCAAGTCACTTGCCATGTCTCCATCACAATAACCCTGCAAACTAAGTGCACCTTTCCCATAGCAAATACACTTTCATTGTGTACCCTTTAGATATCTAAGAATACATTTAACAACCTTCCAATGTGGTTTGGCAAGATTTGACATAAACCTATTGACAACTCCCACTGCATGAGCAATGTTTGGACAAGTAGCGACCATAGTGTACATAAGAGAGCCACAAGCTGATGCATAAGGGACTCCCTTCATAGCATTGGTTTCCATGTCATCTTTTGGACTGTTGGCTTTACTAATCTTAAGATATGGAGGTAAGGGCACCCCAAGCGGCTTAGCTTCAGCCATGCTAAATCTGTCCAGTACCTTTTCAATGTACTTCTCTTGAGGTAAGAACAACAATTTGTGTGTTCTATCCCTGCGAATTCTCATGCCCAATATATGCTCTACATTTCCCAAATCTTTTATGGAGAAAACTGATTTCAGTTGATCTTTGAGAGCATCCAAGCTAGTCTTTCTTTTCCTAGCTAGCAACATATCATCCACCTAGAAAACAAGTATGATGGGGTTGCCATCTGTATCCTTTTTCATGTACAAACAATGAATTGCATGGCTGCATGTGAACCCATGAGAGAGCATAAAAGTGTCAAACTTTTTGTACCATTGCCGTGGTGCTTGCTTCAGCCCATACAAGTTGTGTTTTAGTTTATACACCAATTGCTCTTTTCCAAGAACTGCAAAGCCCTCCAGTTGTTTCATGTAGTTCTTCTCATCAATATCACCATGCAAAAAAGTTGTTTTCACATCCATTTCGTATAGCTCTAAATCCAATACAATAGTGAGAGTAAAAAATACCCGTAGAGTGGTCATCTTCACATGTGAGAAGACCTCGTGAGAAGACCTCTTGGAAGTGAATCCTTTTCTTTTGTGCATACCCTTTGGCGACCAGTCTTGCCTTGTACTTGGGTTTCCCATCAACTGTCTTTACTTTGTAAACCCATTTGTTTGGAAGAGGCTTTTTTTCTTTGGGCAACGACACAAAATCCCAAGTATCATTAGCATACAGAGATTTAATCTCTTCCTGCATAGCTAGCTCCCACTTACTGCTGAATTCCCATGACTTGGCCTCTTTACATGTAAGAGGCTCACCCTCATCTATAAGCATCACATAGTGTAAAGAGGAGTCATATCTATGTGGCTGCTTTCTTAAGCACGGAGACCCGCGTACCCAATGATCTACATTCTCGGGAATCGGATCTACATCTGGAGGCATTTTATTTTCAACATTTATTGGATGTTGTAAGCCATTTTCAGCATGTTATTCATGTTGTACAACACTTTCATTTTTCTTTTCAACCCTACCTCTAACATTGTAAGTTGAGTTGCTACCTTCTCCACTAGACTTATGTCTAATTTCTTCATTCAACATTGAACCATAGTTGCACTCGTACGTAGTATGAACTGGTTCGCACTATACAGTTCGTACCGTACCGTACCGTACGAATTTGTATCAAAAGACAAGCTTTTTTTTTTTTTTTGGGCGTGGCTGTTGTTGGTGGTGGTGGTTAGGGTTGTTGACTGTTGTTGTGGTGGTGGTGGTGGTGGTGATTTTATAACCTTGATCGATCAACCAAGAAAGGGGGTGGAAGCTTGATTAGACTCCTCATACATTTTTTGTTATGATTTATCCTAGAGCCAAAGGCCATACATAAGGCATTGAAGCAGTTCCAAACGTTTCTAATTGATGTCTCATCATTTTTCACAATATGTTAGTGTCATCAATGAATAAATTCAGCACCATTTGAGAATCATCAAGTAGCTTAATCCTATTGATTTTGCCTTTGTTCACAGCTCATTTTGCACCACCCAACCCAAAGCATTAGTACACATTGCTAATAAAACTAGGCCAGAGGATAGCTTGGCCTAATGTACCTTCTGAGAGTACACAAATTAGTGAATGTACCATCGGTAGCTACTTTAGCCTTAGCAATGCCAAACAAAACCATAACAAAATTCATAAATCTTTTACCAAAACCTTTGGTGGTTTGTTTGGTAATTGTTGGTCTCACAGGTCATTTTGGCCTCTTCTAGACGTTAATAAAGCATCTCATGTCATTTCATCTCTCTCTCTCTCTCTCTCTCTCTCTCTCTCAACCTTCTCTCTCTCAAGCATACATGTCTCTTATTTGCATGATCATTCATGTATGATGTATCCACTCCTATGCATGTACTTGTAAGTTGTAGCGCATGTTGCGCATGTTGCATATGCCATAGAGGTTTTGGCGTGTTACCCTTAAGTATTCATCTTATATAATCCAATAGCATTGCTTTTTAGACTTTAAACATCTGTTCTATCATCTATAGTTCAAAATAATGAAGTTATTTTTTTTTCTTACTAATATCGTATTGTACCTTATAAAATCTTGAGGTACCATTTAGTACTGTATTTTATCGTACTGTACCGTACCATACTTTTCGTACCTGACAACTATGCATTAAACCCCTTACACTATCATATGAGCGATTGGGGTTATTACTAAGAGAAACTATCAAGGTCTCCCAGGAATCAATCAATGTCATGATCAAAACGATTGCCCTCAACTTATCATCATAATCCAAATTAGCATCCTTGTGTTCATTTAAAATACCAATAAATGCACTCAAGTGCTCAGCTGCAGGCTTGGGACTCATCTGGCCATATATTCACCAACTTGCGCATTAAATGCACCTAATTAACAGGTGTAGTGATCTCATAGGTAGTTTTCAACTTCTCCCATATTGCATAACCAGCATCTAAGCCCGTGCATACAGTCTTTCCAAAGGTCAAAACCCTAGCCATCGAACCGTTTGATTTCCATCAAACTCTTAATGTCAGAACTGAAAGAAGTTGCAGCTATTTTTATCACAAACACAAGTGTAAATGCACTAAAGTGCAAGAGCACAAGCTAAACCAACAAATACATTGTTGTTCTTACCCAACCAGCAATAAACCTTTGCTGTTTTTACATAAACTAGCCACCACACGGATAAATACTACAAAAATTTACCAAAATCTGCACAAAATCCCAATTTTCCAGGTCCAACAATGCGTAAATGTCAGCCAATCTAACCCAGCTGAGCAAAATTTCATCAATACATGATAAGCCCAAATTTTTCCAGGTACAATGTTAGGAAATTTTACTTGGATGAGCGAAATTCCAACAAATTTGGCAAAATCCCCAATTTAACTGAGGTCAACATGCACAATGTCTGCAATTTCTGACACAAATGTCACTGTCAAGCATAAACAACATCAAATCTAATAAAAGCCCCAAATTTCTAGGCTCAAATTTGCACAAATCTGAAAACTGTGCTTCCACACGCGAACCCTCATCAGAGCAAGTAGTGTATTCGCAGGAAAATTAAGAAAAAAAGACGAAAAATGCTTGGAAAGTAACGAATTTGCTCCCGTTGAGAAGCTGTCTGCTATCGTGATCTGTTGCCTTGCAGAAAACTGCCGCTTGATGCCACGGAACTTGGTGCCAGCCAGTCTCCTATCAGTCCCTGACCTGAAAACCTATCACTTGGTTCAAAACAACCTATCGCTTGCCTGCCAGGTGAAAAAAAAGACTTGTCGCCTGCACAAAACTTGATAGAATTTGTTGTCACTTGTGCAGAATTAGGGTTTCTGGACCGTCGACTGACAGTGCAGCATACACACATGCCTGAAATCAGTGGTGACCTGACCTGAGCAAACAACCAAAGTGACAACCTGATGATTTCGCGCAAGTGAAACACTTGAAATGTCTTGCACAGACTTTGAGGAGCGAGGACACCTTAGTCGAAGCTCTAATACCAGTTGTTGAGTGCACGGCTAGCGGAAGCGTGAAGATTTGCAGTAGGGGAAGTGTGCAGGTGAGTGTGAGTGAGAGTGAGAGTGGCAGAGAGGGTACAAGTTGATTTGGATGTACCCGCAATGTGTTGGGGCACAAAGAATAAAATGTATTTATACTTAGGGCCCGTAAGGGTGCATTCACATATAAAACATAATAATACATGTGTACAATACACGGAGGTGAATAAAGGACCTTTACATCCCAACAAGACAATAGGACAGTGTGAGCTGAATAGTGTGTATATTAGCTCAATAGTGAACGGCAAAATGAAAAATTCTCAATGAAAGTATAACTAAGGTCCAAGGTTGGCCTAACCAACCTTCCACACCCTAACTAGAGTTGAATTAACTTAACTCTAGGGCCTAGTGTCACCACATTAAAGTTCTAAGGCACACCACACTTTGACACTTGAATAATGGTTCATGTACCACATGAATTACGTTGGGTATTGCCCAGAATTGGCAAATTCTAACTCCTCCGAAGGTGCCAATATGATGAAGTACAATGATCATCAATCATAATAGTGTAATAAGTTCAAGGACTTGTGGAAAGCCTCAAACTTCTCACACGGTAAAGCTTTGGTAAAAGTGTTTGCAACATTTTCCTGTGTGAAAACACACATCAAGTTGATCTCTCCTACTTAAGATCTTCCTCTACGTAATGGTAGTGAATCTCAATGTGTTTTGTGTGGCCATGAAACACAAGATTTCGCACTGCTGCAACAGTACTCTCCATTGTTTCAGAGAATGGGTGTAGGACCCTCCAATAAATTTGTAGGTGAACTAGGAATTTGTGCAACCATATATATATTCTACTGTTGTTGTGAAAGCTTCCCTATACTCGGCCTCACAAGACAAGGTAGCCACTATAGGTTGGTTCTTGCTAAGCCATGAAATGTGTGAATGTTCCAAAAGAAATAATATATCTCCCCCTCGGCAGCCCGGGTACTCCGCACGGCCGGCACCACGAGGTTGGTTCTTGCTAAGCCATGAAATGTGTGAATGTTCCAAAAGAAATAATATATCTCCCCCTCGGCAGCCCGGGTACTCCGCACGGCCGGCACCACGAGGGGAGGGGGGGGGATATCAAGGTATGCATTTCAGGACCTTGCAAGTAATGGAAGATCTACTTAATGGCTTGCCAATGAATTGTATGTGGATTCTGTATAAACCTTCTAACCTGAGATACTGCATCTAACAACCTTGAGTACCTTGCAAGTAACGGCAATGGCTTTCCAATGAGTTGTATGCGAACTATGCATAAACCTGCTCATGTGAGATACTGCAAACTGTATATGAGGGCGTGTGTTCCAGAGATAAATCAGGCATCTAACATTGTGTTGTAAATTGTAACATTGGTCATCTTATTACCATCATGCATAGAAAGCTTCAGCCTTTGCTCTATTGGAGTACTCATAGGTTTACAATCCTACTGTTAAACCTTTTAGCTTTTCTATATAGTGCGATTGTGACATGATGATACCATGCTGATTTTGGGTGAATTAAATTCCCAAATAGTAATGTAAAAGGCCCATATCACACATAGCAAATGTATTCTTCAGTTCAACATTAAAATCTGCAGTTCGGACCTCTTTTGGTCCAATGAGCAGCTTATTATCTATAGAAAAAATGATGATTAGCAAGTACCTCCCCTTTATTTTCAAGGTATGGAGTAGGAGAAGTTGGATTGTTCTTGAACCCTTTGTTGTTCAAATAAGCATCTATCTTCGAATACCATGTATGAGGACCTTGTTTCAAGACATACGAAGCCTTGTTTAACTTGCAAACCAAGTACTCTTATCATTCACTTTGAATGGACAAGTTTGGAAAGGATGTAGTTTGGCCTTCGTATTTTACTGTTTTGCCTCAGCTGAGGTGCTTTGATGATTCATATCATTTATCATCATTGGTTTCAGATCTGAAGCACTCACCAGCAGTACCATCTTATCTTTATTGCAGATAGTGTGAGGGGGGTATAATTTCGAGCCTTCTTATAGCTAAATGTTGAAAATTATTGTATGCTAACTATAACAAAAGCATTATGTTCTAGTCATATACATCTCATGCTTATTAAGATGAGCTCTCCATGCATTAAGAAAAGAGAGACTTCATGCTTATTAAGATGAGCTCTCCATGCATCAAGAGAGGAGAGACTTACTTTATCCTTGTTTGGCCGTAAGTTTTGAGAGAGAAGGAAAAGAGGAAAAAGCAAAGAAAAGAATTCTATGTGAGATAACCTGATAAAGTGTACCATGTAATCCAAAAATCTTTTGAACAGAATTGTGCAGGTTGTGAATAACTATATCCTCTGTAACATAAATCAAAATGCACTTGTTTATAAAATCTTTCAATGCCTTGCCCAATGTAATAAGCCATCTTAGATGCAAAGGAAACAATATTGAGCAGTGTCTTTTGATAGCTTGTGATATATGCATGTGGCTTATCATTGGTATGGTATCTCTGGTTACTGCTGCTTGAATTTTCCAAGGCATCATTACGATCACATGCTGCAGAAGTTGTTTTGGTCATTATACTTAAAAGAAGCTCATTTTTTATTCATGGAAGTAGATGATGTTGGATACATCATCTTGCCCTTAATGCATGGTGTCTTGCTGTATAAAATATGGCAGCATAAAAGTGCAGCTGTTTCCTGCATGCTGGATAGGTTGGATATGTTTAATGTCAGCCAAGTGAGCAGAATGCATATCAATCACCTGCTTAAATGTGCCCATCATCTGAGCTCCTACAGTTTGCTTGTACTGGTGACATATGGGTAATAGGCAAGTGGTGCAAGTTGCGATACGCTGCATATTTGGAGCTTCCTATACTGTTAAATCAGAGTTTACGATTCTGAGGGCTGTGCAGTGCTTGTTTTTCCAGCCATACAACTGGTATAATCCTACTAATGGTCAGAAATTGAGATGGACAGGTCGGGTTTTGCGAAATCGGACCAAGATGCATGTTGGGGCCCAAAAAGCCATGGTGGAACCCACTGATGCGAGTGATGAGTCCGAGCATGAAGTTCTGGTGAGCACTGCATGACTGAGAATTTGCTCAATCTATGCTATAAGCTTGGCATGGTTATGGTGCATACATTTACTTGAGGATTTGCAGGCTACATGGAGGACTCGTAGAAGGAAGGTGCAATAACTTCAGCATGAATTTTGGACCAGCTTTGCACACTTTGGAGGCTACATGGAGGACTCGTAGAAGGAAGGTGCAATAACTGCATAAATTTTGGACCGGCTTTGTACACTGTAATCTTGTGCAAATGTATTTTAGAGGTTTGATGTTTACCCCAGGTCGGTGAGCAATAATAGAAAATGTGGTCAGTGAGCAATAATAGCACATTTTGCATTTGGGTTTCCTTGTATCCAATTTTGTGCTGAAGGCTCACAAGGGCTCTGTAAATTACTTTTTCTAGGCCGGCTACTTTGATGGACATACTGCTCCTTAAATGTAAACTCTCGATTGTACCCTGAGAATTCAGGCGATGTAATGTCATTCTGAGTGTTTTGGAACAAGGCTTATGATTTGCCAAAGTAACTTATTGATGCATCTGTGAGAACGGCTCTTGTAGTACATAGTGTTTCTACAATGCACACTCCTGTGTAGGCTCAGGTTTTGTTTGAAAAAATAGTTCCAAGGTAAATATATTTGACACAACAGTTGTTTGAGCCCCCATTTTGGGAGTTATGCTTCTAATAGGAGGCAAGGTATTCTATTGCTATATGCAAGAACCTGGGTTGGCTGTTACCTGGTAAGCTGGATAAGATGGCCATGGACACCTACTGCACAAGTAGTCTCACCTGAAATACAATAATTTCAGATGCGAAAAATAACAATTATCTTGCAGAGAAAGGAAAGACCAATCGATCTTGTGTCTCAGAGTCATAATGCTCAATCAACATATTACAGCATGTTCCCTGTATTGCAACAGTGCTCTTATCATTGGTGTCAAAGCTTCATGTGAATTACAAATAGAATTTGGGTTGGGTGTTATGCTGGTAATAGTGTATGAAATGGTCCTGAATTGGAGACTTTCTCTGCTTCAATCGTTAAGAACTGTGAAAGTATGGTTAGCTTGTTGTTGGGTGCTTGGTTGCTGTCAATTAGACCCTGTTCAAAATATGAAACCGATTGCAAACGGTTATGAAGCCTCTTGGCATAGGGGCCTGTGTTTCACATCATTGCATAGGTGTCCTGTGCTGTTTCTTACTTTTTTACTCCATGATTAGTGTCAAGGGCACAATATCTTTTCTGCTTACTGCTAGTTCAACAGAAGTTGACTTGAAGTACTGGACTCCTTATGACCAAATTGACCTTTGTATGTGAATGCAAAGGGCATGAACCCATTGTCTACCAAATAACTAGTTCAAAACACACATTGGTGTGAGGTCATTTCCTTGGAATCAAATTTCTCAGAATGTCTTGAACAAAGTGGTCACTCTTATGAGCTCAACATGTAAGATGCAAATTTCAATCCAAGGTGAGGCTAAAGACTTTTAATCCAATGGTTGGGCATTTGACCCTACTTTGGAAGTTTTCTTTAAAGAGGAAAAAGGTAGGGGGATGGGGATGGAATTGAGAAAGAGTCGTTCTTTGGATGGCTTAGGAAAGACCCAACAGACCATCTATGTTATTGGAGAGTCATCAATTTAATGCTAGGATTGTCCAACAATGTTTTCCAATATCAAGCTATATTTTCTGCAAGAGTTGTGAACACAAATGGATACTGTTGTTAGGTTTGATGTTCTAGTTATATCAAGCTCCAAATTAGATTAAGAGAATTAGAGGGCTAGAACTTAGAAGAATTCAATTCTCCTATTTGTTATAATGTTTGTTATCATGAAAAGAATTGCTCTAAACCCATCAATTGAACTCACCATGGTTTATGTAGCTCTTTGCTGTAGTGTATATATATGTGTGTGTGTGTGTGTGTGTGTGTGTGTTTTAAGTGAAGAAATCTCCATCATTTTAATAAGATGTGGAGCACCCTATGCCATTTTAACATCAATGTGTGAAAATTACTTTTTTTGTTTGCCATATGTATTGGAAATTGCTAGATGTTGATGGCGGTCTAGATTATTTTCTCATAATGTTGTGACAATATCAAATTGATGATTGTAAACCATTGTTACGATGCAAAATTCTCTTAAAGAAAGTGATGAGGTTAGCACTTTAAGCTAGAAAACTTCATTTACAAGTGTTGCTTAAAGGAATTCTTGTTGGCAATGGATGTTAAAGTAGTTGGCGATGGAGTAGAATTTTCATTCGATTCTTATGTAATAATCATATGCAAATTTAAGACATTAGCCTTGGCACGTGTCTTTCTTTGTAAAAAAAAAAAGCAACCAACAAAGGATGAAAGCACGTAAGGGTGACAATTGTGATGAAGGAGAAGAAATGTAATATCACAATAGGGAGACAACTATGATGGAGGAGGGGAGGAAATGTAATATCGTATGAAAAAGCTAACATGGTATGATAAAAGAGGAGAAAATTGGGGTTCACATCATTCGACCTTTTTTTACAAGCAAAATAGGTGCTTAGTAAACAACCATGAAATGCTTTTGTTTTCAAAAAATCAAGAAACAGATCCATAGAAGGTTACTTTCACTACCATTGAAGATGTTGCTTGTATTTCTACGTAACTTTTTTATGATTAGTTCTTTCAAATGTGTAGAAAGATGCATGAAAATATGTTTGCTAATATATCAAGGTATATTGGGCATGTGATAAATTTGAAGAGAGAGAGAGAGAGAGAGAGTGTGTGTGTGTGTGTGATTTTAGGAATCTTTCACAATGATCCATATTATATTTTTAAGTAGCATTGCGACTGTTATATGGAAATGCATAGGGAGAATTTTGAGGGCCATTTGGATTGAAGGGTATGATATGGCAAGGATGAAACTATGGAACCCCAAGGCGTTACACAGGCAACCTTCAATAAGGCAGTGCAAGACTATTCACATTTGAACTCCTTTGAAAACTAAGTTTTAAACCATTCTAGTGGAATTAAAAAAACAATGAAGTTTTTAATGAAGAAATATCGTGTTACTTTTTCCTCATTTGCTTTTGTTTGTCAAAGTTGGGAATCGCATGGTTCAAACACTTCGAGGTATGTTCGAAAGTAAAGAACTTTTTATAAACTTCTCTTTCTCAAAGAGATGATGGGACTTCAGGAAATTAATGAACAAAGTCGCACAATTCTTCTATACTCTGCACGTCAACTCCTCAAAATGTTTCCTCATAAATATCACTATAATCAATTTAATGCATTAGTTATGTGATTTTCTTTTATGTTTGCCATAAAGTCATTCCCATCATGGTTTTGGCAAAAGCATTATATAATGATTACTTTTGTTTCAAATACTATGTACTGGAATATTTGAGCCAATGTGTATTGCTTTTGGCTTTATGGTGAGTACTTTTTGTCATTTCATGACACAAGTTATGAAATCTTTGAAATGTTTCTCATGGTTAAGATATTGTGAGGATGCATTTTAGGCCTCTTGAAACATACTACGTCTCTTATGGGGTTTTGAGGAAACATCCCCAAGGTCTTAACAATTCTTTGGGGGCAAATAGATTGTTCAAAGTTTTGAAGGAGGGGTGTGATGCATGTGTGAAGTAGAGGATTATCAAAAGCTTACAAGTTCAACTTATAATTAGATTGTTTAAAGCTCCAAAGGAGCATGATGTACATCATATTAACTAGAGGATGATCAAAAGATTACATATTTTATTTGTATGTGATCGATGAACTCAAGTCTAATACTTCAAAATAATACCAGCAAAAGACTCAAAAGGAGACCATATGCAAACACTTTCAAAGATGTTTGCAAAAGTAAGTTGGCAAGATGTTAATTGCAACTAATACTAAAGCTTAAAGTATTTAACAACAAGCATGTGGACATGTAGGATTGCAATGCATTTAAAAACTCAAATAATTTGAAATTTAAGGTTACATTACCTAGTATAATAAATGTTATGGTTGTTCCATATTTCTAATCAAGCTTTCAACTCCCTCTATTCTGGATCTCAAATTAATCATGAAACTTGTTTTTAATGGTTTGCTTCACAACCATGAATTCAGTCTTACTTTACCAAACTCTCAATCCACTTTCTTGTATATGTAGTTTGGTGACTTTTTTTTCTAGATTTTGCTTCCCCTCCATATAAGTTGATCCATATTATCATTTTTTCTATATTATGTAACCAAATTCTTTACTCATTCTTTATTAATAATGATCAATTAATAGCTCCACTTCCTTTCCAATTGTTTTTTCTAGGTTTTTCCTCCTATCCATATAAATTGACCCATATTCTCATTGTTTGCCTATAATGTAACCAAGGTAACCAATAACTTCGCTAGTAATGGTCAATTAATAGGTCCACTTTGTTTTCATGGTATGGAAATCTCACATGCATTTACAAGTCGTTTATCTTCATTGAATTAGTGTCACTAGTAATAATAACTCTCTTGTGATACAACGATTCATGAGTTCATGACTAAACTCTCCTCTAGAATAGATCTCTCTCGAAACAATGTGAATCCATGTGTAATCACACCCTACCCAAATCAAGTACAACTAAAAGACCAAGAAGATAGTCCAAATCGAAGTGAAAGATCACTACATTATAAAAGCTAACAAAATGAATGCATTCACTATCCTCAAAATAATATGATCAATCTTCCGTCGAAAGTGTACCACCATCCTTTTACATCCATCAAGAAGTAACGTGTGTGACGATCCTTGGGTAATAAATGTTTATTCAATATCAACATAGTAGATAGATCTAGAATGGTATAGTAGCCCATTGGCATGTGCCTTACATATTTCTTTGGACATGCCAAACATTGTAGGGGCACTATACACATCAAGTGCGTAGAATCCTCACTTCAAACCATAAAGTTAGATAGTATGTAAAAAGTAGTCAAATATATGGAGTAGACCACTCTCCTTTCTTTATATGAAATTTGGCCACCATCAAAGTTGGCTTTGCTCCACCAAATTCACTAGATGACAATGGTTGCATTCCCAATCATCACATTTGTCATTTTGATTGGTTCTACATTTGCCACTGTAGACAAGACAATCTATTTTCAACAATGTTGGATTATTGACTCTCATTTAACATGACTTCTTGAGCTCTACTTGGTTGAGAGATCTCGACATGGGTTAATAACAAGATCCATCTTCTAGCATTCAAAACCTCTAACTAGTTAAGACCTACTTAAAAGTTAATAAACACTTCTTAAACACGAAGTATATATCTTAATAGCACTATACTTTTCTAACTTCTTAAGGAACTTCATAATATAACCTCCTTATAATCCATTACATTAGTGATGATTAATAGAATATCGAATTTTACTAGCATATGCTAAACAATATGAGCATATGATAAATAAGCACACAGCATGCATTCCAAGAATGGAAGAGTGCAAGAAAAAATGGTTGACATTGCCTCCTATATAGTGTTAGCATAGTCATAGGTCCAAGGTCTTTTTCACATGCTTATCATCACTAAAATGAGTGGTACCTTTGCAAAGGGTTATGGTAAGACATGGGCTAGCTTAAGTTACCATAGGCCTAGCAGCTTTTACATTCCCATTTGAATCTCACATTTATAGAACCATAAAGCCCTTACGAACCTATACTTAATACAAATGTATTGCGACTTAAAGTTTGCATGATCATTTTTCAAATATTTAACACATGAGCTACACACCTTGTGATCAATATATGGTTATCCTGTTGAGAGATAGGCATGTAAACCCTATGTATACAATGGTGGATAAGGATAGCTGGGTGTGAATGAACTGGAGATCATGAGGAAACCCTAATCCTAGGCATCCAGAGACTATTTAAACAGCCTAAAGGGCACTCTCAATATACAGGAGAGTGTATTAGTTGTACTTGTGAGCAACTCATTAAGGAAGATCTTCTTCTTATACTTGAGCTCTCTCTCCCCCTCTTGTGCACATTCTCTTGCTCTCACTTTGATATTTTGTTTACCGCCGCAGCACAGAGGAGCGGGAAATGGAAAAAAGGAAATAGCAAAAGGCGCAGGACAAAAGTAAGAAAAAGGCGCCTTAACCGATAACCAGACCCTGAAAAAATTAAAAGCACGGACACGACCCTCAGGAAGTCTTAGAGTCGCCCAAGGAAAGTAAAAGAGTAAAAAGCACACCATTAAGTGTGAAAGCGCTCCCGAATCCTTGTAAAAGAGTGCCAGGCTCACTCCTGTGCAAATTGTATGCATTAGTTGGGAATAGGATAGATTAGAACGGTGGGAAATGAGTAATGGGCCTAGGCTAATGGCCAGCCATGTAAAAAAGGGGATGACTGCCCATGAAAAGTAGGGCATGTATATAAAGTTCAAAAAGTGAATGAGAAGATCATTCTTGTGTGTGGCCAAAGCTTCTTCTTCTTCTTCTCTTGTTTCTTGCCTTCTTGATTATGCTTAAGAGAGGGATTGAGAGAGTGTAAGGGAGTGATTTTGTGAGAGTGAGGGATCTTGGGGAAGAAGCTCTTCATCTTCTCTCTTCATCTTCCCCTCCTCTCTTCTCTTCTCTTGTCTCGCGCGTAGCTATGGAGGATGAAGCTCATGGGAGAGGGATTGAGGTTGCTTGAACTTGCCTCAAGGATCATGGAGCTACCGGTGTGCAAGAAAGAGGAGGGTACTCGATCGAGCATCAAGGTAAGCTCGCTACACCCGTAAGGTAGGCATTGCGCATCGGCTATGTGAGAGGTAGCCATGGCCGCTCGGTTCGAAACACTTGAGCAATAAGTGGTCCGTAGGTCTCGGGGTAGAGCTTGTAGCTCCCCTTCATGTTGGTTCCATTGCCGGGACAGACGGAATCGAGCCTTGAGCGCCACGCGCATCAAATCGAGCATAGAAGTAGGGTTTGCAGCCCGAACCGGTGCTCGAGATAGCTAGGAGATTTAGGAGGTTTTAATTCGTGAAACCAGTAAGTGTTTTGGTTTGTTGGAAGCATTAGTGTAGGACTACCATTCTGCATCTCTGTTTTGCATTTTGGCTGCACTAGATTAAGGTTAGATTAGGTTAAGAAAAGAGAAAACAGAAGGTTTTGGCTGCTGCTGGAAACAGGGAAACAAGGGATCAGATTCAAATTTCTAGATAAAACAGGGAAAAGGGAACTAGCTTTAAGGTTTTGCAGTAATAGGAAATGACCTTAAGAGGCTTGGGAGGCTAGGGCAAACCTCATTTCACTGGTTAGCTTTGTGAGAGAGAGAGAGAGAGAGAGAGCTTCTGGTTGCCAGGAAGAGGGAGCGCTATCACGATTCTGGGTGCCATCGATTTGTGCTACTCCAGGTGAGTCTGGTGCTTCTTAGTAGTGCCCTAATCATATCTGGAAAGTCTCTTGTAATTGTGTGTAGCAGGTGTCAAGTGGGATTGAAACGCGTCAAAATTGCGCATGCCGCCAGACGCAGTCGGACCAGGTCTCAGTGGTCCGATTCCTAGAATCGAACCACCCGAATCCTGGAGTTGGACTGTCCGATTCCAAGAATTGGATCGTCCGACTACTAGAGTCGGACCAGCCCTATCCGATTCCCAGAATCGGACAGTTCGATCGGACGTGCCACGTGGCACTCGGACCCCCCATCATAGTCGAACCATCAGACTTTAGGAATCGAACCCGACCTGTCCTACTGTTGGACTCAAACCACTCTGCCCGACTGCAAGAATCGGACCATCCGACTACTAGAGTCGGACCCAGCCTTGTCCGATTCCCAGAATGGGACAGTCTGATTACTACAGTCAGACCAGCCCTATCCGATTCCCAAAATCGGACAGTCCGATTCTGGGAATCGGACTCCATCCTGCCAGAAGGAAAAATAAGGATCTTTAGTTGACCCTACCACAGACCTGACCTCCAGGACACAACCTTGAACACCCCTAAGACCTTGTTTGACCATTAGAACCCTAGAGACCAATCAAACTTAGAGTAGAATAGAAAACACAGCACAGACCTTCAGAAAGACCATAGAATAGCTAGGAACCGAGCTTAGAACTCAAATCAGGATAAGAATGTGGAGAGAAACAGAGTGGAGTTCGCATTAAATGCTTTCTGCATCAGCACTTCACTCTTGTGTTCCACTAAGTTTGCACTGCAAGAAAAGAAAAAAGCCTGTTTTCGCACCAAGCACCATGAAAGCACTAAGCATAACGTGTGAATAAGGATTGCAGCTGCTTTCAAATAACAAGGAGCACATCAGGATATCTAATAACATTAAGGAACCCACTAGTAGGAGAAGACCCCAAGACTTAGACAGGTGCCTGAGTGCCCTACTAGTAGGACCTGGAGAAGACACGAAGACATGGAAAGCAACAATATAGAAGATTGGACGCTGCTGGAGCTGCTTGGATTTATTGACAACCTCGTGGAGTTGGAAGCAGAAACAATGTCGGGATCAAGAGGCAAACGAGGAGAGGACCAATTAGACTTAGGAGAATTTTCAACCTCAGTCCAGGAACTGGTCCACAACTACGATCTACTCACTAGGACTGTGATCCAGGGCAGACTTGTAGAGGAAGTGGTAACAAACCTGGAAGAAGAGAGAAGAGCAATCAAGAGAGCACTAGAAGGTATAATTTCCTACAACCATGAGCAAAGGGCTAGAAGGCTACAGCAAGACGTATATATGTACGAGGCTAGACGAGTGTTAGACCTAGCTGGAGCGGCCAAATGTGGACCGAATGTAGAGAGGGAACGGGCAGCAGAGGCTGACATGACATTGAGCGAACTGGTAGCAAAGCGACTCTTGGACAAAACGTCCGTTGAATAGAGCGCTACTGTCCTAGCCATCGCGCTACTATCGGGATTGGGAGTCACGCAAGGGGCTAAAGGGTAGGCTAGAATCCCCATCGTAGCAAAACAACTAGCTAGATACGAACCTAGCAGTGACCCGTACAGCTTCATGGAGCAGTTTGAGCAAGTATGTGAGGCAAATGGTCTTACTGACCTTGCGCAATGAGCTCAAGTTTTTAGCCTGTGCTTAGGCGATAAGGGGAGGACCTGGTATTCTAGTCTAGATGACGCAGAACGTACAAGCTTTGTTCGCCTTAAGGGCCTCTTCATCAAGAGGTTTTCGGAGGCAGGGTATTCGGATAACCTCATTGTTAGGTTGATGAATATCAGTCAAAGGGAGAAGGAAGACGTTAGGGATTACGTCACTCAGGTGCGTAGCCTCTACAAGAGAATCCCTGCCAATGAGCGACCTATCGAGAGGGCAGTGTCTACAATGTTCATGAACGGGATTCGGAGTGAGGAGCTCTACAAGGCTTTGGCCAGTAACTCCACCTTGCAACGAGACGTGCTAGCTAGAGTTTTCGAGGAGGCAATATGCGTAGATGATCAACTCAGGGAATGCAGCATGAGGACTACCAACCGAGAGAGTGCAAGCCAGAGGGACCCTGAGAGATCAACTACTTCGGGGGGAAAAGCAACTGCTAGTGTGCAAAATAAGGAAAAGAGTGTAGACCACGACCAGGGGATGGCAGAAATGAGAATGGAGATTGCACGGTTGCAAGAGCTGGTAAGGAAGCCTATGAGATCGCATGTACAATGTATATACTGCGGCGGCAATCACCTCCCAGTTGAGTGCCAAGATCCTAGATCTCGGCCGTGCTCAAATTGCGATAGATTCGGGCATGATGTAGTGCATTGCAGAATGCCGAGGATATTCCCATACGCGCAGCAGTACAACCCTCCATACTTAGGTAATAGGCCACCCAATTTCTTTGGGAGGGGAGCCCATTTAGCTCTCCCAGCACCGACTAACTCAAGACCTGCCGTACCTAGGCTGGAGATGAACCCAACTGGTATACCCAGACCACCGGGGCCTTTTGTAACCCACCCATCTAGCGATGCTCTTGTTCACTTTGTGGAGGAGCCTAATGAGCAAGACACATATGTCAACCCGTACATATCCTATGACGAGGAGGGCAACCCAGTCCTGATGGACTATCGGTCGGTGCCGGTGATGGCTTTAGGAAGAGGAAGAGGCAGAGGATTTGGAGGGCCAAGCCAAGATCCAGTCACATGCTGGACTTGCGGCCACCCAAGCCACATTTCATCATGCTGCCCAGAACGAGAACAAGCCAACAAGGACAAAGCGGGTCTCTGATGCACAGAGTGTGGAATCACACATTTGTTTCCTGACTGTCCTAGGCGGAAGCCATCAACCAGCTCTGCCAACATGCCATCAGTGCCTTTGGGGCTTTTTGGAGTGGAAACCTTTGACAGTGAGGATACACCCATCCCACTACATGTTATGACGCGAGAACAAAACAAGCAGGCATCTCTTTTGCCAGGGCTAAGTAACCTTGATGCAACCTCAATAGGAAAGAAAAGCCGGAGGAGACGGAAAAAGAGAACCAATGCAAAGATAACTCTTAAAACTGAGGAAGCGACTACGTTAGTAATGGGAAAGAGGGTCACAGACATAGAGGCGGAGACCTCAGCTCCTAAGATAGCCGAGCTAGGGAGTGCCAAGGTAGGGGAATATCCCCATTCCAAACGACAGCTCAAGGCTATAGGTAAGGTCAAGGAGTGGGTCAAGGACGCCCAAAAGCACCTCAAGGATGCTGAACCCATATTAGAAGATCCTATTGACGATTTCTCCAGCGTGAGCACACCAGTCTCACTTTCAAAACCACAAGTTGCGAGCATACCTGCACCATTGGGGGCAACTTAGCAGCAAGGCCAAGGGGAAACTTGCCAGGGCAGACAGAACGCATGGCCTAGAAATGCTAGCCTCAGGGGAAGACAAGAGCCCAGTAGCCTCCTCACAACCTTGTTGTCTACTCCAGTAACTCTAAGCTTGGAAGACCTGCTTAGGCAGAATCATTCCTTATGGCAGGAGTCAAAAGACTTGATGGAGAGACACACAGGACTTGCGGGTGCTGATCCGCAAGATCATGATGCGGTTACATAGATCCCAAGTCTAACTCTACACTCAATTCCTAAGTCTTCGCTCTATATGACAAGGAGATTGGAGAGGAAAGCTTAGGTGATGATGAGCAGTCAGAAGAACAGGACTCTGACGACGAGAAGTATGAGGATTGTCGCTCTACGAGAGAGGAGAGTGAAGAAGAGATAGATACAATAGAGTACGAGGAGATTGGAGAGGAAAGCTTAGGTGATGATGAGCAGTCAGAAGAACAGGACTCTGACGACGAGGAGTATGAGGATTGTCGCTCTACGGGAGAGGAGAGTGAAGAAGAGATAGATACAATAGAGTACGACACGGAAGGAAAAGCGATAGAACAAATCAGGGCAGACTCGAGGCCTAGGAGAGGAAGGACCAGTCAGAATGAAAAATGAGTCATGCGAATGGAGTGTGACAGATTCTGGCTAGAATACATAGGAGCCGTGGATTACGAGCAAGCCAGAGTGGCACGACCATGGGTAATCCCAGTGCTCAAGACAGATGCACCTATACTGAACTACGACCCCCTAGGGAAACACCTTCCTCAAGTGAGGGATGCGAGTTTAACTCAGAGTCGGAAGTCAGCACTGAGAGTGATCCCGAGATACCACAACCTTCTAAAGTCAAACGCACCAAGGGAGACTTGTCAGTCCACCTAAGGCGCAAGAGGCTAAAGGAGGAGGCCAAGAGGCAAGCAAAGGACTCAGAAGCAGAAAGGCAAAAGAAACCGCAAGATCTACCCAAACAGTTTACAAAATTTAAAAAGGGTGACAGAGCGGTGATTCTGCTAGGTGTGAAAAGACAAGGCCAAACTAGTGAACCGATCGAGGGACCCGCCAAAGTCAAGGATGTTAACTTAGCTGGGGAAGGTGAAAAGCCAAGACCTGTATTCATTGCAGATGACTTGACAGAGGATGAGGAGACCAAACTTGTTGCACTCTTGCAAGAGTACATTGACATATTTGCCTAGACATTGGATGAACTTAAGGGAGTCAACCCTAGGGTTGTGACTCATAATATCCCAATGGTCCCTGATGCAGTGCCAACGAAACAACGACCTTACCCCATGAATCCCAAACACGCCCATGCAATAAAAGAGGAGATTGATAAACTCATGAGGGTAGGATTCATATATGAGATCGAGCACACGGACTGGGTATCACCTATCGTGATTGTCATGAAGAAAAATGAAAAAATTCGAGTGTGCGTGAACTATAAGAAAGTGAATGCCGCTATAAAGAGGGATAACTATCCTTTACCTTACACCAAGCACATGCTTGAGAGGGTAGCAGGTAAAGAAGCCTACAGTTTTCCGGATGATTTCTCGGGCTATAATCAAGTGCAAGTGCACCCCGACGACAAGCACAAGACTGCCTTTGCCACGGAATGGGGTGTATTCGCCTACATTGTCATGCATTTTGGGCTGATGAACGCACCTGTGACTTTTCAATGCCTAATGTGCACTATCTTTAAGGACATGCTTAGGCGCGAACTGGAAGTGTTTATAGACGACTTATGTGTACACTCTAGTTGGGCCAAACACTTAGAGAAATTGAGAGCTGTCTTTGAAAGGTGTAGGTTATACCACCTCTCGTTGAACCCCTTAAAGTGCCAGTTCTGGGTGAAACACGGATGCATCTTAGGGCACGTAGTGTCAAGGAACGGCATTGCCACTGACTTTTCTAAAGTCAGAGTCATTGTTGACTTACCGCCACCTGATAACTACAAGGGAGTTCAGTGCTTCTTAGGGCACACTGGATATTATCGACGCTTTGTACTAAATTACGCACTAATTGCTAGACCATTGTACAAGCTGTTGATAGTGTTCGAGTGGACTGAGGAATGCCAGCGCGCATATGAGGAGTTAAAAAAGGCTCTTACTACTACGCCAATCTTACGAGCCCCAGACTGGAACATAACGTTTCATGTACACATAGACGCCTCTTAGTTCGCTATTGGAGCTGTGCTATGCCAACCTGGTGAACATAACTTAGATTACCCGGTGAGTTTTGCCAGTAGGCAGCTCACAGAGACCAAGATGAACTATTCCACGACAGAAAGGGAGGGGTTGGCCATGGTATTTGCGGTAAAGAAATTTAGGCATTACCTGTTGGCCACTCCCTTTGTCTTCTTTGTTGGCCATCAAGCCTTGCTATATCTTGTGAACAAGCCTTGCGCTACGGGATGCATAGCTAGATGGTTACTCCTTCTACTGGAGTTTGACTTCTCTGTGGTTGTACGCAAAGGAAAGCAGCATTACATGGCTGACCACATGTCCCGCATACCCACAGGAGAAGCCGCGGGACAAGGCATACCTGACGATTTACCGGATGCTCATCTCTTTAAGATGTCTAGCGAGAGAGAATTGTTTAAAGCTGATCTGATGCCGTATTGGGCTGATGACATAGTGTAAGTGCTAGAGAGCGGACTACCTGAGAGACCCATTGAGAAGGCCAGCCTGAGAAGACTTATCTTGAAAATTCAGCCATATCAACTGATAGCCGGCCAACTCTACAGGTTGGGACAAGACGGTTTATTGCACAGATGAGTATGTGAGTACGAGATGCATGATGCATTGAAAGAAGCACATGGCGGAATCACTGGAGGACACTTTAGCGATGACACAACAGCCCGAAAGGTGCTACAATCCCAACTATGGTGGCCCACCCTTTTCCGCGATGCAGCTAAATTCGTAAAGCACTGCGATGAGTGCCAAAGAACCAAAGTGCCTGTGCGGAAAGATGAGATGGAGTTGACCCCTGTCATAGCCCGACAACCCTTTGAAAAATGGCGCATCGATTTTATTGGACCTATCAATCATACGATACAATATCCCCAAGCTCGCTACATCATAGTGGCAACCGATTATCTAACGAAGTGGACAGAGGCACGAGCCACGAGGAAGAATGATGCTAGAACCACTACAAACTTCTTGTGGGAGCAGGTCATTTCACGGTTTGGCTGTCCAATCGAACTTGTAAGCAACCAAGGCATGCACTTCATTAATGAGGTGATTTCCCACCTGCTCTCTACCTTCCTAATAATTCATCAGAAGCCCTCTCCCTATTACCCTCAGGCTAATGGCCAAGCCGAATCCACGAATAAAATTTTAGTCAACGTGCTTACAAAGGTAGTGTCTACTTCAAGAAGTGATTGGGACAACAAGCTAATGGGGGCCTTGTGGGCCTATCGCACAGCTTATAAAACGGTTGTAGGACAGACACCTTTTAGGATGACGTATGGAACTGAAGCCATTTTACCCTTAGAATTCTTCATCCCTAGCTTAAGGATAGCAGTCCAGGAGCGTTGGGAGGGAAGAGAGGCTTGGACCGATCGCTTAGTGGAGTTAGAGTGCCTACCGACTCCTCGCCACTCGCTCTCTGATTTGTGAGAAGGCTCGACGAAAGATGTGGTTTGACAAGCATGTCAAACAATGAGACTTTGAACAAGGGGACCTTGTTCTGCTATACTCTGTAAAAGGACATAAACAGAAGATGAAGTTTCGGGGGCTAGGGCCTTTCAGAGTACGCATGATTGGTAGAACAGGGAATGTTGAGTTAGAGACACTTGAAGGCGAAGGAATAGGCTTTTTTAATGCAGCTGTATAAAGAAGTACTATCCTCCTTCCCATCCATTACATGAGCCACCCATGCTAGAACCCCCAATGAACGTCTGCATGGCTACTATAACCGACCTTACAGATCAGGACAAAGAAGCAGTGGCATCGGTGTATCTACGAATCACAGTCACAGCAGAAGCGATGTATTCTTTTAATGCCTTGATTGATGAAGGTGCCGACTACAACATCTTGACACATGACCATTGGACACGCATTGGTCAATCGAAACTACAGCCCACTAATGCCAAACTCACCCCGTTTGGGGGTAATACTTATTCACTCCTAGGGAAGTGCAAGGTAGTCATTTCTATCGAGTCTGAAAGTTTACCAGCTCTCTTCCATGTGTTGTTTGACACTAAAGGAGCAGGTAATATGTCACTATTAGGTCATACTATCAAGAAGCAAACAAACTGTAATGTGGATTACAACCTAAACCGCATTCATCTTGCTATAGGCAATGTGCGTATAGTGACGACTTTCAGCAAGGGTTGTCCTGGCTCCTCCACCATTACGAAGCCACTGGTAGAAACCCCTACGACCATGCTTCAGCCCAAGTCTAAACAGAAGAAAACTAAGGCCTTATGCCAGGCTCTCGACTCTAGGCCCAAACCCACCAAGAGTGCTCACAAGGCCAAGGAGTCCAAGCTTATATGGGTGCCAAAATGGCAAAGACCACATCCGAGTAGACCACCCAAACGTGATTCTAAATGCCAAAATAATCAGCTATCACGACCTAAGAGGCAGTCTAGACACTATCGACGTAGACACACAACCACGCCGCGATGGATCCCCAAAGATCTCTTACAAGCACAAGGATACTACGAGGACAACCCATGGATTTGGGTGCCTAAAAATGGCAAGTTTAAAAGCTCATCTACAAGCAATCTCACCCCAGTGAGGGAGGCTTGCACATATGGTGCCCAGGGCATAGTCAGCAAACCATTGCCCATTGTGGCTAGTAAGCCCCAGCTCATCTATCGACCAAAGCAAACACCACAAGCCTTAGACTTACCTAATCCAGAGAACTTAAATACCCCCATGACTGCTCACTCAGAACCCATCACAACTCCCATGCCCCCAGAGCTTTCTACAGCACCTCAAAGTGCTTCGAAGTGCAAAGCCACACCTATGACACCAATGATGGAGTCACTAATATCCAGTCCATTTGCACCATTCCCACCAGTAGGTCTTAAATCTTCCTACGCGGTACGACCTTTCCTTTCCTTGGCTAAAGACCTCGCCGCAACTTCTGGGGATGACTTAGTAACCTGCATCAAGATGTTGGACAAAACTTTCACTACATTCGCTAGAAGTTATGAGAGGCTAGACCTAGGTCTTCTTGACAAAACACTTGCTTCGGATGTTCATGCATTACCATGCACTTGGGAAGAATACGAACTTATGACCGGTAAATTCCCCAAAATTGCGGCTGAACTGATAGCAAATGACGAAATCTTAAAGGAGCAAGCTGCCCTCACAAGACTAATCACTTCATATCGTAAGCCTCCTCGTTTTGTTCCTGAGCACGAGTTGCAAGAGCTCATGCAAATGGCAAGCTCGCCATCCACATTCTTGCAGCAGTGGTTTGCTCTGAGAATCCAATGGGAGAAAAAAGGTTGCCGGATAATGACCAATGCTGAGCAACGCAGGGCAGTTAAAACCATCAAATATGACCCTACTTATGTGGCACCTATCTCGTTTAGGGTTTTGGCCATCACCCGCAACCAGCATTTAGACGACCATGTGCTCGCTCACCCTTACATTGACCAATTCCTTACGGAAGAGGAATTACATGTTGCAAGCCGCCTTAATACTGGAGATCTCTTTCACGATGCCTTGACCTACATCTCCCAAGTCTCCATCCAACCATTTGCTCTTGATTGTCATGCCCAACTCGAATACAATCCAAGCTTCTATGATTGGTTATTGGCTAAGTAAGTCAATCCACGAAAAACACCATTTGCCTCGTACTTCCTGTGCTAATCCTAGGAAGTATTCCTTGAAAGATCCAAGACGGGGGGGAGCAATGTGAGCAAGAGCAGAGCAAAATGAGAGTTAGCAAAATGAGAGTCATGCTATCTAGCAGAATGTTATGATAATTGAGTTTCAATGGAAGATACTGCAAAGGAAAACCAATAGCAATTGCTGCTGTGAGCCTGTCTCTAAAATTCAAGCCTCTAAGCAAGTATACCAATTTTTTACACATACATTTTTCTCTCAAAATTGAGTTTTGTTAGAAATAAGCCGATTTTTTAGCATTAATGTTGGCATGGTGTGTTGACAGGTAACCACCATGGCAGGACAAGACAAAGGGGGCAAACTTCCATTTTCTGAAGAAGAGATGACCAAGTTTGGCCTCAGCGTCGAGACACGAGGATTAAGTCAATTTACCTTCAAGCACACCCTGAACCTGGATGAGGCCATCTTGGAGAAACCTGTAGTCCAAGAATTGGTGGATAGATGCCACCTCCACAAGTATCCGGAAAAGGTGGGGCATGCCGTGGATTACGGCATGTGTGCTGAATTTCTGAGGAATTTTGACAAGGGTAGGAACTGTGGCATTGTCACAGTGAGGACAGGGGAGAAGAAAAGAAGAGTTGAAGTGCCCCTCAATGCGGCAATCGTAGAGAAGGCCTTGGGGCTCGTACCCAAGAAAGAGAGGCAACCGAGAAGGGATGTTTATGCCATGCTGGGGGTAAAGAAAGAATAGGTGCACACAGTGGATGGAATTAGCTTGGCTGACATCCCGGATCCAGCAGTGAAGGTGCAAGCGAAGATGATCCACACACTCTTCTCAGGCCAAAGGTACAATGCATTGATGAGTATGATCGAGGTCTCGTTATTAGAAAGCATCGCAGTAGGAGTCCCTGACGAGGTAGACTGGAATGGGTTCGCGTGCAGAAAACCATTCAAAGCTCAGCTACCCTTCTCACTCCAGCAGAAGCACCAGTAGGAGGAGAATCCCCTGCCTCAACAACACGCTTCACAAGGAAGAAACATGCCTCAAAGGCGTCCACAATTAGATATGGTGGTGTTTTGACAGCCATCATAAATGAAGCAATGAAGGATGCCGGAGTCATGGAAGAGCAAGCTGCACATCAAAGCCCACTGCATCAAAGCCCACCTCACCACGAAGGAGAAGAATCAAGTGAAAGAACGATAAGTGACAAGGGAGAACAGGAGGTGCCGCCTACACAAGCAAGCAAACCAGAAGGACAAAAGAAAGGGGACAGGAGACACAAGGAAAGGAAAGAGAAATTAAGCAAAGAAGAACGAGCTGAAATCAAGAGGGCTCAAAGAGAGTCTAGGAGGTGACAGGAAGAGAAGGGCGGAAGAAGAAGCTAAAGAGCAGAGACTGAAGGAGATGGCCGAGTTGGTGGAGGCTACACGAAGATCTGTGGAAGAGACCCATGGGGGTGGAGAGCTCGAACCTATGAGTCCCTGTCATAAAGCCGAAGCTAGTTCAGGTGTGGAAGTAGCTCCAGTGGTTGTAGGCAAGGGCATGTCCCTACTACATCCACTTCCTCCTCTTTTGTGCCTGCAATGACTTAAACCACGACTACAACCACCACACAACCCACACCTCCCCTCGACACGACACAACTAATGAACATGATGCAAATGCTAGTGAGCAAAGTGGCCGAGATCGTGCCAAAAACCAGATTGAAAAGGCTCGCTGCCGCAGATGCAGAGTCACGGCAAGACCCTAAAAGACAAAGGCTGGAGGCATCAACCACCACACCCCATACTCCCATGCCTACCGACACTCACTATGATGCATATGTGGCTGAGCTACTGGCACAACTAGACAAGGCGAATGAAGATAAGAAAGTGGCCTTGATGGAGCTAGAAAATGAAAAAGAAACGACAGCTGCTCTTAGGCTAGAAGTCTCAAGGCACAGAGCTGACCGACGAAGAGAAATGAAGGCCCTGCAGGACCAGCTAGTAGCAAAAACAAAGGAAGCCCAGGACAACGAAAGCCACCTTATACAAAGACTGGAAGACGAAGAGCAGAACCTGGTGGCAGAGCAAAGGAGTCTAAAGCTACTAGTGCAGCAATACAATGATCTACAGCAAAAGGTCGCTCAAGTGGAAACGTGAGACAAGAAGTTCAGGAAGGCGAAGCCAGTACACTACAAGAACATACCATGGAGCTCCGTTTGTGGCAGGAGCTAGAAGAACAAAACATATTAATAAGTGAAATCGAGTTTCTGAAGAGTAAAGGGCCAGGAGTCTCAGCAGCAAAAGCAAAACGGCTACAAGATGAAGCGCAAAGATTACAAGATGCGTTGGAGACCTCCCAGGAAGATGTAGAGGCCCTCATGGCCATGGCTTTCAATAAAAAAAGGCTATTCCTTGCTGAGATCCAAAGCCAAGAGCAGCTGGTGCAGGAAAAATCAGAAGTACTGGCCGAGGTGCAACAAAGGCTCAGCACTGTAGATCAAGCCAAGGGGATTGGTGAAGAGCAGTTGGCTCAAAAGTCAAGAGAAAGGAACCAGTTGTGGTTTTAAACAAATGAGCAGCAACAGGTAGTGACCACCCTGGCCAGCCAACTGGAGGAAGAGAGAAAAAGGATGGAGGAAAGAGCTATGGATTGGGAAATGAATAATTTTGACAAGGTGAGAGACTTGACCGAACGCTTGGCAGTGGCAGAATGCGAAAGGGTGCTTGCAGAAGCCAGGGTTGAAGCTACCGAAATAACTACTAAAACACAGCGGCAGGCCTTCCTCAACACGGTACTCCATGTCACACAAGCTGAGGGCGATGATCCAGTGGAAAAGGTGAAAAGAAAGTTGGAGCTAACCACCTGAGCTTTAAGATATGGTCTTCAAGAGCGGGAGCTCCCAATGAGTACATGGATCACTAAGGAGCAACAATTCCACTACTTACGCTGTACGGTCCTTTCCACTACTGAGCTCAAGGAGCTAGGTTTTGAGGAGCATGAATAGCCACCACCACCACCGCCAGCCATCCCATCTATGGTTGAGCGACATGTCGAAGAGGGTTCGGATTTCGAGCAAGGTGATGAAGAAGAGCAAAAAAGAATGCTGAGTCCGCCTCAACCCGATCTCCCATAGGAAGAACTTGTAGATGCCCATCTGCCTAAGCGTATAGTTGCAACAAGGAGGAGAAGACAAGAATTAGCTAAGGAGGCCCAACGCCGAAGCATGCACAATTCCAAGACAACTTCCTGAAGAGCCCATGCCACTGAGAGGTGATGTACATCTTGTAGACTGGCCCCAGGAGTTGGTCATCTGGCGTCAACAAGAGTTGCATAAAAGGCCGTTTGAGCTCTCATTTTCTTTCCCACGCTCTCTGGATTGGGCCATGCCTCTAGGAGTCTTAGCTAAGATCAAGGATCTCGCTAATGAACTTGCAAACAGGTGGATTGAAGAGAGGAGCCTGATAATAACTAGGTGGTGATAAGAACCACATGATTACTGGGAAGATAAGGTCGATCTGGTTCCCAAAACTGTCCAAGGCTACAAGGCACAGCTGAAATGGCGGAGGAGGATTTGGGACACCAATTTTGATGCATGGACTGCCTTTTGCAGTTCAGTCCCCGAAGAGCACAATGATCCTATCTACATGCCCTACCCTCGTAGGCATGGAGTGGACTATGATAGAGACTTGCATGGGGATTACAACTTCCCAAAAATATATAATGTAAATGCTAGGAACCCTGAGGAATGCTTAGTGTTTAGTTAGAAGATATACTTCCTTCTATAAATCGTTTCCTTGCAGACTTCTCTTCCTGCCCAGATCCAGCGTTTTTGACCACTTGTAATTACCTTCGACTTATCAAATTCTTACTACTCCAAAAACCCATAGTAGAGGAAGCCCATCTCCCCCCACTCTTCTTTGATATCAACCTAAGTATAGATAGTAGAGCTATGACTAGGTTAATGATGTGGGCTACTCTCCTTCCTTCTGTCTAGAGCTCTTAGAAAATATGAGTGACACCAGCTTCACAAGGTGTAATCATCCTTTCTTGTCAACCAATCCTCTGAGAGCTAAGGTCAATATTAAAGAATACCTACAAAGTCGTGCATTCTTATCTTAATGCCTACGATCGCCCCATGATTAAATGGGTGTGATATGCCTTGACAATTGTACTCCTTCTCTCATTCTCAAAAAAAAAAAAAAAAGCAAAGAGAGAAAAAGCCACAAGGAAACAAAGACAAGTTGACTGGAGAGAAAGACAAGAGCAAAAAATAGCAAAGCTGAAAGAGGAATCTGCTACTAAGCAAGTTAACAAGGAGAACACTTCACATGTGCTTGCAGTCTCCCTTCATTGTTATTGTGCACCACACTCACTGCATCTAGGGTTCTCCCTAGCCCCTTCCCCACTTCACACTTAGGGCACATCAAGGGCAAGACTTTCAGACCTGTCACCCTAAGTTTTGCACCGCACCTCCAACGATGCATGAACTGGGTCCTCAAGTGTGGGACATTACCAAGGGCTTACCCAAGGTTAGACCCATCTCCCAGTTCCACTGGCATGGGCACCATGCACTACATATTGAGACAGACACACCCCCTAGGAAGTGCACAACTTTTCTTGGAGGTTATGTTCATGTTTCAAGAACTGGCTGCTTGGTTGAAGAAGATCATCCACTACATCCTCCAATGACAATGAATTTTTCCATGAGTCGGACATGACTCCATTATTGCAACTTTAGGAGCTTCGCTGCGAAGGTTTAAATGGCTCAACAGATTTCATGTTGCCAATCATCCGCCTACTGATGGGGCTGCCATGACTGAACCAAATCAAGCAGAAGGAAAAACTAGTGATGGATCTGCCATTGGCTTAGTTTTTGGAACCTCATCTTCCAAAGATGCCTGCCTACTGCCTCAAGATCTACAGATCGCTTATTGATTCCACAAGCCTGAAGATTTTCAATGCAAGGTTCAAGATCTTCAGCTCAGCACTGAAGATGTTGAAATCAAACCTGAAGATGTTGAAATCAAATGTGAATATCTTGAAATCCAACCTGAAGATCTTGAAATCAAAGCTGAAGATCTTCAAATCGAAGAGAAGGATCCTCAAGATAACAAGATCTTCAAAACAAAGACAAAGATCTTCCATGCGAAGACAAAGCAAACCTTTGTCAAGACAGAGTTCAGGGAGGTTTCTCCAGGATAAATCCCTCCAACACCATTCTCCTAAGGGATTGCTTATTGATCAAGCGTTTCTGTTGACCAAAGGATAACCGGCTACCTATTTTCCACCAGCCAATTGGAACCTCTATCAGCCATCACAGAATGGGAGCCACAACTGTGTGTGAAATCCCGAGCATTTTAATGAAGTCTGAAGCACGCCGGAATCTCTCCTGGTCATGGTCATCAAACTCCATCACCTCTCATTCACAAGCATCAGTGTCGTCTACCCACCAGTTCCACCTAGCAACAGCATCATCTATCCCACTACTTCCCACCATAGTGCCATGGGACTGGCACTTGGCTAGGAGGGGGGTAATGTTTGCCGCAGCATAGAGGAGCGGGAAATGGAAAAAAGGAAATAGCAAAAGGCGCACGACAAAAGGAAGAAAAAGGCGCCTTAACCGGTAACCAGACCCTGAAAAAATTAAAAGCACGGGCACGACCCTTAGGAAGTCTTAGAGTCGCCCAAGGAAAGTAAAAGAGTAAAAAGCGCACCATTAAGTGTGAAAGCGCTCCCAAATCCTTGTAAAAGAGCACCAAGCTCACTCCTCTGCAAATTGTATGCATTAGTTGGGAATATGATAGATTAGAATGGTGGAAAATGAGAAATGGGCCTAGGCTAATGGCCGACCATGTAAAAAAGGGGATGACTGCCCATGAAAAGTAGGGCATGTATATAAAGTTCAAAAAGTGAATGAGAATATCATTCTTGTGTGTGGCCAAAGCTTCTTCTTCTTCTTCTCTTGTTTCTTGCCTTCTTGCTTGTGCTTGAGAGAGGGATTGAGAGAGTGAGGGAGTGATTTTGTGAGAGTGAGGGATCTTGGGGAAGAAGCTCTCTATCTTCTCTCTTCATCTTCCCCTCCTCTCTTCTCTTCTCTTGTCTCGCGTGTGGCTATGGAGGATGAAGCTCATGGGAGAGGGATTGAGGTTGCTTGAGCTTGCCTCAAGGATCGTGGAGCTACCAGTGTGCAAGAAAGAGGAGGGTACTCGATCGAGCATCAAGGTAAGCTCACTACACCCGTAAGGTAGGCATTGCGCATCCGCTATGTGAGAGGTAGCCATGGCCGCTCGGTTCGAAACACTTGAGCAATAAGTGGTCCGTAGGTCTCGGGGTAGAGCTTGTAGCTCCCCTTCATATTTCAACATGGTATTAGAGCCATCTCTAATCCAACAAGCTTCCTTCAACTCCATTTCCCACTAAGTACACATAAGCATGTCATTTTCTCATTGTACCTCTTTACCTCTATAGTTGTGTGCCATACCCACCTCTATTGGAGGACTTGGGGTGAACAAAAGAGAGCATATTTTTCCTTGCTTTCTTCTAGAGAGTTGATTCCAAAATCAAGGTGCTTCAGCACACCACCACAAACCCCAACATTGGCCACACAACATGACATCATTATCAAAAAACATAGGCATGTGCAATCTAGGACATCATTCATATCGGTATGGTTGTGTGCTCAACAGGGGACGAATTACTAGTGACTACCTTAGGGCTTGGATAGTCTCCCCTAGTGGACTATCCTCCCATAAGAGGGCTCATCAAATCTCTTTGATAGGAAGAGACCTCTATCAAAATCTCGCTATGGGTTTCCTAGCAGCCATAGCTAGGAAGCTTCAAGCTCTCCTATTTCCATTTTTTTCACTCTAGGGATCATTAATAGTGATTCTAATCACTAAAGCATATTCTCGAAAGTTTATTAGAGATATCTAGGAGCAACTCCAATACTCAGGGGCCATCAATGAGCTTATCGGGAAGCCGACTTTCAATCGGTCTTCACTCAAGCATCTCACTAACCTTGACATTTGTGTTTTTAAACGCTATTGATTAACCTTCTAATCACTTGCTTGCTAGATATTTGTTAAATCTAGTATAAACACATTGAGTATTGTAACATCTTATCTTGTAACACATTAGATTTAAGCCTGCTATGTATTAGTCATCTCTTTTTGCTTCCACACTTACTGGCCATTGTGTAAATGACTAGACATTGCCATTGCCTAGAGCAATCAGTAAGACCTTCCTATCATGGCCATGACTTATACAGATGTTAGACCTCAAATTCTAAGTTTGATAGAAAAGACTTTCATCCATGGCACGTACTAGTGAAGTATAATATGTTGTTCATAAAAGGGACCAATGCTATTGTTCCATTAAACCCACTTGATATAGAATATTTTGAAAGATCCCAAGCCATAATCATACTTCATCTAGATGAATCCCTAATCCATCACATTGACCAAATTGCCACTGCCAAGGAGAAATGGGATGAGCTCGAAAAACTTTATGGTGCTAAAGGAAAGAACTCCAAAAATTTCCTTAAGATAGAATTTTTTTGCTTGGAGTATAACCAAGGAGAAGACCTAGGTCAGTTCATTTCTCACATGAAGGGGCTCATGGCATAGCTATTCTCAGTTCAAGCTCCAATTCAAGATGAAGATGCCATTGCAATTCTCTTGAGAGTTGTAAAAAATGTATTTTCAACCCTTGTAACTACTCTTATAAATATCCCTAATCCAACCTTGGAAAGCACCATCCAATCTTGTTTCGATAAGGAGAAAAGAAATCAGAAAGAATGCACCATTGTTTAGGCGCATCCACTTCAAGTGCCCGTGATCGACTCTTGGTTCATATTGTATCCACTAAATGCTTTCTTTACAACAAAAAGGGAAATCTTGTCAACAACTATTGGAAAAACTATATTGACAAAATGAAGTGCAACAAATGTAAGAAGACATGGCATATTACCAGTAAATGACCTACCATCCCTAAAGTACCAAAAGAATTGGAGGCCAACTTTGTCTCCAACCCACTTCATGATAGACTTCTCTAAATCTACAAATCCTATACCTATAAGCACTCTTGTAGCCTAATTTGTAAAGGCATCCCACTTTTTTTGAGGGGGGGAATTAACATGTCTTGTAGTCTAATGCCACTCTGGCATTTGGGGGGGGGAGGGGGAATGTGGCGAGGCTAGCAACGAGCTTCCTCGTGCTATTAATCCCTTTTTAATTTTTAAGAAACCATGAACTCTATATGATATGCAGCATGAAACATCAGAATTTAACGTACTTCAACCACTCAACAACCCCCTACTCCCTACCATTTAAAATTTTGCATGCGTTGATAGGTGTAAGGCATGATTTTTTATGTATTTTTCTTTTATGAAAGCGGTAACAACTCACTCTAACAAAGAGATTGGGCTGAACTGATACTAAACCTCATGCTTCAACTCCATCATATGTCCACACACATTAATCTTAGTTTTTCTTATTTTTATGATGTGAAAAACCTAATTTTTCTTTTTTTTAAATTTTTTCTATTTATTTATAGAAAATTAATGATGCTTATTAATCTTAAGTGTCAATTGATTATTCTTATAGAAATGGGAACGCAAAATGCGCACCAAAACCCAAAAAATTGCATATTTTCCTTTAAACCATCTAGTCTCGCATTTTGCGTGTTTTTGGAGCCAAGAAAAAGGGGTTTCTACTGCAAGAAAATCTATATTGTAAAAACTTTTCTAACATCCGTGTGCCGAATTGAAACGCAAGAAAAAGAAAAGTTGTTAGAAAAGGCATCCGGAAAGGATTATCATGTCAAAACACTGTTTTGATGGAGATAAGACTCGGTCACTTGGAAAAAACCAAAAAAGGATCCCCGAAACGGGACATAGAAATTAATATAAAAAGATTTGGGCACTGGAACGAAGGGTAGTAAAAAGGAAAAATGTTTGTCGGAAGGGGAGTCATAGGGCAAGCACAATAAAACACATATCCAAAAGAGTAAGGAGGTGCTCGCAGGCGAAAAAGGCAAAAATTGACCCCGAAAATGCATACGAGAATTAATATAAAAAATCCCATTAGCCGAAATGAAGTGAGGGAAGAAGAAAAAATGTGCAAAAAATTATGCCCCACAATCCTATCACATCACAACATAGTGCAGAGCAAGAGAAACCCCGATTGCATGAAAAAAAAACCAAAAATCGTATTCGAAACGAGATTCGAAAATTAATAGCAAATGATATGTGCACTAGGAGGCAATCAGAGTAAGTTTTTTTAGCGGCAATTCTTTTTAACTTGGTCTTATCCCCCTTCTTGGATTTCTTCTAGTTTCCCTTTGGATTCTTCAAGTCCCATAAAAATTTGATTTATTTTGATACACTTTGTTTATATGCAGCTAAATAAAGAGTTTAATGCATTGAGGGAAGAAAAAAGAAAAATGTCAGGACATATATAATCTTCAGGGTAGTCACATCAAATCTCAGTTCGAATGGGGTTAGGAGGCGTTCACATGGAAAAAACCTGAAAATTAAGCTTGAAAACACTAATAAAAATTAATAACAAAAAATCCAGAGGGCAAAACAAGGCGGAGGAAAAATGAGAATTGGGCAAGGAGGGTGACCGGACAAGACTATGTAGTCAAAATTGAATTCTGAGGAGAATAGGGTAGGTTCACATGGAAAAATGTCAAAAATGTACGCGAAAAAAAGACATGAAACCACACAAAAATTAATTATGGAAAAATCGTACATCAAAATGACAGGTGTTTAAAAGAAAAAATATCCAAGGGAAAGCATAGGATAGGGCTGGTATGTTAGATCATTGTTGCAAAGCGATAAGGGCGCGTTCGCATGGAAATACATCTAATGGTGCGAGAAAAGCTTCAAAAATTAATAACGCAAAAAAGGTAAGCTGGAAGAGGGGGATGCAACAAGGAAAAGTGTGTCATTCGAAGGGACGAACATGGGTATAAGGTTGGATCGGGAGTTTGGTGAATTTAGGATATGTTCACGTAGAAAATGAAAAAATTGCACAATAAAAGTAACCACAAGGAAAATGGCCTCAACGACAAGGGGTACGAGGGTGGGTGGGTGAGGAAGGGACCCCACCAAGGCAAAACTAGTAGGTGGTAGACATGCATGATTGGGTAATGACATATGCAGGGGGTATGCACATCAGACACATAGGGACACGTCCCCACACTTAAGACCTTACCGGTTAGGGTAGATTGATTGATACAGCCGTGGACTTATCAACCGACTGGATGTTGGCATTCCCACACTTAAGACATAACATGCACTTGCAAACTCAAAAGTAGGGTTAGGAACACTTGGCCCATGTCGTAGATGGTTGAAGGGAACCGTCGTTGTTGATGTAGGAAGATCTAAGCCATCGTAGAGCGGCAGGAGGGACCAGGGCGTGCCACAGAACACGTCCAGCATGGCAGGGACTATACAATAGCATCCAGGGAGGTAGCTTTCTCGATAAAATCCATCGATTCAAGTGTCGATGATGAAGAATAGAACTCTCAGCTCACGGGCACTCAAGAGGATAATAGAATAATCGCTCATCCCATGACGCACATCGCTCAATGAATAAGCATGAAATCCCATAACTCACGGCTGGTATAGAACTGAACAAGGGAAAAGTGATTGGGAGGGAGTATGCCAGTGTGCACAATTGATGGTGCATTCGTGTGTTCCACCCATATGGCATATGTGCAAGCAGGAAGGCCAGGGAGCCTTATTATGTAGTGTACAGAATAGGGTGGCATGGCTTGTGATGGTGGCAAAGACCCGTCCCGTGTGTGCAAAGGAAACCAGAAATGTACCTGACTCCAATTGTCATAACGTCCCTCAATCTTACCTCTCGGAATTGATTGAGAAGAAACACCAATCACACTTAGCCCACCCTCTGTCTCACACTCTGTTGAAAGATACAGAGGGCAACCCATTCCTGAAACCCATTGATGTAATCCTCACATTTACTTGTGCAAAGGTTGTATGCCTTGTGCGCAATTGATGGTGCAACTGTGCATCCCACCCTGTGTCGGCATATGGTGCAAGAAGGAAGGCCAGGGAGCCTTATAGTACAGTGCACAGAAATAGATCGTGCTTTGTGCATTGTGAGGCCCAACCCGTGCGTGCAACACTCCATTCACACATCGCACCTCTCAATTGAATTGAACGGAAAGGACTGGTCACTCACCCCACCCTTTGTCTCACGCTCACTGATAGATATAGAGGGCAAACCATACTCACATCCCCATCCGATTAGGATGAAAACTCACATCACTTAGGGGGTTGTCGATGAAGATAGCTTCATCCATTGATGAAGAGGCATACCTAGGGAGATAGCCAATAGATCGGAACTATGTATCGAATATAGAACATGTCGTCTGCTAGAAGACCATCGGCAGAGAAGCAGAGGACATAGCGCACCAAGGGAGGCGGCTTCGGAACTAGGTCCTGGAGATGTCAATGATGGATCAACTTTCTGGATTGCTAGGCGTTACCAACTTTTCCACAGCCAGCTTCCCACCTAAGGGTGTTTGCCACCTTTTCTTGGAACGAGGCATGCTATGACAGGGAATCGCTTCCTTTTCTCCCATAATAGTTTTTTTCTTATTTTTTTCTTATTTTTTTCTTTTAATAAATAGTAGGGTAGAAATACCATGTGGCAAGACCATCCACATTACCACTGTTGGATCAGACGAGAGGAGAACATAGTAAGGATGGGAGGTATCTGGGAGGGCTAGCAAAATGAGACTGCCTCATGAGGAAGATCATAAGGGCTATCAAAAGCACAAGGAGAAGGACAATGCGATGCCCACAAGGGAAAGTGTGCATCGACTGTGATTGTTAGGATCCCTAGGGAGGGAAGTACTTCTTTAGGCAATAGCCATTGATAAAAAAGGAATCATCAAAGGCATCATCGGCCTGTACTTGGATAGAACCATTAGGATTGACAACAAGTACCTTATATGGACCCATCCAACGTTGTTGAAGCTTGCCCGGAAAATCACGAATCATAGGCTAGGAAAAGATCACCTTCTTTGAACTCCTTGTGCTTGATGAAGCTGTTATGATAGGCCTTGCGTCGCACTTGAGTGGTTTCCATGCACTATAGGGCTATCTGCCAAATCTCATCCAAACATTCCAAATGCAGTAGGCAGCGCTAGAGGGACTCATCATCTCCGAGGCATTCTTTACCTACCACTCGCAACAAAGAGAGCAACTCCAGCTCAACAGGGAAGATGGCTTCTATGCCATACACCAACTGGAAAGGAGTTTGTCCTGTAGTTGCCTTATAAGAGGTTATGTATGCCCAGAGGGCCTCTGTAAGTCGATCATCCCAATCGTGATGATGGGTGACAATCGTCCTTGTCAGGATTGAGCAGAGGATACAATTGGTGACTTCAACTTGGCTGTTGGCTCTGGGGTAATAGGGGGGTGGACTTGCGATGGCAGATCTTATACAGTTCCGTCAACTCTTCCATGATCTTGTTAAGGAAATGAGTGCCTCTATCACTTACCAGCTCTAGGGGGTTGCCAAAATGGGTGATAATATTCTCATACATGAATAGGGCTACACTGTTACCATCATCTTACTTCAGAGCTTTAGCTTCACACCACTTTGTGACATAATCCGTACTTACCAAGATGTATCTATTCTGCTTCCATTTGGTAGGCGGATCAATGGGACCCACGAAAGCAATCCCCCACTTCTTGAATGGATTTAGGGGAAGAATAGGTTGCAATGGCATGGCACTGGTCTTGGTGGCTTTCCCCATTCTCTAACAAGCATCGCATCTCTGCAATAGTCACATGCATCCTTGTGGAGGGTCAGTCTCACCAGTATCTGCTGCTAACAAAGCCTTCTTGGCTATTGCTTCTCCTGCGAAGTATCCACCACATGGTTCGTCATGGCATGCTTTCAATACTATGCCAATTTTGTCTCCTACAACACATCTTTATAATACTTCATCTTTGCCTCTCTTATATAGTGCACCACCTAGCAAGGTGTAAGGGGCTGATTCCAACAGAAGCTTCTTCTTCTCACAGCTTGAGATGCCATGAGAATATTGTTGAGTTGCCAATAGGTTGACTATGTCTACATACCATGGAGTAATTGTGTCAACTAGAAACAAGGAAGCATCAAGAAGGTCTGGATCATCTTGTTCCTTTTCTACAGTTTGAGGGATCCATGACAGATGATCAGCTAGGACATGAGAACAGCCAGGCTTAGTGACCACTTCAAAATCAAACTCGTGGAACAGGAGCAACCATCTCATCAGTCGTCCTTTGGCATCTGCTTTGTTCATCAGGAAGGAAAGGGCTTCATGATCCACGTAGAACTTGAAATGCATTGACAGTAGATAGTGTCGAAACTTCTCCAGTGCAAACACCATTGCTAAGCACTCGAGCTCTGTCACTGTGTAGTTTCGCTCTCGGTCAATTACTTCCTGACTTGCTTAGTAGATTGGTCGATCTAATTTAGAGGGGCCCTTTTGACATAAGACAACACCTAGTCCTTCAATTGATGCATTTGTGTGCACATGGAACTCCTTTGTCCAATCAGGAGGATGCTGGATAGGTGCTCTAATGAGGCACTGTTTTAGGGTATTAAAGGCTTCTTTGCAATCATCAGTCCAAAGGAAATCCACATCTTTCCTTAGGAGCTTGTGCAAAGGGGTGTCCTTGGTTGCAAAATGTGCAATAAATCTTCTGTAGTAGCCCACATGGCCAATAAATCCTCTCAATTGCTTGAGGTTTGTTGGTGTTGTCAAGGCGGCAATCTTCTCAATCTTTGTCGGGTCTATTGCAATCCCTTGTGTAGAGACAATATGGCCTAGAAGAACTCCTAATGAGATGCAAAAGACACATTTTTCAGGGTTGAGAGAGATCCCATACTCTCGGCATCTGTCAAAACATTGCTCTAGGTGTCCATAATGCTCACAGATTAAGCTATAGACACAGAAGTCATCAAGATACACCTCAATGAAATCATGTAGATGGTTTTGAAAGGCACCCATCATTACTCATTGGAAGGTGGCAGGAGCATTACAGAGCCCAAATAGCATCATTCTATAAGCATAGGTTCCCCATTCTGTGGTGAAGGTTATTTTGGATTGGTCCTCTTCTACGATTTGGACTTGGTTATATCCGCTGAATCCATCCAAGAGGGAATAGAGCTCATGGCCTGCCACTATGTCCAATAGTTGGTTTGTGAAAGGGATAGGGAAATGATCCTTCTTCATCTCAGAGTTTAGCTTTCGAAAGTCCACACATATTCGAAGTTTCTTGTTCTTCTTGGGTACAACCACAATGGGTGAAACCCATTCATTGTTAGCCACGGGATAAATGAACTCAGCTTCAAGAAGCTTCAATAATTAGAGTTGAATAATTAGGATTCATACGCCTTTGTCTCTACCTCATAGGTTTAGCATTAGGCTCTAGATCGATGTGGTATTGACAAATTGTGGGATCAATCCCCTGTAGATCTTTATACGACCAAGCAAACACGTCCAAGTTCTCCTTTAGTAGGTCTCACAGGACCACTAGTTCTTCTTCTGGAAGATTGAGACACACTTTCAGGTGACATTGAGTACCGTCATTATCCAAGAATGTCAATTGCCTTTCACCTTCCACTTCGTGGATAAATATCCCACAGATTGCTTCTGGATAGAGGTTTGAATCCTTCAAGGGAGTAGTGTCATCGTCTGATGTTCCACTAGAACCAGTGTCCTCCTTCTGAATAATTGACTCATTTGTCTGTTCGGATTGCTGGAAGGGTATCAGAGATTTTTTTTCTATTGTGTGAGTGGTAATTTCTTCTGGACTTAGGGCTTCATCTTCAGAAGATGCATCTAGGAATGTCACATAGCATGGACCTTCTATAAGTCGTGGCTCTGATGGCTCTGGCTTCTGTTGACAAGGGGCATCATAATCATCTTTTCTCCAGAATGAATGGTCAGGGCGACTTGAGCCATTGGTAAACTTAATTTTTATACCTTTGATCTATTGCTTATGTAGATTCTGCATACTTTGTGGTCCATTGGTCGACCCAAATGGAACCATGGTCATTCCATCCAACGCCCTGAGATCCTCGGTCTCTGAGGTCTCTATAGGGACATCAACAAGATTGTCCGCTATCAAAGGATCTTCTTCATCAGCACTTTCATAACCTGCTTCATTTTCTTCCTCATCATTTTCATTCTCTTCCTCTCAGGAGGCTCTATCAGTGCTTCTGTAGAGGCTCTGTAGGAGAAGAACAAGTCCTTTGTTTCCGTGTGTGCTTCTGCTTTTATCATTGTCTTTGACTCTATCCCTATCTCTGACTCTGCTTCTATCTTTGTGATTCCATGTAACAGGGAGAACAGTACATCCATGCTTCTATTTCGCTATCAGAAGTGATTTTAGAAGTCAATTCAAGTTGAGGCAAGAGGTATTCTCTCATGGACAAAGACTTTGCTTCTCTCGGTAGTTGGCTTACAGTACCCACTGTTAGGGACTGTGCCTCTGTTTTCTTGGGAAAGATCTGTTTAACAGCCTCTTCGTCTCCTGATGTACCATCTATTACTTCATTGGAGGAGTCTGTTGTGACTTCGATGGATGTGGATCCATTGCCTTTTTGCGATCCATACAATTTCAACACCACTTTATTGGGTCCTTTGGCTAGGGTTAGGATTCCTTTGAACCAGTCCATCCTGGCTCTTGCTTCAAAAAGCCAAGGTCTTCCCAAGAGCAGAGGGTATCCTCGGTCCCATAAGAATTTGGGTTGACCACCAAATATATCAGTCAATAGTCTCTTCTTGCCAGGGTTGTTTTTACGTATGGGAGGATGCCCAACGGTTTGATTCTGCTTTGGTCTATCAATTTGATAAGCCACTGTGTAGGTGAATTCGTTACAAACCTAGATCCTTTATTGTCACATCCGTCATTATGTTTACTGATTGAGCCTCCATGAATAAATGCATCTGAAATAAAGCATCCTTCTATCCATGTACTAATCTTTGGAGTTCCAAGATCTAGGAAGGTGTTAGCCACATCTACTTCCTTCACAGGTTCTGAGGCTTTGTTGGACTTTGTTGTTGTTGGGGGAGCAACCCTTAGTCTGCGTCTTCTTGTCAAGAAGATTTTGAATCTTTTTCGGCAACTGGGACATAGCATCAGCAACTATCAAAAGGTTAGGTTTGGTTTAAAGGTGTCTAGGTCTTTGACCAAATCATACTCTTTGATAGGATCCACAACTTTTCCAATCGACTAGGAAATGGGGCCACACCCACTTTTATCTTCCCTTTTTCTTTCGGGAGTGGCAACATTTGTGCTTCTTCTTCATGAGGAGGTACTTCTGTATCCTCTATTTCCTGGACCTCGGGTCCTAGCTCTGCAACTGTCTCTCTAGTTGTCTGTGGCTATGTGATGCTCTATACTTCCTTATTTTGGATTGCATTGTTCTGTTTTTACCGAGGGAGGTTGAACTTCACCGTCTTGGCAGAAAAAACGTTCTCTTTTGGAACTACGGGTTCTCTCTTCTTTGCTCGTGTTATTGCGGCCACTTCCAATTCCACCAAAATGGAAGCAGGTTCTTGGGTCTTCTGTTGGGTATCAGAAGTAGATTTCACAAGGGTTGGACTTGGACAATCTTTTGTAGTATGGCCTTCTCCTTTGCATCAGCTGCATAAGTGCTTGTAATCCACAGATCTTCTAGGGTTTGGACAATTCAGAGAGATATGACTCTTTTCTCCACATCTGTAACATTCCACCTCCGATCTCTGACCAACACCAGACTATCGTCCTCTGTAACTTTGAGAGGAAAATCTCCTTGGACCAAAATTAGGTCCAAACTCTCTAGGCTTTGGTCCAATGTCTTGCGTTGTCATTTTGGATTCTAGTAAGTTGAATCTTGAGTTTTCATCTTTCTATCTTCGTTCCTGCATCTCTTTCAGAGAGCAGATATCCTCTGTATGGTTCTTCTTCAAATAGTATGAACAAAAGGCTCTAGGAATGGTTGGTTTTTTAGTACATTTAGCGACTAAATGTCTTGCTTGATGGCACTTTCCACACCATGTATTAGAACGCATCACATCTCTCCCACCTCCCGCAGGAGTGGATATATTGGCGGTGTTCACCTTCAATGTTTGTAGTTGCTCTGTAATCACATCCATAAGCTCTTTCTTGATACTTGCGACTAAGTTGGATAAGTATTCCTTCAGATTTTCACTTCCTGGAGTACTTGTAGTGTCAAGATTGTGGGAGAGAAAGAAGGAGTCTCACTTGGAGCTTTCTTGCTTGCACAATGGGGGAATACACACAAGGATGGAGGCTGAAAACAGTTTTCCTCTTCTTAGTTGTGTAAGCCAAAAAGAACTCAAGTACAAAGAAATAGAAGAACCCTATATATGGGTCTCAAACCAAATTCAACTAACTAAGGTGGCATACTAACTGAGCCACGAACTAGAGTAGATAAGGATAGCTATCATGTAGCTATTATTCATGGGCGGTGTACCAACCGCGTCTGCAACTGACAAGTCGGTGACATAAATACACAACGGTCACCCTGGCGTATCACGAGTGGAGCTTGATATCTCAACACTCCCCCTCGAGCTCAATCCCAATTCCTGCACACCAAGCAGGTCTCTAAATTTGCACAGCTTCTCTGCGCCCAATGCCTTTGTGAATATGTCAGCTACCTGATCCTCTGTGCTGACATAAACTAGATCAATAAGACCTAGTAAAACCCTCTCTCGCACATAGTGATAATTCACCTCAATGTGCTTTGTTCTAGCATGATAGACTGGGTTATTTGCCAAGTGTATACTACTCATGTTGTCACAATAAATGACAACTGACCCATCTGTAGACTGATGCATATCATAAAGTAGCTTATGCAACCAAGCTACCTCACATGCAGCCATTGTTGCACCCCTGTACTCAGCCTCTGTGCTCGACAAGGCAACTATAGGCTGTTTCTTGCTGCTCCAAGTGACTGCAGAACTCCCAAAAGAGAACACATATCCACTGGTAGATCGTCTATCAGAAATACTACCAGCCCAATTAGCATCAGTGTATCCATGCAACTGTATCTGAACCCCAGTCTCATAAAATAGTCCATACTGCAATGTGAACTTCACATACCTGAGTATGCGTCTAGCCGCATCCAAATGTGGTTTCCTTGGAGCCTGCATAAACTGACTTACCAATCCAACAGCATAGCTCAAATCTGGCCTGGTAATAGTCATATAAATCAAACTTTCTACTATGTGTCTGTACATAGTAGGGTCTTCTAGAAGCCCACCTGCATCTGTGCTCAGCTTCACATTCTGCTCCAAAGGAACTGAAATAGGCTTACAGCCTGTCATCCCATATTTGGACAGCATGTCCAATCCATACTGCCTCTGCAAGAGCTGTATCCCACTTGGTGATCTAATCACCTCAATGCCCAAGAAATAACGTAGCTCTCCCAAATCCTTCATCTCAAACTTCTGCTTTAATAGCATTTTCACATGAATGATATCTTCATCACTATCACCTGTCATAATCAAATCATCAACATAAATGACAAGTAGCATAATACATTTCTCTGTTTTTCTCACATAAAGTGAGAAATCTACCTTGGAAATCTGAAAGCCAATAGTGACAAGATACTGTCCTATCTTGTCAGACCATGCTCTAGGTGCTTGCTTCAAGCCATACAAGGCTTTCTTCAACCTGCAAACAAACTCAGGATGAACATCATGCACATAACCTGGTGGCTGCTCCATATAGACCTCTTCTTGCAAATCACCATGCAAGAAGGAATTCTTTAAATCCATCTGATGTAAAGACCATCCCTTTGATGCAGCCATAGCAATGACTGCTCTTACGGTTGCCATCCTTGCAACCGGACTGAATGTTTCTTCATAGTCAATGCTATATGTTTGTGCATACCCCTTGACTACTAATCTTGCCTTGTATCTGTTCACAGAACCATCTGCATTGTGCTTCACCTTATAAACCCACTTACAACCAATTGCATTTTTACCTTTAGGCAAAGGTACCAATTCCCATGTAGCATTTGCTTCCAAGGCATCCATTTGTTCATCCATGGCTTTCTCCCATTTTTCTTTTCCCATGGCTTGCTCAAAAGAAGTGGGTTCTGGTTCCTGTATCACTTTGACCATATATGCATAGTGAATGGCTATAAATCCATCATATTTCAGCCTATCCACAGGATACCTAGCTCTCGTAGACCTGCGCAAAGTAGGTTCACTCCCAGGTGCTCTCAAAACATCCCCGGTCTTCCTTACTCCAGGTGTAACAATAGAAGGAATACCCAACTCATCATCAATGCTCTGTTCTGAGCCACTGGATTCACCATCCACATAAGAGTGACTTGCATTCACATCAAACATGGGCTGATCAACCTTCTCTTTTCCTTTTCATGATACCTGCATACCACTATCTGCATTACTTTGAGAAGATTCTCTTGATCTCAATCTGCCTGTCCATGGTGAAGAATGTGAACCACTGCTAGAGGACGCTCCAGATCCACTAATATTTTGTGACTGCTGCTATGAATTCTGTGCAGCATTACCATTTTGTGCATCTACATCATCAATCACATTTACTGGTTTATACCAGCTACTCATCTCATAAAAAACAACATCTCTGCTCACTGTAAAATTACGAGTAAAAGGGTTATAGCATCTGTACCCTTTTTGCTGCAGAGAGTAACCAATAAAGATGCACTTCTCAGCTTTTGGATCCAACTTGGATTTCAACTCATCTGGCACATGTACATAGGCAATGCAACAAAAAAATTTCAAATGAGAAATATCTGGTTTCCTACCAGTATACCTCCCCTCTGGAGTCATTCCATGTATTGCTGCAGTGGGAGTCCTGTTCATTATGTAGACTGTTGTAGCAACTGTTTCAGCCCAATAAAAATCTGGCAAGTCTTTTTCATTGAGCATGGCACGAGATACCTCTCCAATATGCATATTTTTTCTTTTTGCAATTCCATTTTGTTGTGGGGTATGACTGCATGAATATTGCTGCTTTATGCCATGCTCCTGTAGGAACCTTGCAAACTCATTTGAGAGGTACTCTCCCCCTCCATCTGACCTTAGGCATTTTATTTGCAGGCCTGTTTCTTTTTCAACCATAGCTTTAAGGGTTTTGAAATGCCCAAAAACTTCACTTTTCTTTTTCATAAAATACACCCAAACTTTTCTGCTATAGTCATCAATAAAAGTGACAAAATAATGACAGCCTCCAAGAGATGCAGCTTTAGTAGTCCACACATCGGAGTGGATTAATTCCAATGGCTTCTCACTCTCTTGAACATGTCTAGGAAATGGTTTCCTTGCCTGTTTTCCAAACTGACAGGCTTCACATACCTTATGCATTTCTGCAACCTTGAATTTAGGCAAACCTGCAACAATATTTTGGCCTGTATTGATTTAAGTTGCTGTACATTAACATGACCTATGCGTTTATGCCAGATATCAATATCTGCAACTACACCGGTTCCATGTGCAAACATTGCTGCACTCAATTCAGACATGTCTGCATCCAATGTAAACATTCTGCCCTTCTTCTTTCCTTTTGCTATCAAGCGACCTTTATTTTTCATATCCTCAACAAAGCATCCATGAGGATTAAATCTGACCTGCAAGCCCTGCTCAACCATTTGACCAACAGAAACCAGATTCTTGGTGATATTCGGGACATGAAATACATCGGGCAGGTATTTCTTTTTCCCATCCTACATAGACAAAGGAATTTTTCCAATCTACACAATAGGATGTGCAGTATCATCACCAGTCTCCACAAATCCTGGTTTTTCTATTTTTCTTGCATCCTCCATCCATTCTGCATGACTTGTCATGTGGTTTGATGCACCTGAGTCAACATACCATACATAATTGCTTTCTTCTGCACTTGTCACAGAATTGTTCATGTGCTGCACCATAAACAAGTGCTCATTTCTGTCATCACCTATCTACTAGAAGATGCATAATTCCCTTGTTGCAGTTTTCCATTCATGATGTCATTCTGCTTTTTATAGCAGTCTTTAGCTATATGACCCATTTTACCACAGTAGTAGCATTCAGCATTGCTGTTTGCATTTTGGCCTCTTTGCCATCCACCACGACCTCTTTGGCTCCCCCTACCTCTAGAGTTACCACGTCCTCCTCCATAGGACTGGTTTTGTTGAGTTTGTTGTATATTCTGATTTCTACCACGGCCTCCATATCGGCCTCCTCTACCTCTGCCTCTACCTCTTCCAGCATTTGAGTAGAAGACAGCTTCTTTTGAAGTTCCTCTTGAAGAAGATGCACCACCATTTCTCTGCTCCTCAGAAATTAGAAGAGCAATCAACTCCTCAAAATCAGGAAATCTTTCACGGACGGAAATGGATGTTCGAAACTGTGCATAATCCTTTCCTAGACCATTCAAGGTCACAGAAACTAAATCATCATCTTCCACTGGCGACCCAATGGAAGCAAGTGCATCTGCAATCTTCTTCACCTTCATGTGGTAGTCATTGATACTCATATTTTCTCTTTGCACATTATGCAACTCTTGCTTGAGCTGCATTTTCCTGGCTTTCGTATTTGTGCTATACATTTTTGACAAAGTATCCCATGCCTCCTTTGGCGTACTTGCATCTTGAATATGCACAATCATAGAGTCTGAAATGCTGATAGACAGCCAGTACATAACTTTACTGGCTCTCTCATGCCATGCTTTAAATGCCTGCATTTGCTGTTGATTGGGAACATAAGGAAGAACTGGTTCTTCTTTATTTCCTGCAACAAATTTCCAATATCCTTTTCCCATAAGGAAATTCGTCATTCTAAACTTCCATGCTTGGAAGTTGTTATTGTCAAGCTTTTCAGTGACAATCTGTGAGAGAGAATCAGACGCCATTACAGAACACTGCAAAAAATTCTGTCACTGCAAAGAACACAGCTTCAGTCTCACAAAGGCAAATCTGCAAAACTGACAAAAGTGGTATTTGACCACACAGTCACTTCCTAGTGATGATTTTGCATCAATAGGCAACACGGATGATTCTGTAACTCCCAATGTCTCTGCGCACAAGCATACGATGCAATTTCTACAGTAACTTTTCACCGACCTGTAGAACAGTGGCTGCACAGCATAAAACTGGGCCTTTTCCTGAGTGCGTGCAGAAAACTTCCGCCTCCAAAATAGGCCCCGAAATGGCCTCAAATAAAAAAAACAAGGTCGCCCAGGGCTAAAGCCCTTTTGCTTCATCGGAAGGGCGTCTCAACCTGAGACAATGCACTCTTGCACTTTCCGGCTGTGCTACTTGCAGAGATCTGCTCCCAAAATAGAAAATGAAAGCAACACTACTCCTCTAACCAGAACACCGTGAGCTTGGCTTGCTTTCTTGAGCTCCTTACCACGAACAAGGCTCTGATACCATGTCAAGATTTTGGGAGAGAAAGAAGGAGTCTCACTTGAAGCTTTCTTGCTTGCACAATGGGGGAATACACACAAGGATGGAGGCTGAAAATAGTTTTCCTCTTCTTAGTTGTGTAAGCCAAAAAGAACTCAAGTACAAAGAAATAGAAGAACCCTATATATGGGTCTCAAACCAAACTCAACTAACTAAGGTGGCATACTAACTGAGCCACGAACTAGAGTAGATAAGGATAGCTATCATGTAGCTATTATTCATGGGCGGTGTACCAACCACGTCTACAACTGACAAGTCGGTGACATAAATACACAACAGTCACCCTGGCGTATCACGAGTGGAGCTCGATATCTCAACAGGGTTTTGGGAAGCTTCTGTAATTACTGCATATACAAGTTGGGTTGATCCAAAGGATCCTCTGTTCTGGTTCTAATTCAGAGCTTCTATTGAGACTTGGGGTTGTTGATTCTAGTTGGTAGGGTTCCACTATTGTTGAATCACCATTGGAGGAACTATTTGAGGCCACTGATGTTGTGGTTGAACCATTATTTGAGGCATTGTTGTTTGTGTCCACTGTGGATTAGGTGTATTGTACTGCGACACTATTTGCATCTGGGAATAGGGATAGGGAAATGTCCCTAGAACTACATTTGGTGGGTATACCATTCTTGACATGGGAGGAGGTAAGAATCCTCTTCCTGGAGTCATTGACAACCTTGCTTCAAATTTTTCATACAATCTTGCACCTTCCACACTACAGCTTGTAGATTGACTGGTCTTCTCAATTCCACAAACTTGCGAACTTCTAGTTGTAGGCCTCTGAGGAATACTCCTTTCTGGATGCCTTCATCCAAATGATGGTTGGTCCATCTCTTCAGGATGGATTCCATTCGTGAGACATAAACTTCTACTCTTTCTCCAAAGGTGCGACTTAGGTTCATGAACTCCTCTTGCATCTGCTCTTCAAAACCTTCATACCTGAATTTAGTGAGGAAGGCTAACTTCATGTCGTTCCATGTGCCAAAAGTTCTTGCTATCTGTCTCTCATACCACTGAAATGCCACGCCCTTGAAAGTGGCAAGGAATATCGCTAGCCAATGCTCAGGGGTTCTTGCATTGTTAGCTACACATGCTACCATAAATTCTGCTACATGAAGATCGGGGTCTTCATTGTACTCTCCCTTAAAAATTGGCAATGGGACTACATTTGCTGGCCTGTCATCAATATTTACAGGACAAATTTGACTAGGAAGGGGACCTTGAGTCGCCATGGGGACTTGTGTAAAGAGTGCTTTTAGGGCGTTAAAGGAAGCTTGTGCTGCAAGCTCGTTCTCAGTCTTGATTCTTGCCTTCTCTCTTCTCACGTACCTCTGGACTCGTTCTATCACTTACCTCTTGATTGCGTCATTCATCAGGGGATTGGCTCCAACCAGTTGATCTGTACTCAATGGAATAGAATCAGAGGGGCTTTAGTCTCTAGAGGACTCTCTGGACAACATCTCTTCTACTTCCTTCTTTTCAACATCTCTGAATTCAGCTTTCAAACAACTACAGAGAGGGAGATATTCCATTCTAAAAGTATCAAAACTCATTCTTCTTAGGATCGTTGTTATGCCATCATTATAATAATGCCATCTTCTGATGGTTTCAATAGTGTATGTTGTAAAGAACACTGTCTATCAACTTTCAATGGGTTACTAATTGGACAAACAGAAGATTGTCAGAACACTAAGCATCCCACGTATCTTGTTGTTGAGCATCCACGAACAAATTCCAACTCTTTTCTTTCTTGTTTTCATGAACCTCTACTGACCACGACTCCTGAAGCTTCTTCATGATCTCCCACTTGATGATGTCTGGAAAATTCTCAATGAATGCCAAATCTTCCATGGATGGTTATTCTCTCTGTTTCTACCCTTTAGTTTGTTCCCAAACAATTCACCACCAAGATGTAAGTTTATGTTGCTTCAACAGGAAGAGAAAATAGTCCACCACATAGAGCTTGCATCATAACGGTAATATGTTTCCACCATTGTGGGATGAACTTCTTGTAGAAAGTGGCTTTGAGAATGAGATTCTCCAACTCTTCAATGGAAAAAGAAACTTTACAAACATCCATTGAATTCGTCTCTTCTTGGTAATGCCATTTCCTTCATTTTCAACCTCTTCTGATGCTTGTTGATGGCAAGTTTCCCCGGCTGCACACCAAAAATATGGAGCCCCAAGAGGAACACCAAGGAAAAGGGGTTTCTACTGCAAGAAAATCTATATTGTAACATCAACAAGCTTTTATTTCATTCTTGTGAGAATCACAACAAGGAAAAGAACAAATCTTCACACAGCATCATAGTAGATATCTCCCACGGATTTAATAGAATCAACCATAATCTTCAACATCTTCACAGAATCCATCAATAGAATGAGAAACACAAAGGAATACACCACAATATTTTTCTCTCTCAATCTCTCATAGATAGACACATTGTTTTGATAGAATTGGCTATCTGTGACTCTCTCTCTCTCTCTCTCTCAATCAATCAATCAATCAATAGTACATCATCTCTTCACTACAATACTTAATAATCACTCATAATAAACCTTCTTAGGGCATGGATGCATCTCCCAAGAGGAATGGAAGGTATGAAAGGACACCAGAGCCACTACAATGTCTCTTCATAGATCACTTCTGTCTCTGTCACTTCAGTCTGCTCTTGAGTCTTCATCAACTGCTTCTTCCATTTGTTTTAGCTCTTTTGAACTTAGATTCGTCATTTCCAAAAGTTATAAAACTTTTCCAAAGTCACACATACATTCCACAGAACACTTACAGAATATCTACAAAATAGAACTGAATATGAACAGAGTAGAGACAGAGGCTCTACAAAAGGTCTATGAAGGGTTAGAGAAGGTCATTAGAGAACGTCAGAACCTCATAACTCATATTAAAACCATTCCAAACTATCAAAAACCATTCAATAAGATTTTAAAAGATTTCAACCTTTATCAATCATCAATCCATGCTTCATACAGAAGAAAAACAAAACAAAATAGAAGCTAAACAAAAGGTATCAAAACCAATCAGAACCTTAACAAAACCTACCAGAACATCACAGAGCTTCATATTTCTACTAAAAATCATCATGAGCTTCCAAAACATGATCAATATCATCAAAAACACTCTCAAACATTTCCAAAACAACTAATCATCACTCAAAATCCATCAAAATCAACCATTCAGGCCTCAAAAACAACGAAACATCAACAAAAAAATCAGTATTTTTCCACTCAACAGTTTTGCATAAAATTATTATATGATTGATTTTTTATGAATCTTTCAATATGACTAATCAAATAGAGGATTGGCAATCAAATCCGACCATTACTGACTGTTTCAAACAAAAATTCATCATAAAACAACAAATCTACATTTTTCTCATAAGACTGCTCATTATGACACGCGTTTTTCGACGTTGAGGCCCGCTGACACTCTTCCATGGCCATTGACGATCCATCCAACTCCGATTACATCTCTTTCATCGTTTGACAAAAAACATCCATCTCGGCCCATCCCCCTCTCTTTTACATTGATCCATAAGAACAATCCACAAGAGGAGAGAGGAGAGAGAAATATTGAAATCAAATCTTCTTGTAGAATGCATCAAATTCGATCATTTTTTAGGCGATGAGGGGCGAGAAAATGGAGCATCTTGCTACCAAGAGCAATTTTCTTGATGTTATAGACAAGAAAATAATAAAAATTTGAGGATTTGGAGGCACCGAAAAAAACAATGCCCCCCCTCCTCCCCATGTTTTGCAAAAATTGTGACTTTCCATTCTTAAGCTTGTTTAAGCTTAAAGCTTAAGCTTCAAACAAACTGATTCAAATTTGTGTGTTCATACTTCCCACCAAGTGGTTTTTTTCTTTTGAGGGGGGAAAATGCACTCAGAATTGAGATCTGTCTAAACGGCTGGCTTCATGATGTTAAAATCTATAAGATTGGCCACCGTGATGCACTTTTTGGGTTCCAGATCATACAGTTGCTTCATAACACGAAACCTTGCGGGATTAAATGGGGGTCAGATGGACTCCGATTGATGAAGTGAGACTTGCTTTGGGTTCCTGGCATCGTACTCCATCTAGGAAAACTCCAACTCATCAATCTACAACCATTTTATTTTGCATGAAAATTTGCTCTTTTATGGCCTCCTGAGCTCTTTTTCGCTTAAAAATTTGCCTCTAAAATCGGCTCTGACTCTCTCTCTCTCTCTCTCTCTCTCTCTCTCTCTCTCTCTCTCTCTCTCTCTCTCTCTCTCTCTCTCTCTCTCTCTCTCTCTCTCTCTCTCTCTCCATCGAGAAATCTCTACTAGCCAAAGCAACCTGTTTTTTACTTTTCTCAATGTTAGGATGTTTTGGCCCCCTAATTGTGAACAATATGCAATCAATAGATGTGTGGCTACATATAGGTTTGAAGTTTGTGCAATCATCATGCAGATATTATAGACTATATGCATGCTAATAGGAATCATCATTCATGCTATGAAAGGGTTGTGTTTAGGATATTGTAATTTTGTGATTGTCTTGTGACTACTTTCAAGATGAAGAACTAGGCTATGAGAGGGTCATCTCTTAGACTCTGGGAAGGGTATGCTCAAAAGGGAAAGAACATTGTATTGCAATATGGGACAGGTTTGTGGCATACATGCAAATTTGTGATTGGTATCCCTACCCTACAAAAGGGGAATGAATCGTTGATTGGTCAGTTTAAATCTGGCAAAAGAGTCATGCATGGATATATGCTAGAGTTAGCCTATGTTTACATTTGGCAAAAAACCCAAAAAATATAGTGCTTAGTGTCAAGTCTATAGAATATGTATATACACATATAAAATTTTCTTTCTCACATTTATAACAAATGTTATCCAAAATATAGATTTTTGGATACTATTACAATTTTTTCTTTAAAGAGCACTCTAAAGTGGTTCTTCATTATCAAATAGTGGTATTGTGCCAGTGTAGAGCTACATAACACTACTACAAAGTGCTATCCACCACTAAAAAGTGATCCATGAACAACTAGTTCGACTAGCGAAAAGTAGTAAGACATGGCTAAAAAGTGGTAAGACACAATGTAAAAGGGTTCACTACCATGAAAAAGTGGTATCTACCACCTAAAGGTGGTGCCTACCACTTTTACGTGCCCACTACTAAATTTTTTTAGTGGTGCTGACTACTAAAATTTGATATGCAGCTATAAAAAGTAGTCCTTGCTATGAAAAGTTGGCATCTACTACTAAAAACTATTGGGCAACCACTTCTTGACGGTGTCTTACAACTTCCTACCCACTAAAAAGTAATATGCAACAGTAAAAATCCTTACCTACTACACAAAAGTGGTGTCTACTACTAAAAAACTGCAGGTCAACCACTTTTTCATGGTGTCCAAACTCTAAAGAGTGGTATGTAGCAATAAAAGTTATACACACCACAAAAAATGGCATCTACCACTAAAAATTCATAGGCAACCACTTTTTAATAGTATCTTACAACTTTTTAGTGGTATGAAGTAATAAAACATTATACACACTACAAAAACATGGCGTCTACCACTAAAAAGTATTAAGCAACCACTTTTTGATGGTGTCTTATAACTTTCTACCACTAAAAAGTAGTATGAAGTAATAAAAAGTGGTATCCACTATACAAAAGTGGTATCTACTAGTAAAAAGTGTTGGCCGGCCACTTTTTGATCATGTCTAATTGCTAAAAAGTGGTATATAGCAATAAAAGTGGTACATACCACAAAAAAGTGGTGTACACCACTAAAAAGTGCTAGGCAACCTCTTTTTGATGGTGTTCCTACCACTAAAAAGTGGTACACACCAAAAAACGTTACATCTACTTCTAAAAAGTGATGGGTAACCACTTTTTGATGGTGGTTTATAACTTTTTACTAGTTCCTTCCACTCGAAAGTGGTATTTAGTAATTAAAAGTTGTACCCACCATAAAAAAGTTGTGTCTACAACTAAAAGGTGGTAGGCAATGACTTTTTGACAATGTGTCTTAAAATTATTAATTGTTCCTTACTAAAAAGTGGTATGCAATAATAAAAGTGGTACACACCACGAAAACATGGCATATACCGCTTAAAGGTACTAACCACCACTTTTAAGTGCAATATACCATTTTTTAGTGATGTGCATCTATAAAAAGTGGTGACCACCAATTAGGTTTTACTATAGAAGTTGTACTAACCATTGAAAAGTGGTGCCGATAACTAATAAGTGATTTTCAAAAGTTGTCACAAAAAGTGGTACAAATGACCAATAAGTGGTCGAGGTCACTAAAAAACTAATTCGCCACTTGAAAATTGGTGCGTCATTGTACATCCACTTCAAAAATGGTGTTATAGAACTTGCATTTCCACTTTTGCATTAGTGACACTCCACTTTTTTGTGGTAACCACTAATATAAAGTGGACTAAAACCATTCGAAAGTGTTGTGCAACCTCTGCTTGAATGGAAAAAAGTGATGTTTCACTAGTTTAAAGTGATTCATAACCAATCTTCTTGTGGTGAATTTTAACTTTTTTGGTAAAATACCAACATAAAGTGTACATCAATTACTTGAAAGTTGTGTCAACCACTCCCAATCTAAAATAAAGTGGTGTTTGACTTATACTTCTATTCTAGTTTGGAGTTTTGACATTTTTGCAAGTTGTGCAATATCAGTTTGCATTCTTACTGCACCAACTAGATGCTTTGTAGTTTTGCTCCACCACTTAAGAGTGATTTAGAAGCATTTGAAAGTGATTTACAACCACTACTTGAATGTGGTGGAGCACTTTAAAGTTCAACTAAATTTGCTTCCCCACTTGAAAAGTGGTGCTTTAGCACCTTAAATGTGTTGCTCCACTATTGCACATTTAGTAGTCGCATACATGGTAATTGGGTGCTCGAGAAGCTAAATAGTGATTGAATACCACTTTGGAATGGTTCGCCATTCGAGCACCATTGCAGCGTTGCACACACCAGAAAATGAAGCTTTCACTCATTTGCAAGATTTTTAATTTATTGTCTAATTGCATACTGATTTTATGTACAATTTTTCGCAGGAGGTGGTCAACACCACAAATAGTGTTACCTATTCAAAGAAAATTTGTTTTATAAAGAAATATTGGAGTATGGGTTGAGCAAGGTTTGGATCCCAAACTCCTTTGTGACAATGATTTTGAGAATGTAGAATGGTTGAGAGTCTGGGTGCATAAATGGTATAAAAGGGAGAAGGTTCACTTGAGGGCCTTAATGCTAGAATTCTTTAAGGAGTGTGTTATTTTATACCATATGTTATATCAAGGAGCACCTTTGAACAATAAGGCGAATCCTACATTTTGCACATGGATTCACATGGCAAAGATGAGACGAACAGATTATAGCCCTAGTCTTGTGGCATAAGCCAATTTTGTGAAGGGCGGGACAATATAATATGGCATTAGAACAAATCAAATAGGAAATTGGAGAAGTGGAGGTTGACAAATGGGCGAAGCTAGGTAGCTAAGTGAAATCCCCTATTGAAAATCCATCTCTTTACAATAATGTAGCTGGCACAATCGATGATGAGCTTGCAGACTTTGTTGTACACATGTTTTTAGGGTATGTGGTAGAGTTTCTGAATAAACGTGTTTTTGGGTCTATCTCAAATATCCCCTTGACCACCCATTTTACATCAAGTGTTGATATACCAACAATTTGTAACATGAGAGCTACAACTATTGCAAAGCTTATGGTCAAAAGTAATATAGTGTTGCAACATTCCATTGGTGTAGCATGTTTGCAAAGAATTAATGTTGCACCACTAAAAATGGTTGTTCATCATTTGAAAAGAATTAGTGTTGCAGCATTGAATAGCGGTCATAAGTGGTATAATGTTGCAGCATTCTAGTGGTGTAGTGTTTTGTAGCATTCCATTGTTGTAGCACATTTGGAAAGGATTAATTTTGCAGCACTGAAAAGTGATTGTGCAATGACAAGCATCCGTCATCCATTCTTCTTCTTCTTCTTCACCACATGAATCTACCCTTAGAGGAGAGAGAGGGAGGAGAGAGAAAAACTGATTTCTGTCCTCTCTCTACAGCCCGCCATTGGACGCATGAGAGACGGCGATACGGAGCAGAGAAGGAGTGGATCAACCCTGGCCCATCATTACTAGGGCCACTAAAATGTGCTTGTGCACCAATGAAAGGTCAAAAGTAGTATAGTATTGCAATATTCCAGTGGTGCAACACCACTTAAAAGTGGTTGTGCACAATTGAAAAGTAGTCAGAAAAAGTGGTATAGTATTGTAGCATTGTAGTGGTGCAACACGACTTAAAAGTGATTGTACTACTAAAAAGTGGTCGAAAGAGGCAAGTGTTACAATATTCTAGTGATGTTGTACCATTTGAAAGAATTAATGTTGCACTACTAAAACATGGTACTATATTAATTTAAACTAGTCAAAACTAGTAACTAAGTAAAGTGCCATCACACCACTCAAAAGTGGTTTTTAACATTTACCCAAAATATGGAACAATACAAAAAATTTAAAGCCTAAAATCACAAATATTGCAGCATTCTAGTGATGCAACACCATTTAAAAAGAATTAATGTTGCACCACTTGGAAAGAATTAGTGTTGCACCAATAAAAAGCTATCAAAATGGCATAGTGTTACATCATTCCGATGGTGAAACTCCACTAAAGAGTGGTCAGAGGTGCTATAGTGTTGTAGCATTCCACAACATCATTTAGAAAGAACTAATGTTGCACCACTAAAAAGTGGTTATACACCATTTGGCAAGAATTAATGTTGCACAATTGAAAAGTGTTTGTGAACCATTGAAAAGTGGTCAAAAATGGTATTAGTGTTGCAGCATTCTAGCGATGCAACACCACTTAAAAGTGGTTGTGTACTACTAAAAAGTGGTCAAAAGGGGTATAATGTTGCAGCATTTTAGTGATGCAATACCATTTAGAAATAATTAATGTTGCATCATTTTAGTGATGTTGTACCATTTAGAAATAATTAATATTGCATTGTTGAAAAGTAGTAATGTATCACTTTAAAGAGATGATATAGAGAACACATATTATTGGTTCAAAAGCACATTTCGGTAGTATTACACTAGTGGAATGATGTAGCACTATACCACATCTAACCACTTTTAAGTGGTTCTGTACCACTTTTTGTTGGTGCAAAACCACTTTTCAATGGTTCAACACAAAACTTGGTTGGTGCTACACCATTAGTTATTAAAGAGAATGCAATAACATCAAGAGTAAGTTTAAGGATTTAAAGTTGAGAGTAATTTTTGCAAATACATGGTTCACTGAATAATATCCACCACTTTAATGTGGTGATGCACCAGTCATTGAATGATGTGCACCGTTTTAATATGGTGATACACCAATTTAAAGTGGTGCACAACTTTGAAATGGTCAAACAGGACAATGAAACTTAATTGCATAAAACAGGTAGAATGATGTTTTTCATCTTGAAAGGTTGCATAGAAGGCTTTGTTTGAATTGCCTCGTGATTTTCAAAACACAAACTTGACTTACAATTCAAAGGCCATGCTATTGTATATAGCCTCACAATCTTCATTGGATAATCCAAACACTTTGACTATGCCAATGACCATTATAGGTTTCATAGGAAACTTTATTGCCCTTATCAAGTGGGAATATATGAAAGCTATACTAACTCGTGATCCCACAACTTATACAAGTTTTCTTGTAGAGATTTAAACCAATGACATATCACTATAAAAGTTTGGGCCTCTATTGTGTTGCTCCATGTATTAATTTTCTCATTAGTTGCAAGGTTCTTGGTTGCAACACACTTCAAAATATAGAAATTAGCAGCCTCCTCATTATTCTCTTCGAAAATGACATCAAAATTATTGCCAGGTGAGAGAACATCACTCAAGGAATCATAGTGATCTACATATGTGGCACCTTAGGCCTTGTTGTCTAAGTCTCCACCTTCTTGGGAATCCTCGACAAGTGGCTACAAAGTATGGTATAGCCACATCTCTACATGTGATATTTGCTTGCACCTTCTCAATTGGCTACTTTTACAAGGAAAACAAAATATGGCAATCGTTTTGTTCGCAATGCACAATTTTTGACCTCACAATACCCGTTCACACAATGCATTGCTATTGAGCCCTTCAATGGTTTGTAGTCCCATTCTTGGGGCCACTAACATCATTGAGCTTGACCTCTGAGAAGACTTTGCTAACTTCCCTCTTTTGCTTGTCATACATGGCAATTGCCTCTATACTAAGGTGCATTCTCAAGAAAGTAACCTTCTCCAACACAAGTCAAGTGGCCACTATTTTGCTTCAATTGTTCATGAATCAAAGCCCTTTTGATGAGACTACTCTAGCCCACCAGTCAAGCTCTTCCTACCCATGTCCTGAGCAAAAACAATTCCAAGTCATTTCCATGCTAGTAAGACCCCAATCTCTACCAATAAAGTAATGGCAATTTCTTTGCTTTGAAATTTGAGGCTACACCATCTAACCAAACCTACTGTTTTTAAAAGCTAATCCCATGATCTCTCAACCCATTGAGCATGTAAGAGAAAAGTATGTTGCATAAACGAGGTATCATTTTGTATATTTTTTGAGACAGACAAAAGCATGGTCTTCTTTATTGCACCTGATGCAATGTAAAAATAAGTAATCGATACAAAAAAAGGTGACATGCCTAGTGTACCAATGCATTGATTAGATCTCATTTTGCTCCTTGAAGAAGTAGTTCTCTGTGAAGTCTATGACAGAGATCATTGCATCATCTGGAAACAAAGAAATACAGTCCTTGAACCATTGTGCTTGCCACCTGAATATGAAATTGTGAATGATGTACTTTTTCAAATGGTCTCAGTACACTTGCTAAAGCTATAATGTCTTTCATAGTGCTCTTCTTGCCTTCGTTTTTTGATCCACCACTTCTAGCTATATTTTGAAAGACCTTGACAAGTACTTTCTTTGTCAAGATCTTCTCTTAGATAGATCTAAATTTTACTTATTGCACATGCATTAAATGTTGCCATTAAGAATTTGTGATGATGGAAACTATGGTCAGAGGAATAGGACAAAGGATAGACTCCCAAAGTAAAGTGATACTATTACTTGTATTCTTGGTCACAAGGCATCTGTTGTTGGCAACTCCATGAAAACCTCATAAAATATAGTTTCATGTGCAACAAGAGCCATGAAGACCAAAACTTTGACTTCTCATATAACTTACAGCTTCTTTAAGGAAAAGCATCTGTACATGCACAATGCAACAACACATGTAGTGATCCTTCAATTTTTGGACAAAGAATGGTTTCTGAGACTCAAAAGAATGTTGAGAAATCTAGATGTCTATATTATTTTACTTGAGCCTAATATAAAGTTAAACTTGCAATATACAAGTACAATACTGTTAGCAATATATTAGTAATAGTCAATTCTAGATCACAGACTAAAAAAGCCAGCACCTCTAAGAAAAACGTTTAATTCGTAAACTACACAACACAAAAAGTATAGTGGCACCACAAAAAAGTATTGCAATACCACTAGCGAGTGGTTCAATACCACAAGAGTGATGTGGTAACATTAAAAGCACTATCACACTACTTTAAAATTGATGTAGACAACATAGAGCTGGGCAACACTTCTAAAAGGTTGGGAAACGATAGTGGGTGATGTTCAAAAACTTTGGTTTGTGAGCACTTGAGATTGGTGGGGCACTTAAGAGCTAGCATATTTTAGTGCTGAAAATCAATTTTCAATGTTTGCCAGTAAGTTAAATTTCATAGTGACCACTTCACAATGGTATTTAAATATTAAGTGGAAATAAATAGAGCATAGTTTTATTCTAAAGTAGCAATTTGACCATATGAAAGTGCTCACTAATCAATGGGAGGACATAACAAATCAACAAGATAATATGATTGAGCATATGCAATTGGTGGTAAACCGCTCCTTAGTTAAAAAGCAAGGACTTCTAAGTGGTTGCTACCACTTCAAAGTGATGAGCAACCAATAGCTAGGAAAAGGTGAACAATCACTAAGTTTTGGAACTTACTAGTTACAAGAGATGGTAGCCATTGGTAAGTGAAAAGCAACCATTGGAGACTTGTTTGCCACCACTTGGACGCGGTGATCATTGCTTGAAATTGTTGATTCACCACTTTTAGTTTATAAGTTACCCATTGTGCTTACTTGTCAATGACTGTGTGAGTGGTATCCCAAAAAGTGAAAGTGGTGGCCACAAAAAAATGGTAGTAGACATCTTGTCTTACTATTGTTTGGTGGTGACAAACCTTTTGTCAATGGTAGCAGACCTCTTGGAAGTAATATGCACCACCTTGAAGTGGTAGAGAACCACTTGGAGTGTGGTAACCCACTTAGGAATAGTGATGCATTACTTGCCACTAGAAGGCTTTCAATTCCAAGTGGTAAAGAATTACTTTTAATTGGTGGTGAACCATGTATATGTACTAAAGACACTTGCACGGTGGACATAAAGCTCTTGTAAGTGGTAACAATGCACTTGAAATGATGACCTTTCTTTGGAAACTGGTAGCATGCCACTTGAAAGTTCCATACACAACTTTGAATGGTAGGGGACCACATGTAAGAGGAAGCAAACCACTTGGAAATTGTAGCTCACCACCTAGAAGTGGTTGTACTCCAACTACAAGTTCTATGGGAACACATGGGAGCATTAGCACACCACTTGTAAGTGATAGGGGACTAGTTACAAGTGATACCACACAACTTACAAGTGGTAGGGTACCAAGTATAAGTGGTAAATGACCACTTTCAAATGGTGATGTCACTAAATTGATTGCTTATTACGCATTCCCTATTTAATAAATTCATGTCAACAAATTAATGACTCACTTTTCTTTAAGTGTTGATGATGATCTAGCATGGCCATGAGACCATTTAGAGACCAGTATTCCTAGTGCATCACTTAATGGGGTGATCAGAGCACTGTGATAGGGATATCTGGTACATGCAGTACAAGTTATGAAGGGGGAAAGAAGTGTCTACCAAGTGTAAAAGTATACACAAGAACCAAGGAGTGACACATAAATGAAGATGAATTGAGTTCTAAGAAGAGGAAGTGCATTAGCATTGTGTATATGTATTTATGTGTGCATCCAGGGACGCCTAGGAATGTTTACTTGTGTATAATGATCATTGCATTCATTTGGGGTCATCCTCTCCCCTACAAGTCAAGGTTTAAGGTCTTTTCTTTCATTAAGAAAGACGAGAGAGGGAATTCTCTCACTAAGAAAGATGAGAGACGCGATCCTCTAGAAGTGAGGAGAGAAGTGATTTTCTCTTTTTAAGGTCTAAAATGACACAAGTTTTTGTGTGTAATTCAATCTTAAGGTTGAGGCGCAAGGCAATCTAATGAACTCTCCTTATCTATGACTCAAGATGGTTGCATGGACCACAAGTTAAGAGTATAGTTTAAAAAGCTATTTTTGGAAAATCCATTTTTAAAATATATCACAATAGAAAAATGATCTCTAAAAATAGGCCACGCGGGTTATTGAAAACAACGAGATCTACAACTTTTATGTTGGACGTTTTTTCATCCAAACAACGCACAAAGAGATATCTTGAAATTAGTGCTACAGAGTGGAACAACCACATCTTGCATGAAGATCAACTCAACTCTCTCTCCGAGAAGAGAAGCTCTTGAAAGCCTATAAAAGAGGAGGCTCTCCTTAGGTGTAAGGGAGAGATGAAATAAGCATCATTTTGCATGTATCCAAGAGGAGAAGAGAAGGTGCAAGTGTCGTAGAAGCCTTGCTAAAATCAAGTGCTACGGAAGCTCTGCTAAAATCAAGTTCCAAGAGGACAAGAGAAGGTGCAAGTGTTGCAGAAGCTCTGCCAAAATCAAGTTCCAAGAGAAGAAGAGAAGGTGCAAGTGCTACGGAAGCTCTGCTGAAATCAAGTGCCAAGAGGAGAGCCCAACACATATTGTGTAGGAGAGAAGGAGACTCAAGAAGAATCAAAAGGTGCCAACTTCCAAGTTGTGCAAGTGTTAGCCGGTTGTATACCGTGCAAGGAACTGTGATCTTGTTTCCAAGATCTACAAGTAAGAACTAGCTTATATGTAACGAAGGAGCTTGCTCCTTGTCAATAATATAACTCCACAAGGGGGGGGGGGGACTAGCCCATCTTCCAGTCCCTAGTGTGTTACCAATTTCTCTACATCTTTCTTTTCTCTCATCTATTCTCCCTCTGTGCCAACATAATATTTGCCATATATATTTTAAGTATATAAGAAAGTGGAGCGTGTATCTTGAATTCTATAACAATGGTATCATAGCGGGTCTCTTTACTTTTCTCAAAGTAAAGGTGATCCTTGCAAGAAGAAGGTAAAGATGGAAAAACTGATGAAGCACCTACAATTGAGCAATCACAGGCTCAATTGATAGAGTATCGTAGCTTGTTGGAGATTCCCGAAGTACGTCAATTGATTGACAGCTTAAGGGCAAGGGAAGAAGCTACTTATGAAGGATCGAATCCTCCAAAAGATGGTGATACTGGAGGAAACACCATTGCACCAATTGATGGTGAAGATGCAAAGCATCCAATTACTGAGAAGCTTCCTAGAAGGAATAAGGATTCTCAGGTCAAGAAGAGTAAAAATACCTCACCTCGAGTGAGGCAGATAAGGAGGGAGTCATCTCCCTCAGCAACTAGCTACTCCCCTAATTACTCAAGTTCCTCCGCCTCATCATCATCTTCTAGTTTCTACTCTCTTGGTTCTAAGTCTCATACAATCCGCAAATGGACAAAGAGGGAATAAGAGGAGCAAGCTTAAGAAGACTAAGACTTTCAAGTTTGGGGACAAGGACATAAAGTTTGACTCATTCTCCGATAAGAGAGATCCTGCTAAGGCGTTAGCCTTTGTCAGGAAATTTGGAGTTGCTTTTTCTGATGGTAATTTCTCAGAAAAGTCCAAGCTAAGGCATGTAGGCATGCACTTGAAAGACACCACTAGCAATTGGTGGTTGACTCTCATTCTGGAGGGAAGGAAACCTACAGCTTGGGAAAAGTTCAAGAAGAAGTTTTATGCTCAGTTCTTGCCTCCTGATTTTGAGAATGATGTCAAGAAGGATGGGATTGGCTAGGCCAAAAAGAGCATGAAAAGGTCATTAGTTATGTGGACAAGTTTTGGTCTACTCTTCTCAAGGTTACTCCTTTCATGAAGATCAGTGATGAAGAGAAGAAAAGGAAGTTTGAAGCTGGCCTACTCCCTCATTTACACAGGACCATGAAGCTGTATCCACATGAAACCTTATCTCGCATGATGGAGTCTGCCATTATAGCTGAAAGTTTGCATACACCTAGTACATCTCGAAAGTTAGAGATGAGTTCTTATAGAGCTAGACAAGAGCAGCTCTATGATCAACCAAGAGACATGACTAATCGAAGAATACCTACCTTGAGTCATGACCAATATTCAAAGCCAGAGAGTAACAAGAAGAAGCGCAAGTATCTCTCACCCTTTGAGATGCAAAAGTATAAAGAGGAAGGAAGGTGCTTTCTTTGAAGTGAGTTAGGGTATATGAAGCCTGGCTTTCCTCACAAAAGGAAGGAAGAAAATGCGATTAAAGATCCTCCTCTGCCATCCTCAAATTTTGTTCCGGATGTGCAAGATAACACTCATTCAAATGAGAAGAAAAGGCAACTCTTAAAGGGTTGGGGGACACTCAACAATCAATGAGTTTTGATACTCTTTGATCCAAGGTCTACAAATAATTTTGTGTCAAGAGATACTATTGAAAGGCTACAAATTCCACTAGATCAATTGGGAACACCAATTTGATCAGGTTCGGCATTTGAAGGATTTACAACTGATTCTACTCCTATTCAAGGGAAGTTGAATCTTAGAATTGGGGATTACCGCGACTAAGAATATTTTCTACTTGCACACATAGGTAACTATGATATTATCTTAGGCATGCCTTGGCATTACAATATTAGACCTCTTTCCGATTTTGTTAAGAAGACCCTTGCATTTCAATTCAAGGGTCGAAATATAGTATGCATTGCTGATGCTGGAGATTGGCTTGTGCTAATGGTTAGTCATGTTAGCATTTCTAAAGAAATGAAGAAAGTTATTTCTGCGTACATGATTTTTGTGAGAGAGTCAAAAGAAACTAATGATTCAAGAGCACTTGGTGCCTCTAATGAACACACAATACCAACTAATGCTTCTAAGTCTCAGACTTTAAAAGAACTCCTCTCTTTAATTGATCAAGCTAGAAATGATTTTGTTAAACAATATGAATATTGTTTTAGTGATTCACTCCTAGGAGAGTTACCTCCTAAGCGCCCGGAAGATCACACAATTGATCTCATACTAGGTAGTTCACCACCTAACCAACCGCCTTATCGAGTAAGTGCAAGTTCAACCTAGCTATTCTCCATACTGCTCTCCAGTCTTACTTGTTCAAAAGAAAGACGGTTCTTTCCATATTTGCATAGACTACAGATATTTGAACAAGATCACAATCGAGAATCGTTTTCCTATCCCAATGATAGATGATATCTTAGATAAGTTGCAAGGGGCTAGTATCTTTAGTCACATGCGGCTATCACCAAATACTGATAGCACCGGAAGATGTTCATAAGATAGTTTTTTGTACGACATTTGGACTATATGAGTTCTTAGTCATGCCATTTGGTTTGACTAATACACCTGCCACATTCAATCAAATGATGGAGAGAATTTTCAGACCTCACTCAAAGTTCACATGTGTCTTCTTTGATGACATTCTAATATTTTCAAGGTCTGAAGAAGAGCATAGAAAGCATATATCTATTGTTTTTCAAGAGCTTTGCAAGCATAGACTATAGGTCAATGCTAAGAAGAGTGAATTTTTCATTTCAAAGATTCATTACTTGGGCCATATTGTTTCTTACAATTTGGTGAGAATGGACCTTGAGAAGATTCGAGCCATTGTTGAATGGCCTACACCTACTTCTGTACATGAAGTTAGAAGTTTCTTGGGCCTATGTTCATACTATAGGAGGTTCATACGAGGTTTTGCGTATGTTGCATCTCCTCTACATGACATTACTAAGAAGCGAATGCCTTTTTGCTGGGGATCAAGGCAACTACAAGCCTTTGAAAGAATTAAATTTCTTGTGACTCAGGAGCCAGTTCTCATAGTTCTGGATCTTCAAAAACCTTTTGAAGTTCATTGCGATGCTTCTGGGGATTGCATTGGAGCTGTGCTTAACCAAGAGCATCATGCAGTAGCATTTGAGAGCCGACACCTCAAGGACCATGAGTTACATGCTCCAGTATATGAGAAAGAGCTTATGGCGGTGATACATGCTCTTCAAGTATGGAAACACTATTTACTTGGTGCAGATTTTTTTATTAAAACAGATCACCAAAGTTTAAGATACGTCCTCACTCAGAAGAAGCTCTTAGAGAAACATATGCGTTGGGGAAAAATTTATTATCTATGTTTCATTTCCAAATCCTTCACACATCTCGAACTAAGAATGTGGTAGCAAATGCTCTATCACGGCAACCTCGAGTGAATGCAATCACAACTATTTACCATAACAAGTTCATGGATTTACCCAAAATGTATGCAACTGATTTCGACTTCTCAACCATATGGGAGTTAGTTGATTACACCTTACTTGATTCGAGATGGTTATTTGTATCATCATCAAGCAATTTGTGTAGCATTACCATTGCGACACAAGGTAATGGATGAAGCGCATGCATATCCATATGTTGGGCATAGGGGTATTCTATCCCCTACTCAAGCATTGGAAAGATATTTCTTTTGGCCCACTCTTACAGTTGACATTGAAAGATATGTCCACGAGTGGTGCAAGATATGCCAAAAAGTAAAGTATGACAGGTATAAACCACCTGGTCTACTGAAGCCATTACCTATTCCCAAAGAGCCTTGGGAAAGTATAGCAATGGACTTTATCATGGAGCTTCCTTGCACACAAGCAGGCAATGATGCAATCTGGATAATCATTGATAGATTCAGTAAGCAAGCTCACTTTATACCTATGCAAAAGACAATCAAAGTCAATCATATGGCTAAGCTATTCATTGCTCATATTTGCAAGCATCATGTCATGCTTAAGTCCATTATAAGTGATCGAGATCCCCGCATGACCAGCCTCTTTTGGCAAGCTCTCTTCAAGAACCTCAAGACAAAGTTAAAGTTTTCATCCTCTTATCATCCTCAAACGGATGGGCAGAGTGAAAGTGCTAATTCTATTGTTTTGGACCTTTTGAAATCCTATGTCTCTGATAATCAAAGATAATGGGAAAATTATTTGCCTTTAGTAGAGTTTGCATACAATAATACGGTGCACTCTAGTACTGGTAAGGCACCCTTTGAGATCTTCTATGGTAAGCCTCATTTACCACCCATTCTTCTTACGAAGGATAAGATATTTGCAGTAGATGAGTTTGTTAGAGACATTGATACAACTTTCACTAAAGAAAAATATGTTATCCAAAGGACATAAGAGAAGCATAAACGCGAAGCAGATAAGCATCGTCGTAAGTTAGATCTCAAGTTGGGACAATATGTTCTTCTTAAGTTTGAGAAGGCTCACTTAAAGAAGCAAAAGGTCAAAAGGGTAAAGTGGTTAAGCTTTCTAATCGCTATTATTTCCCTTTCAAGATCACAGATAAGATAAATGATGTGACTTTTTTTTTGGATCTACCAAGTCATTGGATCATTCATAATGCTTTCCATATAAGTTTACTACGTCCCTATATTGGAGAACCTCCAATGGAACCAATCAAGGAAGATTTACTTGACATAGAAGAAAGAGAAGAGTTCCTTATGCGTAAAAGAATTTTACACCATCAGGACAATACTCTAAGGTCAAGTAAGGGATTACAAAAGTATCTGGTTAAGTTTAAGAATTACCCCCCATTGGATGCTCAGTTTATGACTGAGAGAGAACTACAAGACTTTCTAGATCTTCTTAAGGACTATGTATCCCCTCTACAGTCGAGGTCAACTATTTAGAAGCCACAGGGATGTCACTAAATTGATTGCTTATTACACATTTTCTATTTAATAAATTCATGTCAATAAATTAATGACTCACTTTTCTTTAAGTGTTGATGATGATCTAGCATGGCCATGAAACCATTTAGAGACCAGTATTCCTAGTGCATCACTTAATGGGGTGATCAAAGCATTGTGACAGGGATATCTGGTACATGTAGTACAAGTTATGAAGGGGGAAAGAAGTGTCTGCCAAGTGTAAGAGTGTACACATGAACCAAGGTGTTACACATAAATGAAGATGGATTGAGTTCTAAGAAGAGGAAGTGTATTAGCATTGTGTTTATGTATTTATGTGTGCATCTAGGGATGCTTGGGAATGTTTACTTGTGTGTAATGAGCATTGCATTCATTTGGGGTCATCCTCTCCCCTACAAGTCAAGGTTTAAGGTCTTTTCTTTCATTAAGAAATATGAGAAAGAGAATTCTCTCACTAAGAAAGACCAGAGACGTGATCCTCTAGAAGTGAGGAGAGAAGTGATTTTCTCTTTCTAAGGTTTAAAATGACACAAGCTTTTGTGTGGAATTCAATCTTAAGGTTGAGGCCCAAGGCAATCTAATGAACTCTCTTTATCTATACTCAAGGTGGTTGCATGGACCACAAGTTAAGAGTACGGTTTAAAAAGCTATTTTTTGGAAAATCCATTTTTAAAATATCTTACAATAGAAAAACGATCTCTAAAAACAAGCTACGTGGATTATCGAAAACAACGAGATCTACAACTTTCATGTTGGACGTCTTTTCATCCAAACAATGCACAAAGAGATATCTCGAAATTAGTGCTGTAGAGTGGAACAACCGCATCTTGCTTGAAGATAAACTCAAATCTCTCTCCAAGAAGAGAAGCTCTTGAAAGCCTATAAAAGAGGAGGCACTCCTTGGGTGTAAGGGAGAGGTGAAGGAATCAGTTGTGGCATGTATCCAAGAGGAGAAGAGAATGTGCAAGTGTCGTAGAAGCCTTGCTAAAATCAAGTGCTACGGAAGCTCTGCTGAAATCAAGTTCCAAGAGGACAAGAGAAGGTGCAAGTGTTGCAGAAGCTCTGTCGAAATCAAGTTACAAGAGAAGAAGAGAAGGTGCAAGTGCTACGGAAGCTCTGCTGAAATCAAGCGCCAAAAGGAGAGCCCAACACATATTGTGTAGGAGAGAATGAGACTCAAGAAGAATCAAAAGGTGCCAACTTCCAAGTTGTGCAAGTGTTAGCCGGTTGTATACCGTGCAAGGAACCGTGATCTTGTTTCCAAGATCTACAAGTAAGAATTGGCTTATGTGTAACAGAGGAGCTTGCTCCTTGTCAATAATATAACTCCACAAGGGGGGGGACTAGCCCATCTTCCAGTCCCTAGTGTGTTGCCAATTTCTCTACCTCTCTCTCTACATCTTTCTTTTCTCTCATCTATTCTCCCTCTGTGCCAACATAATATTTGCCATATATATTTTAAGTATATAAGAAAGTCGAACGTGTATCTTAGATTCTATAACAGGTGGCACAAAATGTGTTAGCACTAAGGACACTTGGAAAATGGGCATAAAGCATTTTTAACTGATGGAAAATCACTTGAAAGTTTATGCACGAATTTTCAGTGGTAGAAGACTAATTGTAAGGTGAAGTAGATCACTTGTGAATGGTCTCTCACCACCTTGAAGTGGTAGTGCTCTAACTACAAGTTCTATATGAGCACTTAGAAACTGCAACTAACCACTTGTAAGTGGTAAGGAACCAGATGCAAGAGAAAAAGTGCAATTAAATACTTTTGTAAAATACTTTTGTAAAATACTTTTATTTTAAGAGCGCGGGACTCTCACCCATGCAATTTGTAAAGGTAGATGGGGGCGGTAGGAAGGAACCTAGGAAGATAGGAGAACAATGGGAAAAATGGCCTAGGCCACGACCGGTCATGTAAAAAATCGGATGAGGGGATGACCACCCAAAAGGGATTTATGATTTTGTATATAAAGTGAAAAGTGAATGAGAAGCTCATTCTTGTGTGTGGCCAAAAGTAGCTCTTCTTCTCTTCTTCTTCTTCCCCTTTTTTTCTTCTTGTTCTTCTTGGTTGGTTGGTTGCTTGAGCTTGTGCTTGATAGAGGGAGTGTGAGGGAGTGTGTGTGTGAGGGTGAGGGACTGTGGTGGAGAAGCTCTTCATCTTCTCCTCCCTTCTTATCTTCTCTTCTCTTCTCTTATCTTGCTCGCGGAAATGGAGCTTGAGGATCAAGCTCGCTTGAAGCTTACACTTGGATCATGGAGCTACCGAAGTACTCGGGAGAGGAGGCAACTTTACTATACATGGAGGTAAGCTCATTACACTCGTAGAGAGAGATAGCACTTTGGCTATGTGAGAGGTAGCCATTAGTGCTCGGCTTGAAACACTTAAAGCAAGTTGTAGGGGACCAGATGTAATTGGTAGTGCACCACTTGCCAGTGGTAGGGGACTTGTTGCAAGTGATAGAGCATTACTTGCAAGCTAGAGGACTAATTCCAAGTGGTAGGGTATCACTTGCAAGTAGTGGGGGATAGCTTGTAAAGTTTGGAGGAGTAATTGTAAGTAATCTCTAAGTGATAGGGGATGACTTGTGGGGAGTGGCATATCACTTATGGATAGTAGTGTCCCACCTTCAAGGGTTAGGGTTCCGATTGCAAGTGGTAGAGTGGACTGCTTGCATTGTGTAGCATACATTTTCAAAGGGAGGCACATAGCTTGTAAGTGGTAGTGCACCATGGCAAAGCGGTAGCACAATAGTATTAGTGTCGAAAACCACTTGTGAGTTGTAGTACACCACTTGTACCTACCTCCAATAAAATGAAAAACTGATTCAAAGACAAAAGAGTAATGTATCAAATAAAACACTTGTTTAGAGATAGAAAAGAGTTGTAGTGCACCACTTGCAACTAGCTCCAATAAAATGAAAAAGTGGTTCAAAAATAGAAAGGATTGACAAATAAGCACAAGGATAAGTGCTTTAGAAATATTCAAGTTAAACATCATTGTAAATTGTTATAGACCAATATACTGAATGGTCAAATGTAAGTAACAAACCATCAACTTCACTTGCCATTGCTACATAATGTTTGGTTGTATATAAGTTGCTTTTGTAGATTCCTACAAGCTTAGCAACTTGTGCTATGATTATGTTAGAGCTTCATCCCCCTTTCACCATTCACCAACATCATTGCTTCAAAATTAAAGACATATTGACTCAAAATTTACATTTGGAATTACTGAAGACCACTATAATAAATATTTCAAAACTTACTAACACTAACAAGTGGAGCAAAACACCCAAACTAGATTGTAGTATGTGTAAATAGTTATATGTACAAAACAAATCATTACTTGAGGCTCCTCTAGAAGATGGGACTGGATATCTTACATACAAACAACTAGTGAGTCCTTTATTGCAAACATCCTTTTTGTTGGAAAGACCCTTGTCTCATCCATCCAAAACTGAAAGACTAAGTCTTTGATAGTTTGAGAGACATGGATTCTCCATCCATCTTGTCTATGACACACGAGTGTAGGAAACAAACCATCAACTTCACTTGCCATTGCCAAGTGATGTATAATTGTATATATGTTTCTTTTGTGGATTTCCATGAGCTTGGCAACTTCTAGTATGCTAAGGTATTGTGGATGTTTCTAAGCACTGTTGCTTCCAACTTTTTCAACTTACACTACGTCCTTTTTTGATGAAGTTTTTGAGGAAAAATTTTATGAAGTTTTTGAGGAAATTTTTGAAGGTAATGTTTGCTTCCAACTTTTTCAACTTACACTACGAAATTAACCATTGGAATGGAAGCAAGGATGATGAAGAACTTCATCAAAAATTTCCTTCCTAGAACATGCATCCATTCCAATGGTTAATTTCGTGAAGTGTTTTGCCATGGATTGACATATCTAGTGTTTCTTTCATTCATTGAGCACCACAATACTACATTCCATCCCATAGTTCCCCATTGCTACTCATTGCTTTTGCTTTTGAGAAGCCTAATATTCCCCCTTTGCTATTTTACACTAAAGTTCAACCTCTCTATTTGGTAATGAAGAGATTGTGGAGGGTTCCATTATTGCAAGGGATTTTCCTATAAGACCAACAAGACAAATCATAAGTATATGCTCCCTTTTTGTAAAAAGATGAAAGCATCTTGCATTGCTTTGCAATAATACAATCTATACATTATGATGCACAAAGCTTAGAGATATCCCAAACAAAATGCTTTTAGAGAAAAAGCTTAAATCAAGGGAGACATCACTTCAAGCTTTATAGAAGTGTGAATACAAAGATAGAGAAAGAATGAGACAAATGCTACAAGGAAATGGATCAATAGCGATGGCCGATTTTGAAGGAAAATATTTGCATTGCTATTTGCGTTACTAATAGCATTGCTATTATGTTATTTGATGCAAATAGCGACTTCACTCTAAGAAAAAAAAAGCACTAAAAATCCAAGCACATCATTTGTCAAAAGCATTTGCGAAAGAGAAAAAAAGAGAGAGTGAGGGAGCTTAAAGCTTAGAGAGAGAGAGAGAGAGAGAGAGAGAGAGAGAGAGAGATCTGTAAAATATTACACGGCGCAGCGAACAGAATTTGAGAAAGAGATAGAGAGTACACAACAGATAAGAGGAGAATCAGTAAATTCTTTAACTCCAAACAGCTGATACAAAGATGGCTCTGTCCACCCGTGCGCTTCCGCTATGTGAAGCTTAGATGGCGATCTAGACAGAAGATAGGTGAAGAGCTTAAGGCTAGCTGAAATAACAACTCTGACTGGGTGAAAGATGAGTGAAAGATGGCTGTGAAGGGGTTTAGCTTTTATAGCCCGTGAAGGTCGTTAGGTCGGCCTACTGACCGACCTACCATATGAGCCTCCACTAGTCGGCCAGGGAATATTCCATTTACCATCGGGCCGGGGGCGCTGCCCTCGGACCCCCGCCAGGGGGGCCGCTGGCCCCCCTGGGACCCCCCAGCCAGGGGCCGCTTCCGCGGCCCCTGGACCCCACAATAGGGGCCCCTTTTAACTCCCTTACACCGCAACTCAATGCAATGCGCCTCGAGTTGCTACTAGCTTAACCACTCCATCTAACCCAAAGATTAGACCCACAACAGTCACCTTTTTGCCATCCGGTCACATAGACCTCATCTGATATACAAGTCAGGACTCAACCAATGTCTGGGCTCACATTTGACTTCTCCTCATAATGGGAGCCTTACAACTTTGAGCACCATGGATCATTGGTAGTACCTAATGAGGGTGGGGCATTGATCATATCTAACACCCCCCCTCAATGTCCACCCATAGGTGAACTATCTCCTCGTCCCAATGCCGAGTCTCTGAAGATGAACTTGAAGCAAATCCTTCGTAAGTGCTTTGATGAAAATATCTGCTCCATTCTCCTCTGTTGGACAGTAGACCAATTCCACTATCCCATCCTCCATCAAATCACGCACATAGTGATACTGGATCTCTATATGTTTGGTGTGTGCATGAAACACTGGATTTTTGGCAATGGCGATGCAACTCTGATTGTCACATCTCAGCACAGTTGGTTCTTCATCCTGCACTCCCATATGTCATAGAATCCTTCTCAGCCATACGGCCTCACATGCAGCAAAACAAACTGCCTTGTACTCTGCTTCAGTAGAAGACAATGCCACTGTTGATTGCTTCTTACTAATCCAAGAGAAAATTCCTGAACCCAAAGATAAACAATAACCAGAAACTAACTTCCTGGAATCAATGTCTCCTGCCCAATCTGAGTCACAGTTCCCCATAAGAGAGGTTCCGAAACTGTATGTGATACCATAGTCAAGAGTTTTCTTCAAGTATCTGAGCACCCGCATCCCAGCCTTCCAATGACTCTCATGAGGTTTGTTTGAGAACCTGCTCAAAACACCAACAGCAAAACTGATATCTGGTCTGGTGTTACACAAGTAGATCAGACTGCCGACCAACCTCCTATACCTCCCAATGTCTGCTAGTGCTGATGTATCCTCGACGGATAACTTTGCATTCACCTCCATAGGTGTAGCTATCTCCTTGCACTCGGTCATGCCAAATGCCTTCAAGATCTCCCATGCATACTTCTTCTGAGAGATGAAGATCTTTCCTAGCTCTTGCCAAACTTCAATCCCCAAACAATAGTGCAGCAAGCCCAAGTTTGTCATTTCAAACTCAGAACTCAAAGCCTTTCGAGTTTGGTTGATCATATCTTCATAGTCACCTGTAATAAAAAGGTCGTCCACCTATAGGACAATCACTACAGACTTTTTACCATCCCTGTAAACATACAAGTTAGCATCTGAGGCACATCTTTTGAAGTTTAGGTTTAAAAAGAACCTATCTATCCGCTGGTACCATGCTCTGGGGGCTTGTTTCAACCCATACAATGCCTTCTTCAGTTTGCACACTTTGTTCTCAGAATGGGGGGCCTCAAACCCTAGTGGCTGAGCCACGTACACCTCCTTCGTGAGGTCACCATTTAAGAACGCTGACTTAACATCCATTTGGTACACTAGCCACTTCTTGTGGGCAGCCACTGCAAGTACCATGCGAATAGTGGTCATTCTGGCAGTTGGAGCAAATGACTCTTGAAAATCAAACCCTTCAACTTGTGAAAATCCTTGGGCAACCAGTCTAGCTTTGTACTTTTCTAAGGTACCATCAGCCTTGTACTTTACCTTCCAGATCCACTTGGTGCCAATAACCTTCCGCTTTGCTGGTCGATCCACTAGCTCCCAAGTGTCATTCTTCATTATGCTGTCATACTCCACCTGCATAGCAGCCTTCCATGATGGATCTGCAAGTGCTTCTTCTAAGTCAGTTGGCTCCTTTACTTCTCTCATAATCTCAACCATCAAGGCCATATTGACTATGTGAGCAGAAGCCCTCCTTTGCTCCTCTATTCTCTGAGACCTCCTTGGTCCGTCTGCCTTCTCCTCAACAGATGCAGGCATAGGATTATTGTGGTCATAGAACTGCTTCACCCAGCACGACAATGGCTCTTCCGGTGGGGTGATGTCATGTTGGTGAACTTTTTCCTCATCATCTAAAGATGATGCTTCCTCCTCCTTAAGGATAGGGATAGCTCTCGGGACAGGTTCATAGTGGACTACTTCTTCGCTTGATGATAAAGTGGAAGAACTTGCCTTCTCCTCCTCCACTGTATGCGGCTCCTCTTGAACACCACATCACGGCTCGCGATGATCTTCTTTGCCTCTTGGTCATATAATTTGTAAGCCCTCTGCTCATCACTATAACCCAAGAAGATACATTTTCTGCTTTTTGGTTGTAACTTGTTTCTCTTCTCATCTGGAACATGTGCATAACATTCACATCCAAAAATTCTGAAATGTGAGACAGATGGTTTCTTACCAGTGTAAGCCTCATGAGGTGTTTTTCCCTTGAGAGCCTTTGTATAGCTCCGATTTAGAATGTAGACTGCAGTATTAACAGCTTCAGCCCAAAAATGGTTAGGCAATCCCTTGCCCTTTAGCATGCATCTTGCCATCTCCACAATGGTGCGATTCCTGCGTTCCACAACACCGTTCTGTTGAGGTGTGTGAGGCGTCGTCAATTGACGCTTGATCCCTTTGCTCTTGCAAAAGCCTTCAAACTCCTTTGAGTTGAACTCACCACCACCATCTGTTCTAAATTTCTTCACAATTTTTCCTGTTTCATTCTCAACAAGTATTAGCCATTCTTTAAACTTACCAAAAGCTCGAGCCTTATCACAAAGGAAGTACACCCACATCTTCCTATTGTAGTCGTCGACAATCAACATAAAATAAGAAGATCCCCCCAAGGCCTGTGTAGGCATCTTACCACCCAAGTCAGCATGCACCAACTCTAGAGGAGCTTGTGCTCTATTCTTGCTTTCTTGTGGAAATGCCTTTCTCCGTTGCTTGCCCATCATACAAGCTTCACATGGTTCCTTCAATTCAGTTATTGTAGGTAGGTGAGCAACCATACCTTGCTTTTGCATCTCCTTCAATACTGCAAATCCGATGTGTCCAAACCTTTCATGCCAAAGCTTACTTGTGCCCACTCCAGCGGTGGCTGTAAGAGCACTTAGCTCATACAGGTTGTTCCTTCTTTCTCCTTTGCCAACAATTGTGCCAGCACTATCAATAATTTCTGCACCTGTCTTCTTGAACCTCACTTCATGACCAAGATCAGTTATGGCAACAACTGATAAGAGATTTCTCCTGATTTCGGGAACATATAACACATTTGAAAGCTTTTTGACTTCAGCATTTGCAGCAACAAAAGAAATAGTACTTGTGCCTGCAGCAGGGCATTTAGCATCATTTACAACCGTCATAGTGATGGATTCTTGTAGAGGCTGCATAGAACTGTATAGACCTTTCTTGTTGGTCATGTGACGGGAGGCCCCACTATCCAACACCCATGAGTCAGTGGTAGATTCTTCTTGCGCTGAGGAGCACACTTCCTCAATGGTCGCCATGAATAATTCCAACTCTACTTCAGCCGTATTGGCTGTCTCTTTCCCTTTACTTTTAAGGGTACCATTCTTTTCATCTGCCTTCTTGACACAACAATCTGCAATTGCATGTCCGTTCTTCTTACAGTAGAAGCACTCTCCTTGAAACTTCTTCTTGCCGCCCTTCTTCTTTTTGTCACCATCATTTTTGGTGGAGGAAACACCTTTGCCTTTTGCATTGGCAGAGAATGCAGCATCTCCATTGTTGCTTCCTTCTCGGGCTTTCAGCCTCAACTCCTCCTCCATTAATAATGCACAAAACTCCTCAAAAGTCAAAGCTTGAGGTCTCACCTGAGTATTAAGGGCAGTTACTAGTCCATCAAACTTTTGTGGACAAATCCGAAGACACCTCCGAGCTAGCTCTTCACTAGTCTTTTGTATCCCAGCGCCAAGCCATCTGGTCGCGTAGATTCTTAATCCGAGTGATGAATGCTTCAATCGTCTCTTCTTCAGCAAACTTCTCCGCTGCTAGTTGATTCTCCAAGTTTTGAATCCTAGTTTGGTTTCGTGTTTCATACTGACTCCTTAGTACATTCCAAGCATCTGACGCTTTGGTTGTATGTTGAATCAGAGTCAAAACACTGTCAGAACAGCTTGTAACTAAGGCACACAATGCATCTGCATTCCTTCGTTTCCAAGCTCGTAGAAGATCTGCATTCGGAGGAATCATCACACTAGGATTTGATGGGTCGGGGATAGGCTGTGGTTCTGCGTCAGTCCCCAGCACAGTCTCCAGAAGCTCATAAGAATCAAGGATAGTTGTAATTTTGAACTTCCACAAGGTGTGGTTTGTACCATCTAACTTGCCTTCGCTGAAGGTTGGTGGACGAATCCTCAGTGTTTGAATAGTCGGTACAGCAGCACCACCTCCTACACCGCTTCCTAATGCGCCAGAACCGCTTCCCGAAGTTGATATAGTTTCTCTTTGCTATTGAAGCCTTTGCCTCTTGCACGCTCTCCGATCTCTAGAGCCCCCTGGGCTCTGATACCATGTAAAATATTACACGGTGCAGCGAACAAAATCTGAGAAAGAGATAGAGAGTACACAACAGATAAGAGGAGAATCAGTAAATTCTTTAACTCCAAACAACTGATACAAAGATGGCTCTGTCCACCCGTGCGCTTTCACTGTGTGAAGCTTAGATGGCGATCTAGACAGAAGATAGGTGAAGAGCTTAAGGCTAGCTGGAATAACAACTTTGACTGGGTGAAAGATGAGTGAGAGATGGCTGCGAAGGGGTTTATCTTTTATAGCCCGCGAAGGTCGTTAGGTTGGCCTGCTGACCCGACCTACCATATGAGCCTCCACTAGTCGGCCAGGGAATATTCCCTTTACCATCCCTCACACCGCAACTCGATGCAATGCGCCTCGAGTTGCTACCAGCTTAACCACTCCATCTAACCCAAAGATTAGACCCACAACAGTCACCTTTTTGCCATCTGGTCACATAGACCTCATCTGATATACAAGTCAAGACTCAACCAATGTCCGGGCTCACATTTGGCTTCTCCTCATAATGGGGGCCTTGCAACTTTGAGCACCATGGATCATTGGTAGCACCTAATGAGGGTGGGGCATTGATCATATCTAACAAGATCATCACCCCACCGTCACCCTACTCGAAGAAGGAGAAAGGTGCAAAGGAGAAGATAATGCCGCAAAAGGGAGGTGTGGAGGGTTTCATCTTCGGGCCTTTGAGGTAGATACATTGCCTCTTTTTGCTTTATTTTTGTATTTTTTCTTTTAACACAATATTAGTGAGTTTGGGAATCTCCCAATTCCCATTTTTTGAATACTAAAAAGGTGGCACTCAGATAACATGCCCATAAATTTCTCAAAACCATATGATGTAACCTATCATTGGAAAGTACTTGAAAAATGGAATCTATTGAGCTATAGAGCACTCAATTTGGAGTTATAGTGTTCAAGTTATGACAAATCCAAAGATTTGACCATGTATCCCAAACTTATGGAAAATTCCCATATTCTCCAATATGGTTTTTTTTATTTTTTCTTTTTATTTGTTGATAAATGTATTGAGAAAGAGAGAGAGGGGCGGCGGGATGGAGGGAGGGAGGAAAAGGGAAGGCAAACAAGGGAAGGAAAGGAAGAGAGAAAAAGAAAAACAAAAAGGAAGGGGAAGAGAGAAATAGAGAGATGAAGGGAGGAAGAGAGGAGGGTGAGTGAGAGAAACAATGAGGGTGAGAGAACGAAGGAAGAAACAAAGAGAAAGGAAACAAGGAGATAGAAAGAGGGATAGGGATAAAAAGGAGATATAAAAATAGAGAGAGAAAGAGAAAAGGAAGAGAGAGAGAGAGAGAGAGAGAGAGAGAGAGAGAGAAGAAAGGGAGAAATAGAGGTGGAGACGATATAAAAATAGAGAGGGGAAGAAAAGGAAGGAAGAGAGAGGGAGGAGATAGAAAAGAAGGGCAAGGTAAAGAGAGGGACAAGGCGAGGTAAAGAGAGGGACAAGAGCGAAAAGAAGAGAGAGAGGGAGGAAGATACAAATAAAGACGTGGAGAAAAAGAGGAAAAAAAGAGAGGGAGGGAGAAAGAGAGACTGAAAGAGAGAGAGAGAGGGAAAAAATGAAAATAGAGAGTGAGAGAGAGGGAGAGAGAAATAGAGAAACGATGAGAGAATGAGAGAGAGGGAAAAGAGAGAAAAGTAGAGAAAGAGGGGGGAAAGAGAGATAAAGAGAGGGAGAGAGACATTACTTTCTATTTCTTTGTTTTAAAAGTTTTTTGTTTTCTCTCTTTACTTTTGTTTATAGAGAGATGCAATGAATGAGAGGGAAAGAAAGGCACTACAAGGAAGGGGGGAATAGAGACACCAAGTTTCGATGTAAATTAGTAGCGTCTAAATGCGACGCAAATAGCGACGATACTCAAACAAAAAAAAAAGTGATCGAAACTTGAGCGTGGCATTTTGCGAAAGGGTTTGCGAAAGAGAGAGCGAAAGAGGGAGGGAGAGGGAGAGAAAGAGAGAAAGAGAAGGAAGGAGAGCTTCTCCCTACCACCGCCATTTGTGAAGAAGAGGAGGAAGTGTATGAAGGGCGAAGAGGAGACGAAGAATCCATCTTTGAGCCTTTGCGGTGAGTAAATTGCTCCCTCTTGCTTTGTTCTTGTTCTTTCTCCTTTTATTTTGTTTGTTTTTGTTGAGAATGAGGTGCATTGAGGGAGAAAGAGAGGAAATGAGAGAGGGAGAATAAGAAAGGACAATGAAGAAAGAACGAGAGAGAGAGGGAATAAATATGAAACATAATAAAGAAAGAGAGAAAGAGAGAGAGACAAAGGGAGGGAGGGAGGGAGAGAGGAGAATAAATGAGAAAACATGAGGGGGTAGAGAAAAACAAAGAGAGACTGTAGTCATGCAAGAGGACATTTCATGGTTAAAAGCCTGGTAAAAGAAACTCCCTACACCTTGACACGTCACAAGGGCCATTGCACTTGAGAAGAAGTAACCAAGTCTTCACTAACGAGAAGCTCAACTCAACTCACTTGTTTGGACACCTTTAGGAGAGTTTTCAGAGTGCTAGATAGAGACAAAAGAGATTATGGCAACACTTTTGATATGCTCACTTTCAAAGTAAGTGCTGAAGGCTCACTTCATACCTCGAGAAGTGAACTTGAGTAGTCAACCTAAAACTATTCTTAAGCTCACATGGAACCATTTGGTGAGAACAACTTGAGTGGAGGTAGCACTACTAGTGATAGTCAAGCCCTCGGACCTCGTGCAGCTAGGTCATCAAAAGTGACAACATCTAAGAGATGACAACCCTAAGAAGACTAGGATCTCGCCTTAATTAGCCTACCAAATCACTGACAAGTGGTTGGATCATCAAAAAAGGGAGTTCACACATTGTGTAGTGTTGTAAAAATTGTGGCTGAATGCTTGTTTGCATATGCCATAATTGAATTGGAAGTTTGAGCACCATCATCATGAAGATACTTGCATTTATATTGAATCACATTGATTCTGGAAAACAAAAGCCTAGTTGTGCATGGTGCACCTACATATACTTGCAAGTTAGTGAAATTGCAAATTTCTAACAAAGAAACACAAGATACATAAAGAAATAAATCAAAAAAAGAAATCACAAAATACATAAAGAAATTTGAGAAATAGAGAGACCAAATATTGACTGACTCTAGAAACCCCTACAATCATAGCTTAGACAAAGAAAATACAATGTGAAAAATGGACCTTATCATCAAAAATATTATTAAGCTTACACACCATACTACGGAGACCACTTCATTAAATGAGCCTTACTAGCCAACAATGAAAAATTAGGCAACAAGCTTTTTAGCACCTAGCATACGACACATCGAACATATGATAAATTTTGGGAGTGAGAGGTGTCTTCCTCAGAAGCCACCATTTCCTTGCCTAAACTAATTACTTATTAAGATCGAAGTCATGCAAGAGTAGAGAAAAACAAAGAGAGAAGGAGAGAGAGAGGGAGAGAGGAGAATGAGTGAGAAAACGTAAGGGGGTGGATAGAAACAAAGAGAGAGGCAACAAAGAAAGAGAGAGAGAGTAAGAAAGATAGGAAATGAGAGAGAGAGAAAAGGAAAGGAAAAGGAAGAGAGAACGAGAGAGAGAGAGAGAGAGAGAGAGAGAGAGAGAGAGAGAGAGAGAGAGAGAGAGAGAGAGAGAGAGAGAGAGAGAGAGAGAGAGAGAGAGAGAGCAACACAAACTTGAAAGACAACAAAGAAATGGAGAGAAACTTTTGTTGAGTTACAAGAGAAGAAATCCCTTCTCAAATAAATCAAAAAGAAAAAGAGAATGAGAACAAAAACAAATTGTTTGTCATAACATAGACAAAATGGAAAACGATGAAGATCGTGATGTTTAAGATTGTAAGGCGTATCTTAATCAGCATGTCCCGTGTCCTTTCTCTCAATGCAAGCTTGCAATCAGACGAAAGCATTGCTTGTCTATAAAACACGTACAATGCTTTGGAAAGTTTCAATCAGAGATCATTAATAAGGCAATCTGAGACTTTGAGAAAAAGGTAAGAAAATTGTGTATCAATCATGCATTATATTTGCAAACTAATTGAATATCATATACAACAACATTGGATGTGATCGTAAAATTTATACAGGGAGGTGATGTCTCCTCCCAAGGAGGAGTGCATCTATTGCGGCCAGTTAGAAGAGTTCGTGGGCATGCGATGGATGGAGTGCTTGAGCCAATCTACCACTTGGAAGGCACTACCCAGTCTATATCGTCAATACCAGAAGAGATAGACAGCCTTTCAGACTTTCCTACAATCTTGGAGTTTGAGATGGAGCCAATGATCGATGCATTGATGCCCATGGATACCAAGACATCTAATCCACTTAGAGAGAAAACATTCATACCATTATATGATGGGTATCGAGTATCTTGCCTGAAGACGCTACTTGCACTCCTAAGTATGTAAGCAAAATATGGGTGGAGCGATGCGAGTGTGACCGTCTTGTTCAAGTACCTTCTACATATGCTTTGTTGATTTCTTTTCGGCACCATTATTAAAAAAATTATGTTTTTTCAAGGTGTTTTATGATTTATTTTTAGGTTGCTAAAGTATCATATATTACCACTTGGAAATACCATGCTTGAGTCTCGTGATGATGCATGATATGTTTTACGAAAGCTTGGTATAGACTACAATAGCATCCATGCATGTGTCAACTATTGCGTGTTGTTTCAAGGAGAATATGAGACTATGGAGATATGTCCAAAGTGTGGTGCTCACATGTATCGACGGGACTTGCAAGGGCAAACCATCCCTCAGAAAGTTCTTAGACACTTTCCACTTATCCCCCATATACTTCACATGTTTCGTACGTCTCGCAATCTTGACAACATGGCATGTGCAGAATATATCCACAGATGCAGTCCAACAAATTTCAGCGGATTCACGCGCATGGAGCCGCATTGACCCCACCTTTCCAAGCTTTGCATGGCCAAGGAATTTTTTACTCGGTCTCGCTATGGATGGCGTGAACCCATTCAGTCTTTGCTGAACATCTTACAGTGTGTGGCATGTAGTCCTTGTTAACTACAAATCCCACTATGACTTTCAATGAAGAAAGGACACCTGATCCTTAGCTTGCTCATTCCTCACCGCTACAAAGTCAAGAATATGGATGTCTATCTCCATCCATTAGTTGATGAGCTTAAGATTTTATGGGAGGAGGGGATCACTGTGGAAAATACGAGCAAGCGCGATGGTTGGCGGTTCACCAATATATAAGCCATTCTCATGTGGACCATATAAGACTTTTTGGGATTCTCCGAGTGCTCTAGTAAGTAGGCTTCCGTTCTCATTGGTCATATCTATCATAGCTTGTCAAGTTTGTGTTCACTAAATAGAGGTGTTGGGACAGATCTGGTTACCTCAGGTTATCATGCATGTCCATTGTGTGGGCCATAGTTAGACTCTTGAAGGTCACGAACTATGAAGAAGATGTTATATCAAGGACACGCCACTTTCTTGCCAGAGGGTCATGAATTGAGAGAAGGTTTTCTTGGACGACCTCCAGCACAAATGAATGCCCAAAGCTGGTACGAGTTGAAAATGGTCCACACGAAGTCGCATCCAAACGGAATGGGACAATTCTCAGTTTTCTACTAGTTGTTGTATCAGACCCACTTACAGATCAACCACTTGCTAGATCCCATGCATATTTTCAAGAATATGGGCAATTAACTATGGGACCACATCACAAGAAAGAGAGACATTGCAGGGTCATGAATGGATTTAAAGAAGGTAGGCAAGATGGAGGAGCTTTGGCCGCAGTCGAGTGCTAATGGTCACTTGCAATTGCCTCACGCTCCTTGGGTTTTGTCCACTAAAGAAAAGTGCTTTGTGAAGAAAATTATCAGGTCTATCCAGACGCCGACAGGTATGATGCGTTCTCTCAAATAATTCGTGTTTTCTAAAGACGACCAATTATCAGGGCTAAAATCCCATGATTGGTATAAGATATGTCAAGTTTATACTACAAATGGATTGTAAGTGGCATGTGTATTTTGCTATTTGGAGTGTAGTCGTTGTTTGTAATGCTTCTTCATTTGTGGTAGTTTGTACTATCAATCATGATCACATGATGCCTCACTCCAGAAATACGTGGGGTGATTTACAGGTTGTTAAATTTAGTGCAATAGATCTTATAAAAGGAGATCAAGACATCCTCTATTGAATCCGAAAGGTGGGGAGCAATGGAGACGATCTGTCTCTTTGAGAAGTACCTGCCCACTAGCATGCTCACGATACAAACCCACCTCCTGGTGCATCTTGTAGATGAAGTAGAGATTGTGGAACATGTCCATACGTAATGGATGTTCTTCTTGAAGCGCTTCATGAAAACCCTGAAAAGCTTTGTGCGACAACGAGCTCGGCCAGGAGATAACATGGCTGAAGGTCGGTTGGTGTCCAAGGCGTTAGTGCATATCTCACAGTGGCTACCAACGGTGGATTCAAACAACTGTATGCTATGGTCGCTGAAGGATGATGATAGACTGACCAGAGATGTGGTGGTTGAAAATGGGGTAGAAAAAAGGATGGATGTTGCAATGGAGGAGAAAGTGAATCGTTTTTATATGTTGTACTATGTCTTCATGAAGACATGGCTTGCTAGGTACGAGCAAGCTAGGAAAGATCGAAAGAAGCGCGATCAAAATTTTGACGTAGTACGTGCCACCAACCGATTTTATATCTTGAGGGCATGGAGGAGATGCCACAATTTATGAGCAAGCGCGATGATTGACAGTCCACCAATATATAAGCCATTCTCATATGGACCATATAAGACTTTTCAGGATTCTTCGAGTGCTCTAGTAAGTAGGCTTCCGTTCTCATTGGTCATATCTATCATAGCTCGTCAAGTTTGTGTTCACTAAATAGAGGTGTTGGGACAGATCTGGTTACCTCAAGTTATCATGCATGTCCATTGTGTGGGCCATAGTTAGACTCTTGAAGGTCACGAACCATGAAGAAGATGGTATATCAAGGATACACCACTTTCTTGCCAAAGGCTCATGAATTGAGAGAAGGTTTTCTTGGACGATCTCCAGTACAAATGAATGCCCAAAGCTAGTATGAGTTGAAAATGGTCCACACGAAGTCGCATCCAACTGGAATGGGACAATTCTCAGTTTTCTACTAGTTGTTGTATTGGACCCACTTATAGATCAACCACTTGCTAGATCCCATGCATATTTTCAAGAATATGGGCAGTTCACTATGGGACCACATCACAGGAAAGAGAGACATTGCAGGGTCATGAATGGATTTACAGGAGGTAGGTAAGATGGAGGAGCTTTGGACACAGTCGAGTGCTAATGGTCACTTGTAATTTCCTCGCGCTCCTTGGGTTTTGTCCACTAAAGAAAAGTGCTTTGTGAAGCAAATTATCAGGTCTATCCGCATGCCGACAGGTATGATGCATTCTCTTAAATAATTTGCGTTTTCTAAAGATGATCAATTATCAGGGCTAAAATCCCATGATTGGTATAAGATATGTCAAGTTTATACTACAAATGGATTGTAAGTGGCCTGTGTATTTTGCTATTTGAAGTGTAGTGTTGTTCGTAATGCTTCTTCATTTGTGGTAATCTGTACTATCAATCATGATCACAGGATGCCTCACTCCAGAAATACATGGGGTGATTTACAAGTTGTTAAATTTAGTGCAATGGATCTTATAAAAGGAGATCAAGACATCCTCTATTGAATCCGCAAGGTGGGGAGCAATGGAGACAATTTGTCTCTTTGAGAAGTACTTGCCCACTAGCATGCTCACGATACAAACCCACCTCCTGGTGCATCTTGTAGATGAAGTAGAGATTGTGGAACATGTCCATACGTAATGGATGTTCTTCTTGAAGCGCTTCATGAAAACCCTAAAAATCTTTGTGCAACAACAAGCTCGGTCAGGAGGTAACATGGCTGAAGGTTGGTTGGTGTCCAAGGCATTAGTGCATATCTCACAGTGACTACCAACGGTGGATTCAAACAACGGTATGCTATGGTCGCTGAAGGATGATGATAGACTGCCTAGAGATGTGGTGGTTGAAAATGGGGTAGAAAAAAGGATGGATGTTGCAATGGAGAAGAAAGTGAATCATTTTTGTATATTGCACCATGCCTTCATGAAGACGTGGCTCGCTAGGTACGAGTAAGCCAGGAAAGATCGGAAGAAGCGCGATCACAATTTTGACATAGTACGTGCCACCAACCAATTTGATATCCCGAGGGCATGGAGGAGAGGCCACAATTTATGTTTATGCAATGGTTGCATGGAGCTTTGATCGTAGCCTCTTGCGAAGGGATGGAGGTCTCGACTGAGGAGTGGAAATTCTCGAGGGAATGTAGTCCAAAGGTTACCACATGTTTTATAAGCTGTCATATCTAGATTTTATATGTGACAACCAATTAATCAATTCAATGTACAATACAAAATATACAGTGTGGCGTGGTCACGCGGATGACATTTTTGGAGCATATCGATAAAATGTACTCCACAATGGATCGATGCTCTGATTGATGAAGGAGCAGATTTTAATGTCTTAACCTATGAGGCATGGACCCTACTAGGCCAACCAGAGCTGACACCGACTAATACAACTCTTAGCCCTTATGGGGGACCTCCACAAGCACTCATAGGGAAGTGTAATATCCTTGCAACAATTGAAACTGAAAGCTTGCCTATCCTATTTCATGTTCCTCCAAATAGTGCTAAATATGGTAAGGAGACCCTCCTGGGAAGACCCTTCAAAAGGGCGACCAAATGTGAGGCTGACTATGTAGCACAGAGGATACACTTCTAACACTACCGGGTGTGAGGATTATCACAACCTTTAGCAAGGGTGACCTCATCGAACCTCGAGGGAAAGGCAAGGAAGGTGCTCACATAACAGTCAAGCCTACTAATGAGAGCAAGGACTTGTTGGAAGAGTTGATACAAGCATAGGTCGAACAATGAGAACCAGTGAGTGAGGCCATGCTTGAAACAAGAAGGTCAAGAGACAATGCCAAGGACGGGCTTTGGACTTACAAATATCATAGAACACCCCAAAAGAAGGCCAAGCCTTATAGATGAAGGCATCGATAGAGGGTCAGTACAACACAACGATGGATATCCAAAGCGTTGCTACGTGCTCAAGGGTATTACGCAGGTAACCGATGGATTTGGGTACCAAAATCCCCTGCTAAACCATCTCTATCAGTTGAAGGAAAGATTGCATCAAAAGCAACGAAGCACAGGAGGACATCTAAGAGAAACTCTAGGTCTCGAGGCAAGAAACCTGACATGAGTGTTCGAAAGAAAGAGCCTCAGCCTAGCATGTTTAATAAGTAGATGTCATATGCAGCCATTGAGCATGCACAAAAGCCATTTAGTGCCCAAAGAGCCTTTGATTTTCCAAGAGGATAACAGGCATCATAGGCACAACATTGCTCATGGCAAGGATGATCGCTCAACAAAGAAAATGGCACAATAGTCTAATAGTCTCGAGCAAATCATTCAGTCAGTGCCAAGTCCACCTAAGAGTCCTAGATCTCCTACATCCTCTTTTTCCAAACGGACACAGGAAGCACAACAGCGGTTGTCAATGGCGGCGGCTCACTCCCAATCTCTATCTCCATCAAAGCTTCCAAATATCCAAGAGGGGGGACATGACACTAGCCGTAGCTCTCGGCCCAAGGATATGCCTATGCAACCCAATGTGACTAGATCAAGTCATGCTCGATCTACACAGATGAATGCTCAAAGGGCAATGAAAGATGAGACCACTTTCGATTGCCCTAGGGACCCAACACAGCAATCCACCAAGAGTAGCCAGCCCACTGGACTAGCCGCTACTACTTCCAATCAGGGATCACAACAATCACAGCCCTTGGCTGTGACAACGCCCCTTGCGAAACGTGTCCTTAGCAGTCTATCTGTGAAGGAGGTGTCGTAATCAACTTCCTTGACAACTCCAGCACTTCGAAAATGCCTAAAGCCTAGGCTAGAGGAGTTAAACACATGGGAATTGGCTGAAGAGCTAGACTCTCCCAAAAGCGAGACAGTTGTACCCTCACAACTTGGTGAGGCTATTCAGCAGGCCACGGCTATGTCCCATGAGGACACACTAGAGAAAGGAAATGCTCAGACCCAACCAAGCACATCACCAATTGACTTACTCCAGAATCCTAAGTCGTTGAGAGATGCACCTTCACTGACCAAGAAAAAGAGGAGAAAACAACGAAAACAACAACAATTGCAGGTGGTTGTGGACCCTAAGAACATTGAGACGAAGATCGCTAGAGAGCTGATGAATAAAGCATCGAGTCCATCCACCAATGAACCCATTGATGCCTCTCCTAATAGCGGTGAAATCTCAAACACATCCGTGTGCTCTGAAAAATCAAAGCGGTCATTACCATCAATGGCCGCTTGCAATGCTCAATCCACTGACAATAGAACTTGCATTGACTAATCAATAGTGGATATAACACTGTCACAATAGGGTGACAAATCTATACCAGTCACATCCAAGGAGAACCATGACGCAATAACAAAGCTTCAGGAGAAACATGGAACCCCAAGAGCATAAGAAATCCTAGCATTGGCCAAACTTGCGCATCTAAGCCTGAGCCCCCAGCTACGCTAAAGCCCAGACAAACTCCTAGAACCGTGTATGAGATAGCAACCAGCAAGCCCTCTTTGAACATAGAAGTGTCACAGAGTGCTTAACCGAGTTGGATGCTAAGCTCAAAGTGTTCGCACGTGTCTATGTTCTGGCAAATGTGCGCACATTCTCTAAAGAGCAACTCGAAGAATACTTGCCATTTCCCTTATCTTGGGAAGAGCAAGAACATCTTGACGAGCACTATAACATGCTCCTGTATGAACGCATGCGACTCATCTCTGGTGAAGGAAGCCGACGAATTGCGCTTAACTGTCACATTGAATGATACGCTCTGCCAACCAAATCTCTTAGAGATAGAACAACTGAAGCGACTATCATAGGGCCGAAGTCAATTTGAACAGTATTGGTGTGAAAACCGCGTTGCAATGGCCAAACTAGGAGCCCAGATCATGATAGTTTCAGAGGAGCGATTGGCCAAATGGCGGTCTCAAACAGACCCAACCTATGTGGCACCAACTTCCCTTCGAGTGCTAACTGCTATTCAAGGTACGAACTTAGCTGAACCTGGCCAAGAGACCTCTCTATTTGATAAGGTTCTCACTGAGGAGTTACATGTTGCCAGTAGACTCGGACAAGGTTCCATGCTACTCGATGTTGCAAAATATCTATCGGTATTGAGTAAGTTGCCACGAGTATTGGATGCGTGCGCCACGCTCCAGTACAATCCAAAGTTCTACAATTGACTTTTATCCTCATGAAGTGACATGGATTCATGGATATGTATGTAAATAAACAATGACTTTTGTGACCCTGTATAGACACTATCAACACACACAAGCAATAATAGTCAAGCGCAGGGAGAAGAGTTGGGGTCAACAAGCTAAGCTCGGCAGGTCCTCCTCTCACCACATATTTAGAAGTTGTGTTACCATTTCCACCTCTGGGCGGAGGGCATGCACCCCTCATTACCACCATAGGAAGCCCTGACCAACATCTCTGATGGGGTAGACAGGATGATGTCCCTTTCTATATACCTTTTTCCCTTTCTGGTCTATCCTTCCGAGGATGAGCCCTGCCCCAATCCATGACCACCATTCCGTGTAACTCAGCGTGAGCCAAGATCTGCTAATGGCTGGAGGCTAAATGAACATCATCATGGGGACCATCCCTCTATGACAAGCACTGCATGCCTCACCCCTCCCCTTCTTGTCATATGCACTTGATAACCCGCACTATAATCCCTTACATGTGAATGGTTTTATCCTGTATCAAGGCCTAATCCTTGGTTCATCTTGCAGGTTCCCCTACGAAGAAGACATGGATCACTTAGGGCAGCTGGCTTGCAAAGATGCTCTCCGTTGTTGACGGGAACATGCAGCACACGCCCCTCCGCCGGTGCGCTATGTGCCTACCCTCAAAAGGTATGCAAAGAAACGAGGTCCCAAGTGACACCGCCCCAGACGTAGACCAAAGAATCCCCAGGTTAGGGGAGTAGAAGTTCAAAGAAGCACACAAGGTGTGGCAACACTAGTTGTGCAAGCCCCCAACAGGCACTCGGGCACCAGGTGCTCAAAGGCTGAAAAGGCAGCTCGAGACAAGGAAGAATTCGATGCATTGTTCAAAAGCATCTTGGAAACGGTCGCGGCTAGAGACTACATCATTCAGGTCCCGGCCAACATCTTCCCTGCTCAACCTCATAGGAGCCCCCCTCACCAGTAGAGCCTCAGTCGCCTAACCACCCGGACTCACCCCGCCTTGTGCAAATTGAGTAGCCCCTATGATATACAAGCAGGTTAACAAACCGTCCTACCATAACTTTTTGTCTTTTGATGATTAAAGGGGCAAGCACCCCAGTTGTACACACTTCCTTTACCTATCGTTAATGTATGCCACGTCTTGAACAATCAATGGAATATGCATTGCAATCAACATCGTAGCATTTTAAAAAGTTATATCTTCACATGATTGCATTTATTAGTTGTACTTGACGCAAGCAAGCATATACTCTCATGAAGTGACAAGTGGATGCAGGATGACACAGGTTTTCGTGCAAACGTGTTCAATACCCAAGTCACCGCAAGACCACCAACTGCACAAAGAACCGCAACAAAGTCACGCTGCGGAACGCAAAAAATCACCCTTGCGAGTGCCCACATCGCACGAAGCAAAGTATAGTTATGGGCTAGGCTCTCTTCTTGGGTCAAGCTCTATAGTGAGCTCACGACGGTTGTTACCTCAATCGTACCAACACTGCAACAACGGCCTCTCTAACAACGAGGCTAGGGCACAATCATCACTGTCATATCCAATTCCTAAGCCTTCGAAGCTTGACATTTCCCAGCCCATTGAAAAGCTGATAACCTCAACATACTGCAATGGTTATACTCAGGCAAGTCAAAAAAAGAAAGAAAGAAAGAAAGAAAGAAAGAAAGAAAGAAAATAAAAGAAAAGAAAACAAAAGAAAACAAAACAAACAAACGAAAAAATAAGAAGCACCCATGATCACAACACCACACCTAGGGGTTCTCAAATTAGGTGTGTCCAGTGACCTTGGTCGGTTAGCTCCGTCCCTAGTCCCCTAGCCCCCTAGCATCACCCACAATAGTTCAGGGCACATCGAGGGTAGGCTAAACCTAAGAGCTTGTCTCGCATATGGTTAGGCATGTCACCTTGACCCATTCACACAATTTTCTCTTGCACTCTGTCTTAATACCATTGCAATCAATTGTGGTAAGCACTGCATGAATGGCCATGAACAGTACACTGTCCTCATCACACAAGCCCAATGTCTACCAGCTACTATCGATAGTGCAGTATCCCTGTGTTCTATTCTATTACATTGTGCAATCACAATGCCCAGGATGTCGCATACACCTTCACGTGTACTTCTTCCCACCATGGACGACTTTGCTTCATCCACACGTCATTATGAGAAACCTGCCTGCGGTCTTCTACCTACGTAATATCTAAGTATACACGAGCACTACATAATATTTGCACTGAAATATATACACAATTTGGGTCCTCAAGTGCAGGACAATACTCTCAGCTTGCTTAGAGTTCAACCTGTCTCCCAAACTAATTAAACTCTGTCTTGTGTACGATAAAGAAGACTCGCACTACCCCTAGGGAGAAACCACCTATGAGAGGATTTCAATTGCAGGTATTGAAGACTCCAACGAGAGTGTCGTTTGCTCTTCATCAACACTCAACTTTGTATCCTTATCACCCTGTAAGTCTGCCATTGTACTCCATCAGTTCAACCCCCCCAAAGAAAAGCCCTACCACCAACTCCCATTGCCCTACCACCTACCACTTAAGCCACCAGCGTGCCCTCAATGACCTTCCTCCCCACCACTACCAGCACTCTGTCATGGCAACCATAGCTGCTCTTGCCACCCACGTCTTCGGTGCATGCTAACGCCTGCTACCTACGACGGTGAGTACCATGGGACTGGCACTCCTCTAGGACGGGGTAGTGTTAACCCCAACACGAAGAAAGCAAAATGAAATAAAAAAGACGCAGGGAAAAGGCGAAAAAAAGGTAGCCCGACTTAAGAAAGAAGAGGAGAAAAGGCCAAAAGCATAAGGGCAATCTTAAAAAGTCCAAGGCAAATGCAAAAGGGGAAATGTGCATTTTAAAATACAAAGGCGCACCTTGAAATCTTGTAAAAGAGTGCCAGGCGGTGGAAAATCCAGAAAGCTAAAACAGAAGACAAAGACAAAGGCCAAGGCAAAGAGAAATGGAAGACAAAGGCGCACAAGGAAAAACGCAAGTCAAAACTTTTGTAAAAGAGCGCAAGTGCATCATGGTTTAATTCAAGGAGCGCCGGGCTCTCACCCGTGCAACTTGTAAATGTAGATGGGCGGTGGAAAGGAAGCTAGAAAGATAGAAGGATAATGGGAAAAAGGGCCTAGGCTACGGCCGGCCATGTAAAAAAGGGGAAAAGGGGATGACTACCCAAGAGGGATTTAGGGTTTTGTATATAAAGTTGAAAAGTGAATGAGAAGCTTATTCTTGTGTGTGGCAAAAAGTGGCTATCCTCTTCTTCTTCTTCTTCTTCTTCTTCTTCTTCTTCTTCTTCTTCTTCTTGCTTGCTTGAGCTTGTGCTTGAGAAAGGGAGTGTGAGAGTGTGAGGGAGTGAGTGTGTGAGGGTGAGGGACCAAGGAGGAGAAGCTCTCCATCTTCTCCTCTCTTCTTCTCTTCTCTTGACTTGCTCGCGGTAATGGATCTTGGAGCGTGGAGCTTGAGGATGGAGCTTGCTTGAAGCTTGCACTTGGATCATGGAGCTACCGGAGTGTGCGGGAGAGGAGGTAACTCGATCGGCATGGAAGTAAGCTCACTACACCCGTAGACACAGATGGTGCATCGGCTATGTGAGAGGTAGCCATTAGTGCTCGGCTTGGAACGTTTGAAACAATAAGCGGTCCGCGGGTCTTGGCGGTTGAGCGTGAGCTCCCACAAAGGAGTTTTCGATACCCACCGTAGTAGATAGATTCTCCACAAGCTGGATGATGGAGTGCATGCATGCGTACATATCACACATACGATCAGGATGCACACAAGGCACTTGAGAGTGGGGCCTCAAAGTCCAAGTGGCTAGATGCAGATGATTGGCGCCGACTCAAAGAGGAGGCTACAAATTCTAGAGAACATTGGAGACAAAAGCACAGGCAGCGAGGGCACAATTGGAGGCAGGAGTGGTCCATCATCTTGGGAGTGGCAGCCACAGGACTTATCTGGAAGACTTTATAAGTTTTTCTTTTGTTCTTATCACTTATTTTTTGCAATATCGCTTGTACTTACAATCGTGTTTTTAACAGTTGTATTTTTTTTCTTTGCAACCCTCCATTACAAACCACAATCCCACCAGCCTAGAGACTCGATATATAGAGAGACACGATCTCATTGCATTGATCGATAGATTGTATGCACGTGGTGGCCCAGTAAGTCACTCATCTTTATTGTCTGTAGTAGTTACTAATTTTAATTAAAATGCATTATTGTATGGTGGACTAATGTGTAGTTATTTCTTTTTTTATAGAGTTCGTTTGATGCTTCTTTGCAGTAGGACGAGCTTTCGGATGGCAAGGATCTATAGCTCGCGCTTGGATTTGTGGACCACACATCCTCTTCTTTTTTGGTCTTGTGATTTATGTAGCCATTTTCTATACACAATATTATTATCATCCTTTGTATCTTGCCATGATTCCATGAGTGTTTTCATCAAGCGATCTTGTATTTATTTTATGTATCAGTCTAGTTGTGGATTTTATATTTTGCCTTCATTTTGATGACCATTGTACACCTTTCTGTAACTCTATTTGTATAGCCCAAATACAACACGTAGTGCTACATGTGGCAAGGCAGTTTGCTTTCCTACCACAATTTTTTTTCTCTGTAACCGTTGCTATTAGCATCGTAAATTTTTTGCACGTGCACTACAACAAAAAGGCCTCATAGACACACTTTTAGACGCGATTTTTGAATATAGAGAAAATCTTATGGGCGCATCTATTCGCCCGTCTATTTGCGTGTCTATAATTGCATGTATCAACGAATTTACACACAAAAATAGACGCGTAATAGACGCACATATACACGCGCATATAGACACGCTGGTAGACGCGCTTTTCCAAGCACTGGTAGACGCGAACGGAAAACAAGAAATCTCATTTTTTTAAAAAAGATATTTATTTTCTTTTTTAAATTTGAATTATGAAGCGCATGTGTAAGCGCGTGTAATCTGCACTGTAGACGCGCGTATAAACGCGGATTTTCTGCAATTTAGATGCGCAAAACAGAACTGGGAAAAAAAACCAGAGAGCATGTGGTTTTTTTCCCCCTCCCATACATCAGATTGCGCATTTGGGAAAAAGACAATGTATCTTACGGGCACAATAATTGAAAATAAAAGTTCATGTATTCATTATAGATCAAAAGCCTTTACATGGAAAGGCTAAGTGCTTGCGATCTAAAGCATGGCTGCAAGTAGTAGGCTCAAAGATGGATCATATATATACAAGAAAACAAGGCCTCATGAGGAGGTATGATGCTCCTCTACGAATCTGAAGAAGAAACATCTTCGCTAGTACCACTATGGCTACTAGCGTCGCTATCCCCCTCCTCGCTATGCTCCACATCCGGGTTCGCCTACACACACAAAAGATCAAGGTTGCTTACATAGACATGGTGGAGAAAAAGTTATAATTAGCTATACTTTTAATAGGAAAGTAAGAAAAACATACCTCCTCTGGCTGTTGAATCCTCATGGCCCGGTTGTATTGGTCCTCAGTGATGAGACCCTCCTCATAGAAGTGAATCCATGTGGCTCGCGGTTATGGCCTCGATGGTAACCTACCTCTCTAGGAGTAGGTATCCTACCAACAATAGTAGTCTGCAAAACAATTATGATATATATAAACAATTATGAGTCACAATATATTAGAAAAATTATATAAAGAATTGAAAGAAATATAAATTTTAAAAAACTAAAAATCAAAATATACTTACAAACTCTGCCTCCCACGACTCTCTGGTGCCCGATCCGTAATGCGACGATCCCATGGTTTCCATTTGGATCCGTTGCGCCTCTACGTGCTGGCAACTCTTCACTTTCTCTGCTGCTTTCTTCTTGGCTTTCTTCCACTCTATGCGGTGGCACATAGGTGGTTGGCTTTAGGCTCCATGTCCCTCCTCCTACCTCCATAGTGAGTCCTTGGCCCATGTCATGAGGTGGAATCTTTTGTTGTGAAGCATATCCCTCACTTTTGTGCATCCCCAATCATCCGAGAATCGCTGACCCTCAAGATTTGGGTACCTCCTATGGACTGTCCTCAACACCTCCTGCCACAAGCCGCTTTTCTGATTTTTGAAGGCAATGAAATAATCTTCATACGTCACATGCACGACGTTCCTCATGTACACCATTACATCCCTTCCTTCATCATCATAAAAGATGCCACCAACATCTGTAACTCTATAGTACTGGCATACAACCTCCTCTACGTGATCTACTGGTGAGGGTGATCGCTCGCTACCTCCTAGGCAACCCCCACACAAGCCTCATCCTCCCCCTCCACTCTCCCTCCTCCCTCTCTATCGACTACCCTCTGCCTCGCTGGACGCACGAGCTTCTGCAGATGCACGTGCTTCTGCAGATGCTTGTGCTTCAGCCGATGCACGTACAGGTGCTGCACGTGGAGTACCTGCATATGGAGTACCTGCATGTGGAGTTTGAAAAGTAGTGCCAGGCAAAGATGTCAGAGGCATTCCAGACATGACACTGAACACCTCGTCCACTGTGGGAGAGCGGCCAAGGTGTCTGGTCATCTCTTCCATGAAGTCTTCCCTACTAGGAAAACCTCCAAAAAATGCATTGACCCCCCTACCAAACGAGGCCAATGTATCATTCATGCGATCCAAATCCGGGTCATTGCTAGATGAACTAGGATATGACATCTGCAAAAAAAACACAGGAAAAAGATAAATTTATTTGCATACAAAAAATCATATATTACCTACATTTTCAAAGAGCTTTCTTTAGACATTGAGCATAAAACTTAAGTGCTAATGCTTCTCATAAACAAGAAATTTGATAAACACAAATATGGGATTGGTCACATTCATCATTGCAAGAATATATTGTTTACTATTAGAGCTAGGAGACCTGGCGCGTGTATCCCCGCGTCTAAATTGCAGGTTAGAGGCGCCCTCAGACGCGCTCCCAAAGTCAGCGCGTCTATATTCGCATCTAAGATGCAGCACAGACGCACTATCAGACGCAAATTCCAGGTCAATCTGCACGCGCGTGTATCATCGTGTGTAGATTGACCAGCACATGTGCCAGCACACACGCTCTAAGACGCGCCCTCAGACGCTATGAGAGGAAATATTTTTCATGTCTATATCTGCGTCTACACTAAAATGTAGACGCGCTATCAGACGCACTCGATCGACTGATTTTAGCCCGATGACCGCCATTGATGATTTACAAAATGCAATACATAATGGAATCACAAATCCTAAATACACAGATAGAGCAGAGAGAGAAAGAGAGAAACAAAGAGAGAGAGAGAGAGAGAGTCACCTTGGGTGTTTGGTGTGGCGGGTGGTGGCGCTTCTTCCTTCTCCTTCTTCCTCTCCTTGGTAAGTTACCCTTCCTTGATGCTTGCTTGCTTCCTTGTTGCTTCTTCTTGTTCTCCTCTCTCTAATTGTTCTCTCTTTCTTCCTCTCCTTGGCTTTCCTTTTTTCCTTATTGTGTGTTTGAAATGAAAGAAGAGGTGAGTCATGAGGAGATGAGGCATGAAGAGACTGCATGTCGGCTAAACTCAAGCTTCAGAACCGAAAAAAACGCAGGAAAGGAAAGGCGCAGTTTAAAACGAAATGATTTAAGTATGGTTTGAATTTTGACGTGTGCGTCTATTTTTGCGTGTATATGCGCGTCTATTGTTCAAGTAGACGCGAGTATAGACGCGAACATAGACGCGAAAATAGACGCCAATATAGACGTGTATGTATTCACGGATATAGACGCACATTTAGGCTTTATCATAATTTTTTATTTTTAAGATAAGTTTTGATAGTGAATTCTTATCATAAGTTTTAATGTATTTATGATTATTTTTGTGTATTTAAAATTGAGATTTTAGAATAATTAATACGCTAGCTTTAAGTTTTTATGTAAACATATGAATGACAAATATTTTGATGTTGTCATGAATTAGGTTTAATCATATCGTCATCATCACCTAGTGCAGTGTATGCGGATGAATCAATGAGCACATCCTCAAGTGAGGATGAAACATTGCGTCTTCATAATCGAGATGCATGGCTACGACAAAAAATTAAATGCATGTGTGATCGTTATCGAGGGTGCATTTTTCGAGCACATCGAATTGCAATGTCACACCTCAGCTTGTATGGAGAATGAGACCGAGAAAAATCACCGGTATTCATTGCTTTTTTTTACCACTAAGATTTCTAGTCTATGTTACGGGAATTATATATCAACGTACATGAAACTCCCTTTTGTGGTTGAGCAAGATGCGGTGCCACATCCTCAGATGCTCCCTCCCGGGCGTCGAGAGGGTGCAAAACGTCGACGCGAGGAGGTAGAGTCTTCAAGAAAAGTAGAGATTGACGACCATGATAGTAGCCCTCATGAAATGCCCCATCAAGTCGTAGAGGATGAGATTTTGAACAACATGGTACACCATCTATTTTCGCAACTGGTTCAGGAAGAAGGTTACTCTATGAAGCCAGATGATCCACTATATGTAGCATCATCTACTCCGTTGTATGAAGGTTATACGTGCTCTGTTCTTCGTGCGTCCCTCGAGATACTTAACTTGCAAACAATTTATGGATGGAGTAATGTTAGTTTGGATGCGTTATTGAAGTAGGTATCAATTTAGTTTGGCTTATGAATCATAATATTAATTGTTCTATTTTGAAATCAGACAGAAATATATGACGTTGGTGGTTTTTTAACTCACTTTTAAAAATATATGTAGGTTATTATCACAAATGATTCCAAAAGGAGACAAATTGCCAACTAAGAGAGAGCAAGCAAGACATTACTTGACATCTCTGGGAGGCCTCGATTATGTCAAGATCCATGCATGTATCAATGATTGTGTCTTATTTCGTGGGATTCATGAGTTCACACGAGAGTGTCCTGTTTGTGGCGAATCAAGATACGAAGTGGAGATGAAGTCAATGGATGTGCCTCGTAAGGTTTTGCGACATTTTTGGATTGTTCCACGTATAAAACTTATGTTCAAGTGTAAGTCTATTGAAAAGCTCATGTCATGGCATGCTAGTTATCGTTCAAGTGATGGAAAATGGAGGATCCCTACAGACACACCGACATGGCAAGCTATAGATAATTTGTGGCCCATTTTCAAAGAAGAGCCAAGAAATTTGAGATTTGGTTTTGGTATGGATGGAATCAATCCATTTGGCATTAAAAGCACATCATACAGTGTATGGCCAGTGGTATTGGTGAACTATAATATTCCTCCATCCATGGCAATTAAAAAGGGACATGTAATGTTGTCCCTTCTGATTCCTAGAAAGCACAAGGTAAAAAACATGGACATTTTCTTAGAGCCTTTGATTGAAGAGTTAGAAATGTTATGGGAAGGTATTGAGGTGCAAGATACAAGTGCATTTGCATCCTCTAGAGATTTCACATTGAAGGCCATGTTGTTGTGGACCATGCATGACTTTCCAGGATACGGAGAGTGTTCAGATACATGTATATAACTCTATATTTGAAATTCAAGACTTGAATCAATTGCATTTTATTAATTCACTTGTTTTTTCAGGTTTAACCACGTCGGGATATCATGCATGTCCTATTTGCGATCCCTCTCTAGTTTCCTCTAGGCTGGCACATTTAAAGAAGGTCATCTACAACAATCATCATCGATTTCTTCCTATTGACCATCCCAAATATGTTCTCCCTACTAATGGAATGACTCCACAATCTCTAACCATTCGAGATTGGAAGGAGAGATGGATTAATGCCGACATCCATCCTCCACTCGACATGAGCCAGTAAGAAGTGCATTTCTCTCGATTGACTTTAAAGTATTTAGCATGATGAATTGTTTACATAATATATTATTTGTTTGTTAGGTTCTCTATATTTTTTTGTCTTCCATACTGGACTGAACTCAAGATCAATCACCTGTTGGACCCCATGCACATATTCAAAAATGTTGTATCTACATTATGGGATCACTTGATAGGGGCTCGTGATTCAGTTAATGTAAGGGAGGATTTACGTAACATTGGTCACATGAGACGAGCCTGGCCAAGCATTGGACCCAGAGGAAAGATTGAGCTACCCCATGCACCTTGGATGTTGTCAAAGAACGAGGAAAAAATAGTGAAGGAACAAATATATAGCTTTCGAACACCCACAGGATGTATGAGATGTCTCAAGGGAGCCTTCATGAAGAAAAAGAAAAGAGGTGTGGAGCAACTATCTGGTTTGAAGTCCCACGATTGGCACAAAATGATTCAAGTAATGATATCTCTAACCATGAATATAGTAATTAGTGGAGTAACTATGTGTAAACTTTGGGGTATGATGACTTTTTCCTCAACTAGTCATTTGATCTATGAATATTGTTTACATTCAGTTCGTACTTCCTACTAGCATATCCCATTGTGTATCCAAAGATGTACGTGATATCATTTACAAGATGGGATAGCTTGTGAGGTGTGTATACATTGCATTTTTTCATTATATATCTTTGAATTTCTACACAAAAATAAAAAATTCTCAAGTACATCTTGACAGATACATGAGCTCGAAGGAAATTGATCAAAACACATTGCAAGATGCTCGAGTATTATCTGTTGAGGCGGTTTGTTTGGTGGAGAAAATTTTTCCTCGATCCATTTTGACTACTCAATTACATTTACTCGTGCATTTGATTGATGAGATCGCACTTTGTGGGGCAGTTCATGTAAGGTGGATGTTTTTTCTTGAGCACTTCATGAAAACCTTGAAAGATTTTGTGAGGCAAAAAGCACGGCCTGAGATAAGTATGACTGAGGGTTGGTTAGTGCAATCATCCCTTGTTTATATCTCTGAATATCTTGTTGAAGTGGATCCCTCTCAACCACTACTATGGAAAGATGATGAAGACTTCAGGATGACCTCTATAGTACCTCAAGGAAAAGGAATGAGTAAAGTGCTAATAAAAGAAGAACTTCGTAAGTTAAATAGTTTTTATGTGCTCAATAGTGATGTAATGAGCAAATGGATGACACTATATAATGAAGCAAGGGCAAGAAGAAAAAGCGAAAGACAAGAATTTCGCACTAGATATGGACGTAATGTCTCATTTCCAGATCATCTAAATGCGCTCCCACGTCATATTGATATAGATTGGTTACATGAGAAAATGGAGAGAATGGAAAAAGAGGAGGAAATTAATATATCTCAAGAAGAGTGGGAATATGCACAAGGTTGCTTATCAAAGGTGAGACATACTATCAATTAATTTGTTTCTATAAGTTTTATTTTATATAAATAATTGACATGTTTGATCTTTAATCTTTTACTACTAGTGCACATTATTCAATATACTTTGGTGTGAGGGTAAACATCTTTGAACTCAACGTATAGATGAAAAGAGAAATATCCAAGATTGTGGTGTCCTTGCTCACTTCGAGGATGCCAATGGTACCATGGAAGGGTATTGTGGCTTGATCCAAGATATTCTGAAGCTTGACTTCAGACGATTCTTTATATATGTACTGGATGTGAAGTGATTTAAAGAAGTGGTAACAAATGGTGAGCATTGCACAATCAGACGTCATCCAAGTGGTTTTATAATCATCGACTCTACAAAATTTCACCAAAACAAGAATGACACATTAGTACTACCTCAATAATGCGAGCAGGTATATATGCAAAGGCTAATTTTTTTATATGTATACATGTGATACATATACACAATATAATAAGTACTTAAGTTTCTTGCTTTTATTTTTCAAATACAGGTTGTGTATCATCCAATGGTAAACAATAACCGATGGTGGTATGTCATCCCTATATCTAATCGTTCAAAACCAATATATGGTAATATTACCGACATGAAGATAGCAGATGACAATCTCACAATTAATGATGATGTGCATGATGACACCATAATGGATGATATGCGTGATATAGTACAAGATGAACCTCGCGAGGATGTTCAAGGAAACGCAGAAGAAGACAATAATGTGATTGTCGATAATATTGATAAAGTTATTGAGCAATATAGCAACATATCTGATAGTGGGATAGACTTATTTGTTCGTTACCTCTTAGTAACATAGACCTAGAAGTAGATAGTTTAGCAAGGGCTGATCTCATTGAAAATGAGATGGATCATTCACTGTAACATACTTAATTTGCTTAATGATTCAGTGTGTATTCCTAATTCTATGGTTTTTAGCTTAATAGAAAGAAAGGGAGAGAGAGAAAGAGAGAAAGAAGAGAAATAAAAAGAGGAAAATAAGTGACATAATAAAAAATAGAAAGATGGAGAGAGAAAGAGAGAGAGATGGGAAGAGTGAAATAGAGAGATGGAGGGAGAGTGAGAGAGGGAGGGTGAGGGAGAGAAACAATTAGAGAAGAGAGAAGAGAGAAACAAAGAGAGATGAAGGGAGGGAAACAAAGAAAGGAAGAGAGAGAGAGAGAGAGGGTGGAGAGAGAAATAGAGAGAGGAGAGATAAAATAGAGAGGGGAAGAGAAAAGGAAAGAAGAGAAATTGAGAGATAAAGAAAGAGAGTAGAGAGGAAGGAGAGTGAAAAATAAAGAGAGGGGGAGAAAAGAAAGAGGGAAGAAAAAAGGAAGAAATAAAAATAGACAGTATACACATCACTATTTGCAACAATGCTAATAATGACGGATTTGTAGAGATGCATATATCGAAAGTTTTAACGATGACATGGATAATTTTTTAATAAGTATTTGTGTCACTTTAAACGTAGGTATGTGGCATGTACCTTGTAGAGAGAGAGAGAGAGAGAGAGAGAGAGAGAGAGAGAGAGAGAGAGAGAGAGAGTGTGTGTGTGTGTGTGTGTGTGTGAGGTGAGAAAGAGAAAGTGTGTGCATGTGTAAGGATAAAAGTGAGAGAGGGAGAGAGAGAAAGAGCGCACATATAAAGCTTAGAGAGAGATATATATATAGAGAGAGAGAATACATATAGGCTTGTGTAGGACACCGATTGTAACTGTTAGTCTCCACGATTTGTGTACGTCCAAATTACCAAAGTTATTGGTATGTTAGACTTGAAATTCCCTTTAATAGTATAAGCACTTTCATTAATGCCCCACTTTTAAGTACCAAAAAGCAATATCCTAGATATCACTTTTCAGGCCACCTATACATGCTTTCACCCCAATACTATACATGTAACAAGGTTATACACGCATATACTAATCATTACAGACTTTTTACCATCCCTATAAACATACAAGTTGACATCCAAGACATCTTTTAAAATTTAAAATTAGAAATAAATACTATTTCTATAGGTTTCATGTCATAGGATCTTATATTAAAGACCACTAGTCAAAAGTATGGACTTAACATTCATTTGGTAATTGGCCAGTTTCTATAAGCAGATGGTTGGAGCTACTATGCAAATGCTGATAAGTTTGTTAGTTGGAGCAAATAACTCTTTACAAATCAAGCCTTTCAACCTAGGAAAATCCTTGTGCAAATAATTTGACATTATACTTTTCTAAGCTCTCATTAGCCAAGTACTTTATATTCTAAACCCACTTGGTGTCAAACATCTTCCTCTTTGATGTCCAATCCACTACCTTCCAAGTGTCACTCAATTTTATGCTACCATTCTCATCTTGCATAGCTAGATCTACAAGTTCTTCTTCCAAAGTAGTTGGTGTCTTTATTTCTTGCATAATCTGAGCTATCTAGGCTTTATAAACTATATGAGTAGAAGCCTTTCTTTGCTCCTCTATTCTTTGAGACCTCCTTGGTTCCACTGGCTTTTCCTTAAGAGATATAGGTATAGGATTGAGCTTCGAGGTGTAGAGTTACTTCACTCATAATGGTCATGGCTTTTGTGTGGTGTGATGGCAAGTTGGTGAACTCTCTTCATGAATTGAAAATGATGCTTCCTCCTCTTTAAGAGTATGGATAGCTCTTGCAATGGATAAGTGAGAAAAAAAAAATCAAATAAGAGTTCTAGTCACTAATATAATTTGCTATGAACAAATAGCAAGAAAATTAGTGAGATCTTATCGTAAAACTTTTAATAAAACATAGACACTTGCATGACTTGTATTTCCCAAAAGAACTTTGGTTATTTTAGCTAGTAATGCATGATAACAATAAATTTTCATGAATTCACTATCCCAATGTACTAATAAGGAAATTGATTCCCTAATATGCCAATTTGCAAACAACTTTAGGAATTTGATTAGCTAGCATGACTAAAGTATCCAAGCACAATTCATGTTCTAATACCAAACAACGTCGAGTACAATAGCATTGTCTCGGGTATGCACATGTGTGTGCACATGGGTACATGCATGTATGCACACATGCGCAAGCGTGCACACACATTGAAGTTATCCAAAAAAGTTAATGTGCTCCCCAAGATTTTTTTTTTGTGGATGATCTCAACAAGTGATGTGATCCAATATTTTTAAGTCAAAGATTATCAGCATGATTGTAAAGCCAAAGATTATTGTTGTTAAAATTAAGTGATAAAAGCTAGAACACACAATCCTTACTTGTGCCCTTATTTCCATCTCACTTGTAGTCTGTACAGACATGTTTGAATAGGCACATTGGTGTTAGGTCTTATATGTCCTAGCGGAATAGGGATGTCAAACAAGCCATAGGTGACAAATCTATGGAGCAACATTCAACCTTGGCATCACAGTCTTGCAAAGCAAATGGCAAGGACGGAAGTTGCTCCCATTTGTAATCTGCATCAACATCACATACACAGATGCGGATGTTGTGGAAGAAAGACCCATAATACAGATACAATAGGTGGCCTGATCCTACACATTTAAGCCTCGTTAGATGTAACTTAGGGTGGTCTCCAAAGAGAGACCACATATGGTCAGGCATCCTGCTGACCTCTTTACACTTCATGCTGCATTCATCCACCTTAAACAACTTGAGGCATCTGTCTAGCCCATTTTGAGTGCATATCCCTATGGCATATATGCTTTTGTCAATGGATGCAATCAACACATACATAGCATCTGGAACATTGAAGTATGATACAGTACTCCATGCTTTTCTATCCACATTGAAGGATGCAATGGCGTTGGAGGAGATCCCTGCAATATATATCGTGTTGCCTACCACTGCATAGGAAGCGTTGTACGAACCGTACGCACCAAGGAAGGTGTCCCGCGGGAAGGGCTCGCACTGCTCCCACTTGCCAGTATGGGAATTGTACAGATACAGAGGTGCAGTTTTGTTGATTCTGGCTTCTCCGAGGATGAAGAATCGGAAGGGATGGGGAGGCCTGTTGATGTGGATGTTGTTGTTCATGTCCGTGTTCATGTTGCTCTTGATGTTGCCATTGTTGATATTGCTGTCAATGCGGTCGATGTCGATGTTGCTGCTGCTGCTGCTGCTGCTGTTGCTATCATCGTTCATGCCGCTGCCGCTGTTGAGGGCTCCCACAATGGGGAAGCGGCCAAGGAAGCGTGGCAAGCGGCTGAGCACGGCAGAGGTGTTATGGGGTGAGGGTTTCAGGGCAAAATAGTGCAGGCCATATGCAGGGTGCTGCGGCGTGGAGAGATCAGGACACAAGATCCAAAGGCCCTGGAAGGATCCACTGATGAGAGTGTGGCTGATCGCGTTGGCGAGAGGAGGCCGCAACGCTGGGGATGGCAAGAGGAACCAGCGGCCAACCATGGGGTCGTACATGCAGGACATGCAAGTCTGGGAGCGGGGCAGGGACCCCCACAGGAAGAGCCAGGGTTTCCTGCCGGGTGCGAGGTCGCGGATCTGCACAGAGAAGGCCGGCGCGCTCATCCTTGAATACCAGTCCTTACAGACGGACGCGAATCTGATCGAGACGCTTATCGGCAGGCGCGCTAGGATGCGTTCGTAGAGGTCCGCACTCAGCCGCTGCCAATATATTTCTGCGGCCTCATGGGCCTCCTGCATGGCATCGCTGTTATCAGCTTCAACTGCAGCTGCAGCATCGGCCATGGCTGCTCCTTCTTCCTCTCAAGATCTCGCAGGGAATTATGAAATACGAGAGAGATCGTGATCGGGACTTTTTGTATCATCGTCGTCACAGGCCGCGCTACCCGAGTCAACCTGCAGAATTGGGGTGGTGGGGTTTTCGGCCAAAAGCATTTGCCCTCGAGCTGTCGCAGTTGGGATGATAGGGCGGGAGGTAAAACCTCGTCTGTCAGACAGAAGCCATCCACCGATCGCTCGTCTCAGATTCGCATCGACTCCTTCCCTCCCGATCAATGGTATATTTAATCCTTTATCCCTGCTTAACTGCCGATCGATTCATAATGGTATATTTACTCCTTTATCCCTCCCGATCAATGGTATATTTAATCCTTTATCCCTGCTTAAGTGCTGATCGATTGATCATGTCTATTTTCTTTTCAATGCGAAAATATCCGACATATTTTATGAAGGTTTTAAAAACAGTAATTACTTCATACGTGCATTAAATGTGTCAAGGCAGAGTCGTAGCATTCATTTTCAGAAAATTCTTACAAATTAGACGAAAAACTCAATGCCTTAGGCTTCGTCTTCCTTATCTCACTTAGATCACATATTCCACTAGTTCGTTGATTTCCTTCCAAATGCTATATTGTTGTTGATCTTCTATAAAAACTCCATGACAATTGCTTGGTGTATTGAAGAGTCTAAGGGACTCGTCATCAAAGGCACCTCTATCACCAAAGAGGGCAATCCTCATTTTGCTTGCATCATTCTAGTTAGCCTCCTTGATGCATTTCATAAGTCTTGTCCAGATAGGCCTAACTAGTGGCAATCCCAAAAAAGATGGTGAGTTAGTTATTTAGCTTTCTTGGACAAGATACATGGTAGAGAAATTGAACAATATTTGGTTGATTTGCTCCTCAATGGTAGCTTATGGCTCACCACCTTCCATAAGAGAGTGTTGAGCTTATATAGAGCAGGTGGCCCTCCATGTTCATTTGACTCTCATTTTCCATGTGGCAAGCTTCATCGTGGGGAAGTGTTTCTTCCAAGCTGCTCCAACCTACATAAAGAATCGAGGGGTGGGGCCAATGATGTCTCTCCTCTTCTTGCAACTCCAAAATTTCTTTTGTCCACTCACATCCAATACCTTAGCAAGATGCAGCTCCTTGGGAGTGTAGGAGGTGGGTCAACCTCCTTAGATTTAGTGGGCCAACTTGTAAAACCATTGCCTTTCTTTGTCATTAAGCTTGAAATGTAGCCAAATCTGTTCCATGCCCTTCCAAGCATGTGTTTCATTGTGATCAAAAGGATCACACCATTGTCTAAGCCATTTGGAATGGAGAGCTTTAGATAATTTGGGTCCCTGGAAGAGTGGGGTTGTGGGTGGATCTTAGGCAAAGGGGAAACACAATATATTTGTGAGAAGTGCAAGATCCCCTTTATTACTCTCAAGGGGAATGTATGAGGAACCTCAAATATTTCTATACCGATGCTGATAATAAAAGTTGGATCTAGGAAATTAATAAAGTTTTGTAAGAAAAAGATGGAAAGTGTGGCTAGTTGGAACATGTTAGTAGATTGGGAGTTGAAAGCAAATATATTGCGAATGTTGGGGAAGGTCCAATACCCTATCAAATAGTGCTCATTACCAAAGGGACTTCTGATCAAATATCATCTACCATCACATCAAAGCCCTTTCCAAACCAGTGAGATTAAGGACAAAGAGCAAGTCAATAGATGTGATAGCACGATAGACATACCATAACATATCATTAGACTAAACGAGTGTGCATGATAGAAATTAGCATGCTTTTTGTCTTGACACTTCATTGCATACTAGAAGAACTATGTGGACTAGCTTATAAGGACTTGGTCGAGATATGGGACAAAGTTATGTAGAGAACTTTATGTAACTTTGGAGGAATCTCAATACCAAACTTGAAATGGGCACTAGTCATTGACCTTAAGGCATCAAATTCCTTACATGCATGCTTTAGATTGTTGTCATCATCAATTATATCAAGGGGTGGGAACTTAAGAGACAATTTGAGTAATCAAGGTGAAGAACATCTTAATTTCAAGTAATGGTTTATGAGTGGATGTCCTTGTGAATGAGGAAGATTGAGTGTTCCTTGACTTCAATGAATGAGGATGGTAGTGGTGGTGATTCATCATCTAACATAATTTGGTCTTCATCTTAATTGTTTTCAAGAAGTATGAGATGTGATGAGGCTAGACAAGGAGGGTCTTCACACTTGCCAAATCTACAAGCCCTAGGCCTTCAATGACCCTTTCCTGCCCATGATGACCAAGAGTTTCCTAAGATGACTAGTTGTGCCTACATTAAGGTTGGTCCCATTTATAGGCTATCACTCATCTCATTTTCGTGTCACTAATCACTAAATTACTTGCATGCGGATGCAACCTCACCTTGCCAGATCACAACAATACCTCTTAGTACTACCACCATCAAGATTCTCCCATCATGGATTCCAAGGAGGATCCCTAGGAGGATCTCCCACAACACTTATCACTACTTGTAGTAGTAGCTCCACCTCTTCACACATAGCAAAAACTCAAGCCCACACATATTCCATTTACATTTTCATGCACATGCCTTTACTTCTTTAGCCCTCCTCCTATCATCCAACTCTATGCCATTCGACCTTCACCAAATGCCACACAAGTCTTAGAGTAAGGACCCCTCAGTATCTCCATGACACCTCTAAAAAGACCAAGCTTGTTTTTAAAAACAGAGAAAACAAAAGATGCCACCATATTGTTGTTATACTGCTATTGCAATATTGTAGCCTTAGATCTACATTGTCATGGCTTTTGGTGCAACCTAATGTATATAGTTAGATATAAAAAATTGTAATGTATCCATGACATGATTCTTTAGTAATAGTGAAATTTCGAGATAGTTAAACTAATGCATGAAAGGTGTCAAACACGTGTTTTAGTCACAATCAAATTAGCTTTGCTTTATTTGGAAAGGAAAAGTATAAAGAAATAAAGAAATCATACCAAGATCTTCCCCCCTCCATACTCTATATAGACTTCTCTCTTTGGATGACATCCTACATATATCCCCAACTTTGAATCAAGCCAAACCCACGTAAAATTTATTCTTGAGATCTGGAAAGGAGTTCAATGGTGGCATTTGGTCTAACTTGTAACAGTTTCCAAAATCAACATCCTCTTGGCATAAAAAATATTTGTGCTATTTTGTTACCTATTCTCTTCTCCTCCCTCTCAAACATCTAATGATACTCTAATTCAAAAGTCATTTTACATCCAAACTCTCCTATTTACATACCATAAACCTTGTTTCTATGGAAGAGCTATTAGAGACCAATGAGACAACTGACGATAAAAATCACAACATGCTACTGGAGCCTTCTTCTACCATGTGCAGCAATAGATTGATGTTTGGATGTTCTTTCCTTGCACACATGTAAAAGGCATCCCGAAGACTAGTTTTTATGCCCTTGAAGTGGCATAGAGAGATTGTGCACAAACTCATCAATAACGAATCTTAAGCGAAGCTAATGTATGAGTTGAGAGTTAATTGAACTAAAGCCCAAGAGACTCTGGAATCCACTTTATATGTCACTATTCTTTTTAGAAATGGAAACGGGGATAAGAAACAAGGGTAGGTTTGTGCTCGATATGTCTATTAATAGGTAATGATGCATTTTGTTTGCAGAATGATTACTTTTGAATTTGTTTACGTTCTAGGTTATCTTAGCTTGAATTTGAGCTTGTGATAGTTGGATGGAAAAGAGGACTTGACTTGAGTATCTTGCACAATGCTACGAAAACTCATTTTGTAGAAGTGATAGGTGTTTGTTTACATTTTGATTGCACAAGTACCTATTAGGATAAAGATCTAAGTGATAAGTGCCCTTGTGATGTAAGAAAGCTTTGGAGGTATAAGAAAGCTTAGTGTGCCCCAAAGCTTAGACAATTATTTGTATATAAAAAAGTTGTATTTGAAATTATGGAGTAGATTTTTATATCTCCAAATATTTCATAGCCGTGAGGGGTTTGGTATATGCTTGATTTTATGCCACACAATCCAACACACATGGGAATTTATGCAAGGCAAGAAATGTTCACTCTAGTATAATCTATGAAGAGTTTGCTGGGTGGAAAGATTAAATATAATCAACATGTATTATCTATATGCATCATATGATGGTTGATTACTTTGTATCAACAATGAACTTGTGCAAGAGATATTATGGATCTATTAGCAAATGAGACAAATAGTATCAAAGGAAAAGGTGGCTATTGTTTTAAGAAACCCTCTTTTCAAGAAGTGTCAAAGAAATGTAATATTTGCCACACTTTAGAGAATGCACCAATTTAGAAGAATGCAAATCCTAAAAAGATCTATAGAGAAAAGATTTATGAGATAATTATTTGAATGACTTGTAGCTCTGCATTTCAATTGACAATTTTGTAAACCACTATTGCATTAATAAAGGGAATCCTCAATATTCCTATGAGATGAGACAATGCTAAATGACTAAGTTATTTTGACAAGTAAGTGAAGAGGTCCATTATATTTGATTGATTTTTGAAATTGTATATGTGATGGCCTAAACTAGAACTCTTAGGAAATGTTCAAACTATCACAAAGAAAGTGTGCCTTTGGACCTACCTTAAACTAAAGAGAGGTTGTGGCTAGAGCACGACTTGGGGAAGGGTTGATCATTTTTTCTACTTGGGTGTGAGCCTTCTAGAGGACTTGGAAACTAACCTTAAACTACTAAAATGGCTAGAGCATGACTTGGGGAAGGGTTGATCATTTTTTCTACTTGGGTGTGAGCCTTCTAGAGGACTTGGAAACTAACCTTAAACTATTGAAATGGCTCAAAGAACTTAAACCAATTAGGCTTTCTAAGAATGATGATCTTCAAAAAGAAAATGTGAAATATGTAAATAGGAAATTTGTAATGACAAGTAAGTGGATGTATGATTAGTATGCCATTGTTCCTCACCTTGATAGAATTGCTATCATAGGGAGAAGTAAGACAAAAAACTAACTCTTTGGGTATCCCAATCTACCGAATTTTTATCGATTCCTAAAAATTAGATTAGTCCATGTGCTTTTGTAACCAAAGAACTCAAAGAGATACATATTTGAACTTTAGTACTTGTCCATAATGAATAAATATACATTTACACAAAATTTTCCTAATGGACTACATTATGGTCTTACTAAATGTTGAACATGCTTATTCCCAATTCATGGTATTTAGTATGATGCACTAAACCTTTCACCAATCCTCATATATAGAATTTCAAGAAAGTGTGATGATGGTTCTTGAGAATATGATATTTATGATGACGTGCCAAATCTTGTTGGGAAATATGCACTCAACATTTTGAAACTTGCGGAACACTCCTATTATTTCAAGAACTTTGACCACCCATCAAAGCTAGCAACATCTAGCTCTCACCCAGTCTCTCACACATGACAAATGCTACAACCCATTTGTACTGAGAAAGCATGGCATATATCTAAACGTGAAGGATGCACATTGCTAGCTCCACAATTCACAACACACTCCCATAGTTCTCAAACCCTTTATAGCCTTTTTCATGCATGAAAAGAGCATGGATAAGGCATGAGAGAGTGCTAAAGAAGAAGGAGAAGGCTTCACACACTTGTCCCTCAGACTTAGACTCTCACTCTCTTAGCTTTCAAACTCAACTTCTCACTCTCTCTCTCCCAATGACAAAAAGCAAGGTGGCAATAACAAAAGTTAGCACAAAAATTAATAGTATTTTTCATTATTTTTCATCCTTTTTATACAAAAACTTAGGGTTTTAGTTTCCCCATTCCCCTTGGGCATCCAACCCTCTTTTTGAACCAAGTGACTGGTCTTTCCTTTTGCATGCATATTAAACTAGTCGATTGCAATTAACTTGCTCTTGTCTAGCCTTTCACAACTCTCAATCATGAGTACAACTTGCAAAAAAGGGAGCATGACTCGCATAATAGAATTTCATACCATGATTATTTTTAAAACATGGTAAGAACAAAGTAACTTTGATAAAAAATTGTGGTGGGTCTTTAGGGTGGCCATTTCATTCATATGCCATCATGTCCTTCTCCTTTAAGTGGTTCATATCTTTCTCCTTTGAACGGTTAAGATTTTTCCCCCTCTAGACAAGTGCTAGTCCCATGGCACTCCTACCAGAAGTAGTTGAGTGGCTAGCAAGAGGTGGTTGGGAGGACAGTCAATGAGGAGGTCCTTGTAGAAGAGTAATATAAATAGGTAGTGAGGGGCAAGGTTGAGAAGGTGGAACTTATATGATGTAAGAAGAGAAAATGGTGGTTGTTGATGGCAGATGACATGGAAGGTGCGGGCCATTGATGTTGATGGTTCTTCATGCGCCCAGTGCACCCTTTTTTTGCGGGGGTGTTCTCCCTAAGGGATGTATCTACCTATCTTGTGTAGTGAGATGTGCTCATGTAGTGCAACTGCGAGATCGGTCAAGTTCTAAGTATAATTAGAACATTGTCCCACACTTGAGGATCTAGTAGGTGAGAAGTTGAGGTGTTGCCCCTAGGTGGTAGGTCTATTGAGTATGCTCAAATTGTCATACCCTTGATGTGCCCCGAGGTTGTGGTGTGGGGGATGTGGGATACGGGGTAAACCTTTAACTGCAATGATTAAGTGTGTGTTATTGTACTTCTTCTTCTTTTCTTCGTTTAGTTTTTTTAATTGTAAAATGTAGAATTACAAGTTGACACGCACGACACTACTTAGGGGGACAAGCTTGAGTGCATGCTAGAGGGATCCCATATTAACCATATATCCTTTTAGTGAATTGCAAACTGCAAGCATGACTCAAGGAAGAAGGGATGTGTACATAATGCAACCCTACTATCCACCGTATCTTGTTAAAGCTCTTCATAGAGTTTTCAAGTTACTCAGGGGGACAAGCTTGAGTGCTTGCTAGAGGCATCCCATATTAACCATATATCCTTTTAGTGAATTGCGCACTTCAAGCATGACTCAAGGAAGAAGGGATGTGCACACAATGCAACCCTACTATCCATCGTATCTTGTTAAAGCTCTTCATAGAGTTTTCAAGTTTGATTTTCTACCAAATTCACAACTCCAATCAATCTAGTGGCTATAGTTTCTTGGAGGTTGGAACATGCGATCTTCCATTGTCCTTGCATTTGTTGATGTTCATGTTTTTCTCTTTCTCATAGTGTTGTTTTTGCTACCTCCTATGATAGTTGGAGCTTGGCTATATAAATTGGCAGTTCATCTCCTATAACTGTTATTTAGTCGAATTAGAGATCTTTCCTCACTTGTCTCATTCTCATCAAATGTCTTAGAGTCTGGACTTGAATATTCTTCTTTCTCTTTCTTTACTTTTCCTACTTCCTTCAATGTAGCTTTTTTATTTTTGTTTTGGTTGCTATTCTGTTTCCCCTTGCTGCCCTTCAGTACTTCCTTGGGGTGGCGACGACTGGTCAATAGATCCTAGAGGCAAGATATGCTTCAGAGGGACTCCCAAACTGATGGTTTGAATTTTTATAAGAACCCCTCCATAGTGGAGGAGGTTGTGCACTAGCGTGATTTAAATAAGGAGACGTCACCTGCGTGCAAGAAATATGGTTAGTGAATCCTTATTATGGGAGCATCTAGCGTGATTCACTAGTAATAATAAGGAGACGTCACCTACGTGCAAGAAATATATGAAAATAACTCTTATCTACCCCCTATATATGGGACCTTACCTTATAAAATGTACCTTCCTCCCTTAAATAACCCCCCTCCCTTACACTCATGTGGTACCATACAATAAAACCTAGTGGACCCCTCGAGTTTTTCACATATGATGGGAGCATCTAGCATGATTTAAATTGTCGTTTAGGGATTTCCTAAGCCAATTGGTTAACAATTGGAATACTCTTATGAAGAGGTGTTCTTGTTCCTCCCATGCTAGCACCACTAGGATGCAAGGAAGAGCATGTTCATATCAACCAAACCTAAATCTATCATTGCGAATAGTTTGGCATAAGATCACCAAAGGGCTCATAGTGAGGTTGATTGTTAGATTGGCTAGCTTTTGCTAGATAGAATGATGCTTTGAATGATCTTAGAGAGGTTGCGAAGGGAGCTGATGAGGACAGTTTTAGTAGCCAAAACTAATGGCAGCCTTTGTAATACCCTTGTTCTCTCAGAATGTATTTGGGGACCCATCATGCCATAATGCATGGGCTATGACAAGGATAGTGGCATCAATGTAAATGCCTTCACGGTTGTTTGCTTGGTGCACAATGTGTGGAAGCATGCAAGGAGACTTTAGGTCTCCACTACCACTTTGATGGAAGGCTAGCATGTGGTCTCTTATGGGCTTGATCTTTCAACAATTGTGTTAAGATCATGTGTTTGTGGGTGGTTGGATGGGCTAAGAATCTAAGTAGGTTTGAGATCACACTTACTTGGAGGTAAACATTGTAATCACTTGTGTATCTACCAACTATAGGTGAATGCGTTTGTCAACATAGTTGATGTTATAGTTGGTCAAAAACTTGAAAGTACATCCTAGAAGAATCTCTTCGTGTCGCCAACACCTCAATTATTTAGCAAGAAAAAGAAGAGTAGTCGGATACTCTCGATCTCAATAGTGACTATCATTTTACATTTGGACAACAAGGAATATGATTGTTCTTTGCACAGATTTAGCTTTGTATTCCTTGGTAGTAGTTGTGATTACTCGAGGTTTTTCCAATAGTAATAAGCAAGGGTATTTAATTAGATCCCTCATCTATAAGAGTATTGGCCATGATGGATATGGCTGCTATGAAGCATATGCAAAGATACACAGCTAGAATGTTGGGTTCATCATCCAAGTCCAAACTACTAATGGTAATAGCTTCACTATTTATGGTCATTGGGTTAGGTCTAGGGAGAGACATTGAAGGGTCTTACTTTGTTTCTCAAACTATTTGTAAAAGTATTATCCACACATAGTAGGGGACTATATGCATTCACCATGGATGGTTCATGCAAAGGATGTCCAAGTGGAAATTAATTTTTATCATGTTGCCATTAAATTGGCTAATAGGTTGGCTATCTAAGGTTACCAATCCAAGGTTGGCCGTCTAAAGTGACTATTTATACAAAGAAAAAAAAAGGTATGAGGCATCAAAGTTTGTGGCCTTTTATCAAGTAAAGTAACATGAGATCCCCCTTGTCAAAGGATGTTTGCTTGATATGCTTGTCAGACTAGGCCACCTTATGTCGTCGGGCTTGCTTAGTAAACAAGGCATGAGTAGCTAGTAAATGTGCTTTTTTTGAGAATTATTCAAGCTCTTCCAAGAATTGCTACCATGCCTTATTTCCTTTGGGATAATGATGCATAAATTGGGGGTCATGAATTCTACTAGCATAATGGCATCAAGTGCTATATAGGTAAGGTTGAATGGAGTTTGTCATGTGGTAGCTGTGTATGCTATCTGATAGGCCCAAAGTGTTTCCATGAGCTTATGATCCAAAAATGAGCATGATGTTGAGACATTTTTTATTATGATGCTAACAAGAACCTTATTTGTAGCTTCTACCTAGCCATTCACTTGGGGATAGTAAGGATTGGACTTCCTATAGATGACCAAGAATGGGAACAAGAGATGCTCAATTACTTCATTCAAAAAGTGTGAAGCTTGGTCATTAATGATTTCAATGGGACATCTAAAGCATGAGATGACTTGCTTTTGGAGAAATCGAGCAACAATGTGTCATTTTTTAAGATTCCCCTAGCCTCAACCCATTTTGTCATGTAGTTCATGGCTACGATGATGTATTGAGCTTGAAAATATTGTGCAACTAGGCTAATGGGTCCCATGAGGTCAATATCCTACTTCTCAAAGGGCTAGTAGGTGATCACTAGTGTGCATTCTATCTTATCTTTCTTGATGGGTAACTTTGTTCTTTGGCATTCATCACGGTGCTTAACAAACCAAGAAACATCTTTAAAGAGGATGAGCCACCACAATTGGGATTGAAGCACTTTGCGTGCTGTAGTAGTTGCATCAAAGTGCCCTACAACAATACTGCCATGTGCCTCTTGCAACACATCCTCAATTTTATATGTTGCCATGTGCCTCTTGCAACACACCATCAATTTCATGTTCACATATGCATCCTCTAAGGATATCTTCACAGATGCATCCCCTGAGCATACCCTCAATTTCATGCTCACACAGATGCATCCCCTAAGAATACCATCTTGCCCTAAATGGCACAATTGACTGGATATAAATTGGTAAGGTCGAGTCTTAATCAGGATTTGTGTGAGTTGTGCCTTTTTTATTGATCATTTAGGCAAACCCTTCTCAATGGCATGGACAATGTCATTTTCCCAATGAGGTGTTAAATCGGCCTTGAATAGCTTAGCATCCTATTGAATGTGAAACACATGTGAGAGTCTAGGAGTTGGTCATCAACTCTTGTGACCTTCTTGCTAATAGTCACTCTTGACAAGTGATCTACAATGAAGTGTTGTTTTCCCTTACATACAATAACATAAAAGTCAAATTGTAATAACAATCAAAGCCATTGAGAAATGTGCCTTGTGCCACATGACTTGTTCACAAGATAGAGCAAAGCTTGATGGTCAACAAAGAAGGTGACAGGTGTAACAAGAAGATAATGTCAAAATCTCATGATAGCTTAAACCATCACTTGTCCTTCCCTTTCCGTGGTCGAATAGTTCATTTGAGTCTCAATGAGTTGACAACTGGCAAAACTCATTAGAAAATCCATATTATGTTCACCAAGTTGGCATAATACTTCTTGAATGGCGATTTTGGAAGCATCAATATGTACATGAAAATCCATATTATGTCCATCAAGTTGGCATAATACTGCTCCAATGGAAATTTTGGAAGCATCAATATGTAGATGAAATGTTATCATCCAATCGGGGGCTCATAAATAGGAATAGTCAAGCCTATTTCAGTGCTTCATAGGAAGCTTGGCATTCCTTAGTCCAAGCCCAAGTGATCAATAGTTTGTAGAGTGTTCATGCAATAGTAGTATAGTTAAGCACAAAGGAGCAACAATACCTAGTATGGCAAAGGAAGCACTATATCCCCTTCTAATTGATGGATAGAAAGAGATTCATGATGACTTTGATCTTAGTTGTTTGCGATTTTATTTTTGGACACAACATGGCCTAGGTTGATGCCAAGTTTTATCTAAAGTTGACACTTCAAGGATAGGTTATAATGCCAACATCTCTCAAAGATGAGTTGAAGTCTCTCAAGATATTCATCCTAACTAGAATGGAAAGAAAGGTCCTCAACGGATACCTCGAGCCACTTCCACAACATGTCTTTAAAGATAGTGTGCATGAGTTGTTAGAAGGTTGCTAGAGCATTAGTCAACGTAAATGGCATGACAATGTATGGAAACACCCCCCAATCAGTAGAAAATGTAATTTTTGGTCAATTTTCCAAATGGACTTGTACCTAATTATATCTTGATAAGAAGCTATAGGTATCCTTTCTTGCTACCCGCTCAATCATGTGATTTGTGTATGGTAGGGGATAGTGATCTCTCTTGGTTGCAACATTTGATTTCTTTTAATTGATGCATATTGGAATCTTTGCCTTCTTTCTAAGCACCACAGAATTTGGTGATACCAACTCAATATGCTCAATTTCATATATGAATCCTACTTTCTATAACTTCTCAATTTCTTCCTTGACATGGTGTGCATATCAAGGATTCATAGGGTATTATCTTTGCTTGATAGGCTTGGCATTTGGCTTTAAAGAAATTATGTGTTAGGACTTATAGTGGTACATCCTTAAGGTCAAATTAGTTCCAAGTAAATGCATCTTCATATTCTTTCAACAAGTCAATAAGTCATGCTTCATCTTCTCTACTAAGGTTTTCAATAATGTACATATGCCTAGGGTGTTTCCCATGCTCTACAATATTCACCTCTTTAATGTTTGTTGGTCCCTCACAATGGGTTCATTATATGTGCCTTCACGCTTTGCCCCAAGCAATACAACTACTTGATCACTCTTTTTGAGCCTTGTGAATCATGGGGAAATGTCACTTAGTTTTTTCTAATTGCAAGTTTCAAACTTATCATTATGCTTAGTATGCTTTAAGTGCTTTCTCCTCAAATGGATTGGGAGTTTGGTTTTAGATTTAGTAGATTGGGTCGCTTTGGAAAACCCTAGGTCAGAGTCATTGTTTCCTTCTGTGTCGGAGTCAGAATTGTTGGTGTTCTCTTAGCTTGTCCTACAACATCCTTGATACTCTCAGGTCTTAACATAAGTCAATGAGATGATGCCCCATTGGTTTGTAGTCAATTACCTTGAGGTATTTAAGTCATTCTAGTTTTGAATTCAATCATACAATGCTAGTATCAATGAGAAAAATCTCAATTCGAGAGGATTCAGGGTCCACAAAAATTTTCTCAATGGTGCAACATCAGTGTCATAGTTAATTATGTCTGAATCAAAATCCTCTTCATCTTGAATTGATAAGTAGTCCTTGAAATCCCTCACTTCCTCAACATATATTCCTTGCTCTTACATCAATGAGACAAAGAGGCAATTATGAAAATCGATAAAGACTTGCTACAAGGTTGGTGCATTGTCATGTGATGTTATCCATTAATTCTTCAAAAGTATGCGAGGATCTATGTGCAAGGATATTGCATGCATGTGCGAGGATTTATGTGCATATGAAAGTGTATGTGTGCAAGAATCTAGATGCAAGGATGTTGTGTGGATATGCGAGTGTCGATGTGCATGTGCAAGTGTGTGTGTGTATGTGTAGGGATCTGCAAGCAAGGATGTTGCATGCATGTGCTAGGATCTATGTGCATGTGCAAGGGTAGTAGTGAAACCAGCCTTCCTTTGGTAATTCCTTGATTACAACTTAATTACATCAGTAATATTTATTACAAAACTAAGAAATACAAATTAACTTACAATCTTGGACAATGGATACCCACTTGGCCCCAAAACTAGCACCCCTTTTAGTATTTATTTAACTTAATTGAAGAAGAAGTTGATGTAAAATGGGATTCTCCTAATGCCTTTCGATATTCCAACTCCCCTTACTATCCAAAATGACCAGGCAAGTCTTCAATCCAATTTTCTCATTGATTCGGATAGTCAATTGGCCTTCACCTGCTTTGATGGAGACATAAAATGCCCCAAATTCATTGATTTGCTAGTCTCTCCACTTGAATTGACTAAAAACAGCTTCAGTCCTGTTGAATCCAAGTCTTGGAGCTTCCAATTTGTGGCATGCTTCTCAAGGCTGATGCTAAACCCTAATTTCTACTGTTGTAGATTAGGGTTTATAGTAGAGAAATCTAAAATTTCTCAACCTCTAATGATCTCAATGTTATAATCTTCAGAGCAAGGCTATAAAAAGGTTTGGAGATGAGAGAGAATATTGAGGAGAGAGAAAATTTAGAATTTCCTTGTGAAGAACTAAAGCAAATATATCATTTATTAGTGCTGCCTTGTCTCAACAGCTTGTAGATGCAAAGAGTTGAAGAAAATCAATCATTTACTACTATTGCCCTATCTTAACAGCTTGTAGATGTTGACATTTGTTGTTGATTGGCCTTTTCTTGTCCCCCTACTGCTATCACTGAAGGTCCTCTAATGGCTGCAAATTAGACCAACAGCATCTTCTCCCTCTCTCTTGCAGATTGAACATACTAAAATGCCTCTCTCCAACCTCTAAATATGTTTTTTAGTCTTGCATGAGCATTTTTGACAAGTGGCAGTCTTTTCAAATGAGTTTTTAGTATTATTTATAATTGAATATTAATTTTTAACATTTAATTTCTAATAATTATTTCAATGCCTTGAAAAATAATCCGATTGACCAATAATTAAATTGGCTAGGCAACTTCCATTCACAAGTGTCTTTGTGCCATCTTTGATCATCAGAATGGTGTTAGGTACTATTAAACGACACTTCTCTTATGTCACCAATTGATACTTATGGCCAAATGAATGACCTAGGCCAACAACTGTACGAGACACCACCAAGCACATGTGCGACATAACTTATAACAACTTTTTCCTTTAACATCTCGAAATTTCCTTGGGTCCTGGGCTCGTAATTTACTATTATCCCAGTCACACCTCACATGTGCAACTTTTGCTTAACCATATGATTAAAAATTAATCCACATTCTAAGTGAGATTTTAAAAATACATGTCCTCATTACAATCCTCCCCCTTAAAATCCTTGCAATCATCCTTGATTGCACTACCAAATGTATTAAAAGTAAAATAGTGGATTGGAATTTCCATGAGACATCATAGTTAACACAACATTGTGCACTATTGCTCAACCATTCCATATACCCAACACATGTTGAAGATTACCAATCAATCATAACATAAGACTCACAAAGAATCTTTAAAACATCACAAGATTATCATATGACATGTCTATTTCTCATGAGCTCAACTCATCTGGCAAAACCAAACCATAGCATAAACCATGGCTAAAACATCAATGGCATCCTAACATATGTTGTTGTCCATGGAACCAAATGTAACCATTGAAAACAAAGCATAATATAATCATAAACCAATCACTTGTTGATCCGAGAATTCATCACAAATTACTGCAAATGTGACCAAACTGATCACAAACTCATTGCAAAAATTGACTAGCAATCAATGTAAAAATTGATGCAAAACTAATCCAAAAAGTGACCATAAACAATTCTCAAGTTGATTAAAAAACTCAGGTAAAACCAGTTAGAATTTTTGTCTCAAAATTGAGGCAAAATTCATGCCGAATTGATCATAAGTTAATCCAAAAGTATAGTTCTAGTGCTTGGATAAAACTCATACTCATCTGCATACATCTCATAGTGACTAGTACACTAAGTAGTGACCTCATGTCACACATAGTGTCAACGTAGTACCTTAGATGCATGCTAAATACATTTGAGATCAACTACATATGAGAGTTGTCTATAACTAGAGGAGTAGAAGTTCTACCTCCCCCTTGAGCATCAGGCAATACTCGTGACCCTTGCTCTAAATATGAAGTAGATGAATGTTAAAATGAAGAAGGAAAATGTGAATACGGGTTCTTGATATCTCTACCAATCAATCTCTCTCACCACTTGAAAAACCAAGTGGATGAAGACTAGGGCATGCTTCTTATAAATAGGCAAGAAAAATAGCAATAAAATAATCAAGTCATCCAATAAAAACTGGTTGATTACTACACAAAAATAATCACTGAATAAATTAATTCCTAAAATGCTATACAATAAAGTAGGGCTGCCATGTTCTACTATCTCTTTTCTCTCTCCCTCTTCTCTCTTGTTCATTTTCTTTTAGTCTTGTCATATGCATCCACATGCACTGCACTCTAACACAATATTAGAGAAACGTTGAAGGTTGATTAATCGTGGGTAGTCATAAACGGGAGATTTCAGTGTCACAAAAGTTTGTGTTTTCAACATTAGAAGGTTGAGGCAAACACGTGCAATGCCCTCTCTTTTCAAAACGCAACAATACATAATCATCCTATGCAAACTACAAAGCATGTATGTGGCAATTATATGCTCTCTTTTGCTTTTCTTGCGATCTCTGAAGTGTATATTTTATATTTGCATAGGCTACATCCAAATTTTCCACATAATGATCAACCTCAAATATCTTATCCTTAGTTTGCAGAATAGGTGGTACCTTCTTGCAACCTTGAGCCAACCTCAAATTGAGCTTTGCCCATAGAACTATGCACTATTTTGTTATAAGTAAACTCAACCAAGGGCAAATACTACTCCCACTATGTCTTGTGGTCTGAAACATAGCACCTCAAAAGAGCTAACATTGTGGAATTTGCTTCCTCAAACTGACCATTTGTTTGCAAATGAAAGGATGATGAGAATTTCAATGTGGTACCTATATTCTCAAGCAACCTCTTCCAAAATAAACTAGTCATCCGAGGGCTCTCCGAGTGGGGGGGGGGGATCTTGATCACAAATGATCGACTCTAGCATACCATGATACTTAAAGATATATTGTAAAAAAATCCTACCATATGATCACCCTTTATTTTCTTCCTCATTGGAATGAAATGGGGTTATTTGCTAAACCTGCAATGATAGGTGTCTTAGGAAGCTCAAAAATAAATTCCATTTTAATGCTCTACCAAGACCTATCTGGAATAGGGAAGGGCCGCAACAAACCTGACATATTTTTCCTATCATGCTTTACCCACTAGCATATGATGCATGCCTTAACAAACTGTTCTATATCATGCCTCAAAGCTGGCCAGTAAAAGAAATACTCCACTACCTTGACCATGGCATCAATAACTCTATGTTTTGCATACTAACTCTGAGCCTTAATTGCTTTGTGACACACATTCATCCATGCATCATCGAAAAATCATCTCTTAGCACAAAGTGTTCATGCCTTTGGCCATTGCAAAGCTGATCATAAACATTAGCAAAGTTCGAATCATTTATGAGAGAATCGTAAAGAGATAGAAAAGCATATAGGAAATAGGGTTCCATCATTTTGGGCTTTTGATGAGAAGAGGGATGCGTAAAAGAGAGAGAGAGATGAGAGTTATGTTAAAAAATGGTTCATGGCATGTTATTGGTCTCCATGGAGATCTCTTCAAGTGCATCAATGGCTATGGTAAGCATTGGTGGCTTTGGGAACCACTTGGTAGTATCTCATTCACATCACAACGTGTAGGTGGTTAATGAGTAAGTGACCTTGTTTTATGGCAAATAAAATCTAACTGAAAAACCATTTTAAAGATATATAAAGAAAGGTATGAAGATGATTATCAATACTTAAGATTGATTATTTTGATTTTTTTAACTTTTTATGATTAAAATGGCTAAAAATAAGAAAAATAGAAAAATTTTATGATAGCCTACACATAGTGAAGGTTCAATGTTCAGCAATGGCAATGGCACATAGAGAGAGAGAGAGAGAGAGAGAGAGAGAGAGAGAGAGAGAGAGAGAGAGAGAGAGAGAGAGAGAGAGAGAGAGAGAGAGAGAGAGAGAGAGAGAGAGAGAGAGAGAGAGAGAGAGAGAGAGAGAGAGAGAGAGAGTGTGTGTGTGTGTGTGTGTGTGTGTGCAGCAGTAGAGAGTAAGAGAGAGTGAGATGCACAACATGTGGGTACAAAGAGTTGTACCTCTCTTAGATTTTTGTGATATTTATATGTAAAGTACTAGTGTACAAGTGCTAATAGTGTGTTCATACTCGAGCACATATCAAAGGCACGGTGGCCCTTTAATCCTAACACCCTCCCACCTAACGGCAATGTGCCTAAAGGTTAAGAAAATAGTCAGCTAAGTCAAAGTATATACAAGGCTGAAATACATATACTATCTAACTCTCATCATCTATTTAGTAATGAGCAAATCGCTTTGCTAGAAGCCCCTTCATGAGAAGATCTGCAAGATTATCATGTGTATGTACCTCGACAAGCTCAATACTTTTGATGTCAAGTACATCCTTGATAAAGTGATACTTCACATATATGTGCTTTGTCTTTGCATGAAAGGTGGGATTCCATGCTAGCATGATAGCACTATGACTATCACAATGGAGGACATGAGTCTCAATAATGTAAAACTCTCCCACCAAATGTGAAAGCCATAAAGCTTTCTTGCATGCCTCAGTGGTGGCAGCAATATACACTGCCTCTGTATTAGTAGACAATGCAACACACTTCTGTAACCTAGAGATCTAGGAAATTGCTCCCCTTATGAAGATGAATACATACCTTGAAATAGACTTCCTATAGTCAACATGACCAACATAGTCTGCATCCATAAAGCCAATGAAAGATGCCTTCTACTTTCCAAAGTAGATGCACAAATCCTTTGTACCCTTACGATGTCGCATGATACCTTTCACTATTTTCTAATGCTTTCTACCAAGATGTGCCATGTACCTCCTAACCACTCCCACCATAAATGCTATGTCAAGGCGCTTAGTAACCATAACATACATTAAGCTATCCACAGCTGAAGCATACAAGATCTTGGTCATTTTAGCATTTTTATCATTAGATGTAGGGATGTCATTTGCATTGAGTTTCACATACAGAGGCAATGGTACACCAATTGCTTCCCTCCCTCCATATTGAAATGCTACAAAATCTTGGATACATATTCTTGCTATGACAAATAAAGAAGACCTTTCAATCTCTCCCTAAGTATACACATGCCAAGAATATGATTTGCTTCACCAAGATCCTTCATATCAAAGCTGTTAGTAGGTTCAACTACAATGTGTCTAATGCATGAACATCCCTACCAAAAATCAACATGCCATCCACATACAAAATTAGTATAATAAGGCTACCACCTTCTTAGTATACAAGTAGTGATCCACTTGACTTCTCATAAAGCCTTGAGATTGAATGAATGTATCAAACTTATGATACCATTCACATGGTGCCTATTTTAGCCCATACAAGCTTTTGTTGAGTTTACATACCATCTTTTCTTACCCCTTAGCCCCAAAACCTTTTGGCTATTGCATATATTTGTCCTCATGCAAATCACCATGTAAGAAAGTAATCTTTACATCCATCTATATGAGTTCCATATCTTCACATGCAACCAAGCCTAATATGGTTCACAGAGTCGTAATTTTGAATGTTGGCGAGGAATCATAGGTGACCTTCATATCCTATATTAGGGAATTTTGGAATTCTCATGTAGCCACATGGCCAAATCTTTACTCCTTATTTAAAAGTGGGACTTGGGAGATTCCCAAATTCTCTAATATGGTATTTGAATCATCTTATAAACCCATTTGTATGGTAGAATTTTGTGTCCCTTAGGCAAATACACTAGATCCCAAGTACCATTTTTCTTTAGAGATTACATCTCTAACAACATAGCTTTATGCCATTTCTTATTGTCCCCTCCATCCATTGCTTCCTTGAAGCATGGCATTTCACCACAATTTATCAACATGACATAATCAACAACATAATTTGCACCAAGAACAAATTGATCTAGTTGTTTGGTATTTCTAGTCAACCTATAGACCCAATGATCAATGTTTGCTGGCTATTCAACGTGCAAATTTGCACTAACAACTAGCTATTCAAAAGGTTCAACATGTTGTTTTGCCTATTTCAGATGTTCCAATGGCACAATTTCTTGCAAAGACTATGGTATATCATGTGTAACTTCTTATTGATCAATTTCAGTATCATTCCCTGCATTTATAGGGTCATTTACAACAGGTACTTGTTATTGTATAGTGGATACTCTTTACTGTCCTACAAGTATTTCTTCTTGGAACACAACCCTTCTCACTTCCTCTATATTTTTGAATTGTTTATGCATGCGATCTTCTCCGAATATCATATCATTGCTAGTATAATTTTCTTTTTTCGGGATCTCATAAACTTATATCCGATTTTTTCCTCATCATCATATCCTAGGTACGGATCTTCTCCTAAATAGACCTATTCATATGCTCTGTGATATCATTTTGGGGCAAATTATAAGAGGTATTGAGCCCCCTTTTTATCCCTTTACTGTCACAAAAGGTCTGAAAGGTGTTGGGGGTAAAGGCGCCTCTGCCTAGCCACCCGTGTATTACTACACTGACAGTCACCGCCACTGCACACTGCAGGTGGCGGGTGCCTGTCACCATCACTTTATTCTTTATTCTTTTAGTGACAGTTTGAATAAAGGAAGGCCCGGTCACACATTGTGACTATTGGAGTTCCCATTTCTTGTCTCTCTCTTTCTTCCTCTTGCTCTCCCGCCATAGCTCTCGAGTCCAAGCTTCGATCCATCTCTCCCTTTCAACTAGTATCAGAGCTTTGCTTTCTGACTCTTGAGCTTGGTTTGTGGCATTCTTAGCATCCCATCAACTCCCTATATACATTGGGTCTCCTTCCCGATAGACATATCCAACTCCTTCGAGCTTGCGTCACTCCTCGGCTTCCCGAGTACCTTCCCGGCATTGTTGGGGACCTTCAAGGCATTACATCAGAGGTATTTGATCATTTTCTTCTGGGTTTACTTTAGTTCTTAGGTCTCACAGGCTGTAAACAAGTTGTGGTTAGCCATAGCTCACACCTCTTGGAGCTTCCTTCACCTGGATCTTGCTTCCATCCTATCAAGGCTTGCTGAGGCTTAGTGTAGGCCTTCTTTGGCCCTCATTTGTGCCCCCTTTGGGCCCCATTGTTGACATGTGGGATAGCATACCCCCCAGCCAGCTCACTTTTTTTTGCACCTGTTTCAAAATCTGGCCCAAAAATCACTCTTTTTGTCGTATCTTAGGCATTCGGAACCTGATTTAGGCAAGGTAAGGTCTAAGTTGGGGTTTTGGCACGCTCCGGACACGATGGTGATGTCGGATTTGCCAAATTCTGATGAAAAAATCTTTTACAACAGATTTCAGGTCTGAGACAGCATGTATTTGTATGCCTATGCTTGTTTGGGCATGACTACATAACCGGTTTGATGCCTATTGCATCCCGATTGATTGGGGGATTGAAGCTACATGTAATGCTATGATTTTGGCCTGATTTTGGGGTTAGAAATACACAGTTTATAAAAGTAAATGCATGCTGAATACTCTTGGGCTGAAGCTATCTTTCATGCTTTGATATATGCCTATTGGTTCCGAATGTATATCTTGGGTTATGCTATGATGTATGGATCATCGAGGGATGACTTTGAGCTTGTCATTGAATCCGGATGCTTTTGGAAGCTTGAGATTATTTCAGCCTGCACTTATTGACATTGGCATATGCTTTGATAGTGATGCTTCTTGGGTTTATGCATACCCATTGCCTATGGCTTAATGCTCATGTCACGGTTGATTACCCTATGTATATGTGGAGCTTGAGTGCTCATTAAAGCTCCACCTTGGATGAATTTTGTATTATTTGCATTAGTCTTGGATGTTACTTGGGTTGTCAGAGTTTGGATTGGGATGTATTTGATGTCTTACATACTTATGGATGCTATATACGGATGCTTTACCGCCTACATGTTCGGGATGTACTATTGATGTATTGTCTTGGACTTATGTCATTGGCACTGTGTCTTGCCATGGCTTGAGCTCTTGAGCTCATACATACGGCTTTGTGCCAGTGGGAGCATTTTTGAATGCTTATCATACATTGAGCAGGTGGTACTTTTATGCATTGATTCGTTACATGCCATTGAGCAGTTACAGACACTTGAGACTTTGGGACTTCTTACCTTTTGGGATGCTACATCATATTTCTTGGTTCACTATATGCTTATGAGCTAAGTCTCAGTTTTGGATCCATATCTTTGTGAACTGACACCTACTTGTGTCAAGTTTTGGTAGTGGCAGGAACACTTTGCCCCATTGATTGGGGGGTGTGCCTACTCACTGGTAGATGTTTGTATGACATACTTGGGTGTTGGATTCATGCTTATTGACCGTCATATGCTTATGATATGCCTGCATGATGCCGGCTTTGGTCTTGGCAATATCTGATTGCCTTGGCTCTCTTTTAGTGAAATCTGAAATTTATTACAGTAAGCATATATGTATGGATTGACATGGATTTTCATGCTGAAACACTCTGAAATGATGTAATTTCACTAGTACTTGGTGGGCAGTAGCTTTGATTCCATTTTCCTCGCCATTTTTCCTCGATTTTGGTGATTTTTTGGTCATTTTCTGCAGCAAACAGCAAGCAATTTTGAACTGTCTATAGTCTTGCATTATGGCGAGTTCGTCCACTGATCATGCTATTTTCAACATCACTAAGCTTGATGGTACGAATTACTCTTATTGGAAGAGCCAGATTCGGTAGGTGTTGGTGTAGAAATCGCAAATGAAACCTTTGAGGTCGCCTGCAACTATGCCAGATGAGGAATGGCTTGAGCTTGATGAGTTATGCAAGTCCACCAGAGTATTGTCTCTCACAGAATAGGTTCACTACAATTTATTTGAGGAAGAACAGAGTGCATGGCAGTTGTGGGATAAAATCAAGAATCTCTATGACAAGAAAAGTCCAGCGAGTTAAATGTATTGGCTGAAGCAGCTTATGGATCTGCGCATGAAGGAGAATGTGACTATGTCTGCTCACTTGAGCCAGTTCTATGCTATACTCAAGAACTTCACTTTGTAGGACATCACTTTTGCAGAGGATGTCACTCCTCTTTTCTTACTTGGTACTCTTAATGAGTCATGGGATGTATTCTGCACTGCATTATGTGCCTCTACTACTACCTTAAAATTATCTGATGTTGAGAGTGCTCTTCTGCAGGAAGAGGTTAACCATAAGAATTTGGATGCCTCTCATGTGTCACATGCTATGATAGTTAGAGGTAGGAATGATGGATATGGAAAGCATGGTAGTGGCAGTGGCCATGGACGGGATTCTCAAAAACCTCGGTCCAAGTCTCATGGGAAGTCATGTAGCAAATCCCATGGTAGGAATGCAGATGTTACTTGTCACCATTGTGGGAAAAAGGGTCATATTAGGCCACAATGCCATGAATTGCGTAATGAAAGGTGCAAAGATAAGGGGAAAGACAGAGTGCAGGATAAGTCTTCTGATCGCAGCATAGTGCCTGTAAAGTCCAGTGTTAAAATTGAAGAGATCAATGTTATGCAACCTGAGGATGTTAATGATGATGATGATTATACCCTTGCATCTTCTTCTAGTATTGCTTCGCAGATGACAGAGATACACTCTATGTATGCACAGTGTTGGCTCTTGGACTCAGGTGCATCCTTTCATGTGACACCTTGCCCAGAGTGGTTTCATTCATACCGTACTATTTTGGGTATTGCGCGCTTGGGTGATGACAACTCTCTTGATATTGTGGGCATTGGTGATGTTAGGCTGCAATTTCCTTCTAGCAGCAATTTTGTTATGCATGATGCACGTCATGTACCTGCTTTGACACGCAGTCTCATGTCAGGTGGACAACTTGATGATGCAAATTATCATGTATCTTTTGGAGACTCTGCATGGAAGATCACTCATGGCAGACTTGTGATTTGAGAGATGCCAAGGCTGGTAGTCTCTACCCCTTGATTGTATTAGCTTCTTCCCTTGATCATGTTTTGTTTGTGGGTTCTATCCCACATGTATCTCTTTGGCATGCCCATTTGGGCCATATGTCTTTGAAGGGAATGAAAATGCTTTCTGGTTTGCAGTACTTACCGCCCCTTGATTATGCATGTTTTGATTCATGTGAGCATTGTCTTTATGGTTGGCAGACTAGGTCTACGCATAAGAAGTTTGGTAGGCCACGCATGAGTGAGCCCTTGGCATTGGTACATTCGGATGTCTGTGGGCCCATGCCTTGTAAGTCTATGGGTGGTGCAAAGTATTTTGTTACGTTCATAGATGATTTTTCACGGAAAGTTTGGGCTTATCCCATTAAGCTGAAATCTGATGTCTTGGTTGTGTTTCAGAGATGGCTTGCATTGGTTGAGAACTAGTCTAGGTATAGGCTAAAATGCCTAAGGACAGATAATGGGGATGAGTATATTTCACGTGCTTTTGAGCAGTTATGTGATGAGAGGGGTATTAAGCGTCAGTTGACTACCCCCTACACCTCCCCAAAATGGTTTGGCTGAGCGAATGAATAGAACCATCCAGGAGTGTGTACGTAGTATGCTTAGCCACACAGGCCTACCACAGAGCTTTTGGGTTGAGGCAGTTAGTACAGTTGTACATGTCATAAACAAATCACCTTCTAGTGGTTTGGATTTCCAGGTTGCAGAGGAGGTATGGATTGGAAAACCTCCCTCTTATGCGCATCTCCATGTCTTTGGATGTGAGGCATTTTTCCATGTGCCTAGGGAAAAGAGAATTAAGCTGGATCCTAAAAGTGTCAAATGCATTTATCCTTGGTTATGGGGATGTAGGCGAGATGGGCTACCGTCTCTGGGATCCGTAGGCGCGGAAAGTCATCCGCAGTCATAATGTAGTCTTCCATAAAGACAAAATGCATAGGCAACCTAAGAGAGTTGTTGAGATCCGCAGGGTCATATTTCAGGAGGAGCCGAGAGCTCCCGCACAGCTAGTTGGACAGCCTATAGCTGCAACAGATGCTCATGGTCAGGGTGTTGGACAGGCAGCTGGGCAGGCAGCAGAGCCTGCCGTGAGATGGTCTACTAGAGACAGACGTCCACTAGATAGATTTTAGCCCCCAATGCATTATGTCTTGGTTATAGATGCATGAGAGCCTTTTACTTATGATGAGGCTATGCGCAGGGGTGATAGTCACTCCTGGGAGAGGGCTATGCAGTTTGAGATAGACTCCCTACATAAGAATGATACTTGGGATTTGGTTTCCTTGCCTACACGCAAGAAGACTTTGCCATGCAAGTGAGTGTACAAGCTAAAAAATACCCCTGGACACCCCGAGTCGGCATACAAGGCTAGATTGGTAGCAAAGGGTTTTAAGCAGGAGCATGGTGTGGACTTTGATGAGGTATTTTCTCCTGTGGTTAAGATGACCACCCTGCGCTTAGTCTTGGCTTTGGTTGCTCAGCTTGACTTGGATTTATACCAGATGGATATCAAGATGGCTTTCTTACATGGGGACTTGCATGATGAGATTTATATGGAGCAGCCTAAGGGCTTTGCAGAACCTGGCAGGGAGCACCTAGTGTGCAAATTGAAGAAAAGACCCGTATCGGTGAAAATTCATCTTTTGACGAAATGGAAGAAAATTATGGCTTGAAACAGGCACCTAAGGAGTGGTATCATAAGTTTGATGCCTTTATGTAGTCACACGGCTATAGTCGGAGTGCTATGGATCCGTGTCTTTACAGAAGAAAGCTCGTGATGGTTCTTTATTGATTTTGGTACTCTTTGTGGATGATATGTTGATAGTAGGGAAAGCTCATGATGAGCTAGATGCTCTTAAGGCTCAGCTCAAGAAGAGCTTTGAGGTGAAAGATTTGGGACATGCCGCTCACATACTTGGTGTGTGCATTACATGCGACAGGCATAAGGGACTCCTCTACTTGTCACAGAGGGAGTACATTCATAAAGTCCTTGAGCGCTTCTCCATGCAGGACGTAAAGCCTATTGGCTGTCCATTGCCTTCTTATGTGAAGGTATCACAGGTTGATTGTCCGCAGACAAAAGAGCAAAAGGCCGAGATGGCCAAGATTCCCTATGCATCCGCAGTGGGTAGTCTTATGTATGCCATGATAGCCACTCGTCCAGATATTGCCTTTGCAGTTGGTGTTGTGGCATGCTATATGGCTACACCTGGCAAGAAGCATTGGGATGCCGTGAAGGGTATCATGAGGTCTAAAGGGCAACCTCTCTGCCATAAGGCATAGTCCCATTCCGTTCCCCTAAAATAGCGTAAATCGGGTACAATCATAACTCTAGGTCAACGATTTCATTGTGCGTGTCCTTGATGATCTTCTGTCTGTCCATCGTGATTTGAGAAAAGTTCTCGGCCAACTGGGACCACCCATTTGTAGGATGGACCTATGGCCCATCCTCTGCACTTTCCTTGGGTTGTTTTAGTTATTTAATTACCTAGTACATTAGTTGGACATGTATCAATCAGCTTCTTTAATTAGCTTGTTAGGCACTAGTTCTTTTACATAATCATATAACTTGACATAGAAAAACAATGTCAAACAAGTTCCTTATTAACAAGTTATCATATTTATCTTTGAAATACAAAAAAGTCCAGCCCGTAGGCTTATCCACAATCCGCTCGAAGGCTATCCAACAATCCACAGGGATTACCAATCCAAGTTTCCGCCCATAGACTAGTATGCGGGCCTTGAGATCCAATCCCGAGTCACGTTAGCCTCCTGTGCAGGGCTCGGAAGGCGAGGGATTTACGGCCAGAGCCCCCTCTGGCACCCAAGCGACCTCCTGCTCCAAGTAGCGCTCAACGGAGAGACCTCTAGCGGCGGGTTCAGTCCACATGCCAGTGCGGTTAACAACCCCCTTTGTTAGGATCAGGTAGGCAGTCGGGGGTAACTGAAGCTGTCTCTCCCTTCAGGCCTTCAACCTGAAGTATAGATATTCATTTATCTTTTAATTCCATTAATCAAACAAAGCCAAACAGTGCTCTAAAAGCTGTAGCAAGCACAAACATTTCCATTGATCGTTTTTGTTAGCAAACTGCTGAGGAATAAATCCTTCCTTTCGAATGCGTCCAGCACTCGATCCGGGATGACTTGCAACTTGCCAAGATCCCCTATATCCTGGGTTAGGGCGTACCCTATTAACCTGACCTAGTCAAACCTTAAGTTCATAGGTTATTTCAGTTTATCGGTTGACCTATTGCTTCCAAGCAATATTCTTTACTCAAGAAAGATACTAAATTAGGATGATTATTCATCCTCTTGCAAGATAACTTGCTTAAGGACCCGCCAACCTCATTGCGAAAATTTGGCCATTCTCTTGTGATCCAGTCACAAGATCATATGACTCTGCACTTGCTGCGCAAGTGTTGCATCGAACTATGAGACTTATTCTACTCATTGAACGGAGTTACGAAACAATCTGTTCCTGATTACATTAAGCTGACGTCGTTAGACCTAGGGTTTCCAAGTTCCATCTTGTAAGAATCTTAGGGATAACCCTAGTTCACTTTCCAAATATGTTTCACTATCCCTACATTTTGGTGAAAGTGGGCAAGTATTTAGGTATAGGAGTTTCAATATGTAACAGTTAGGTTATGTATTAATTCCTAGTGAATTTCTTGGAATTTAACTCATTCTAAACGAGTACTCCGTGGTTTAGGTGTTTTAGGTTTTATGCCAATTTGTTTAACTCTAGAAGATAATTACGTGATCATTTTCATATGACTTGTTGTCTATGCGTAACTTGATTTTTCAACCCTAACTTATCGATTTGAGGTCAGGTTAAATTCCAACTAATCTTCCTATAACTTTGCGAACAAAAATTCTAAACGAGTACTCTGCGGTTTAGGTGTTTTAGGTTTTATGCCAATTTGTTTAACTCTAAAAGATAATTACATGATTATTTTCACATGACTTGTTGTCTATGCGTAACTTGATTTTTTAACCCTAACTTATCGATTTGAGGTCAGGCATAGGTAAGGTTAAATTCCAACTAATCTTCCTATAACTTTGCAAACAAAAATTCATGCTAAACAAGCAACCTTTTACTTGATAATTTATGCAATTGACAAATGATAATTTCCTAGAGTTATGCATCGTAAGAATCATTTCATGCCTTGCACTTTCCACGATGATTCGTTGTGAAGAGGATATGGATTAATAGTGCGATATGCAGTTTATACTTCTAGGCTTAAACGAAGTATACTATTTTAATGGACATTAATCTAATTTATAATTCAATGCATAAAGCTATTTGCTAGAAATGCATTTATGCTTCCTTTATTTTGCATGTTTTATTGAAAGTATTAATGACTAAGTTCCTTCGTCGTGAGCATTGAGGACAAAAATATATCCTATTTCCAACAATTAACCTTGCATGATTGAATTACAACAATACCAAATAAAAGTTAGGAAGGAAAACCTAGGCTTGGGATGAGGTGTCCACATGGATGCTAGGAGACGACCCTCTCGCGGTAGCTGCGCCTTGGACTTTCTTAGGAGGCATCGCAATTGTAGTCTTTCCATCGTGGAAGTAGCTTTACAACTCCTCTTTGGAATTCCACCGTCGCTCCCTTTTTTGCAATAACTTGCACCGTCCATCGAAAGTAGTTTTAGAAGGCTCCCTCCTTGAAGTAGGGATTTCGAAAGAAGGGGTGTTTCAAAATCTTTTGCGGATAAGACCCATTAACGCCATGGGAAGGGCTTAATGGCCTTGTAAAGACTCGCACAAACGGGGAATAAAAAGGTGTGGAATCCCTTACGAGGGCTTTTGGGTGGGAAAGGGAGGTGTCAAAAGACCCTCAACACTCTCTTTTTCTTTTACGACTGGGGGAAAAACAAAGCTCCAAGGGGTATTTAGCATGGGGAAAGAAAAAGGCTAAGGGGGCCCTTAGGGGGGATTTATAATCGCGGGGAGGCAAAGGACCCTTAAGGTCAAGCTTTTTGAGGGGGGGAAAACCCTAAGGAAGCCTTAAAGAGGAATTTTAAGGGGGGTTTCAATATGCCACAAAGGAAGGGGGCTAAGGAAGGTTTAAACACCGCGGGGGGGGGGGGGGGGGGGGGGGGTGTTTCAAGATGCCACAAGGGAAGGGGGGCTAAAAGAAATTTTTAAACACAGGGGGAGGGTGTTTCAAGCCCAAAGGAAGGGGGCTTAAGAATTTTAAAACATGGGGGAGGGTTTCAAGAGGCACAAGAAGGGGGGCTTGGAAGGTTTTAAGACATGGGGGGGGGGGGTAATGAGACCTTTAAGGTTTTAAGGTATGAGTTCTTTTGGGGGGGAAAGGGGGCTTATAAAGCCCCCTTAGAAGCTTCCCCCCAAGAAGCTTCTACAGCTTCAGAACCACGTGGCAGGGGGGAGAAATCACAATGCTGAATTGGTAGCGTTTGACGGCTGGGCATGGACTAACAGCAGAGGCGACGGATTGCGATGGCGTTTCCTCCTTCAGCAATACCATGGCAGTCCTGCTCTCTCCCTCAAGCGGCACAAGCACAGTCCTCCTTGGCTTCTCCCTCCCTCAAAGCCTTCTCCCTCTCATGGCGGCATCACTCCATTTTCTTCACGATCTCTGCCCCTCCGTCCCCCTTTTAGCCTGCTCCCCCTCCCCCCTCAATCATATAGGGGAGGGGATAAGATCCTCCCCACCCTTGTGTGTCGTCAGGCATGTATCATTGCCTTGGCAAGCTCCAGCAAGGAGCTTGCCTACTTACTAATCCCCTCTTCCTCCAGCACAACAGTTGGCTAGAGGAGAGGGGGAATAATTTTTTAAAAAATTGCTTTTATTCAATTGAAAGGAATTATCCCTATGCCCTATTCACGCTTGAAAGGAGGAAATTAGATCGTTACATAAATCCAACTCAAATATTTTGGATTTTTGTTTTGGGGTGTCTTTAAAGACCCAATCTTTCATAAATTCATGTCATGGTGTTGAAAGAAATAAAAAATGATTAAAAATGTCAATATCAATGTTAAATCTTTTGGTTGGAATTGCCTCATAAGAATAAGCTTAGAGGCTCCTTTTAACTTTTTGCTAGAGGTAAATGAGGTTTGGTTGAATTAATAGAAGTCAAATGTTACATTGGAACACACATGCTAGTATCATATTGGTCTTTTCACTAATCTCATCATTCATGCACACTAATCAAAGGGCCATTTTCGGCTCAAAATTGTCCCTAATGCAAGAAGCACACTATAAGCACATCATGACCATGCAACAATTCTTGTCCTTGTGAAGGCTATTGTTACTACCATATGTTTTCCATTTATGATGTGACTACTTTTGGATTTACTTATGCTTGAGATTAACTTATCCTAAATGATCTATCCTTGTAACAACTAGAGGAAAGAGAGGATATATTAGTAAGGACTATATCAATTCCCATAGCAAAAAGTCTTAAGCATCTTGCCAAATGCTAGAAAAACTCATATTACTGGATGAGAGTCCTACATTCTTGCGAGAGTGATAAGTATTTATTTGTTTTTTTGATTGCTCGAGTACTTGTTAGAGAAAAGGATTAAGAGGCAACAAGTACTTGATGATATAGGATGATTTTGGAGGTGGACTTGAATCCTTTGAAGTCTTATCTATTTTCTAGGCTAACTTATAACTATACCAAAAATCTAGGTAGTATTCTACATGCAATGTGGGCATCATGCAATTTGTGTTAATATTGAATTCACGTATTTAGGAATTTCGACCTAGAGCCATAATAAATCCACTCAATTTGAGGACTTTGATTGACATGGATGATTATTTTTTCCTAATTAATATTGTCATTTTCATTCTATGTTTGACCCTTATCTATTGAAGATTATACTAAGTTCTTAGACTTCTAATGTCTTGGCTAGTAAGGATTTCTCTAACCAATATGCTATAGATATAACTTCTTCTTGAATTCTAGCCAACCTAGGGGGACATAGTTTTGAAGTAATATCTAGTTGGTGTATTTTGACAAGTAGGGAGATTGGGATGGATTTACTTGATTGATTTTAGATAAAGGTTTGAGGCTCTTGAGTTGTTCAAGAGAGTTCATGGTGAGGGTTTCCTATTGAGCATGAAATTCCTAAAGTTTATGGGGAATTCAATACTAAATGTACATATCTACCATAGGTTTCTTACCTTTGACTAATATAGCTTTACTAGATTCATCTACAAACTAGTTGTGAGCCCCTATTCATAATCAATACATGTATGTCACACATGAGTCTACCCTTACTTTTCATCCCTATTTTATTTCTAAGAAGCAGAGTGATGTTTAAAGATGGTTTTAAGGGTGGGGTCTTCTGGTTCTTACTTAAATTAAGTCTCAACTAACATAATTTCTATGGAAAAACTCATCTTTTTAGTATGCTTTTCTGATACATATGTTTCACTTTTTTGGCCTATTTAATATGCACATCAACAATGTCATGAATTTAGGTGAGACAATCAAGGAAATAGAAGAAAAAAATCTAAAAATTTTACTCCTAATTTACCCAAACTTTCTTATTATTTTTAGGTCAATCATCATTACATGAAATCAGCACAACTTTGGATTGATGCACAACCAGCACAGCTTCGGGTAATGGGGTTTATGTGGCTTCCTTGGATTGCACTTTAGCTTTAATTTTTTTCTTAAGTACTGGTTAAATATTTTTTGTTGATGGCTTAACACTTAATCCCATTATATTGATGGGTTAGAGGTCAACCTCTCTATGTCACCTTTGGGCCATAGAAGCTAATATTTGGGATGCTTTTATACACATGCAAGGGAACGACCTCCAAACATAAATTTGCTATTAGACAAGGTAGAACATGGCTTCAATAGTACACTTGAAATGTTATGGCTCCTTGTATCATTTGGTTATCTCGATGGTAGTTGCTCTCTCACAAAAAAAGGATTTATAGTGAGTGAGTTGAAAAGATAGGGTGTAAAGTGGCTTTAGAATTGGAGTAGCCTTAGATGTTTGAGAGGGGGGATGAGAGAATGGGCAATAAAATTGGTGAAAATTTTTTTGGTTGCAAGATGATGTTACTTTTAGAATTTTTCATGAGAGTTAAATAAAAGGGAAATATTAAAATCATATCTTGCTTGAGATTGCATAGTTGCAAGGGTTTAGCTTGATTCAAAGTTGGATGTGTGGAATTTTGGCTTGATTCTAAGTTTGGGTGCATGTGAAATTTTTTGTTTAAATAGGAAAGTTTATATAAAAGAGGGAGTGGCACAATATATTTTCTTTCTTTTCTTATGCTTTTCTTCCCAAAAAAGTAGAGCTAATTTGATTTTTGCTTTGTTATTCATGCACCTCCAAAAGCTAATTATTTTTTGCCCTTTCTTTCTTTCTCCAAAATAAAAATTGAATAATTTTGTCTATTTTTCACTATTTTTATTCTATTTCACTCAATATTTTATTTCATGAAAAGTGCATTCCCATTTGTTTCTTGCTACTTTAGACTATTGTACTTCTACACCATATTAAGATACTATAAAATCATAGAGTGACTAATTTCTTAAGATAAATGCATCTATGCAAACATGTTTATTTGGTTTTGATGTTAAACATTCAATGTGAATTACATTCTATTGTTTACACTGCTTATCTTCAACAACCTTTAAATATGTGAATATCTGCATATTTCACTTTTCTTTAATTGAAACACTTCTTTGACATCTTTTGCACTTTAACTATCTCAAAATTTCACATCTTTTTATTAGAAATAACCTTACTATGGGGACAATACATTCTTCCCTCCTTTGAGAAATCAATGTTTTCTTAACTTAAAATGAATTAGAGGTATTTTTTTCCAAACAACAACCTCATCTATCCATGTTGCATCTACTTCAAAATAGTCTCTCCATTATACAAGGTTTCCTCTTAAGGTTTGGCTTCCAATGGATTTCTCCCCTTGTGTCAAAGACCCTTTCAAGTTTCATTTCAATAATCCCTTGGATTAGCATCACTATTGGCTTATCATCAAGTATGTGATCATGGTTAGATACAAATACTTTGAGTAGGCTCACATGGAATACATTAAGTATCTTGAAATGGGATTGTAGTTTGAGCTTATTAATTTTCTTTCCCATCACTTTGATTACTTCATAGGATCCATAATTCAAATTGTTGCTTTTGCTATTCCTTAAGTTCAATAGCTTCAAGTATAAATACCTTATACTATCTTTTGGACATGGGTTCTACTCTAAGAATTGTTGAGATTGTAAGCTTCAATGTTTTGTGGATGTATATGAAAGCACTCTTAAGTGCTTGAGATTTTATGGTGTATAAATGTGGATGTGAGATGTGGAGAGAAGTGTGCACATATGTGTATACATGTAAAGTGTGAGGAGTAGGGTGTCATATGGAGACACACATGTAAAATGTGAGGCTATATAAATGAAGCCTCTCATCTTCTACATATATGTAACCATTGAATGCAATGAAAAGAGTGGAACAACTTTTGAGTTTTTTTTTGTAACCATGTCTTTCTTTATATATTTTAACCCACCTTGGTTACATATTCAATCTATGTGACTGCTAGCCATGGTATGAGAACCATGGTAAGGGCTCCTAATCATGGTGCGTCAATGCATATTTATGTTATTGGTAGGGCATCTATTACATTTAACATTAGTTATGTTTGAGACATTGTTGCTTTTAAAGAAAGTTTTGCACACTTGTCACCATGAGGATTACATTTGAGGGAGTGAAAATCTTATGAAGATGGCATGCCATGGTTTTTGATAGGTAGATGTTCCTCCTCATACATTGATTATAAAACTCATGTACTATCTTTTGAACTTGATGATTGCTATCATGTGATCGAGGGTTGTTCACCCTCCAAGGTCACCAAGACTAATGAACTTTAGAATTTAGAAAATGTTTTCGTGATCTAGATTTTGCTACTTATTCTTATTTTGTTGAAAAAGATTTATTTATTATGGATACACCAAAATTTGATAGTGATACTCCATTAAAGGCAATGGACTTTGCAAGATTCCTTAATTGAATCAGTTTTTTAATTGGCCTGTCATTCTAGGGTCCTAGGAGAATCCATCAACTTGTTCAAATTTTTACATTTAGTTTGCTAGAGTGCAAGCTCAATCAGAAGATGTTTCTATGAGATTGGCTGCTCATTTTTATTGGTATCTTAATTTCATGCACCAACAATCACACATGAACACCCAAAAGTCCATCCATCATTTGACCATGAATCCTAATGAGAATGTCGTTGTAGCTGTTGTAGAGATGTCATCATCATCAATTGAAAGAGTTCTCATTACAAGCATTCTCTAAGGAAGTTGGAAATGTAGTTCTTCCACAAGTATCTGGAGCCATTTTCATCAAAGATATTGTAATCAAATGAGGTAAATTGTTAACACTTGCCTCATTTCTTGAATTCTTACTTTAGTGAAAGATGAAATGTGCTAGAATATGCTTTCCTTAGACCTCATGCTCCCAATAGAGGGAAGTAAAGTGAAGAGGAGAAGACAACTCATTTTGATGGCTACATAAGAAGATATTAGCTCTTTAATAGGCTCTTCAAAGAAACCCTTTGATGCTAGTGGTACAACAACAAAAGCTACAAACATGGTGTTGCAGAGAGAAAGCTACAAGAAGTTGAAGTCCATGGAGATGCATTATGAAGGGAGTGCATTTCTTAAGTGGAAAAGGAGGCTCATGAGGAAGAGTGGATAGCAAAAGTCACATAAGATGAAATGATAATGTTAAAGCAAAGATATCTCCATTTCAAACAAAATAGGGAGCAAATAATTAGCTATGGTTGATAATAGTAATGTAAAAAAATTTATTGATGATAGTAGCAGTTATATTTGCATTGAATGTTGTGCAATTGCTATGGCAAAGTCACAAGATGTCGAGGGACATGGAAAGTATTAAGCTTTGGAGCAGAAAAGTTTATAGATAGAAAGTAATAAAAAAACTTAGACCAATAACTACTTTCCTGAATGGGGAGGTCTAGAGTTAGTGTCACTAAATTTTAACCCATGATTGGTCTAGAATCATTTAACATGCTAGTTTGCATGTGATCTTGGTCAACTACCGATGCTGGCCTTACTCTACAGATGCATACGCAGTGCAAGTAGACAGTGTTATCATTTCCATTGATGGGGAGATGAAAGAGATAAGGAAGCTATGTTAGGTGAAAATTTGGCTCTAAAATAGGCAACCGTATTGAATGTATGCTCCATAGCATAAGCCAATATATTAAGCCCAAAATTTCTCTTGAGGGGGAAGGCATTAGTTTGCAAGCTTGAGAAACTCCTAGGTTGAAAATTAACAGAGCACTGAAAAATTTGGGTTGTCATGAATAAAGCCATGTCGCAATGCAAATGCAATGCAATGGCCTACTAGCTGCCAGGTTTTAGGTTCAATCCTTTGGAATGAGGATTCACAAATTTGAGATTCACGTGTTGTTACTCCACTTGTAATTATTTGGGAACTCAAAATATTTTTCTAAGTGACATCAGTGATGTTGTTCATGCCTCCCTATCTCTTGTAGAAAACAACAAACTTGGCCGCAAGTATTTATCCACTTCTGAAAATAACATGCCCAATGGGAAAAGCTAGAAAAGAGGAAGAAAAATGTCTAAAGATGATGTGATTTATCATCAAAAAGGAGAAAAGCAAGATGATGAAGATGAACGAGGAGGAGAAAACAACCACATGACTATCCATTGTCTAGTTATTTAAAAATGACAACTTTAGACTAATTTTGTCTTTGTATATTAATATTTATGCACCAAAAAAAAAACACGAGATAATATTAATGTGTTGAAGTGGAAAATGATCACCCTTGTATTATAAGTAATTGTATCCAATACTAGCTACTTAAAACAAGAATTTGTACATCATCTATGGTATGAGGGGACTTTGTTCAAGCTCACCTAGAGGCTCAAAAGGAATGTATGTATATGCATGTATGTCTTGATAGAGTTTGCTCAAGACAAGGTTGTGCAAGAATTAGCTTGTGCTAGGTCTTTTGGTCAAAATTGAGATCTCAAAGATATTGATTAAATGTGTGGTGTGTTAGAGTGTGCACATATTGGATTCATGAGTGGGTTTTTCATGCCTTTCTTGAATATTTGTGTCATAAAAAAAGGATGGGGTGGATTGGCTCGAGCAAGTGGTGCTCAAACAAAATTTGTGCATGCACAAAAGACATGCATATGGTGGACTAGATGTGTCTAGTTATGTGGTAGTAGTCTAATATAGCATTGAGGGGGAGTATTGATGTGTGGTAGTGATTGCAATCATATAATGCTACATTGGAAGGGTGAAAAGGTAATGGAACCACCTCGCTTAAGAGGGAATATGGAGCTTAATGCTTTGTGGATATGTGTGTATGTATATGAAAGCACTCTTAGGTGGTTGAGATTGTGTGATGTATAAACATGGATGTGAGACATGGGAAAGTGTGTCACATAGGTGTACACATATAAAGTGTGATGAATAGGATATCACATGGACACATACAAGCCAAAGGAAACTTTGGTGGAGGCTCATAGTGATACTGATGTGCAAATTGTTCATCAGACTTGGGTAAAAATGTGAGGCTACAAAAATGAATTCTCTCCTCTTCTACATGCATGTAATCATTATATGCAATGAGAAGAGTGGAGTAACTTTTGAGTGTACATTCTATTTTGTAACCATGCCTTTCTTGATATATTTTAATCAACCTTGATTACATATTCAATGTATGTTATACACTATGATTAGGCCCACCATTTGGTTTGCTAATAGAAATCAAGTGTATCCCATGGTCAACTTCTCTATTGGGCAACATTTGTGTGAGATCTTCTAAGAAAACTTCATAAAAGTTGTTGATCCACAAAGTAATGTATCTTCCTTGGGCTTTTCAACCTTGCTAAACTAGTTGTCCCTTGGCCCTTGTCAAAGTTGGTTGTCTTTGGCTAGCTAGACTTTAGTCCTTCCATCACAATGTTTCCTTTTAAGTCCTAGAAAATAACATTATCTTTAGCATATAGGATTTGAGCTTTATTTTACTTGAGAAGTCCATGCCCAATACATAATCATAACATCCTATTGGTAGGGAACTTTCATTATAGTTTCAATAGAGGTTATTTTCTTCCCACTAGCCAAATCCACAATCATTTTCTTTACAACCTTGGAGCTTCAATGAAAATCTTAGCTTCACTTAGACGAGAAAAAATGAGTACTTACATAATCAATTCAGATTTTGAAAGACTCGCCCATATAAGTCATGGTATCTAGATGATAAAGCATTCATGCTTGGCTCCCTTGTCCTCAACAGCCATATGAATAGGTTCTAATTTGAATTCTTCTCCTAAGATGTGCTCCTCTTCTTTCAAATGTCCTATAATAGAGTTTGCTAGGGCTTTTTTTAACCCCAATGTAAATAAAGCAAAAAGAAAATTAAAAAGACATAGGGCAAAATAGAAAAAGGCAGCCCGATTGAAGAAATAGGAGGAAAAAATGCTAAAAGCACAAGGACAACCTTAAAATTTCAAGGCACACAAAAGAGGAAAGTGAAAGGTGAGAAGGATCGAAGCTTGCACGCGAGCTATGGCGGGAGAGCAAGAGCAAGAAAGAGAGAGACAAGAAATGGGAACTCCAACAGTCACAATGTGTGACCGGGCCTTCCTTTATTCAAACTGTCACTAAAAGAATAAAGAATAAAGTGACGTGACGGGCGCCCGCCACCTGCAGTGTGCAGTGGCAGGTACTGTCAGTGTAGTAATACACGGGGCGGCACGGCGGAGGCGCCTTTACCCCCAACAACCTCCCACTTAAAGGCGAATCTGCCCTAGTGAGAGAGAAAAGAAAAAGAAAAGACAGTACAAATGTACATAGGTGAGGAAAGGTGACATCTCATCCAACGCCCATCAACCTCCTGAGGAAGGCAAAGCGCTCAGTAGTGAGGCTCTTCGTGAGCAAATCTGCAGGATTCTTGTCAGTGGAGATCTTGACAAGGTCAACAGACCTGTCCTCCACGACACCACGTATGAAGTGATACCTCACCTCAATGTGTTTCGTCTTTGCATGGAAGACCGGATTCTTAGCCAACTGAATGGCACTCATAGAATCCGAATGCAGTGTAGGTGTAGCATCAATCCCAAGGTCAGCAACTAGACGGCCTAACCATATGGCCTCCTTGCAAGCCTCAGTGGCTGCAACATACTCGGCCTCAGTGGTAGACAAAGCCGTACACTTCTGAACCCTGGACATCCAAGAGATAGCCCCTCCAGCATAGGTGAATACATAGCCAGAAGTGGACTTCCTACTATCTGCATGTCCTGCATAATCGGAGTCAGTGTACCCCACGACCCCTGTATCCTGGCTGCCATAGCAAATACACATATCTGCTGTGCCCTTCAGGTACCTCATGATACCCTTCACGGCATCCCAATGTCTGCTGCCAGGTGTAGCCATATAGCGTGCCACAACACCAACTGCATGTGCAATATCTGGACGAGTGGCTATCATGGCATACATCAAACTGCCCACGGCTGATGCATAAGGGATCTTAGCCATCTCGGCCCTCTGCTCATCTGTCTGCGGACAATCGGCCTGTGATACCTTCACATAAGAAGGTAATGGATAGCCAATAGGCTTTACGTCCAGCATGCGGAAGCGCTCAAGGACTTTATGAATGTACTCCCGCTGTGAGAGATACAAAAGTCCCTGATGCCTATCGCGCTTAATGCGCATCCCAAGTATATGTGAGGCCTGTCCCAAATCCTTCATCTCAAAGCTCTTCTTTAGCTGAGATTTAAGAGCATCTAGCTCATCATGAGCTTTCCCTACTATCAGCATATCATCAACATAGAGTACCAAGATAAGCAAACTGCCATCACGGGCTTTCTTCGTGTAAAGACACGGATCCATAGCACTCCTGCTGTAGCCCTGTGACTGCATAAAGGCATCAAACTTATGATACCATTCCCTAGGTGCCTGCTTCAAGCCATACAAGCTCTTCTTCAACTTGCACACTAGGTGCTCCCTGCCAGGTTCTGCAAAGCCCTTAGGCTGATCCATATAGATCTCATCATGCAAGTCCCCATGTAGAAAAGCCGTCTTGACATCCATCTGATATAGATCTAAGTCAAGCTGTGCAACCAAAGCCAAGACTAAGCGCAGGGTGGTCATCTTAACCACAGGAGAGAAGACCTCATCAAAGTCCACACCATGTTCCTGCTTAAAACCCTTTGCTACCAATCTAGCCTTGTATGCCGGCTTGGGGTGTCCAGGGGTACTTTTCAGCTTGTACACCCACTTGCATGGCAAAGCCTTCTTGCCCTTAGGCAAGGCAACCAAATCCCAAGTCTCATTCTTATGCAGGGAGTCTATCTCAGACTGCATAGCCCTCTCCCAGGAGTGACTGTCACCCCTGCGCATAGCCTCATCATAAGTGAAAGGCTCTCCTGCATCTGTAACCAAAACATAATGCATAGAGGGCTGAAATCTGTCAGGTGGACGTCTATCTCTAGCAGACCGTCTCACCGCAGGCTCTGCTGCCTGTCTAACTACCTGTCCAACATCCTGGCCCTGTGGAGGAACTGCTGCAGGCTGTACTACTGACTGTGCTGGAGCTTTAGGCTCCTCCTGAAAGATCACTCTGCGGATCTCAACCACCTTCTCAGGCTGCCTGTGCATCTTGTCTTCATGGAAGACGACATCATGGCTGCGTACTATTTTCCGCGCCTGCGGATCCCATAGGCGATAGCCCATCTCTCCTGGCTCACCATAGCCAAGGAATATGCATTTAATGCTCTTTGGATCCAATTTACTCCTCTTGTCCTTGGGCACATGGCAGAATGCCTCACATCCAAATACACGGAGATGCGCATAAGAGGGTGGCTTACCAGCCCAAACTTCCTCTGCAACCTGGAAATCCAATCCACTGGAAGGCGATCGGTTTATGACATGCACTGACGTACTAACTGCCTCAGCCCAAAAACTCGGGGGTAGGCCTGCATGGCTAAGCATAGAGCGCACACGCTCCTGAATAGTCCTGTTCATGCGCTCAGCCAAACCATTCTGGGGTGGGGTGTAAGGGGCGGTCAACTGGCGCTTAATACCCCTGTCATCACAAAACTGCTCAAAAGCATGCGAGACATATTCTCCCCCATTATCTGTCCTAAGGCATTTCAGCCTATACCCAGTCTGGTTCTCAACAAGAGCAAGCCATCTCTGAAAAACTGCCAAGACATCGGACTTCTACTTTATGGAATAAGCCCACACTTTCCTAGAAAAATCATCAATGAAGGTAACGAAGTACTTCGCACCACCCATAGACATGCAAGGCATAGGCCCACAAACATCGGAATGCACCAATGCCAAGGGCTCACTCATGCGTGGCCTACCCGATTTCTTATGCGTAGACCTATTCTGCTTACCATAAAGACAATGATCACACGAGTCAAAACATGCATAATCCAAAGGCGGAAGATACTGCAAACCAGATAACATTTTCATTCCTTTCAAAGACATATGCCCCAAACGGGCATGCCAAAGTGATACATGTGGGATAGAGCCCACTGCCAAAACATGGTCTACAGAAGACCCAGATACAACAAGAGGATAGAGGCTGCCAGCCTTGGCGCCTCTAGCAAGCACAAGTCTGCCTTTGGTAATCTTCCAGGTAGAATCCCCAAAACAGACATGAAATCCTGCATCATCCAACTGTCCTGCAGACATAAGACTACGCGTAAGCGCAGGTACATGACGTACATCCCTGAGCAAAAAGGAACTGCCAGTGGAAAACTGCAACTGAATATCTCCACAGCCCACAATATCAAGAGACCTGTCATCTCCAAGTTTGACTGATCCAGATACAGTACGGTAAGAGTGAAACCACTCACGGTAAGGTGTCACATGGAAGGACGCACCTGAATCCAATAACCAGCACTGTGCATACATACTAGGTGTCTCAGTCAAGTGTGAAGCATCAGAAGAACTAGCTGCAAGTATAAACTCATCACCACCATCGGACTCTTCAGTCTGCATGACATTAATTTCCTCAATCTTGACGTTGGACTTCGCAGGTACTATGCTGCGATCAGAGGACTTCTCCTGCACTTTATCTTTCCCCTTATCCTTGCGCTTCTCATTGCGCAACTCATGACACTGTGGTCTAATATGGCCCTTTTTCCCACAATGATGACAAGTGACATTTGCATTGCGTCCACGCGACTTACTACGCGACTTGCCACCACGAGATTTAGACCGACCCTTCTGCGAGTCACGGCCTCGGCCATTACCACGGTCATACCTGTCATTCCTGCCTCTAACTGTCAAAGCATGACTACCACGAGAGGCATCCAAGTTTTTGCGATTCACCTCTTCCTAAAGAAGAGCACTCTCAACATCTGCCAATTTTAGAGTAGCACTAGAGGCACAAAGAGCAGTGCGGAATACATCCCATGACTCATTCAGAGTTCCAAGCAAGAAAAGAGGAGTTACTTCCTCTCCAAAGGTGATATCCTGCGAAGTCAGGTTCTTCAGTATAGCATGGAACTGGCTCAAGTGAGCAGACATAGTCGCATTATCCTTCATGCGCAGATCCATAAGCTGCTTCAACCAGTACATCTGACTCGCCGGACTTTTCTTATCATAAAGATTCTTGATCTTACTCCATAGATCCCATGCACTCTGTGCTTCCTCAAATACATTATAATGTACCTGTTCAGTGAGAGACAATACAATCGTGGACTTGCATAGCTCATCAAGTTCAAGCCAGTCGTCAATGTCCATAGTTTCAGGCTGCTCCCCACTCAACCGAAGTGGCTTAATCTGAGATTTCTGCACCAAAACCTGCCATATTTGACTCTTCCAGTAAGAGTAGTTGGTACCATCCAACTTTGTAATGTTAAAGATGGCACTATCATGCGAAGATGAAGCCATTATGCAGGCTGGAAATGCCCAAACAGTCCAAAACTGCTTGCTGTTTTACTACAGAAACTGCCCAAAAATGACCAAAACGGGGTCCAAAGGGTGAGCAAAGTGTGCCAAAAGTTGCTGCCCACTTAGTACTAGGTGCGGTACACCAAATCAGGATATTTCAGCATGAAAAGTACACCTCAGTCCACCAATAACTGCTTGCTGTAATAAATTGCAGGTATGCAGTCTAGAGAGCAAACTGTCCCAAAATAGGATCCAATGTCAAGCAAACAATGCTAGGTCCAAAGCCGGCATGAAACGGACATAAGCAAGGCCAATGACAGTGAAAAGAACATGAGCTCAACACCAAGCATGTCAAAATAACATCTGCCAGTGAAAGGCACACCCCCAGACACTCTAGGCAAAGTGTTCCTGTAACTGCCAAAACCTGACACAAATAGGTATCTGCTCAAAGAGAAAGATCCAAATATGAGACTCAGCTCATAAGCATCCTGTGAACCAAGAGTACATCAATGCATATCCATAAAGATCGGAGTATGATCCCAAAGTCTCAATGTGTATGTAGCTGCTCAAGACATAAACTGCTTCAAATACATGTAAGTGCTCCAATAGCATGCAACTGTCAAAGGTCAAGAAAGCATGTAAAATGCTCCCACTGACACAAAAGGCGTACAAAGCGAGCTCAGAAGCTCAAACAACCCAAGAGAAAGCACCAGTGATAAGTGACCCTGTCAATGCATCAAGCGCATCCGAGAGAGCATGACATACATGAAGCACCGGTCGTATTAACCATGAAGCAATACATAAGACCAAATAAGCTCTCGGTCAACTCAATGACATCCAAATAGCAACCAAGATCAGTGATCAAGTAAGCCGGGAATGCTCAAATGCATCCAAATCCAAGCTCCAAATGTCGGTATGGCATACACGAACCAAATAGCATATGTCACGAACCAAAGCATGTAATGCAAAAGCCTAACTGTCAAGCAGAGACATGAGGCATAGGCGGTCCACGAGCATGCCGAGTCGGTCCAAATGCCAGTGAAGACGGAGCTAATGCGAAGCTCAAAAGCATCCCATAATCTCATACATATGCTCCAAGTCGTCCCCAAATGTCAGAGATATCATGCCAAAGCTCAAAGCATACATCCGGTATCGGTAGGTAAGTGCCAAAGCATGTAAAGTACCTTCAGCCCACTGTTATTCCAGCATGTATTTACTGTTCTAAACAGTAGATTTCAGCCCCAAATTCAAGCCAAAATCATGGTCAAACCAAATGCATACATCCCCAATACATCCGGGTAGGAAGTAGACCGCATACGGGCATCAAACAAGGTAACCGGAGTAGAGTATAAGCATTAAATGCCAATGCCAAGTGTGGCTGCCCTGTTTCCAGCACTGTATAACAGTAAATAACAGTCCCAAATCAGCCAATATTTCAAGCCAAAATCATGGCATAATCATGTGCATACATTCCCAAGGCACTAGGCATCATGTAGACCGCATACGGGCATCAAATAGCACAACCGGAATGGAGTATAAGCAACAAATGCTAATGCCAATGGTGCTGCCCTGTTTTCAGCATGTTATGACAGTTTATGACAGTCCCAAATCTGAAGAAATCAGCCCCGAAAGATCAAGACCAATACCCAAAGCTTGAATGACATCAAACATGAAGTCTATAGCCCTCTTGATCAAGGTAGAGAGCAAGAAGCAATGGCCAAGTGTGGAGCTGAAGTAGATGAGTGCTCGCAGCCTGGAAAAAATGATGCAATCTGCCCTGTTGGTGCTGAACTTGCTGTTGCTCCAGATGGGCTGAAAAGGGGGTAATGGGGGGCTCAATGATGGCCTAAGGTAGGCACATACCAAGCCATGAAGGCCCAATGCAAAGGGGAGGGAAGATATGAGCTATGGAGCTCAAGAAGAGTGGCTGCCCTTTGTTCCTGCCCTGTTTCAATCTGAGAATACACTCAAATGCCTGCAAATGCTGAAGCAATACCTCAAGGGCAAGGCCCTGATGAAGCTCAAGAAGGCCAGGATGGAGCTCGGGAAGCCGGGGAGAGTCGGGAGCTCAAGAGGTCGGCTATGGCTGCCGGGATGGAGACCCAATGCGTGAAGCGAGTCGATGCGAAGGTCGGGAAGCACCGAGTCGAGCTCGAGCAAGAGAATGCCAAGCTCTGATACCAGTTGAAAGGTGAGAAGGATCGAAGCTTGCACGCGAGCTATGGCGGGAGAGCAAGAGCAAGAAAGAGAGAGACAAGAAATGGGAACTCCAACAGTCACAATGTGTGACCGGGCCTTCCTTTATTCAAACTGTCACTAAAAGAATAAAGAATAAAGTGACGTGACGGGCGCCCGCCACCTGCAGTGTGCAGTGGCGGGTACTGTCAGTGTAGTAATACACGGGGCGGCACGGCGGAGGCACCTTTACCCCCAACAGAAAGGTGCATTTTAAATATAAAATCACACTCTAAATCTTTGTAAAATAGCACTAGGCTCTCTCTTGTGCAATTTGTAAATATAGACGGGCATGGTTGAAGGAACAATGTAAATAGGAAGGGAATAGAAAAACATGACCTAGGCTAAAATGGTTGGCCATGTAAAAAACAGATGGGTGTCCAAAGGGGATTAGGTCTTGAGGATTAGGGTTTGTATAAAAGGAAAAAAGTGAATAAAGAAGCTCATTCTTGTATGTGGCCAAACTAGCTCTCTTCTTCTATTCTTCTTCTTATTCTTGCTTTCTTATGCTTGTGCTTGAGAGGGAGTATGACGGAGCATGAGAGGGAGTGAGAGAGTGAGTATGTGAGGGTAAGTGACCATGGTGGAGAAGCTCTCCATCTTCTCCTCTCTTCTTCTCTCTTGTCTTGTCTTGTCTTGTCTTGTCTTGTGCATACGGAAATGGAGCATGGAGCTTGAGGATCAAGCTTGCACCTTCAATTTGGAGCTGCCAAAGAGCTTGGGGGAGGAGGCAACTCAATCAAGCATGAAGGTAAGCTCACTATACTTGTAGGTGTGAGAGCGTGTATAGCTATGTGAGAGGTAGCCATTGCACTTGGCTTGAAATTCTTGAAGCAATAAGCGGTCCGTGGGTCTTGGCGGTTGAGCGAGAGCTCCCATATTTTGGTTCCATTGTTGGGACCAATGGATTCAAGCTTTGAGTGCTTGCGTGCTTCGAATCGAGCATTGAAGTAGGGTATGCCTTGAACCAATGCTTGAGATAGGTAGGAAGCAAGGGAGTTGAAGAGGTATTAGATCTCATTTACTTTTCTTTTTTTTTGGATTTAGGTAAGTAGATTGGATTAGTATCAGTGGTTGCTTGTGATTTGGATGCATTTAGGTAAGGAAAAAACAAGGAAAATAAAGAAACACATACTAAGGTTTCTGATGTAATAGCAGGCCCAATATAGGGGGAAAATGGAAAAAAGAGAGCTTTAAGGCATTAAGATAGCAAAGAGAGAGAAGGGGGAGGTAAAGGACTAAGCAAAGAGGGGTTTAAAAAGCTAAGAGAGCAAAGAGAAAGCTCATTTGTATGCAGTCAGTTGAGAGAGAGAGCTACACAATTGGAAACCATTTCATGCTTAGCAATCTTCACCATCGCGTCTTCGAGTCTTGCAAGTAAGCTCTGAGTATGCCTTTGATTTGGATAATTGCTTCCAAGATCATAGTTGAGAGATTGGTCAAGGTACATGTGGGATTCATCACAATTCTTGTCGTTCTAGAACTTTCGGTGCCGCGCTCAAATAGATTCCACAGTCATCCGAGTCTTGCTACTACTTGAAAAATTCGAGTCCTCAATCCATTTAGACAAACCACTCAAACTTGGATAGGCCACTCAGACTTGGATAGGCCACTTGGACTCGAATAGGCCACTCGGACTTGAATAGGCCACTCAGGCTCGGACATGCCACTCAAACTCAGATAGGCCACTTAGACTCGAGCATACCACTCAGACACTTTCACTTAGACAAAATGTATAGAATCCAGATTCTTGCAAATTGGACCCACCCCAAGATAGACAGAGCCTAAGCAAAATTCAACCGAAACCCTAGGAGACCTCGAGATGCGTAGAATGGCTCATAGAGCCGACTGACTCAAGAATCACGACCCGACAATCCAATAATGATTGCAATCACTGACCATTAGTTGCTTATCCCTTTAAAGACCTAGATTGACTGACCGGACCTACTACCCCTCTCAGACCACACGTCTAGAATGCCATAGAGACCAAAATTGACCATCAAGAGTGGACATCACCAACACGAACTAGTTGTAGTTAGTGGGAACTGATTGGAAAGAGTGTAATCTACACTATATTTTTTCCATTGAATCTACACACTACATCAATTGAACATTTTATGTCCACCAGAAAAGCTAAAAGCCTAATTTTTCACAACACACTTTGATGTGCACCAAAAAAGTTAAAAGTCTGATTTAGCACAGTGCACTTTGAGGAGCACACTACTAGAATCTGAGTGTCCATAACATTGAGGATTGTTTTAAATAACAAGGAATTCACACATGATAAGATTAGCTGAATAGACTTGCCAATAGGAGGAGACCCCTAGATATCGAACAGTGGCCAAGGACCCCCTAGTTAAAGATCTATCCAAAGCCCCTAAGAAATGAAAGAGTGTCACAACTAGAGCCAGGAGTTGGCAAACATGAAGCTAGAGTTGGCTAGGATTCAAGATATGATGAGAAGGCATGCACAACCTCACGTACAATGCATGCATTGTGGAGGAAACCATTTTCGTTCGAGTGCATAGATTCTAGATCCAAACCTTGTGCCAATTACGGTAGGTTTGGCCATGATGCATTGCATTGTCGACTATCGAGGTGATTTTCGTATTCACAACCATACAATTAGTCTTACTGCCTAGGGAATAGACCACAACCTAACGGGAGACTCCACCAGCTCTCCCAACATCCAATGATTCAAAGCCAACCATCCCTAGGATGGAGATCAATCCTATAGGGATACCTAGACCACCTAGACCCATTGTGACCCATCCAGTGAAGTAAAGCTCCAATATAGTATGTAGAGGAGCCGAACGAGGATGAAGTATATGTGAACACTTACATCTCATACAATGAAGAGGGTAACCCCATCTCGATGGATTTTAGACTAGTTTTGATGATGGCATTGGGCAGGGGAAGAGTCAAAGGACTAGGAGGACAGAACCAGCAACGCATCGCATGCTAGACTTGTAGTCACTGAGGACATATCTCATCTTGATGCCCTAAAAGGAGCAAGCCAATGGAGACAAGGCCAGCATGAGATGCCTTGAGTGTGGGATCACACACTTGTACATTGAGTGCCCTAGGCAGAAACCTTCCACTAGTTCAACTATCATGCCATCCGTACCATTGGGGCTATTCGAAGTTGAAACGTTTGATGGCAAATCCATGCCAATTTTTCTAAATGTCATGACCTGAACATAAGCAAAGCACGTCGGTATTTCATTACCCAGACCTAGCAACCTTGATATAGCTTCCAATAGGGAAGAAAGGTCATAGAATAAGAAAAAAGAGGGTTGAATTAAAGTTATCACTTAAGACGGATAGTGCTACCACGTTATCAAAGGGGAAGTAAGTCACAAACGTAGAAGCAGAGACATCTGCTGCTAAGATAGCAGAAAAGGGAAGTGCCAAGATTGGAGAATATTCCAATCTGAGGCCAACACAAGGCTAGCATGAGATGCCCTGAGTGTGGGATCACACACTTGTACATTGAGTGCCCTAGGCAGAAACCTTCCACTAGTTCAACTATCATGCCATCCGTACCATTGGGGCTATTCGAAGTTGAAACGTTTGATGGCAAAGCCATGCCAATTTTTCTAAATGTCATGACCTGAACATAAGCAAAGCACGCCGATATTTCATTACCCAGACCTAGCAACCTTGATACAACTTCCAATAGGGAAGAAAAGTCGTAGAATAAGAAAAAAGAGGGTTGAGTTCAAGTTATCACTTAAGACAGATAGTGCTACCACGTTATCAAAGGGGAAGTAAGTCACAAACGTAGAAGCAGAGACATTTGCTCCTAAGATAGCAGAAAAGGGAAGTGCCAAGATTGAAGAATATCCCAATCTGAGGCCAGCACAAGGCCAGCATGAGATGCCTTGAGTGTGGGATCACACACTTGTACATTGAGTGCCCTAGGCAGAAACCTTCCACTAGTTCAACTATCATACCATCCGTACCATTGGGGCTATTCGAAGTTGAAACGTTTGATGGCAAAGCCATGCCAATTTTTCTAAATGTCATGACCTGAACATAAGTAAAGCACGTCGATATTTCATTACCCAGACCTAGAACCTTAATACAGCTTCCAATAGGGAAGAAAAGTCGTAGAATAAGAAAAAAGAGGGTTGAGTTAAAGTTATCACTTAAGACGGATAGTGCTACCACGTTATCAAAGGGGAAATAAGTCACAAACGTAGAAACAGAGACATCTGCTCCTAAGACAGCACAAAAGGGAAGTGCCAAGATTGGAGAATATCCCAATCTGAGGCCAGCACAAGGCCAGCATGAGATGCCCTGAGTGTGGGATCACACACTTGTACATTGAGTGCCCTAGGCAGAAACCTTCCATTAGTTCAACTATCATGCCATCCGTACCATTGGGGCTATTCGAAGTTGAAACGTTTGATGGCAAAGCCATGCCAATTTTTCTAAATGTCATGACCTGAACATAAGCAAAGCACGTCGATATTTCATTACCTAGACCTAGCAACCTTGATACAGCTTCCAATAGGGAATAAAAGTCGTAGAATAAGAAAAAAGAGGGTTGAGTTAAAGTTATCACTTAAGATGGATAGTGCTACCACGTTATCAAAGGGGAAGTAAGTCACAAATGTAGAAGCAGAGACATCTGCTCCTAAGACAGCACAAAAGGGAAGTGCCAAGATTGGAGAATATCCCAATCTGAGGCATTAATTAGAAGTTTTTGATAAGGTCAAGGAGTAGGTGAGGGAGGCCCAAGTGTAGCTAAAGAATGGGGAACCCATTATCAAGGACGAGATAGATGAGCTCTCTAGTGCGAGCACAATGGTCTCGCCTACTCAGTTCAAAATAAGAGATGCATCCACACTCCACAAAACACCACATAGACCAATCCTAAATACCACAGGTTGGCAAAGTGTCCAAGATCATTGGCAACAAAGTGTAGATTTCAATGAGAAGCACGCGGTGGGCAACTTGCTCACGACATTGGTATTTGTCCATATGACTCTTCCTTCAAAAAATTGCTTAGGCAGTAAGCGAGATGAGGAGGGATATGTCCCATCAATCCAAGGAGGAAATGGAAAAATTATATTGAGAATTCCAAGCAAAAAGAAGGAAACTACAATAGAAGGGGACAAAGGCTTAGAAGTGGCACAGAAAGAATCAGGAAAGTTAGAAGAGGAGAAAAGGAGGAAGCAAAAAGAGGAAGAGGAAATGCTAAAAAGAGAGGATAATGAGCAAAAGGCTCTCGCCCTCAGATTGCTAATCAATTTAATCTCCTAATTAGAAGCGTTGGTAAGGATGAGTCTAGAAGATACACTAAACACCAACTCCACAGCAGCAGAAGCAACTTAAGGACCTATAGTGGCCGATAAGCAGAAGGCTCCATTACACCCACCATTTCCTGTCATGGTTTCCATGCCTACCACCACACAGGAAACCACAAAAGCCATAGTAAACCAAAGCAATGTGATGGCTTAGGTGCAGTACCTAGTCAGCATAGTGTAGTAGCTTGGCCTAGCACCAAGTGGAGGAGCCCCAATGCCAAGGACAAAGAGGCTGGTTGTTGATGTAGATATAGAGTCCAAAATAGACCAAAAAAAGCCCAAAATAGAAGCCTCAATGACATCCATACCCTTGGCTATGCTAGTGCCTATGAATTATGATGAATATGTAAAGGAGCTGCTAGCCCCCAACTAGAAAAGATGAAGGAAGAGCGGAAGGAAGTGTTGGCAGAGCTGGAGGCAAAAAGAGAGGCATTCTCATCTTATTAGCTTAGAAAGATGAAGCAAATAGCCACCCAACAAAGACAAATAAATGACCTAAAGAAGGTATTGGAAGTGAAGAAGGAAGAAGAGAGTGCAAAAGAGCCCCATGATGAGAAGGAATGGGAGGAGATAGGGCTGGAGATGGATTTCTTAGTCCTCTTACAACAAATTAAGAACATGCAGGAGCACCTCAAGCAAGTAAGGAAAATTGGAGACGAGCTCACCAAGAATCTAGAAAGAGTGAAGACCTAGGTCTATGTAGAGTTGCATAAGGAGAAACGGAAAAAGGAATGACTACTCAAAGAACTACATGGTATCAAGGCACAAAAAGACAAGGTGTGGTAGAGTTGGAAAACCAACTCCATGTGACCCTCCTAGGGAAAGAATGACTAGAAGACCAGGTGAATCACCATAGACAGTATAAGGAGAAGATATTTGAGATTTAGAAGGTTCAAGAACATATGGTAATGATGTTGTTTCAATGCTAGAATCAAGGGATAAAAAAAGACGGAAGACAAGGCTAGGGCTTGGAAAGAAAAGAGTGCTAGAAGTCTCAAGGACCTTGTTGAACACCTTGCCTTGGTAGAAAGCAAACAAATCATGGCACTAGCAAGGGAAAAAGCAGTGGAGGTAGGTATAGAAGTTCAACAACAAGCCTTTTGTAGGAGCTTTCGCTCAACCGCCAAGACCCACGGACCGCTTATTGATTCAAGCATTCCAAGCCGAGCACTAATGGCTACCTCTCGCATAGCTGACATGCAATGCATACCTTACGGGTGTAGTGAGCTTACCTTGATGTCGTTCGAGTTACCTCCTCTCCCGCGCACTCTAGTAGCTCCACGATCCTAGTGCAAGCTTCAAGCAAGCTCCATCCTCAAGCTCCACACTCCAAGCTCCATTGCCGCGAGCAAGAGAAGAGAAGAGAAGAGAGGAGAAGATGGAGAGCTCCTCCTCCTCGGTCCCTCACCCTCACACACTCACTCCCTCACACTCTCACACTCCCTCTATCAAGCACAAGCTCAAGCAAGCAAGAAGAAGGAGAAGAAGAAGAAGAGGAGAGCCACTTTTGGCCACACACAAGAATGAGCTTCTCATTCACTTTTCAACTTTATATACAAAACCCTAAATCCCTTTTGGGTAGTCATCCCCTTTTCCCCTTTTTACATGGCCGGCCATAGCCTAGGCCCTTTTTCCCATTGTCCTTCTATCTTCCTAGCTTCCTGTCCACTGCTCGTCTACATTTACAAATTGCACGGGTGAGAGCCCGGCGCTCTTTTACAAGATTTCAGGGTGTGCCTTTTTATTTAAAAATGTGCCTTTCCCCTTTTGCCTTTGCCTTGGACTTTTAAGGTTGCCCTTGCGCTTTTGGCCTTTTCTCCTTTTCTTTCTTCAGTCGGGCTATCTTTTTTCCGCCTTTGCCCTGCGTCTTTTCCACTTCCACTTCCTTTTGCTTTCTTCATGTAGGGGTTAACATTACCCCCCTCCTAGACGAGTGCCAGTCCCATAGCACTCACCGTCGTATGTAGCAGGCTGTAGCAGGCACCGAAGACATGGGTGACAAGGACGCCGGTGGTTTCCGTGGAGGAGTGCTGGTGGTGGTGTGGTAGAAGGTTTTGGGGGCCTGTTGGTGGCCAAGGTGGCTAGTGGAAGGTTGTTGGAGTTGGCGGGAGGGCTATTTTGTGTTGGGGATTGTAAGGGATAAGCATTCAGAGTTGAGTGTTGATGAAGAGCGAACAACACCTTATACCTGTAATTGGAAAACCTCACATGTGGTCTCTCCTTAAGGGGTAGTGCTAGGCTTCTCATCGTGCACAAGACATATTTTGATTAGTTTGGGAGACAGGTCGAACTCTAAGCAAGCCTAGAGTATTGTCCTGTACTTGAGGACCCAAACTATGGATATATTTCGGTGCAGATATTATGTGAGTGCTCGTGCATACTTAGATATTACCTAGTTAGAAGGCCGTGGGCTAGTTTCTCATAACAATGCGTGGATGAAGCAAAGTTGTCCATGTGGAGAAGGAATACACGTGAAGGTAAATGAGACATCCTTTGCATTGTGACTGCACGATGTAGCATAATTGAATACAAGGACACCGCACTTTCAGTAGCTGGAAACCATTGGACTTGCTTGATGCGTACGGTGTACTTTTCATGGCCAATCGTGCGGTGCTTATCACCACTGATTGCAAGGGTACTAAGGCAGAGTGCAAAAGAAAATTGTGCAAGTGGGTCAAGGTGACAGGTCTAACCCTAGGCGAGACAAGCTCCCCAGGTATGTCCTGCCCTTGATGTGCCCTGAACAATTGTGGGTGATTGTAAGGGGCTAGGGGACTAGGGACAAAGCCGGTCAACCAAGGTCACCAGACGTACCTAATTTGAGGACCCCTAGGTGTTGTGCTGTGATCGTGGGTACTTCTTATCTTTCCCTTTATGTCCTTTTCTTTTCTATTCTCTTTTTCTTTCTTTCTTTCTTTTTTTTAAAAATTTGCCTAAGTACAACCATTACAATATGTTGAGGCTATCAGCCTTTCAATGGGTTGGAAAATGTCAAGCTTCGAAGGCTCAGAAAATGAATAGTACAATGATGATGGTGCCCTAGCCTCGTTGTTAGAGAAGCAGTTGGCGAAGGGGGAGATACACTTGAGATATTGCAACCCTTCTGGCGGCACATGAGATGTGGGTACAATTGAGGTAACGACTGCCGTGAGCCAACTATAGAGCTTGACCCAGAAAGGGGGCGTAGCCCAGGAATGTTTTTTGGGCCATGCAATGCGGGTGATTTTTGCTTTCGGCAGCATGGCTTTATCGCGGCTCTTTGTGGGGTCAATGGTCTTGCGGTGATCAGGCATTGAACACTTTCGCACAAGGACCTGTATTATCCTGCATCCACTTGTCGCTTCATGAGAGCATATGCATTGTGTATGCCGCAACTATAATAAACCAGTGCAATGCAAGGAGACATCACTTATTTGAATTCTATGGTGTTGACTAGACATTTAACACCTGCGCTTGATTAGCTTTTTCTTTTGCTAAAGGCGTAGCATATATTAAACGCAGATATGATAAGTTCATGCAAGTCAGGAACATGTCAATACTTAACAAGTCGGGAACACTTAACTATTTAAAAACCAAAAGTCCTGGCCAGTTATCATTTGATAAGCCCTTTATGCCTTATGGGCTACTCGATTTGTACGAGGCGGGGCAAGTCTGGATGGCCGGGTGATTGGGGCTCTGCTGGTGTGGGGCTCCCGTGGGGGTGAGCAGGGAACATGCTAGCCGGGACATGAATGGTATAATCTCGGCCCACTACCGTCTCCAGAATATCTTTAAATAATTCATTAAATTCTTCTCTTTCCCGAGCTGCCCTTTCTGCCTTTGAGCGTCTGGGGCCCGAGCGAGAGCTGGGAGTGTGTACCACTAGTGCTGCCACCTGTTGCGCGTTTCGAGTCTCGACTTTCTTGACTCGAGGATTTTTCGGCCTTCGCCTTGGATAGTGGCGCTTAGGGCCTCGCTTCTTGGCATACCTCTTGATGGTGGGCACATAGCGCTTCGGTGGAGGGGCGCGTGCCACATGCTCCCGCCTTCTGCGAAGAGCGACTTTGCATACTAGATCTCCATGATTCTCCATGCATTCCGTGCAAAAGGAAACCTGCAAGACGCAATCCAAGGGTTAGACCTTGATACAAGATACAACTGTTTGCATGGAAGGGATTTTAGTGTGGTTTATGAAGCGCATATGACAAGAAGGGAAGGGGTGAGGCATGCGGTGTTTGTTGTAGAGGAGTGGCCCCTGTGCTGATGTTCGCGTTGCCTCCAGCCATTAGCCAATATTGGCTTATGCTAAGTTGTGTGGACCAGCTGTCATGGAGTGGGATAGGGCACATCCTCGGAAGGGTAGACCAAAACGGGAAGAAGATGTATAGAAAGGGACTACACCCTGTCTACAACATCAGTGTTGTCGGTCAAGGCCTCCTATGGCGGTAATGTGGGTTGCATGCCCTTCACTTGGAGGTGGGAATGGTCACACAACTTTTAAATGTGTGATGAGAAGAGGACTTGGGGAGCTTAGCCTGTTAGACCCAACTCTTCTGCCTGCACTTGACTATCATTGCTTGCGTGTGTTGATATTGTTTATACAAGGTGACACAAGAATCAGTGTTTATTTATATACATATTCATGAATCCATGTCACTTCACGAGGATAAGAACCAAGTGTAGAACTCGGGGTTGTACCAGAGCGTGGCACATGCATCTAGTATTTGTGGCAGCTGACTTAATACTGATAGATATTTTGCCACGTTGAGTAGCATGGAACCTTGACCGAGTCTACTGGCTATATGTAACTCCTCCTCAGTGAGAACCTTATTAATCAAAGGGCCCTATAGCCTAGTCCCAGCTAAGCCCGTACCCCGAATGTCAGTGAGCACTCGAAGGGAAGCTGGTGCCATGTAGGTTGGGTCTCTTTGAGACCGCCATTTGGCCAATCGCTCTTCTGAGACCGTCATGATCTGAGCCCCTAGTTCGGCCATTACAACACGGCTTTTGCACCAACGCTACTCAAATTGAATCTGGCTTGCTGACAGTCGCTTTAGTAGCTCTATGTCTATGAGATTCGGTCGGCAGAGCACTTCATTGAATGTGACGGTTAAGCGCAGTTCGTCAGCCTCCTCGTTAGGGATGAGTCGCATATGTTCATGTAGGAGCCTGTCGTAGTGCCCGTTAAGATATTCTTGTTCTTCCCATGATAGAGGAAAGGTCAAGTAATCTCCAAGCTGCTCCTTGGGGATCGTGCCCATATCCGCAAGGACGTAGACACGTGCGACCACTTTGAGCTTAGCCTCCAACTCAGTTAAGCATTCTGCGACACTTCTATGTTCAACGAGAGCTTGCTCGGTTGCTATCTCATGCAAAGTTCTAAGAGTTTCCTTAGGCTTTAGCATGGCTAGGGGCTCAGGCCTAGATGAGCAAGATTGGTCAACGCTAGGATTTCTTATGCTCTTGGGATTCTCATGTTTCTCCTGAGGTTTTGCTGCTATTTTGTTATGGTTTTTCTCGGATGTGACTAGTATAGATTTGTCATCCTGTTGTGACAGCGTTGTATCCACTCTTGATTGGTCAATGTGAGTTCTATTGTCAGTGGATAGAGTGTTGCAAGCAACTGTTGATGGCAACTGTTGCTTTGGTTTGTCAGAGCACACAGATGTGTCTGAGGTTTCACCGCTATTAGGAGAGGCATCAGTGGGTTCATTGGTGGATGGACTCGATGCTTTATTCATCAGCTCTCCAGTGCCCTTCGTCTCAATGTTCTTTGGGTCCACAACCACCTACATCTGTTGATGTTTTCTCTGCTTTCTCCTCTTTTTCTTGGTCAATGAAGGTGCATCTCTCAACGACTCAGGACCCTGGGCTATATCGACCATTGATGTGCTTGGTCGGGCCTCAGCATTTCCCTTCTCTAGTGTGTCCTTATGGGACATAGCTGTGGTTTGCTGAATAGCCTTGCCCGGTTGTGAGGGCACAACTGCCGCTCTTTTCGGAGAGTCTAGCTTTTCAACCAACTCCCCTGCGTTTAACTCCCCCGTCCTAGGCTTTAGGCACTTTGAAAGTGCTGGAGTTGTTGAGGGATTTGGTTGCGACACCTCCTCCATAGGTAAACTACTAAGGACACATTCCACAAGGGGCATTGTCACGGCCAAGGGCTGTGACTACTGTGATCCCTAATTGGAAGTAGTAGCAACTAGTTCAGTGGGCTGGCTTCCCTTGATGGATTGTGGTGTCAAGTCCCTAGGGCGATCAGAAGTGGTTGTGTCTTTCGTTGGCCTTTGAGCACTCATTTGTGTAGATCAAACATGAACTGATCTAGTCGCATTAGGTGGCTCAGGCACATCCTTGGGTCGAGAGCTACAGATGGCATCATGTCCCACCTCTTTGACGGTTGGAAGCTTAGATGGAGATAGAGATTGGAATTGAGCAGTCGCCCTTGACAACTGCTATAGTGCTTCCTGTGTCTGTTTGGGAGAAGAGGGCGTAGGAGATCTAGGACTCCTAGGTGGATATGTCACTAGCTGACTGATTTTCTCAAGGCTATTAGATGATTGTGCCATTTGTTTTGTTGAGCGAGTAGCCTTGCCATGAGCAATGTTGTGCCTATGATGTTTGTTCTCCCCTTAGGAAATCAAAGGCTCATTGGGCACTAATGGCTTTTGTGCACGCTCAATGGTTACATATGACATCTGCTTATTAAGCATGCTAGGTTGAGGCTCTTTCTTTCAAATACTCATGTCTGGTTTCTTGCCTCGAGACCTAGAGTTTCTCTTAGATTTCCTCCTGTACTTCGTTGCTTTTGATGCACTCTGGCCTTCAGTCGACCAGGGAGGTTTAGCAAGGGGTTTTGGCACCCAAATCCATCGGTTGCCTGCATAATACCCTTGAGCCCGAAGCAATGCCTTGGATATCCATCGTGGCATTGTGCTAGCTCTCCATGATGCCTTTGCCTATAAGGCTTGGGCTTCTTTCGTGGTCTTCTACGATTTTTGTGAGTCCAAACCCTATCCTTGGCCTTGTCTCTTGACCTTCTTGTTTCCGGCATGGCCTCACTCACTGGTTCTCGTTGTTCGACTTGTGCTTGTATCAACTCTTCCAACAAGTCCTTGCCCTCGTTTGTAGGCTTGACTGTTATGTCATCACCCTCCTTGCCTTTCCCTTGAGGTTCGATGAGGTCACCCTTGCTAAAGGTGGTGACTATCCTCACACCCGATAGTGTCAGGTGTATCCTCTGTGCTACATAGTCAGCCTCACATTTGGTCGCCCTTTTGAAGGGTCTTCTTAGGAGGGTTTCTTTCCTGCAGCTAGCACTTTTTGGAGGAACATGAAATAGCATAGGCAAGCTTTTCGTTTCAATTATCGCAAGGATTTTGTACTTCCCTATTAGTGCTTGTGGGTGTCCCCCATAAGGGCTAAGAGTTGCACTAGTCTGTGTGAGCTCTGGTTGGCCTAGTAGGGTCCATGATTCATAGGTCAAGATGTTAAAATCTGCTCCTTCATCAATCAGAGCATCGATAGTATGCTCTCTTTTCGCGGTGAGTTTGACCCTAAGATAAGCAGGTGGTACCTCGTCTTCATCTTCCGGGTCCTGGCTTGTAAATTTAAGCCTTCTAACAGATGCCCTTGAGTTCTCGACTGCACGACCATATGTGGATTCTCCACTGCTGTCTTGGATCGTCAGTGCAATGCTATTCAAGGTACATCTCTCGTCAAGAGTGTCATGTCTAATCATCTTCACATTTGTAGCTTGTTGAAGTTGCATTTTGCTCTAACTAGACACAGTTTGAACACAATGTCTTTGTGTTCTTGTGGTGTGGCCTTTTTGCCCTTGATGGCTAGATTCGCCCATTGATGTTCTAGGGTCTCTGTTTCTCTCTGTTCGGGTATGGGCTTTTGGTTGCTCTATTGCAAGTGAGACTCCATGCTAGTGTAGAGCCATTACTTCACTAGGATCCAATTTGGAAGACCTGTCACGGTGCATGTTTTCTCTCCAACCTACTCGGGGGAGGTGCGGAGGGGGCAGAGCCCCCTCTGCAGGGGTCCAGGGGGGGCAGTCCCCCCCGGCCCGTAGGGCTGTTACGGTAGACGCCATATGCAATTTGGAGGACCGTTTATAGCCAAATTTTAAACTAAGTGCTCTAAATTTTAGCCATGTGATGTGCCTTTAGCTCTACGTGGTCCTGGGTCAACTTTGGGGTTTAGATGCGTCAGAATTTGTGTTCAAGATACCTGTCCGATTTTGACAGTTTTTGGTCCGATTCTAAGATGTCCGATTTTCAGGAGTCCAATTATCAGAATCGAATGTCTGATTTTGGGTTGGTCCGATCGGACCAGTGATCCAATTTTGGTCACGTCCGATTCTGGGAATCGGATCAGACATGGTGGTTCGATTCTGGCTGGGTCCGATTCAGAACTGGTCCGATTCTGGGACTCGGACGGCCTGGTCCAATTTTGAGTGGTCCGATTATGGACTGGTTCGAGTGTCCGAGTGTCCGAGTCGGACGGGTTGGTCCGAGCGTCCGATTCTCAAAATCAGACGGGTTGGTCCGAGTGGTCTGAGTGCCACGTGGCACGTCCGATCAGGTTGGTCCGATTCTAGGAATCGGATCAAACTGGTCCGACTCACTCTCAGTCGGACGGTCCGACTCCAAAACTCGGGTGGTCCGATTCTGGGAATCGGACCACTGCGAGTTGGTCCGACTGCGTTGGCGGTAGGCGCGATTCCCGCGCGTTTGACCCCTCCTTTCTGTTTGTTGTACACAATCACCACAGACTTCCTAGATCTGATTAGAGCACTATTGGAAAACACCAGACTCACCTGGAGCAGCACGAATCGCTGGCGCCTAGAAATCGGGGTAGCGCTTCCTCGTCCTATGAACCAAAAGCTCCCTCTCTCTCACTCTCTCACAAGGCAAACCAAGGAATTGAGGTCTGCCTTGGCCTCCCATGCCTCTTAAGGTCCTTTCCCAGCATTGCAGAACCTTACAACTAGTTCCATGTCCCTGTCTCACCCAAAAACTTGAATCTGGTCCCCTGTTTCCTTGTTTTGGCCTGTTATACAGCAACAGAAAACCCTATTGTTTACTTGTTTTTTCTTTGTTTTTTCCTATCCTAAATGCATCCAAATCACAAACTAAATACCTACACTACTCCATTCCACAACATAAATCTCAAGAAAGCAAAAAACCTACTTGCCAAGGAGATCGAATACCCTCTTCAACCCCCTTGCTTCCTACCTATCTACCTCAAGCACCGGTTCGGGGAAAACCCTACTCCAATGCTCGATTCAAAGTGCGCAAGCACTCAAGGCTTGAATCCATTGGTCCCGGCAACGGAACCAAAATGTAGGAGCTTTCGCTCAACCGCCAAGACCCACAGACCACTTATTGATTCAAGCATTCCAAGCCGAGCACTAATGGCTACCTCTCACATAGCTGACGCGCAATGCATACCTTACGGGTGTAGTGAGCTTACCTTGATGCCGTTCGAGTTACCTCCTCTCCCGCGCACTTTGGTAGCTTCACGATCCTAGTGCAAGCTTCAAGAAAGCTCCATCCTCAAGCTCCACACTCCAAGCTCCATTGCCGCAAGCAAGAGAAGAGAAGAGAAGAGAAGAGAAGAGAAGAAGAGAGGAGAAGATGGAGAGCTTCTCCTCCTCAGTCCCTCACCCTCACACACTCACTCCCTCACACTCTCACACTCCCTCTCTCAAGCACAAGCTCAAGCAAGCAAGAAGAAGGAGAAGAAGAAGAAGAGGAGAGCCACTTTTGGCCACACACAAGAATGAGCTTCTCATTCACTTTTCAACTTTATATACAAAACCCTAAATCCCTTTTGGGCAGTCATCCCCTTTTCCCCTTTTTACATGGCCGGCCATAGCCTAGGCCCTTTTTCCCATTGTCCTTCTATCTTCCTAGCTTCCTGTCCACCGCCCGTCTACATTTACAAATTGCACGGGTGAGAGCCCGGTGCTCTTTTACAAGATTTCAGGGTGCGCCTTTTTATTTAAAAGATGCGCCTTTCCCCTTTTGCCTTTGCCTTGGACTTTTAAGGTTTCCCTTGCGCTTTTGGCCTTTTCTCCTTTTCTTTCTTCAGTCGGGCTACCTTTTTTCTGCCTTTTCCCTGCGTCTTTTCCACTTCCACTTCCTTTTGCTTTCTTCGTGTTGGGGTTAACACCTTCCTTAATACCGCACTACTTTGTGATGTCCAGGCTGAAGGCGAGGACACAATGGAAGGGTTAAAGACAAAGTTAGAAATTACAAGAAAAGCCATAAGGTGCGGTCTCTAAGAGCACATCCCCATAGCTAGCACTAGCCTAAGCACTGAGCAACAATGAAAATACTTAAGGTAGGTTGGAAGGAGCTAAAGGAGTTAGGGTTTGGAGAGTAGGAACAACATATATAGCAGACCACTAAAAAGCCAAGAGAGCCAGTATAGGAAGAGAAGCTAAACTTTAAGCAAGGCCAAGATGAGGAAGAGCAACTGCGTGAACCTAGCCCACCATGGTAGGAGATCCACTTGAAGATATTGAGGGAAGTGCCATTCCAGAAAGAGTGATGGAAGAAAAAAGGAAGAGAAGAGAGATGGTGGAGCAAGCATAGAGGAGGCTGAGAGCCCAACCGCAACAATTTCCTAAAGTCCAGATCTTGTAAACAGAAGAATGCTATCCTATAAATTGGGCCCAAGAACTAGGTGCCTAGGAGCAATGGGAGAACAAGCGCCAACCTTTTGAATTCTCCTTTCACTACCCTCACTCCTTAGAGAGATTCATGT